>NC_077230.1:446842576-447442576 GCF_027887165.1 Monodelphis domestica
TCCACTGGAAAGAAAGATCTCCACTAAATTATTTAAGTAAATTCAAATTTCATCAGAAATTCAATCAGTTCAACTCTAGTTCAGAAATGAAATTCAGTTCCCAGTAGAATGGCAGCTAAATTGAGTTGCCTCAAAGTATTTCTTCAGAACATTAAAAAAAATAGTCAAGACTGGGGCCTCTGGAATCATCATTGGTTTTGAATTGATTAAAGTCCTTAATTCTTGGTCAGTATGCCATCAAGCACTAAATGACATCATTGACAGGTAATAGTATCTGCTGGGAAAAGTGCTGAACTTGTAATCCACATATTCAAAATGGTATTCTGGCTTGGAATAATTACTATGTGATCATGGCAAATTCATTCTTTCCTCTGATCCATTGTTTCTTCATAATTAAAATGACAGTAATAAACACAAGTGAAGCTACAAGACTGTTACAGAGAAATCCTAATCAAAAAAGGGAAGTACCGTATAAAATTGAATTATTACTTCAAATATTTTGTCTTCCCTTTTTCCTTTATTCTTCCATATTTTTCCCTTTCCTTCTACTTCTTAATGCTTCTCCACACTCTGGATCTCATCTTCATGATCGTCCATTGCTCATTTCTTAACTGCTAGCCTTCTTCTCTTCCACCTTTTTGCTCTACATATCTTTCTTTTCTTCTTCCTCAGTTCTCCTCATACTTCACCCTCCTCTGCTTCTTCTCAAACTTCTTTTTGATTTTTCTCATCCTTCTACTTAATTTCCTTCCCCTTTCTTCTCCACAACGTTCTTCAATTTAATCTAAGTCTTCATAATCATTTTTATCATCAGAGGAGTTATTCCATCAGGCTCTGCAAATGGTATTTCTATCTTCAAGGAGACACAAGGTACAAACTATGCCAACTCTTGAGTAATGCTCGTATATATCATTTGCACATCTCAGTCATTTTAATAGAAGAGAATGCCCAACTCAATGTAATGAGGAGTTATGAAACAACTCAGTGTGACCCTGCTATCACATTGCCATTAGGCTTAGTATCGCCACAGATCTAAACAGAGAAGACTCTCTTGCTTCTCACAGCTTTATTCACAGTAGAAGGAAAACTCCCTTAGTTCTTACACACTTTTCCTTCAGATCCCTTTATATAAAACAGAGAAGTAGAGATTGGACCCATCATTTTATTGACATAAAAGACTCTCCATTGAGAAAATTCCTTCTGCCATTACAGTTCTAGGTTGTTAATTAATCTTTAGTGTATTGGAATCCTGTTCTAAGTGTAAATTGGACATTTCATGATATCACTGATCCTTAACATTTCTAAAGATGGTATTTATGTAACTGGAGAGTCACGATGTGGTCCTTTCTCTGAGAGACAGAAGTGAAATAATGTGACTGAAAGGGACAAGCAGACAACAGAGGGGCTGGTTAGTGGAGTGATTCTGGGAAACAAAGATCATTTTCTCTGCAGCAGGACTTGATACAAATCTCCATTTCAAACATCAGTGTTGAGTCTTTGTAAAGCAACAACTGCTGGAAGTATCTCTATATGCTGAACGAGCAACAAGATACTCTGTACCAGACCCATGTAAGAGAATGATACACTGAGAATAAACCCAAGCTGCAGGACTCTCTCATTTACAATTGGGGACAGAGACAGCTGTGATCACAAAACCCCTAACCACTCAGTTTCTACCTCTTTCTGACCTTGTCACCTCTCACAAAATGTTCTTTGATGAAACTCACCCCAGACCAGAGTCACTGTGTAAGCCAGATGCCCACATGGATTCTCACATGCTAAGAAGTTTCCCTGTTCTGAAAAGCTCATGGGACTCCAACTCACTTTGTCCCAGTTGGCCTTGCTGAGGACCCAGAAGTTGGGAAGAAGGAATGAGAAAAACAAGTTTTTACTCAGACGCAGGGACACAGGTGCAGAGCCCCCAGCAGTTGTGGTCCCCAGAGAGCCTCACTGATTGAGCTGTCTCTGTCTGCATAGGGGGAAGCAAACAGAAAATCCTGTTCGTATCCAATGACAAGGCCATTTGTTTATAATTACCTTAGCCCATGTTCTTCATAAATACATGTTGCTCAGCACTGCCACTATCGTCATCATCACCCAGACTTGTATTGCATTGGGTCTGCATGACTGTCAGGGGTCAAACAAAGCTGGAACAACTGCTCAGGAAAGAGGCAGGTTCTCTGCAGGAGAGTGTCCCATCCCAGGGCACCTGAAACTGCTACAGGTGCTGTTACTCTGCTTCCCCCAAAGCACATCACAATTTTTTTGAGAAAGCAGGTGGATTTTGGCTGTGAGCTAAACGGTAGCCTATTAATGTTCTTCCAACTTTACGTCTTCCTGCTCCTGCAGATGCCACTGTCTGTGGGCAGGGAAGAAGGGACCCCCTGCCATGCAGAAAAGTCTTTAAGTCCCACATACTATAGAGATGGGGATGTTGTTGTTGGAGGATTTTTTCCTCTACTTTTATATAAATTGCACAAAATACCGTATTGGAAAATGTTTTGGTTTCACCCTAAGGATATTAAAAAACATCATCAGTAAGTACTTACTCAGTTTTACTTTAGTTACTTTTTTCCCTTCTCAACCAGTTATTCCTTCCTCTATCACCTAAAATCTCTCATTGGAAAGAAAAGGAAAAACAGCTAAAACACTCATAACAGATAAGCATAATCAAGCAAAAAATATCTATTTTAGGTACATCCAAGAATTAATGTCTTATTTTTGAGATACTCATCACCTTTCAGTAAGGAAATGTGTGTATTCTTCATAACAAATTCTCTGCAATCATTGTTGATTACTGCATTGCTCAGAGTTCTTCAGATTCTCAGATCATTTGCTTTTATAATAGTTCAGTTAAATTATATGCTGTTTTCTAAGTTCTTCTGTCTTCATACTATCTCAGTATGTACACGGCTTCTGCCATTTCTATGAAATCATCTTTCTCCTTTTACTACAGCTCACATATATTCCATTATATACACAGATCAAAATGTGATCAGCCATTTCATTATAAATGTACATCCTCTTAATGCTCAGATATTTGCCACTACAAAATGAATATATAAATATATGTATGTATACACAACACATATACATATACATTAAACACCAAGATCCTTTACATTATCTTGACATTCTTTTGGGTATTACTTGGTCACAAGATGTCTACAATTCAATAACATTTTGGCAAGACATACAAATTGCTATCCAGAATGTCAACACTAACAATACTACATTAAATTCCTCTCACATTTGTTTCTTTTTTCCAACATTACCAATATGATGGATATAAAGTAGAAATTCAGAGTTGCTATTTCTTCCTTTCTGCTGATCATTAACCATTTCTAAAATTTTAAATACCTTTAGATTGTTTGTAATTCTGACTTGAAGATCTACCTGTTTAAATCCTTTCAAATGCATCAATTGAGGAATGGCCCTTGTTTTTACAAATTTCAATCAGTTCCTTACATATCTTGGAAATGAGACTTTAACTATATGCTGTATGTATTTTTTCAGTTAAATTTATCCCTTGTTATCTTAGCTACATTAGGGTTGTTTGTGAGGAAAAGAATCTTAGTTGTTTGATGTAATCAGATATTCTATCTTGTTATCTTTGATCCTCTGTGCCTTTTGTTTGGTCATGAACTATTCTCCAGCAGATAAATATGAAAATGAATATATTCTATATTTCTCTTATTCATTTGGATATTATTTTTAATACTAAGATGAAGTATTCCACTGAAGAGTATATGGGGATATGATTTAATATGAGGGTCTTTACCATATATCTAAAAGATTGTTGTCTAATATTCACAGTAGTATTTGTCTTATTTTCCTTTATTAGTCATTGAACTCAATTGCCTCAATTTTTGGAAATTCATTTACTGACTTTGCAAAGAATTCAGGTCATTTTCACAATAGATTTTGGATACAACATGGTAGTTGGTAGAGAACTGCTACTGTGATGTAAGTGTGATGATAAAGCTGGTTGAGGGTAGAAAGAGAGTCTCCAATACAGCCCCTGAGCCCTTGAGACCAGATAGGTTTTAATATGGTCAAAGCTCTGGCCTCTGAGTCCCTGACAGTAATAGAATAAATTTTCAGAATACAACACTAAGGTAAGAGGAAAGGCTCAAAAAGTAGTAATTGCCATTCACAAAGGGAGTGTGAACTCATAATTGTGCCTGTATGAGAGGGAAAAAATTCTCCATTTAAAATTTTCAGTTTCTTTCAAGGGGTAAGAATAGGAAGAAAAATATTTCTTGTTCCTAACAATCTCCTTCCTACTGTAGGTGGCAGCCCAAACACTACTATCAGGTCTTGGCCTTGATGTTTGCTGTAGAAGAGATCAACAGGAACACCAAACTTTTACCCAATATAACCCTGGGATTCCACATCTTCAATGCCTATCACAATGATGACAGAACCTTGGAGAGTTCCCTGCGGTGGCTGTCAGGCCAGGGACCAACCATTCCAAATTACAGCTGTGAGAAGCAGAGCAAGTCTATAGTGGTCATTGGAGGAGCCACTTCTGAATTGACTGTTTCCATGGGAACCCTACTTGAGCTCTATAGGATCCCACAGGTAGTGATTTATAGCTTCAATTTAGCCTATACAGCTTAGAGAAAACAGAGAGGCTTTAATGGCTCTGCTACTTGAAAGTTAGACAACAAAAGTTTGGGGTAATACTAATGTCTAACTTACATTTCAGGTGCTTCTCAGAGAAGGAAAAGAAAACTCTTCATGTAAAGGAGAAAAAAATTCTTCACTTCATCAATTCTTGTAAGAAGCAGCAAATTGTCACCTAGAGAATTTGTGAAACAATAAAATTTAAAGCAAATACTTGTTAAAAGTTAAATATTTTCAATTCTCTGTGCACTGTTAGAGATGCAAAGAGGTCAAAAAGTCAGAAAGCACTGATTTTATACCTGTTTGAGCAAAGTCAGGTTTTATGAAGGACATGATCCCTTAGGTGGAGGACTAAATGACCAGAAGTACTTTAATAGGTAGAAATGAAGAATAACTCAATTCCAGGGAAAAGAGGATGAAGATAGTTGCTTGAGAAGGGAGGGTTTAAAAAAAACATAAAGAATGCATTAACTAAGCTCATGTTTGCTTCCTATTCAGGTCACCTATGGCCTCTTTGATCCACTCTTGAGTGACCCAGTCCAGTTTCCTTCTGTCTATCAGATGGCCTCCAGGGACACTTCTCTTCCTCTTGCCATGGTTCAATTAATGATGCATTTCAAATGGACTTGGGTGGGATTGGTTGCCTCAGATGATTCAAGAAGTGAGAATTTCCTCAGGGACCTTCAAGAAGAAATGGTCAGAAATGATGTCTGTGTCGCTTTTATACACAAGGTCTTTACTGGTTTGGCAGAAGATAAACACGATCATTCTTATTTTCTCGAAAAGCTATCTTATTCTACAGCCAGGGTGATTGTAATTTATGGCAATACAGATGCACTACTGACCCTTAGGTTTAGCGAGATTCCTCATACCCTTCTATACAGAATGTGGATCACCAGCAGTCACTGGGATATTGCCAAAAAACCAGGTTATGTCTATTTTGACAATTTCCATGGAGCTCTGATATTCTCAGAGCAGACAAACAACATTCCTGGTTTCAAACATTTTCTGAAAACCGTTAACCCTGCCAAAGACCCAGAGGATATCTTCCTTCAGAACTTCTGGAACTCAGCTTTTGGATGTACATCTGAAATTGGAGAAGGAGATGGAGCTGTCTGTTCACCAAATGCTTCCTTGGACACACTGAGATTGAGCTATTTAGACATGACTATATCTGACCAGAGTTATACTGTTTACAATGCTGTGTATGCTGTAGCCTGGGCCCTTCATGAAATGTTCTTGGTGAGATCAGAAATGGAATCCAATAGAAATGGGAACAACTCAGGTACTTATGCCTGGAAGGTAAGATCACCCATTTAGGTACTGATTTTCAAATATCTGACTGTGGGTACTGTCTCTCCAGGAAAGAGAGATGAGATGAATAATACAGATCTTCTCATCTGTCAGTGACTAACTCTATAGATTCAAAGCCTAATATGCCATTTCTGGCCATTTCAGAGTTATCATCATTCCGTTTACCTATTTTAAGATATAGGAATGAATCAAATTCAACTGGTCTCTTAGAATTTTGGGGAAGTTTTGTGGGTTGTCATTTCTGTCTATAATTCATTTCATGAATGAGGAATCTGAGATAAATAAAGATAAGTTACTTGATTAAGGTCACACTGCTAACTAATAAGTGTCTGAGGCCAAATACAAAAATATGAAAATGACTCTTCCTGACACTGGAACTCCAGACTTGGGGCTTTATACAATTTTACATCTAGCTGCCCACTAAAGGTTTTCACAGGTAGATTGGGACCAGCAACACTTCATGCTCCATTCCTCCATCAGTATAAGGAAGTCAAAGACAGGTATCTTTCCTTTCCCTAACAGCCTTAGTTACTCCAGAGCATCATGGAACAACAGATAGAGTCTTTGTTTTGAAGTCAGAAAACCTGGGTTCAAAACTTGTCTCTGAAAATTCTTTTGCCAGATATTATTGAACAATCCCTTGACTTCCATAACTTTCATTTTTAAACAAAAAAAGGTTGGATTAAAGGACTCTAAGTGCCTTTGCAAATGGAGATCTAGATCTTAACATGAGATTTTGTCTCAAAACAGATTTTTGTATAGACTTTTCAAAATAAATACTGGAGAATAGTAATTTGTTTTAGATTTGTCTTTCCTCTCCTGCACTGGCATAATGAATAAACTACCCTGTAAAGCCCTTAATAAATGCTTGTTCTATGAAAAATCCTCTTTAACTATAATCTTGGATTCCTGTTTCCCCTTCCTCTAATTCATCCTTTATAGAGTTGACATAAATAAACTGGCAATTAAAATTTTCTATTATATGACAATAAATATACTACACAATGGAGATCTGAAAACAAAAATGAATAAATTCCCTACTCTGATGAATCTAACTATAGGGATACAGATGTGAACTAACATTGAAAATATTGTTGATGTATTAAAAATTGACTCTTGTGAACAATATGCTCAGGTACCAAAATAAATGATTGATTACTTAAGCCTTGTAAGAAAGTCTAATTCATCTAACTCTGAGCTTATCCTATGCTGGCCACTCCCTAAGTCTCCCAAAATGTAATTGGACCTATGAGTGGGGCTCTGAGTCCTAAATGATCTCAGTCTACACCTCTTTGATCTTGTGGTTGTTTACTGAGCCAATGTTAAATTCTCTGCCATGTCACATGCTCATCAACTACCTCCCATCACCCATTCCTTGATTCTCCAATAAAATATAGTTCTCTCTCTTTCGAGTCAAAGGAGCATGCACACTGGAGTTCATATTGTTATATTCTTTTTCTCTGATTCTTTCTTCCTTTATTGTGTTCCCTCTAAGTTAAAATCCCTCCAATCAATTTCTCTCAATGTCCAGCTTCCCTTCTCAGATATTCATCCTTAAATATATTAATTTGTGGGTGCTTGACAGCAACACTAAAAATGGAGAGGACAACATAAATATATATCTGTATGTATATATATATATGTGTGTGTGTGTGTGCATACATACACCCACATGGACATACATGTATATATTTATATACTCATTTATATTATTGAAAAAGTATATATTATGTATATATTCAAAAGAAGTATACAGAATATAAATATAGAGAATATATTTTCTATATATGCAAAATACATGTAAATAACATAAAATCAAATACAAATAATCAAAGGAATTATGGAATGAAGACAAACAATGATCTTCCTAAAGATCATCTAACCATGCCAACCTCCTGATCCAATATATTATACTTTTACTCAAGAACCATCAATGGCTCCACAAAGCCTTTAAAAAAAATTGAAATGCTAAATTAAAATTGAAAGTTCTTTCTACTTTTAGCTTCCCGAGCTGATTTCACATTATGCTTCTTTGAAAAATCCTTTAAAACAGCACACACACACACACTATTATATATATATATATATATATATACACACACACATATATGTGTGTATATATATATACATATATATATAGTTAAATAGATAGGTGACATCTTAGCTTTATTTTTCTATATGTATTTTTTGACTATTTAGTCAATTTAGAACATTATTCCCTGGTTGCAAGAATCATATCCTATCCCTCCCTTCCCTACCCCACACTTCATGTAGCCCATGTACAATTCCACTGGGTATCACATCTGTCCTTGATCAGAACTCATTTCCATGTTGTTGATTTTTGCACTAGGATGTTCATTTAGAGTCTACATCCCCAATCATATCCCCCTCGGCCCATGTAGTCAAGCAATTGTTTTTCTTCGGTGTTTCTGCTCCCACAGTTTTTTCTCTAAATGTGGAGTAAGTACATTACTTTCTATTGCTGTCATATTAGCCAATCTGTTAGGTGTGAGGTGGTACCTCAGAGTTATTTTGATTTGCCTCTCTATGATTATAAGAGATTTAGAACACTTTTTCATGTGCTTATTAACACTTTTAATTTTTTTTAACTGAAAATTACCTAGTCATGTCCCTTGCCCATTTTTCAGTTGGAGAATGGCTTGAATTTTTGTACAATTGATTTAGCTTTTTATAAATGTGAGTAATTAGACTTTTTTCATGGATTTTTGTTAAGAAGATTGTTTCCCAATTTGTTACTCCCCTTCTAATTTTGGTTACATCGGTTTTGTTTGTATAAAAACTTTTTAATTTGATATAATCAAAATAATTTATTTTACATTTTGTGATTTTTTTCTAATTCTTGCTTGGTTTTAAAATCTTTCTTTTCCCAAAGATCTGATATGAATACAATTCTGTGTTCACCTAATTTACTTATAATTTCTATCTTTATGTTCAAGTAATTCACCCATTCTGAGTTTATCTTGGTATATGATTTGAGATGTTGATCTAGACCTAATCTCTCCCATACTGTCTTCCAATTTTCCCAGCAGTTTTTATCAAAGAGTGGATTTTTGTCCCCAAACTTGGGATCTTTGGGATTGTCATAGACTGTCTTGCTGAGGTCATTTGCCCCAAGTGTATTTCACTGATCCTCCTTTCTGTCTCTTAGCCAGTGCCATAATGTTCTGATGACCACGGGTTTATAATATAATTTAACATCTGGTCCTGCTAGGCCACCTTCCTTTGCATTTTTCCTGTTATTTCCCTGTATATCACTGATCTTTTGTTCTATCAAATAAACTTTGTTATCATTTTTTCTAATTCAGTAAAAAAGGTTTTTTGGTAGTTCAATGGACATGGCACTAAATAAGTTAATAGGTTTGGGGAGAATGATCATATTTATTATGTTAGCTCATCCTACCCCTGAGAAGTTAATGTTTTTCCAATTGTTTAGATCTAGTTTTAATTGTGTGGAAAGTATTTTGTAGTTGTGTTCATATAGTTCCTGTGTTTGTCTCAGCAGATAGATTCCTACATATTTTATATTGTCTAGAGAGATTTTAAATGGAATTTCTCTTTCTAGTTCTTGATGCTGAGATATGTTGGAGATATATAGAAATGCTGATGACTTATGAGTGTTTATATTATATCCTGAAACTTTGATAAAGTTGTTGATTTTTCCACTAGCTTTTTAGTTGATTCTCTAGGATTCTTTAAGTAGACCATCATATCATCTGCAAAGAGTGATAGCTTGGTCTCTTCATTGCCAATTTTAATACTTTCAATTTCTTTCTCATCTCTAATTGCTACTGCTTGTGTTTCTAGTACAATGTCAAGTAATAGAGATGATAATGGGCATCCTTGTTTCAATCCTGATCTTATTGTGAAGGCTTCTAGTTTATCCCCATTGCAGATGACATTGGCTGATGGTTGTAGATAAATACTGTTTATTATTATTAGGAAAGATCCTTCTATTCCTATACATTCTAGGATTTTCAATAGGAATGAGTATAGTATTTTGTCAAAGGCTTTTTCTGAATCTATGGAGATATAATATGATTTTGTTGTTTTGCTTGTTGATATGGCCAATTATGTGGATTTTTCCCCTAATATTGAACCATCCTTGCATTCCTGGTATAAATCCTACCTGATCATAATCAATAACCCCTGAGATCATTTGCTGGAGTCTTTTGGCTAGTATCCTATTTAAGACTTGTGCATCTATGTTCATTAAGGAGACTGGTCTATAGTTTTCTTTCTCTGTTTTTGACCTGCAGGCCTTTAGAATCAGTAGGATATCTGTGTCGTAAAAGGAGTTTGGTAGAACTCCCTCTTTGCTTATTATGTCAAATAGTTTGTATAGTATTGGGATTAACTGTTCTCTGAACGTTTGATAGAATTCACTTGTGAATCCATCAGGCCCTGGGGATTTTTTTCTTATGGAGTTTTTAAATGTCTGTTTCAAATTATTTTTCTGATATGGGATTATTTAAGAATTCTATTTCTTCTTCTGTTAATCTAGGCAATTTATAGTTTAGTAAATATCCATCCATATCACCAAAATCATCTTATTTGTTGCCAAATAATTGGGCAAAATAGTTTTTAATTATTGCCTTAATTTCCTCTTCATTGGAGGTGAGGTCTCCCTTTTCATCTATGATACTGTTAATTTGGTTTTCTTCTTTCCTTTTTTTATTAGATTGACCAATACTTTGTTTATTTTGTTTGTTTTTTCAAAATACCAGCTTCTAGTCTTATTTATTAGTTCAATAGTTCTTTCACTTTCAATTTTCTTAATTTATCCCTTAATTTTTAGGAGCTTTAATTTAGTTTTCATCTGGGGATTTTTGATTTGTGCATTTTCAAGTTTTATTATTTGCATGTCCAATTCATTGACCTCTGCCCTCCCTAATTTGTTAATATGTGAACTCAAAGATATAAATTTCCCCCTGAGTACTGGTTTGGCTGCATCTGGTAGATTATTAACAGATGTCTAATCATTGTCATTTTCTTAAGTAAAATTATTATTTTTTTTCTATAATTTGTTCTCTAGATGATTTAGTAAAATCATATTATTTAATTTCCAATTAATTTTTATTTGTTTCTCCATGTCCCCTTACTGATTATTATTTTTATTGCATATAATATGTAAAGGTTGCATTTATTATTTCTGCTTTGCCACATTTTTACCATGTTTTTATGCCCTAGTACATGGTCAGTCTTTGTGAATGTACCATTTACTGTTGACAAGGTTTATTCCTTTTTGTCCCTCTTTATTTTTCTCCATATATATATTAACTCTGATTTTCTAAGGTTTCATTCAAATCACTTATCTCTTATTTATTTTTTTATTTGATTCATCTAAATTTGATAGTGGTAAGTTCAGGTCTCCCACCTATATATTTTTACTGTCTATTTTCTCCTTGTGAAGATTGGATTTAGCTATCTCTGAATTGTAACAATGAAGATACTTAGCTCTTTCTTTATTATGAAGATAAAATTGTAAGCTACAATTTAATTTTAGATTTTAACTACAAAAAGGTGTTGAGTAACTATAAAGGGTGAATTAACCACAAAATGGTGTTAAGTAACTACAAAAGGTGAACTTACCAAAAGAGGTGTTAAGCAACCCACAAATATATAATCTAACCAGAGAAGATGAGAACTAAAGAGTGGGAAGTCCTGGAAAAAAATCTTACCACAGAAGGTGAGAACTAAACAATGGGCAGCCCTGGAGAAAAGTGTCTGCTGTGATTGGTAGACGTGAAATATAAGGAGTGTAAAAGAGAGGATCTGCAGGGCAAGACAAGCATGCAACACAATGCAAAAGGACATCTGTCAATCAAAAAAAGGGGCATTCCATTTGGAATGTTCCTGGAAAATGACAGTTGGAAGCTAACCCCACAGCTGAGGAACTTCTCTGTTGGCTTTTGAGAGAAGAGGTAAAAGAAGTTTTGTGTGGCTGAGGGTGGTGGCTATACCTGAAGAGCTAATTGTGTCTCTGGATTGGAATTAATAAAACTGATATTATCTGGCTGTTTGGAAAAGAAGAGAGAAGATAAAGCTTATAAAATTGATAAGAAAAATACTTGACCTCCAAACTCTCTGACTGTCCCTGTGTCACAGTTGGGACTGAACTAACATTTTCTTATTACCGTCCTAACTTCTTTTATAGATTATGGATAACCCCATCCCTCTTACCTCATCCTCCATCCTGTCCTATCTTCCCCAATGAACCTACTACCTTGAGGAAGTGTCTTTTATAAACCTCAACTTGAGTTACATAGAAAGGTGGCTGACTAACAGGGGGGAGAGGAAGGGAGGGCAGAGGGAGCAGGTGAAAAAACAGGTGGCATTTCAGGGAGGAGGAGAGGCAATGTCTTGAACAATTAGCTATTAAGTATTGATCTATAGGAAATCCCAGTGTCTATCTTTAGTAGTGACCCATAGCACCAGATTATCTATTTATTACAGGGGGTGACATAAGAGTAAAAGATCTTTTAAAAGAAGACCAAAAGGCAGAATGAGATAATTCAGATTCAGACATTTGGATTCAAACATTTGGACAGTTGGATTCAGACATTCGGATATTTGGATAGACTTGGAGATATTTGATTGAGAACTCTGACTCTGAGTTGGACTAGAGAAACAGAAGAAACCAGAGCTCAATCTCTCTGTCTCTCTGTCTCTCTCTGTCTCTCTCTGTCTCTCTCTTCCTCTCTCTCTCTCATTCTCTCTCTCTCTCTCTCTCTCTCTCTCTCTCTCTCTCTTTCATTCTCTCTCTCTCTCACAAACACACACACACATTCCTTAAATATTTCCCTTTATTGTACATAAACTACCATAAATTTCATTTACTATAGTAATTCATTTTGGGATTTAAAAATTAAATCCCTGGCAACCACCTAATTAATATATTCAGAGTCCAATCACAAGTAATTTTAACATCCTTCAACTCCACTAGTTTCTCCATTAGAAATCTGGATGCTATACCATTTGGTGCATACATGTTGATTACTAATATTTCCTCATTATCTATACTGTCATTTATCAGGATTTAGTTACCTTCCCTATCCTTTTTAATCGGATCTATTTTTACTCAGGTTTTGTCAGATATTATGATTGCAACTCCTGCCTGCTTTCTATCAGGTGAGGCCCAATAGGTTTTGCTCGAACCTTTAATTCTAACCTTGAATGTCTAGCAGCCTCAAGTGTGTTTCTTGCAGACAACATATGATAGGATTTTTATTTCTAATCCACTCTATTTGTTTTTGTTTTATGGATGAGTTCATCCGATTCACATTCAAAGTTATGGTTGCCACTTGTGTATTCCCCAGCATTTTGATATCCTCTCCTAGTTCTGTCTATTCTTTTTAAATATCCTTTTAAACCAGTGGATTGCTTTAATTCCCACCCTTAATAAACTTTCCTTTCTTCCTCTCCCTTTTTGTTCCCTTATTATTTTTTCAGTGTCTCTTAAATTCCCTCCCCCATCTCTTTCCCTTCTTTTTGTACTCCCTGCCCCTACCCCCTTTAGTTTGCCCTTCTTACTTTCCCTGTAGGGTAAGATAGAATCCCAATGGATCTAGATGCTCTTCCCACTCAGAACTGATTTCACTAAGACAAAAGTTTAAATATTATCTATTAGCACTCTCTTCCTCTCCTTCTTATGAGTATTCTTCCCTTCCCCATCCCATGTGTATCTTTGTGTGATAAAGATTATCCTATTTATTTTATTTCATCAAGTATCTCTTGGTGACATCTTTGATTCCCCCATCCCCTTTTCTTTTTTTTGTATATCATCTTATAGCACCTATTACAGCAATCTCTTCCTGTGAATGATTCCTCTAATTACCATAATAGTGAATATAATTTTTGAGAATTACTAATAACATTTTCTCCATATACTGAAATTAATAACAATCTCATTGAAGCCTGTAAAGAAGAAAGTTTAAATTTAAAAAAAAAACATTCTTCCCACTTTTCCCTCTCTTTCTTATTTAATTCTTCATGTTTCTCTTGATATTTGTGTTTGGATATCAAATGTTCCACTTTGTTCTGCTCTTTTCTTTACAAATACTTGGAAATCTTCTATTTTGTTGAATGCCCATACTTTCCTCTGGAAATATGTAGTCAGTTTTTGATGGATAGGTGATCCTTGGCTGAAGACCCAATTCTCTTGCCTTTATGAATATCACATTCCAAGCTTTGCGGTCCCTGATTGTGGAAACTGCCAGGCCTTGTATGATCCTGACTGGTGCTCCTTGATATCTAAATTGTCTCTTTTGGGCTACTTGTAAACTTTTCTCCTTAGCTTGGAAGCCCTTGAATTTCACAATTACATTCATGGCAGTTGTCATTTGAGGATTTAGTGTAGAGCAAGGGTTCTCAACCTTTCTAATGCTGTGACCCCGCAATACAGTTCCTCATGTTGCAGTGACCCCAAACCAAAAAATTATTTTGGTGGCTACTTCAAAATTGTAATTTTGCTACAGTTATAATTTGGAATGTAAATACCTGATATGCATTATGTATTCTCATTGCTAGAAATTGAGAGGTTGAGAACCACTAGTGTAGAGGGTGTTCTATGAACACTTTCAATGTCTATTTTGCCCCCTTGTTCAAGAACATCAGGGCAGTTTTCTTGGATAATTTCTTATAGTATGATGTCAAGATTTCTGTTTATTTCTGGCTTTTCAGGTAGACAAATGATTCTCAAATTGTCTCATCATGCTCTGTTTTCCTGATCTGTCATCTTGTCAGTGAGATATTTAATGTTGTCTTCTATTTTGTCAGTCTTTTAACTTTACTTTATTAAGTCTTGCTGTCTTGAAAGATTTTCATTGGCTTCCAATTGCCTCATTCTCGTCTTTAAGAATTGGTTTTCCCTTTCAGTTTAGTCTTTCCTGCTTTTCATGGCTTCCAGCTGTTTTTCCAATTGGGGGTTCGTGTACTTTAAACTGTTATTCTCCTTTTGAACTATTTCCCACTTTTCTTGCCAGAAATCTTTCATCCTTTTGATAAGCTCTGATTTAAATTCTTCACGAGCTTGTGGGCAATTTCCATTTTTTAAAGGTTTTGGTGCATTTATTTGTATTTCCTTTTCTTATTCCTTTGTAGCTTGTTTTTTTTTCCTCTGTAAAAATTATCCAGGGTCAATTCCTTCTTCTTGTTTTTGTTGGCATTGGGAAGTTGTTATTCCTGTGCACTGTTGTCATTATTGTCATAGTTTTTCTTTCCCTTTCCAGTTAGAAATCTGAGTATAAAAGACAGGCTCTCTGGGTATGGAGATATGGAGCAAGGTTTTTGCCAGAGACCAGCTCAAGAATCTCCGTAGCTTCCACTGTTTGCTACCCCCTCTCTGTGCTATCACCCAGCTGTCACCCACAGTCTATGCTCCTCAGCCTGCTGGGGACTCATGTCTAGCTGCTCCCAGAGATATGTCCTTGGTTGTCTCAGTCACCTGCCAAGGACACAGAGGTAATCCTCACTCACTCCAGAGGTACCCCTCGCTCACTCACTGATTCTAGCTCATACTGGCTCTGACTCTGGTTCCATAGGTTGGGGTTGGGGAGGGTGGATCACCTCGCATTTTGGTGGAAGCTTTTTCACCCCCTTATGGTGTGGATATGCCCAAATCCCATGTACCATCAATGCTGCATTCTACTTAAGAGTCCCTTCATTCATATAAATTTGGGGGATGGGGGGTTTGGCTTTTGGAGGAAGCCTGTATTGGTAGATGGAGAGGAGAGGAAGAGTCCTGGGTATAGACTGCAACCATGATTACCAGGAAGTTTCTATACTATATATTTTAACACATTATATGTTGTATCAAAAATAGCCTACTGGAGACTAAATGATCATGCTAAAGCAAATATTAATAATATGGAAGTAAGTCTTGATCAATGATACATGAAAAACCCAGTTGAATTGCTCATTAGCTATGGGAGGAGAGGAAGGGAAGAATGTAAATTATGTAACCATGGAAAATAGTAAAAATTAATCAATTAAATTTTAAAAAGAAGAACAAATAAACTACTCTCTGTTCTCTGAATTTAAGATTGCATCTCCCAATTCTATGCCTTTGCATAGGCCCTTACATTAAACCCTAGATGTACTTCTACTTCATAGCTGCTCCCTAGAATGTCTAGCTCCTTGAAAGGCTCAGCTTATATTCTTGATACTTGCAAATTCTTTCTTCATTTCCTAGTCAAATAAGATATTATATATAAAAAGAACAAAGCTGCTACACTTAAGATGATATATAAATGTTTCTTCCTTCTGACTCTATTTGATAATTTGATAATATTTTCTTCCTTCTAGAATTATATGGTATTGTAATAATTAAAATGGGTTTGATGTATATAAGAATTTAAAAATTGTTGTGTAGCTATTTATTTATTTATTTGTTTATATTTTTATATGATTATATAAATGTTAGTAGCTTCAGTAGCTTTATTAAAGCAAGGTAGAGATAGTAAAGGGGGATATGTCAAAAAGAGGTAGAAAATATTGGCTGGCTAAACTCCCTACATATGGATCCACGTGTCTCAGCAAAGAGAGCATGCCAATAAAGACACATGAAAAGCAGAAAGGCCAGGGTCTCTGGCCAGAAGCTGGTCACCAAAGCCAAATTCCTCAAACCACCAAAGCACAGGTCCTCCAGCACAGAAGAAGTCCAACACAGAAACACCTGCAGAGCAGAATCCTTCTTTAAGCAAGAGCCACAAACACAGTGGAATCAATCAGAATGCCCTGGGCTGAAACTTATAATCAGTTTCCTACATGTGACTTCCCCTCTCTGGTTTCTACTTCCTTTCACTTTCTGCTGCTCTATCACATCTCAGGATCCATTCAGAGTTTCTTACTTTAGCTGACACTGCCCAGAGGACAGTGCCTGTGGGATCCACCTACCATCCTCTGAGGGTGTAAACTTTTGTGAAAAGGATCCTCCAGTTCCTGACTGATTAAGTTCAAAGAGTGGAGCATTCCAAGTGCTTGATTCATTGAGTTAAGATAAAAAAATTTCCCTTTCACAGTATTTTGTTTTCCTTTTTAATGTGGTTGCCTCCAGTAGAATGTAAATTCTTTTAGTGCAGATGCTTTTGATTTTCCTTTAATATTCCAAGGACCCAATCTATTGCCTTTTAAATAGTGGGTAAAGAATAAATGGTTATGAATGCTTGTTAGACTGCACTGGAAGGAGACTCACAAACCACAGGAGGACACTCTGCAGCACTTCCAATATTATGACCCAACACTGTAAGCTCTCTTTCCATACCTCCTTTCCCAGCTTTACTCTCATTCAACTGCGAGGACCCTTCTGGCTTTTTCTCTCTTTTCAAATATTTCTACCAAGTCCTTGTGATTTGGACCAACCGTCTAATCTAGTGAGGCCTTTTTAAATCCTGCTTCTGTTATCCAATTTATTAGGAATCCATCAGTTTTATGACAATTGAAATGTCTAAGGATGGACTAATTCAACTTTTATCAAATTATTTGATGAAAAAATATTAGATAGCCTAGAGTCTAACAACCATCCCTGAGAGACTCACCTGTAGAACTTTTCATGTTCTTTATTTTTAGCTCCACTCCTTCCTGAAGAAAATCCAGTTTAACAACAGTGCTGGGAACCATGTGGTCTTAGCTGAGAAGAACTCTGTGGCAAACTATGATATTCTCAACTATGTGACCTTTGGAAATGACACTGAGGTTCTGGTCAAAGTGGGAGAGTTTATTTCTGAGGCTCCACTTGGTCAAGACTTCATTATCCAGCAGAAGGCAATAGTGTGGCCCAGAACATGGGGAGAGGTGAAGAATGATTGAAGTGTTTGTTTAATGAAAGTTATAACCCAAAGCCCATTACACACCAGAATAGCCACTAGCATTTTTCACAACTGGTTCAAATGGCACAAAAATTCCCTTCAGAAGGCAGCTTGAAAATTAAGTTTTTCTACCAAATTCAGCTGAGATGATGATGAGACAAGAGTACCAAGATAAATTCTCTTGAGTTGGAGAGACTGAGAGACAGTGAGATTATACTATTGCATAGCTGTGGAAGGGGGAAGCAAGAGAATCTCCCTTGTCCATAGCAGTCACTGAAAAAGGAAGTAGGAGCATTCGGAAACTTCTTATTAGAGTTAATGATTCTTGATCAATGCCTTCTATATCCAGCAAAGTTTCTCTGGTATGAAAGTGCTCTAAGTGGTATCAGGCCTCTAAATATTTAGGATTCCTGGAAGAGAACCCTGTGTTATCCATATTCTAGTTCTAGCTCCCATTAATGGGAATAACATTTCCCTTTTTATGTTGATCCATTTCCCACACTTAGAAATATAACAGCTACCTTTGCTATCTAAATCTCTAACTTCCACAGGCCACTAAAAGATGAACTACAGAGTCATCAATTCAAAAGGTGACAGATCTAGAATTGATAAGATCAGGGAGAAGGCTAAAATCCCTGCTTAAGTCAGTACAAAGTACTCAGTCACTTGGAAGTTTTATGTGGTTGAAACAAAATTATTCAGAGAATAGAAGTTTGTCTAAAAGGGTATGATCTGTAGGGGAGAGTGAGGTACTAATTATTTTTATAAAATGACAAAATCCCTTAATCATTCATCCATTCAACTATGTATTCATTCCAAAACTATTTCTTAAGGATATTATTTGAGTTGAATCATGGGTTACAAAGATAATACAAGAATCTTCCATGTGTGGTTTCTTCCTCTTTGGCTTTAGAGATTGCATTTTAGACAAAATCACAATTGCTCTGAGATCCTGGCTAGAAGAAAAAATCACATTTTAAGCTTAGGTTTAGGTCCCCATCATACCTGACTTTCTTTTGCCTGCCTTGCTTATTCATGATCAAGGCTTAGTTCATGTTCTGAGTAATATTTGATTCACCAAATAGCACATGAAATTCTAAATTTTGGAAATACAAAGGCAAGGGAAGGTGCATGAAAAAGCTGACCTTTTCTTGAGACTGCCTTGTATCTAGGACATCTGCTGCAAAATGTGTGGAGATCTGGTGATTCCTATTGATTCTCTCTTCTCTTCCACATTGACTCAGGTCTAACTTTAGTCCTCAGTGATATAATGGGAAGAACATGTTTACGTTAAACATTTCACTTCCTGACAATTAGAATCTTTGGTTCTAAAAATTCCTCCTTTTCTTCAAATGATGGGTTCTTAACTGATTCAAATAAGTTCATAAGCCCTATTCATATTTGATTCTGATTAAATGAATTGAACACTGTTGCTACTTCATAAATGTGATCACTTTTAAGTAGAAGTAAAAGAAAATAAGTGCTACCCTAACAGTACACACTCACACAAACACATACACATACACACACATGCACAGTGTGACACATACCCACAGTGAGAGAGAGAGAGAGAGAGAGAGAGAGAGAGAGAGAGAGAGAGAGAGAGAGAGAGAGAGAGAGAGAGAGAAAGAGGGAGAAAGAGAGATATGGAAGAAAGGATCAATAGACATAGACACAGAGAGACAGACAGAGAGAAAGATTTACTATGTCTCATACTAAGAGACTAGAGTCTCAAACCTCAAATAGTTCTTTCTGGGGGCAGAATCTACAGTATTCTTTTTCAATACATTCCCAATACTTTGCATGACAATTAGGTAGTTCAACAGGTAGAGTGACAGCCAAGGGACCAGGAAGATCTGATTTTAAATCTTTCTTCTGACATTAAATGTATAACCCCTGACACACCACTTTACCATTTCCCTTTAGTTTCCTCACTTACAGAATGAGAAAGAGAAGGAAATTGAAAAGCACTCTATTGTGTTGCCAAGTAAAGTACAAATATGGTCACAAAGAGTCAGACACAGCAGAAATGACTGAACGGAAATATTTGTACTAAAAAAAAAACTTAGAAAAAGCTTCTATTTGATAAAAAATTCTAGTCACTAACATTATTCCCTCTCCAAAACCTTTCATATCCAATATAGTAGAGGGTGAGCAACGGGATAGACTCCACACCCCAATTCATATCCTAAAAGCTTTTCTGTTCGATAAGAGTAAAAAAAAAAATAGAGCTACTTTGGTCTGCAGAGACTTTCATTTTTTTCCCAAGGTAACTGATACAAGCTTTTGCAGATAGGAATGTCATATCCTTGAAAAAATAGCATTGGTAGCCTTTGCTGAATAAGCAGATTGTGTGCTTGTAGCTAACAACAAACTAAAATTAGATAACAAAGCACATTAAGACATGCATATGCTGACTCCAAACAACATCAGTATGACTTGGATGCTTTCCTGTAGCCTCTTCCCTCCAGATGCATCGATGTCTGTAGCCCAGGATTCCACATAAAAGCCCAGGAGGGAAAGCCTGTCTGCTGTTTTGACTGTGCACCCTGCCCACAGGGGCAGATTTCCAACCAGACAGGTAAGTCTATGGACTCATAGCAAACAAATATCCAGAGAAACAAAATAAAGCTGGATGACACTCGGGTCATATTCTAATAAAGGAAAAACTCAATTGCTATGGAACATGAAATGAAAGGAAATCCAGGAGCAAGCTAAGAAAGATCAAGCAGATTAGAGTCAAGAGGGATCAAAATTAGTGAGAGTTGGTGTATTGGAAGTCCACCAGATTAGAAATTTCTGACCCAGTTTTTGTGTGGCTCAATTACTCAGGGATTAACTTCTAGAAATGTCTATTGACACTGATCATTACACCACATCGCCATTATATTACATAGAGCTTTAGAATTTTCAGATGCTCTTTTCTCACAAGACCCCAAAGACAAAATGTTACTCTCTTTGTCGTAGTTGTATTGAAGAGAAAGAAAAAGTGACCAACTGTAGTAACACAGTTATTAAGAAGAGTTAAGAATCAAACCCAGGACACTGCACAGAATTCCATCACATTTTTAAATTCATCTCAACTATTTTTCCTAAATGCTTCCATGTATGCTGCCCAATGCATGCCAAGAAGGCAACTATCCTTCCGCATAACTCAGAAAATTCCCTGGCTTTCTGCTGCTCCATAACCTTATTCAGTTCCAGATTTCTCCTTATTTGCCAGGAGGCTTGGATCTCTGAGAAGAAACCAAAGTACTTTGAAGAGTACATTAAGCTTTCAAATCTGAGTAAACAGTCAGATATTTAGAAAATCAATGCCAACATGAAGAACATGGGAATTAATATAGACTATGCAAATAATATCACCTAGAGCGATGTCTCAAGAAAAAAAATCTTCTAAAGGAATCTTTCAATAGTCTTAGGAATGGAAAGTGTTTGGGAGGATGCCCTCTCTTCAGCAGTAAATCAATGGAATTGTTAGCTTTCAAAGGGGTGTCTCCTGATCATGGCTGGAAGATACACAAGACATTGTTTTTATAACCTGAAATGATGGAAACTGAGCAGTGACCTGACCATATACCCTTTCCATTGGGGGAAGGATTACTTGGTTCTTGTAAATGAGTGGGCTGGACAAGGATTAAATCTGAAAAGTGGTAGGACCCCTGCTTTCATGAGATCCCCAGTATGTAATACTGTAAGGGGGAAAAGGAAAAGGTATGAACTAAATTTAAGAGTGGAGTCCCCAAGAATTATCAGTCAATTCCAAATGACTTTTATGGTAGTTTATTTACAAAAGTAGAAAGAATGTAAGAAAAAAAATCAGAGAGAGCAGATACTGACTTGGCCTGGTCTGAACCAGACAGGGCTTAAAGGGACAGAGTGAAGGGGCCCCAGAGGAAAATTAAATAAGGGTTTTAGCCATGAGATCTCCTCTAAGACAGGATGTCTCCAGAACTAACCAGGGAAAGGAGTCAGCCTTTTTCACTCATCCAAGTGGTAGTCCTAATAGAAAATAGAAAGCAGTCCTCAGTCACAGCCTCTCCAGGGTCCTTCAAGTCAACTTCAAGGTAAAAGAACTTCTCACAAGAAATACTTGCCACTTGTAAAGATCATTTTTTCTCATCATTTCCTGTGTCTCCTTCCATTTTTACATGGGTCAATTACAGTTAAAGCTTTGTTAAGGACTGTCCAGTACCAGGCAGTCAATTCTTATTCATTAATTACTATGGCACACATGGATCACAGTCCTCCCCATACTTAAGGTGTGTGTACAATTCTGGTGATTAAATATAAAAATAGGAAGGGAAGAGTTAATCCCATCTTCACAATACCCAAGTGGTCATCCACATTCTGCTTAAAGATCTATAAGAAGAGTATAGCCATTACTCTCAATACAGTTCCCTAAATTTTTAGACCACTCTCATTATAAAGATTTTCTTCATATAAAATCTAAATTTCTCTGTTCTCCATTTCTGGACTGCATCTTGTTTTGCCCTCTAGCAAAGTCTTCTATATGGCCCTCTCCCATCAAATGGAGCAAATATAGTCACTCCTCTAATATAAGCCCCTTGAATACAAAGTATAACCTATCCTTCCTTCTAAATATTTTTCCCCACCATAAACATGTATAGTACCATCCTTCAATATTTTTAAAACACTCAGAGTTGAGATCCAAGGGAAGAATTTAAGAGTCATTCTGGTGAAACCCAAAAGGCATCTTGTAAACAGCTAATGGCATATAGATACATCATCATAGATGCACTCACCATCAACAGGAAAGACAAAGGAATCAAAATCTTTAAAAACTATACGGACTGAATCTTCACATAGAGTTCCAGAAGAACTACAGAAAGACTAACTTATTATATACAATTGAAACATTTTCCTGTGGGAAAAATGTATAAAGAATAGTTAGATACAGGATGAGGAGAGCCTCCTAAAGGATACATTGTCAACATCCATTAAATCATTTCAACAACAAACTGGATTTATTTACTTTCAGACATATTTCTATAACATTTTATTAGATAGGTGGTATATAACACTTTTAAGAGGGTTGCAAAACATTTTATATTTGTTAATTCATTTAATCCTCATAACAACTGCATTAGGAAAATGCCATTATTATCCCCATTTTATAAGGGATGAGATTCAGAAGAAAGAAGTTAAATTGGAGAAATTTATAGTATTATATTATCAATTTGGGTCCTACTAATAGGTGAAATTAGCAAACCTGCCATTCTAAGACCTTATTGTTCTCTTCAGACAGAGATCAATGCATGAAGTGCCCTGAGGACCAATATCCCAATAGGGAGAGGATTCACTGCCTCCCAAAAAGGGTGACTTTCCTGGCCTATGAAGAAAACTTGGGCATGGCCTTGGCCTCCATAGCTGCTTCCTTCTCTCTTCTCACAGCTCTGGTTCTCTGGGTCTTTGTGAAGCACAAGGATACCCCCATAGTCAAAGCAAACAATCGGGATCTCAGCTACATTCTCCTCCTCTCCCTTTCCTTATGCTTCCTTTGTTCCCTGTTCTTCATTGGCCGCCCCACTGCAATAAATTGCCTCCTCAGACAAACAACATTTGGAGTCATGTTCACAGTGGCCGTCTCCTCTATTCTGGCCAAAACCATCACTGTGGTTCTGGCCTTCAGAGCCACAAGACCAGGCAGCAGGAGCAGGAGATGGGTGGGCTCCAGAGGGCCTATTTCTCTTGTTGTCTTCTGTACCTTCATTCAAGTCATGCTCTGTGCAATCTGGCTCCTGCTCTCTCCCCCATTCCCTGATGCAGACACACACTCTGACCCTGAGCACATCATCCTTGAGTGCAATGAGGGCTCTCTCATTGCCTTCTACTCTGTCCTGGGCTACATAGCACTCTTGGCCCTGGGGAGCTTCACTGTGGCTTTTCTAGCCAGAAATCTCCCTGATACCTTCAATGAAGCCAGGTTCATCACCTTCAGCATGCTTGTGTTCTGCAGTGTCTGGATTTCCTTCCTGCCCACATACCAGAGCACCAAGGGGAAGATGATGGTGGCTGTGGAGGTCTTCTCCATCTTGAGTTCCAGTGCTGGCTTACTAGGCTGCATTTTCATCCCCAAGTGCTATGTAATCCTTCTACAGCCACAGAAGAACACCAAGAAATTTTTGAAGAATAATCCAAATGCCTGAGACAAGAAGCATTCAGAATATTTCTATATTACGCCCATTAATAACAAGATGTTTTAAAAAAACTAATTAGTCTTGCTTGAAAATGTCTCAATTTTTCCCCAGCTGAAAATCTTTATAGCTGCTCTCTTTGCAGTGGCAATGAGCTATAAATAAGGGGGATACTCATCAATTGGGTATTGGTAAAGAAGTTTTGGCACATGTTTGTAATGAAACAATATGGACCAATAAACTAATTTTTTTAATACATAAAAAGACCAAAATGAAATGTAGAATGAAATAAACCAAACCAAAAGAACATTATAGATAACAACCAAGACATTGTTTGAAGAATAACTTAATGCCTACCTCAAGAGAAAGAATTGTTAAACAGCAACATGATAGAAATAGTACATACACTCATATAATTCAAATTCCAAGAGACTGAGTTCCATATGAGAGAATCAAATTATTTGTCAGGCAGACAATAAAAAGTACATTTTTGTTTGATGATCTCTCAGTGATCAAAGACAAAGATATTTAGCATCTTGAGCCATAAAACATAATTTTGGAAGCTTGATATACAGCCCTCCTCTAACCATCTTCTATTGGTGAATATCTAATGAAAAGGAGAACTGATTTTCCCTCAGTCCCTCCCTGATTGCCTCATGACACTGACTGGAGTCATGCCTGATCTAAGATTCTAATAACCCTTGGTGTTCTGCATAGGAAGATCAAGTTGGGGCTGAATAAGATTTGATATCCATAGGTCATTTCAATAGGGAACTCAAGTATGACATCTTGCTATCTGCAGACATTCTTGGATTAAGTCAGGCTTGTTTACCAGGCAACATTAAAGTCTTCAATTTCTATCACCCCAATTAGTAAGATGCTCTGAGGCATGGAAAGTAAAAGCATTTCTTGACTTACTTAGGAACAGAGATAGTGAAAGAGGTTTGAAAGACAGGCTCAAGGCTCAATTTCAAAAGTAGAAATAAAAAATTATCACTTATGTATATAAATACATATATTGTGTCTATTTCTCATTCTCTCTTGAGCTTTCTCTTTTATCCATCTCTATCTCATTCTCATCTCTGTGTTTCTGTAGGACTTTCTTATTCTTACTCTCATTCTCTGTTTCTTTCTTTGAATGATGAAGACAAGAGCAATAAAGTAATGAACTGACAGAATATTAACCTCAATTTAAGAAGATAGAATTAAATAAGGATATGTGTGTGTGTGTAAAGTCTTACACAATTTCAAAAATGTAATTTCACAAATATATACTTGAAGTAAAATATATAAATTAATGAAATTATCTTTTATTTCTGGGGATATTCTGGAGTAAACAATTAGAAATTTACTTCTAGATATCTAGAAAGGGCATAGAAGATTACAGAAGACTTAATAAAACTTGATTCCTCTCTGCTGACAGAGGGGATTTTCCCAAACTTTCAACTGAGACATTCTATCTAGATGTGGCCATTGGAGATATTTATTATGCTTCACGAGGCATATTTCTTCCAAGAGTTTTATTTCCTCTGTTTCCATTTGGGGAAACCTTTCCACTAAGTGAAAAAAATATGATTTAAATTAAAAGGTAAAGTAAGATCAAATTACATGGACCAGCACCAATATATCAAGAGTAGGTCATATAAAAGTGATTGCATTGCCTGTATGGACAAGGTCACTAAATAGGCATATATTAAACAAATCAGTCAACAATCCTTTGCTATTTGCTATGTATTATGTTCTTTGATGAGTAGAGAATATATCCCAAAAGTGAAAACGATCTAGAATACTATAATGTTAATGTGCTGAATGTTTTCTTAAATTTTAGCCAAAAAAAGAGAATATTATGCACAGTAACAAAATTATAATGACAATAAATTTTGAATAACTTAGTTCCTCAGATTAATACAATGAACCACAATTCCAAAGAACTCATGACAGTAAATGCTATTCATTTTCACAGAGAACTGACACAGTCTGAAAGTATATTGAAGGAGAGTTTTTCACTTCCTTTTTCTTAGTTTTGTTTACATTATTGTCAATGTGGAAATATGTTTTGCATTATTTCTCCTGTATAATGGGTATTGTAGTGCTTGCCATCTCAATGAATCAGTGTAAGTATTTTTTCAAAACAGTAATAAAAATTTAAATTAGCAAAATATTTGATAAGGTATGAAATGTTTTTACTTTATGAAAGGCATGGATAAGTGTTAGAATATGCTTTAATGAAACAGAATGGGAATTGATTGAATGACTAAACTCAAAGAGAACTCAGAGTTTTAAATTCAACTTGGAAAGAGATTCCTAATGCTCCTTTACTTTACCCTACTTTCTTAACATTTTAATAATGCATGAGGCACATATATAATTGCCATCCTGACCAAATTTGCAGAATGTTAAAAATTATAATTAATAAAACTCTTGTCTCTGTATCTGTATTTATATCTCTCTTCCTCTCCCTTTCCCTCTCTGTCTCTATCTCTGGCTCTGCCTCTGTCTGTCTCTCTGTCAATTACTCTGTCTCTCTCTCTATCTGTATCCCTAGCAAGAGCAACTAAGATCTTGAATGGCCAGAAGAGTGACCTCAATAGAGGATGATATAATTAAGAAAAGATATATGAAAAACCATATACAAACACAAACTCAAAAATTCAATTTCACAAAATAGTGGATTGTGGCTCAACATAAAATCAGTGAAATTTACTTTGATTGCTGAAAAATTCTGGAATAAATTATGAGAAAATTAGTTCTAGATACATATAAAAGGAAAGGATGATTATAAAGGACTCATGATGAACATGCTGCACCGTGTGAATCTTGAAATTTCTCAGACTTGAGAATGTTAAAAATTTCCCCATTGGGGAATTCTCCATTGGAACAATTCCCTACTGGGAACATTCCCCATTTAAATGTGAGAACTCTACTTGGATCAGAAATGGGAGGACCTCTACTCCACCCATACTTAAGACTGCTTTAGTGGAGAAAACTCTTTGCTAAACAATGAAAGTACTTAAACCCATACTTATAATGAGGCAAAAAGTTCTTTAAGCCATGCCTAGTTTTAGAATTTATTCAATAGGGTGCTAAGTACCTATAAAGGTCAGGCAACTTCTGAATTTACAAGGAGCAAAGAGGTTAAAATTTATTCCAAAGTTTTTTTCTGGTTCAAACTTACTAAAGGGATTAGTCGACTCAGCTGTGAATTCAGAATGGGCTGTCCTTTGGAAAATATCTACTGTGATTGGTAGATGTAAGAATTTAGGGGAGGTGACAAAGGAAAAAATTCCCTATATAAGAAAAAGAAAATATCTTTTGAGGGAAGTCAGAAGAATATCTCTCTGGAGAAGGATGGCTGGCTAAACTGGTGTCTATATTCTTGCTTGGACAGATGTTGTGGTGAGTGATTAAGGACTGACTGATTTTTCTCTTAGGGCTTAGGCCTGGGTTGGCCAGGACTGGCCAGGGCCAGCTTATCCCTATCTCATTATTCCCTCTTTTTCTCTCTTTCTCTCTTTCTTTAATTCCTCATTGTATTATTAATTAAATTCTCTATAAAATTCAGTTGACTTGGGTATATTCATAATTGGGAATATTTCCCTGGCAACCACCTTATATTTGATTTAAAACAAGACACTGTAATGAAAACATTTTCTGCGGTCACAATTTACTCACCCACTCTTATATCTACTATAATTTATATCTTCCACTATTTAATCACTATAGTTTACAACCTCAACTCTTTTAACTCTTACAGTTTATGGCTCCCACTATTTTTAAATATAACAACCTCTCCTCCACCTCTGAGAGAAAGGTGATGGATACAGAGTAAAAACAGGAACATGTATCAGGATATGGCCAATGAAAAGATTTCTTTTGCTTCACTACACATACTTATTATGAGTTGTTTTTCCTGCTTTTATATTTTTGGAGATAGAGTCTTCAGAAGTCTGTACCAAAGATTTAGGAATTTTGAAGGATTATAATTCAATATGGGTTGGCACAGTGTCCTAATGGTCAAAAATTCATTATTCTGGGCCAAATTAAGAGAGCATAACAGTGAAGAATAAGGTAATAGTCATATGCTACTCTGCCTTTGTCAGACAAAATCTGAAGTAATAAGTTCAGAGTTTGAATTGCTTATAAATAAATTGGAGAAAGTCCATAAGAGGTCTTATAAGACACTGAAGTGTTCTGAAAACATGCCAAAATAGAATGGAACTAGGATGGAAATAAAAATGTACACAATACACTGGTTATGAAAAAAGATTAATTCTGTGCTCTTTAAAAGCAGGAAAATGAAGATGTTTCCAAATAGAATTCTCTCAACAACTCCTACTATGGACCCATTCAAAATGATGAAAAAGCAGGCAAACAACTGAATTCTCAGAATCTTGGTCACTGTTTTTACATTCTACTCAGGAATTTTGCTCAGAAAGTTCACCACTGGAAAAAAAAAAGATCTCCACTAAATTAGTTAAGTGAGTTCAACTTTCATCAGAAATTCAAACAATTCAACTCTATTTCAGAAATGGAATGCAGTTCCCAGTAGAATGGCAGCTAAATTGAGTTATCTCAAAGTATTTTTAAGACTGAGGCCCTTTGAAATTATCATTGGTTTTGAATTGATTAAAATCCTTAATTCTTGGTCAGTATATCATGAAGCACTAAATGACTTCATTGACAGGTAATGGTATCTGCTGGGAAAAGTACTGAACTAATAATCCACATATACAAAATGGAATTCTGGCTTGGAATAATTACTATGTGATCATGGCAAATTCTTTCTTTCCCCTGATCCATACTTTATTCATAATTAAAATGGCAATAATAAACTCAAGTGAAGTTACAAGATTGTTACAGAGAAATTCTATTCAAAAAAGAGAAGTGCTGTATAAAAGTGAATCATTTCTTCAAATATTTTTCTTTCCCTTTTTCCTTTATACTTCCATCTTTTTCCCTTTCCTTCTACTTCTTTATGCTTCTCCACACTGTGGATCTCATCTTCATCATCATCCATTACTCATTTCTTCACTGCTTTTCTTCTCTTCCACTTTTTTGGTCTACATATCTTTCTTTTCTTCTTCCTCAGTTCTCCTCATTCTTCACCCTCCTCTACTTCTTATCAGCCTTCTTTTGTCTTTTCTCATCCTTCTACTTAGTTTCCTTCCCCTTTCTTCTCCACAATGATCTTCACTTTAATCTGAGTAGTCATAATCATTTTTATCATCTGAGGAGTTATTCCATCAGGCTCTGCAAGTGGTATTTCTAACATCAAGGAGACACAACATCCAAAGTATTTGGGTCATGACTAAGTAATCTATATATCATTTGCACATCTCAGATGTTTTAATAGAAGAGAATGCTCCACTCAATGTAATTGGCAGAATTATGAAATCACTCGGTATGACTGCTATAAAATTGGCATTAGGCTTAAACTATCATCACAGATCGAAGCAAAGAAGGATCTCTTTCTTCTCACATCTTCTTTCACAGTGGAAGGAAAACTCCCTTAGTTCCTGGACCCTTTCCCCCAGATCCCTGTATATAAACAAAGAATGAGAGATTGGACCCATGATTTTATTGGCTTAAAGAATTCTCCATTGAGAAAATTGCTTCTGCCATTATATTTCTAGTTTGTTAATAAATCTTTAGTGTTTTGGATTCCCCTTTTAAGTTTAAATTGGATACTTCATGATATCACTGATCTTTAAAATTTAAAAATATGGAAATTATGTAACTGGAGAAACACTATAAGGACCTTTATCTCAGATCCAGAAGTGAAATAATGTGACTGAATTAGGCAAGCAGACAACAGAAGGGCTGGTTAGTGGAGTGATTTTGGGAAACAAAGATGATTTTTCTCTGCAGCAGGACTTGATACAAATCCCCATTACAAGCATCAGTGTTGAATCTTTGTCAAGCAATAACTGCTGGAAATATCTCTATATGCTGAACTAGTGACAAGGTACTCTGTACCAGAACCATGTAAGAGAACAATACTCTGAGAGTAAACCCAAGCTGCAGGACTCTCTCCTTTAGAATTGGGCAAAGAGAAGGCTGAGATCATTGAACTCTTATCCACTCAGTTGCTACCTCTTTCTGACTTTTTCACCTCTCACAAAATTTTCTTTGATAAAATGAACCCAAGACCAGAGTCACTGTGCAAGCCAGATGCCCACATAGATTCTCACATGCAAAGAAATTCCCCTCTTCTGAAAAGCTCATGGGACTCCAACTCACTTTGTCCCAGTTGGCCTTCCTGAGGACCCAGAAGTTGGGAGGAAGGAGTGAGAAAAACAAGAGTTTTACTCAGACGCAGGGACACAGGTGCAGAGCCCCCAGCAGTTGTGGTCCCCAGAGTGCCTCACTGATTGAGCTCTCTCTGTCTGCATAGGGGGAAGCAAACAGAAGATCCTGTCCTTATCCAATAACAAGGGCATTTGTTTATAATTACCTAAACCCAAGTTCTTCTTAAATATGTGTTGGTCAGCAACGTCTCTATCATGATCATCACCCAGACTTGTATTGCATTGTGTCTGCATGACTGTCAGGGGACAAACCAAGCTGGCACAACTGCTCAGGAAAGAGGCACGTTCTCTGCAGGAGAGTGTCCCATCCCAAGACTACTGAAACTGCTACAGGTGCTAATGCCTTCCTTCCCCCAAAGCACATTACAATTTTTTTTGAGAAAGCAGGTGGACTTTGGCTGTGAGCTAAAAAGAAGCCTTCTTGATGTTCTTCCAACTTTTCTTCTTCCTGCTCCTACAGCTGCCACTCTCTGTGGGCAGAGAAGAAGGGAACCCCTGCCATGCAGAAAGGACTTTCAGCCCCACATACTATAGAGATGGGGATCTGGTTATTGGAGGATTTTTTCCTCTACTTTTACATGAGTTAGACAAATTACCATATTGGAAAAAATTTTGGTTTCACCCTAAGGATATCATAAAACATCATCAGTAAGTATTTATTCAGTTCTTTTAGTTAATTTTTTCACTTGTCAACTCAACCAGTTATTTTCTTCCTTGATGGTGTACAATCTCCCATTGGAAAGTAATGGAAAAACAACAAAAAAATTTTGTAACAGATAAGTATAATCAGGCAAAAAATTTTCCATTTTAGTTATATCCAAGAATAAATGTCTTATTTTAGAGATACCCATCACCTTTCTGTAAGGAAATGTGTGTATTCTTTATAATCAATCCTCTGCACTGCTCAGAGTTCTTCAGATTCTCAGATCATTTGCTTTTATAATAGTGCAGTTAAATTATATGTTGCTTTCTAAGTTCTTTTGTCTTCATACTATCTCAGTATATACAAGGCTTCTGCCATTTCTGTGAAATCATCTTTCTACTTTTACTACGGCTCACATATATTCCATTATATACACAGATCAAAATTTGTTTAGCCATTCCCTAATCAATGTACAACCTCTTAATACTCAGATATTTTCCACTCCAAAATGAATATATAAATATATGAATGTATATACAAACACTTATACATATATTAAACACCAAGATCCTTTATATTATCTTTACATTATTTTAGGAATTATTTGGTTATAAAGTGTCTAAAATTTAATAACATTTTGGTAATACATACAAATTGCTATCCAGAATGTCAACATTGACACTATTAAATTCCTCTCACAGTTGTTTCTTTTTTCCAAAGTTACCAATATGATGGATATGAAGTAGAAATTCAGAGTTGCTTTTACTCCCTTTTTGCTGATCATTAGTCATTTGTAAATTTTTAAATTACTTTAGATTGTTTGGAATTCTGATCTGAAGATCTACCTATTTAAATCCTTTGAAATGCATCAATTGAGGAATGGCTCTTGTTTTTTACAAATTTCAATCAATCTCTTACATATCTTGGAAATGAGACTTTTAACAATATGCTGCTTGTATTTTTCCAGTAAAAATCTCCACTTGTTATCTTAGCTACATTAGATTAGTTTTTGAGGAAAAGAATCTTAGTCGTTTGATATAATCAAATATTCTAACTTGTTATCTTTGATCCTCTATGCCTCTAATTTGGTCATGAACTATTCCCCAGCAGATAAATCTGAAAATGAATATATTCTATATTTCTCTCATTCATATCTGATATTATTTTTAATAGCTAGGTTAAGTATCCCACTGGAGAGTACATGGCGATATAATTTAAGATGAGGATCTTTACCATATTTCTAAAAAATTGTTGTCTAATATTCACAGTAGTATTTGTCTTGCTTTCTTTTATTAGTCATTGAACTCAATTGCCTCAATTTTTTGAAATTCATTTACTGACTTTGCAAAGAATTCAGGACATTTTCACAATAGATTTTGGATATCACATGAGAGTTGGTAGAGAACTGCTACTCTGATGTAAGTGTGATGATAAAGCTGGTTGAGGGTAGAAAGAGAGTCTCCAATACAGCCCCTGAGCCCTTGAGACCAGATAGGTTTTAATATGGTCAAAGCTCTGGCCTCTGAGTCCCTGACAGTAATAAAATAAAATTTTCACAGACTAAAACACTGAGGCAACATGTGAGACTCAAAAAGTAGTTATGGCCCTTCACTATGTGAGTACGCTCATAATTGTACCTGCATTTGATGGAAAAAATTCTCCATTTAAAAATTTCAGTTTCTTTCAAGGGTGAAGAGTAGGAAGAAAAATATTTCTTGTCCCTAACAATCTCCTTCCTACTGTAGGTGGCAGCCCAAACACTACTATCAGGTCCTGGCCTTGATGTTTGCTGTAGAAGAGATCAACAGGAACACCAAACTGTTACCCAATATAACCCTGGGATTCCACATCTTTAATGCCTATCACAATGATGACAGAACCTTGGAGAGCTCCCTGGTGTGGCTGTCAGGCCAGGGACCAACCATTCCAAATTACAGCTGTGAGAGTCAGGGCAAGTCTATAGTGGTTATTGGAGGAGCCACTTCTGAATTGACTGTTTCCATGGGAACTCTACTTGAGCTCTATAGGATCCCACAGGTAGGGATTTATAGCTTCAATTTACCCTATACTGCTTAGAGGACACAGAAATGCGTTAATAGCTCTGTTACTTGAAAGTTAGACTCCAAAAGTTTGGAGAAATCCTAATGTCTAATTTAACTCTCAGGTGCTTCTCAGAGAAGGAAAAGAAAACTCTTCATGTAAAGGAGAAAAAAATTTTTCACTTCATCAATTCTTATAGGAAGCAGCAAATTGTCACCTAGAGAATTTGTGAAACAATAAAATTAAATGCAAGTACTTGTTAAAAGTTAAATATTTTCAATTCTCTGTGCATGGTGCTATTTATAAAAAGATGTTAAAAAGTCAGAAAGCACAGACTTTATATCTTTTTGAGCTAGGTCAGGTTTTATGAAGGACCTGATCCCTTAGGTGGAGGCCTGAATGATCAGAAGTACTTTAATAGGTAGAGATGAAGAATTACTCAATTCGAGGAAAAGGAGGATGAATATAGTGGGTTGAGAAAGGAGGGTTAAAAAAAGACATTCATAGAATATATTCACTATGCTCATGTTTGGTTTCTATTCAGGTCACCTATGGCCTCTTTGATCCACTCTTGAGTGACCCAGTCCAGTTTCCTTCTGTCTATCAGATGGCCCCCAGGGACACCTCTCTTCCTCTTGCCATGGTTCAATTAATGCTGCATTTCAAATGGACCTGGGTGGGATTGGTTGCCTCAGATGATTCAAGAAGTGGGAAATTCCTCAGGGACCTTCAAGATGAAATGGTCAGAAATGATGTCTGTGTTGCTTTTATATATGAGATCTTTACTGGTTTGACAGAGGATGAACTCCTTCATTCTTATTTTCTCGAAAAGCTATCTTATTCTACAGCCAGGGTGATTGTAATTTATGGCAATACAGATGCACTACTCACCCTAAGGTTTAACGAGGTTCCTCATACCCTTCTATACAGAATGTGGATCACCAGCAGTCACTGGGATATTGCCAAAAAGCCAGGTTATATCTATTTTGACAATTTCCATGGAGCTCTGATATTCTCAGAGCAGACAAGTAAGATTCCTGGTTTCAAACATTTTCTGAAAACCATTAACCCTGCCAAAGACCCAGAGAATATCTTCCTTCAGAACTTCTGGAACTCAGCTTTTGGATGTACATCTGAAATTGGAAAAGGAGATGGAGCTGTCTGTTCACCAAATGCTTCCTTGGACACACTGAGATTGAGCTATTTAGACATGACTATGTCTCACCAGAGTTACACTGTTTACAATGCTGTGTATGCTGTAGCCTGGGCCCTTCATGAAATGTTCTTGGTGAGATCAGAAATGGAATCTAATAGCAATGGAAACATCTTGGGTACTTATCGTTGGAAGGTAAGATCTCCCCTTTAGGTACTGATTTTCAAATATCTGACTATGGGTACTGTCACTCCAGGAAAGAGAGATGTGATTAATAACTCAGGTCTCCTCATTTTTCAGTGAGGAACTCTGTAGATTCTAAGCCTAATACGTCATTTCTGGCCATTTCATAGTTATCATCATTTCATTTACCTGATTTAAGATTTAGGAATGAGAATCAAACTCAACTGGTCCCTTAGAGTTTTGGGGAAGTTTTGTGGGTTGTCATTACTTCTCTAATTCATTTCATGAATGAGGAATATGAGGCAAACAAGGTTAATTTACTTACTAAAGGTCTCACTGCTACCTAATAAGTGTCTGATGCCAAATACAAAAATATGAAAATGACTCTTCCTGACACCTGAACTCCAGACTTGGGGCTTTATACAATTTTACATCTAGCTGCCCACTAAAGGTTTTAACAGGGAGGTTGTGACCAGCAAAACTTCCTGTTCCATGCCTCCATCAGTCTAAGGAAGTCAAAGCCAGGTGTCTTTCCTCCCCCTAGCAGGCTTAGTTACTCCAGAGCATCATGGTACAACAGATGGACTCTTTGTTTTGAAGTCAGAAAACCTGGGTTCAAAACTTGTCTCTGAAATTTTTTTGCCAGTTATCATTGAACAATCCCTTGACTTCTATAGCTTTCAACTTTAAATAAAAAATGTTAGATCAAAAGACTCTAAGTGCCTTTCCAAATGGAGATCTAGATCTTAACATGAGATTTTGTCTCAAAACAGATTTTTGTATTGACTTTTCAAAATAAATACTGGAGAATAGGAATTCCTGTAAAGCACTTAATAGATGTTTGTTCAATGAAAAGTTCTCTTCAACTATAATCTTGAATTCCTGTTTCCCCTTTCTCTAAATCATTCTTTATAGAGTTGACAATAAATCAACTGGCAATTTAAAATTTTCTACTATATGACAGTAACTATTCTACACAATGGAGATCTGAAGACAAAACTGTATAAATTCCCTACTCTGATGTACCTACCTATAGGGATCCAGATATGAATTAACCTTGAAAGTATTGTTGATGTATTCAAAAACTGAGTTTTGTGAACAATATGTTCATGTACCAAACTAAATGATTGGTTACTCAAGCCTTGTAAGAAAGTCTAACTCTGGGCTTATCATATTCTGGCTACTCCCTAAATCTCCCTAAAGTTAATTGGATTTAGGGGGGGCTCTGAGTCCTAAATCATCTCAGTTTACACCTCTTTGATCTTGTGGTTCTTAACTGAGCCAATGTTAAATTCTCTGCCATGTCACATGCTCATCAACTACCTCCCATCACCCATTCCTTGATTCTCCAATAAAATATTGGGGACACGTATAGTTCTCTCTCTTTCCAGTCAGAGGAGCATGCACACTGGAGTCCATGTTGTTGAATTCTTTGTCTCTGAGTCTTTCTTTCTTTATAGTGCTCCCTCTAAGTTAAAACCCCTCCAACCATTTTCTCTCAGTCTTCAGCTTCCCTTCTCAGATGTTCATCCTCAAATGTATTAATTTTGGGGTGCTTGACAGCAACACTAACAATGGAGAGGACAACATAAATATATCTCAGCATATATGTGTGTGCATACATACACCCACCCATTTGGACATGAATGTATATATTTATATACACCTTTCTATTATTGAATGAGTATGTATTATGTATATATTCAAAAGAAATGTATAGAACACAAATATGGAGAATATATTTTCTATATATGTAAAATAAATGTAAATAATATAAAAGCAAATACAAATACATTCAAAGGAATTATGGAATGAAGACAAAGATAATCTTCCTAAAGAACATCTAACCATGCCACTCTACTGATCCAATAGATTATACTTTTGTGCAAGAGCCATCAATGGTGTGACGGAGCCATGAGAGAGAGAGAGGTTTTTGTTGTTGTTTTTTTTTTTTTTGCAAATGAGCAGAAGTTTATTTTCCAATAGGGAAATAGTATAGTAATTGTTCCAGCAACAGTCTTACAAATATCAACTGGCAAGAAGCACATACAACAGAACTCCAAGGGACATAAAATACTTAAACATTTGGAAACGTGATTATGTCATTGGGGCAAAGGGGAGTCTGACCAGTTGTGAGGTCTGAAAACAGATTGCTCCAGCTAAAGTAGAATGTTTCTTGCCTTGACAATGGGATTTGTCTCACTTTGGAGGAAAAGTGGATCTCTTTGGGAACTTGGTCAGTTTTGCCCATTATTCCCCCTTCTTTAAATTCTCTTATTAAAATTTTAAACTGTTCTCCATATGTCTCTCCCTGCCATGACATGGATGTCGGTCCTAAGAGGTCCCCCCCCCATTCTAAGCCAGTAAGACAGTTACAGAGATGCATAATTTCTTTTTCAAGCCAGGACTTTCTGGGTTACAATAAACTCCTGAGCCCTGGGACTCCAAGAAAGATGTCTCAGAAACCAACCTTTCTTGTTCTCTCATGTTCCAGATACAAGGCTCTTAAGGGAAATAACTGTTTTGGTTATTCATTGAAAGAACAGTATGCATTTTTTTAAACCCTTACCTTCTGTCTTAGAATTAAATCTATATATTGGTTCCCAGCATAAGAGTGGTAATGGTTAGGCAATGGGGGTTAAGTGACTTGCCCAGGGTCACACAGCTACGAAGTGTCCAAGGCCAGGTTTGAACCCAGGACCTCCCATCTCTAGGCCTGGCTCTCAGTGGACCAAGTCACCCAGTTGTCTTCGAACAGCATGAAATTTTAATTGACTTCCCTATTTTCCTCTGGACTACATGGTAAGACCCTAGTGTCCGGTAAAAATAAGATTATAAAATTACCCATGTTTTCTTAACCATTACAACTTTTTTTTAAATATCATACTTCACTTTATGGTACAAATCAAAGGCAACTTTTTCAGTACTACTTAAACTAGCTTTTAAGAACATCACTGCAAATAAATCTAAACTGAGTAAGGATTCTAAATTAGGGGGGAATGAGATTCAAGTGTTGTTTGCATTTAGGTAAACAAGATACATGGTTATCTAATCTATTTTTAGACAGTAAACAAAGAAACATAAGGCAAAGAGAGCTACTGATTTGCTTTGTCTTAAATTTCTCTAAAGAAATAGACAGGAAAAAAATTGAACCTTTTCTTGTTGTTTTATAAATGTAAAATCTAAGAGAAATCCTGTTTCTCTGGGAGGGCCGGCCTGGCAGGACTGGGGCAGGCCCTCTCTTGCGGGGCTGCTGGATGTGCTGTGTTGTCCTGGGAGGGTGCTTTTCCATGGAGGGATGAGGTTTCTGGTGGGCCACTTGAGCTGCCGCAGGGGGGACGTCTTTGTCACCCCTTGCAATAACACTAGAGATGTACACAGTTGGTTTAGGTGGGTTGGTACTTTCCCATTCTTGATCATCTTTATCCCTCTCTTCTTTAGCATCTCCACCATGAGGGTGTTTCTGCACAATTCTCATTCCACCAGCTTTTACCGCAGGAGGGTGTCCAGCTCTAGTCTCTACTTTCTCGTCAGTAGGCGAAGACATTGTGGACACTGACTCGCTCTCTCCGTTTTTCCAGAGAGAGGTTTTGCAGGTCTTGTGGACCAAGATGCAGGGCTGGGCATCTAGCTCTAGGTGTCTGTCAAGAGAGGATTCCAATGGAATGTCCTCGGTTGTTGGCAGTTTGAGTTGATGAGGGAGGAGCTTTTGACTTTGTCTCTGACTGGGAGACACACACTCTCTCCCTGGAGGTTTGAAGCTGACTAAAAGACTTGTCTGAGGCTGATTTGATTTTTTTGTTTTCTCTGGCTCTGAACAGTTGAAGTTGACACTGAGAAGAGAAACTTAGTTTTTGGGGACTTGGTCTCTGTCTTCCTCGCTGTGAGCAGTAGAAGCTGACCAGGAGAGAAGCTTTTGAGTTGGTGGTCTAAAGGAGAGTTGAGCCAATCAGGAGAAACTTAGAGACTTTGAATTTTGTTTCTTTCTGGGGTTAAGGTGAGAGATCTGGCTGGTTTATGTAGAAGAAGAAAGAATATTTTGAACTGCTATTGTCCTCCATCTTTCTAACTGTCTAAGAGTCACACTTGTCACTCCCCAAACTCTCAATTTTATCTCATTTAGATTAGAGAAATTCCTCATCCCTCTTACCTCAGATTCCCATCCTGTTATCCCAATAAATTCCTTCACTGAAAAAGCAACTAGAGTATCATTATAGTTCAACTCAGGAGGGAGGAAGGAGCCAAAGGCTTTAAGAAGATCTGGGAGGTGAGGGAGGCAAAAGGGAGAGGTTGGTTAAGGGGGGGAGTGAGGGAGGAAGGAGCTTAGGAAATAGATGGATCCATCAGCAATCAGTAGGGAACAATAGGAAAACCCCAGAATAAACCCCTGGGTAGTCCCTTATAAGCAGTGTCCCCTATGTACCAGCATCTCTGTGTGGCAGCATCCCTCAGGATTTCTGTTCTTCCTGTATTACAAATAAGCAGGTTTAGGTTCCTGTGGCAGCCCTCTCTGCTCAAAATCCAGAGAACAACAGTCATTGCAAAGAGAAACAGCAGTTTCCCCTCAATTTATCATTCTCCATTTCAAGCAGTAAAAGTTTCCTCTCAGCTTACATTTTTATTTCAATGACTCCACAGAGTCTTTTAAAAAATTGAAATAATTGGAATTGAATGTTCTTTCTCTCTACTTTTAGCTTACTGAGCTGATTTCACATTATAATACTTCTTTGAAAAATCCTTTACACACACACAGTATATATATAGTGTATGTGTCCATATTGTTAAGTAGATAGGTGACATCTTCACTTTATGTGTGTGTGGGTGTGGGTGTGGGTGTGTGTGTGTAATCCTCCCTCCCCTACTCTACCCTTCCACTGGATATTACATGTGTCCTTGATCAGAACCTATTTCCATAGTGTTGATGTTTACACTAGGATGCTCATTTAGATTCTATATCCCAATCATATCCTCTTCAGTCCATGTAGTCAAGCAGTTGTTTTTCTTCAGTGTTTCTACCCCCACAGTTTTTCCTCTGAATGTGATTCAGTACATGATTTTCCATTGCTGTCATGTTAACCAATCTGCTAGGTGTCAGGTGACACTTCAGAGTTGTTTTGATTTGCATCTCTCTGATTATAAGATATTTAGAACACTTTTTCATGTGTTTATTAATAGTTTTGATTTCTTTAACTGAAAATTGCCTATTCATGTCCCTTTCCCATTTATCAATTGGAGAATGGCTTGATTTTTTGTGCAATTGATTTAGCTCTTTGTAAATTTCTGCAATTAGACCTTTCTCAGAGGTTTTGTTATAAAGTTTGTTTCCCAATTTCATACTTCCCTTCTAATTTTGGTTACAATTCTTTTGTTTGTAAAAAAAAACTTTTTAATTTGATGTAATCAAAATAATTTGTTTTGTGATTTTTTTCTAATTCTTGCTTGGTTTTAAAATCTTTCCTTTCCCAAAGATCTGACATGTATTCTATTCTTTTTTCACCTCATTTACTTATACTTTCCATTTTTATATTCAAGTCATTCACACATTCTGAGTTTATCTTGATGTAGGATGTGAGATGTTGATCCATACCTAATCTTTTCTATACTGTCTTCCAATTTTCTCAGCAGTTTTTTTTTTATCAAATAGTGGATTTTGGTCCCCAAACCTGGGATCTTTGGGCTTATCATAGACTGTCTTTCTGAGGTCACTTACACCAAGTCTATTCCACTAATCCTGCTTTCTGTCTCTTAGCCAGTACCATATTATTTTGATGACCACTGCTTTATAGTATAGTTTAAGATCTGGGACTACTAGGCCACTTTCCTTCGCATTTTTTCATTATTTCCCTGCATATCCCTGATCTTTTCTTCTTCCAAATGAACTTTCTTATGGTTTTTTTTTCTAATTCAGTAAAAAGGTTGTTCGGTAGTTCAATGAGTATGGCACTAAATAAGTAAATAAGTTTGGGTAGAATGATCATTTATATTAGGTTACCTGATCCTACGCATCAGAAGTTAATGTTTTTCCAATTGCTTAGATCTAGTTTTAATTGTGTGGAAAGTGTTTTGTAGTTGTGTTCATATAGTTCATGTGTTTCTCTCAGCAGATAGATTCCTATGTATTTTATATTGTCTAGAGATATTTTAAATGCAATTTCTCTTTCTAATTATTGCTGCTGAGATGGGTTGGAGATAAAAAGAAAGGCTGATGATATATGAGGGTTTATTTTGTATCCTGCAACTTTGTTAAAGTTGTTGATTTTTTCCACTAGCTTTTTAGTTGATTCTCTAGGATTCTTTAAGTAGACCATCATATCATATGTAAAGAGTGATAGCTTGGTCTCCTCCAATTTTAATACTTACAATTTCTTTTTCTTCTCTAAATGCTAATACTAATGTTTCTAGTACAATGTTAAATAATAGATGTCATAATGGGCATTCTTGTTTCAATCCTGATCTTATTGGGAATGTATATAGTTTATCCCCATTGCAGATGATGTTGGCTGATAGTTTTAGATAAATACTATTCATTGTTTTCAGGAAAGATACTTCTATTCCTATACTTTCTAGTGTCTTCAATAGGAATGAGTGTTGTATTTTGTCAAAGGCTTTTTCTGTATCTATGGAGATAATCATGTGATTTTTGTTGGTTTGCTTGTTGATATGGTCAGTGATGTGGATGGTTTTCCTAATATTGAACCATCCTTGTATTCCTGGTATAAATCCTACTGATCATAATCAATAAACACTGTGATCACTTGCTGGAGTCTTTTGGCTAGTATTCTATTCAAGACTTGTGCATCTATGTTCATTAAGGAGATTGGTTAATAGTTTTCTTTCTCTGTTTTTGACCTGCCTGGCTTTGGAATCAGTAACATATTAGTGTCATAAAAGGAATTTGGTAGAACTCCCTCTTTGCTTATTATGTGAAATAGTTAGTATGATATTTGTATTAGTTGTTCTCTGAATGTTTGATAGAATTCACTTGTGAATCCATCAGGCCCTGGGAATTTTTTCTTAGGCAGTTCTTTGATGGCTTGTTCAATTTTTTTTCTGATATGTGATTATTTAAGAATTCTATTTCTCTTCCTATTAATCTAGGCAATTTATAGTTTTGTAAATATTCAACCATATCACCTAAATTGCCATATTTGTTGCCATATAATTTGGTAAAATAGTTTTTAATGATTGCCTTAATTTCCTCTTCATTGGAGGTGAGGTCTCCCTTTTCATCTATGATACTGTTAATTTGGTTTTCTTCTTTCCTTTTTTTAATTAGATTGACCAGTAATTTGTCTATTTTGTTTGTTTTTTCAAAATACAAGCTTCTAGTCTTATTTATTAGTTCAATAGTTCTTTCACTTTCAATATTCTTAATTTCTCCCTTAATTTTTAGGAGCTCTAATTTAGTTTTCATCTGGGGATTTTTGATTTGTTCGCTTTCAAGTTTTTTTATTTGCATGTCCAATTCATTGACCACTACCATCCCTAATTTGTTAATATATGTACTCAAGCATATAGATTTCCCCCTGAGTACTGCTTTGGCTGCATCCCATAGATTGTGAAAGGATGTCTTATCATTGTCATTTTCTTCAACGAAATTATTGTTTCTATGATTTCTTCTCTAACTGATTTTGGAAAATCATATTATTTAATTTCCAATTAATTTTTTATTTGCCTCTCCAATGTACCCTTACTTATTATTATTTTTATTGCATTATAATATGTAAAGGTTGCATTTATTATTTCTGCTTTGCTACATTTTTTTTGCCATGTTTTTACATCCTAGTACATGGTCAGTCTTTGTGAATGTACCATTTACTGTTGACAAGAAGGTTTATTCCTTTTTGTCCCTCTTTATTTTTCTCCATATATATATTAACTCTGATTCTCCAAGATTTCATTCAAATCACTTACCTCTTATTTATTTTTTTATTTCATTCATCTAAATTTGATAGTGGCAAGTGTTCAGGTCTCCCACTAGTATAGTTTTACTATCTATTTTGTCCATGTGAAGATTGGATTTTGCTATCTCTTAATTGTAACAATGAAGATACTTAGCTCTTTCTTTATTGTGAAAATTATAATCTCCTGATTGTAACAACGAAGACACTTAGCTCTTCCTTTATAGTGAAGCTAGAATTGTAAACTAAAATAATTTTTAGATTTTTACTACCAAAAGGTGTTAAGTAACAACAAAGGGTGAATTAACCAAAAAAAGTTGATAAGCAACCCAAAAAGATATAATCTAACCAGAGAAGGTGTGAACTAAAGAATGGGCAGTCCTGGAAAAAATCTAACCACAAAAATTGAGAAATAAACAATGGGCAGTCCTGGAGAAAAGTGCCTGATATGACTGGTAGACTTGAAATGTAGGGGATGTGGCACAAGAGTAAAAGATCTTTAAAAAGAGGACCAAAAGGCAGAAGGAGATCATTCAGATTCAGATATTCAGACATTCAGATTCAGATATTTGGATAGTCATATTCAGACATTGGGACATTTGGTTAGATTCAGAGATATTCAATTGAGAACTCTGACTCAGAGGTGGACTGGAGGAACTGGACCCCTGGAGGAACATGCAGGAGACCTCAGACTACTTTCATTTATATGGTCACTGTTGGTGAGTGAAAGGCTATCTTAGTGACCCCACCTTTCTGGAGTTATGAAGCCTCAAGGAAAGGCCTATCATCTTGATATTCTCTTCCATCCAAGTGTGGTCAAAAGTTCTGAATATGTTCTCTAATTTTTTTATAATATTGGTTCTTCCTCAAATGATGGAATATCTTCCTTAAATGTATTTAAATCCTCAGGGCTAAAAGGTGTATGATGTCTTACAAATACCAAGTTTCCATCTTTATTAAAAGTGGATACTTCCCTTAAAGGAAATAACCTATATGAATTATTTGGTACTCCTGTTTCTGTTTCTAGGCTTCTTGCTCCATTCTCAATGGGGTATGTATGAGAAAGAGAAGGGTTGGGCACACTGAGGGAGAGGGTTTGTTGTCCCATAGTACCAGAAGGATCAGAGGTAGAGTGTGAATTTAGGTTAGAGGTATTTGGTTGGTTGGAAGCATAGGTAGGGTTTTCTGAGGCCGAGGGGGCAGGAGGAGGGGTGGGTTGGTTAGAAGCAGGGGGTTCTAAGGCTGAGTTGGCAGGGGTAGCAGTGGGTTGGCTAGGAGGGTTAGTGTTTTTCATAAAAGCTATGAGCTCCCCCTGACTTTTCTCTATAAGCTTAAGTCGAGTATTTAGTTCTACAATTTGTTGAATATTAGAGGGAGCAATTGGTTGGTTTGACTGATAAATGAGTACTTCAAGGAGATCCAATATTACAATTACAACAATCAAAAACTCAAGGAAAAGTAGTATGTTGATTAGATTTTGCTATAAGTTCCATGGGATGAGCCCTTTCAGAGAGACAAGGAATTCTGTATTTACAAGTTTGGTCATGGAGCTGATGAGACAGCTGTTAAGTAAGTTGCAGACCAATGCTTGTGCTAAAAAAGAACAAAGTATTTACTGAAAAGCCAGTTGTTAACTAAGTTCTGAACTGGCTGTAACTCCATATTTCTAAAGTAAACACTTGGGGAGCAGGACAAGGCCAAAACTTTCCCCAGGTTTCCCTTAATCCTAATTTAGGCAGTTGTTCCCTAAAGGAAAGGATATTTAGAACAGCTTTCCTAGCCAGGACCTTAGGGCCCTGTTGCTAAGATTTAAAACAGCTGTATTCTATTTAATTCTTACTTTAGCTGACACTATTCATAGGGCAGCAGTGCCTGTGGGATTCACCTCCCTTCCTTTGAGGGTGTAAACTTTTATCAAAAGGATCCTCCAGTTCCTGACTGATTAAGTTAAGAGTGGAGCATTCCAAGTGCTTGTTTGATTAAGTTAAGAAAATTAAATTTCCCTTTCACAGTATTTTATTTTCTGTTTTAATGTGGTTGCCTTCAGTAGAATGTAAACTCTTTTACTCCAGATGCTTTTGATTTTTCTTTAATACTCCAAGGACCCAATCTATTGCCTTTTAAATAGTGGGCAATGAACAAATGGTTATGAGTGCTTGTTACACTGCATTGGAAGGAGACTCACAAACCATAGGAGGACACTCTATAGCACCTCCAATATTATGAACCAGCACTGTAAGCTCTCTTTCCATACATCCTTTCCCAGCTCTACTCTCATTCAATTGAGAGGATCCTTCTGGCTTTTTTCTCTCTTTTCAAATATTTTTACCAAGATCTTGTGATTTGGACCAACCTTCTAATCTAGTGAGGCCTTTATAGATCCTGCTTCTCTTATCAAGTTTATTAGGAATTGATCAGTTTTGTGACAATTGAAATGTCTAACAATAGACTAATCCTACTTTTATCAAACTATTTGATAAATATATATATGTATATATATATATATATATATATATATTAGATAGCCTAGAGTCTAGAATCCTAATACTACTTTTATCAAACTATTTGATAAAAAATATTAGATAGCCTAGAGCCTAGCATCCATACCAGAGAGACTCACCTATAGAACTTTTCATGTTCTTTTTTTTTTTAGCTCCACTCCTTCCTGAAGAACATCCAGTTTAACAACAGTGCTGGGAACCAAGTGGTCTTAGCTGAGAAGAACTCTGTGGCAAACTATGATATACTCAACTATGTGACCTTTGGTAATGACACTGAGGTTCTGGTCAAAGTGGGAGAGTTTATTTCTGAGGCTCCACTTGGTCAAGACTTCATTATCCAGCAGAAAGCAATAGTGTGGCCCAGAACATGGGGAGAGGTGAAGAATGATTGAAATGTTTGTTTAATGAAAGATGTAAACTGAGGAATATAGCACAACAGAATAGCCACTAGCATTTTCCACACCTGGTTCAAATGGCACAAAAATTCCCTTCAGAAGGCAGCTTGAAAATCAAGCTTTTATGCCAAATTCAGCTGAGAGAATGTTGAGGCAAGGGCACCAAGACAAATACCTCTTTATGTGGAGTGCCTGAGAGACAGTGCGATTATTCTATTGCATAGCTGTGGAAGGGGGAAGCAAGAGAATCTCTCTCATCCATAGCAGTCACTGAAAAAGGAAGTAGGAGCATTCAGAAACGTCTTATTAGAGCTAATGAGTCTTGATCAATGCCTGCTATATCCAGCAAAGTTCTATGGTATCAAAGTTCTCTAACTGATACCAGACCTCTAAATATTTAGGATTCCTGGAAGAGAACTCTGTGTTAACCAAATTCTAGTTCTAGCTCCCATTAATGGGAATAATGTTTCCCTTTTTATGATGATCCATATCCCACACTTAGAAATATAACAGCTACCTTTACTATCTAAATCTCTAACTTCCACAGGCCACTAAAAGATAAACTACAGAGTCATCAATTGAAAAGGTGACAAATGTAGGATTCATAGGATTATGGAGCAAGCCAAAATCCCTGCTTAAGTCAGTACAAAGTACTCAGTCACTTGGAATTTTATGTGAGTGAAACAGAATTATTCAGAAAATAGAAGTTTCTCTAAAAGTGTATGATTTATAGGGGAGAGGGAGGTACTAATTATTTTTATAATGTGACACAATCTCTTAATCATTCATTAATTCAGCAATGTATTCATTCAAAAACTATTTATTAAGGATATTATTTGAGTTGAGTCCTCGGTGACAAAGATAATACAAGTATCTTCCATGTGTGGTTTTTTCCTCTTTTACTTTAGAGATTGTATTTTAGACAAAATTACAATTTCTCTGAGATCCTGGCTATAAAAAATCACACTTTAAGCTTAGGTTTAGGTCCCCACCACACCTGACTTTTTTCACCTGCCTTGCTTGTTCATGATCAAGACTTAATTCATGTTCTGAGTAATATTTGATTTACCAAATAGCATATGAAATTGTACATTTTGCAAATACACAGGCAAGGGAAGGTACATGAAAAAGCTGACATTTTCTTAAGACCCCCTTCTATCTAGGACATCTGTGCAAAATGTGTGGAGAGCTGGAGATCCCTATGGATTCTCTCTTCTCTGCCACATTGACTCAGGTCTAACTATAGTCATCATTGATATAATGGAAAAACATGTTTACTCTAAATATTTCACTTCCTGGCAATTAGAAACTTTGGTTCTAAGAATTCCTCCTTTTCCTCAAATGATGGGTTCTTAGCTGATTCAAAAAAGTTCATAGTCTCTATTCATATTTGATTCTGATTGAATGAATTGAACACTGTTGCTACTTCATAAATGTGATCACTTTTAAGTAGAAGTAAAAAAAATTAACTGCTACACTTAAAGTACACACTCATACAAACACATACACATACACACACATGCAGAGTGTGACACATACCCATGGGGAGTGAGAGAGACAGAAAGAGGGAGAAAGAGAGATATGGAGGAAGGGATCCAGAGACACAGACAGAGAGAGACAGAATGATTTACTATGTCTCATACTAAGAGACTGGAGAATCAAACCTCAAATACTTCTTCTTTGTGGGGGAAGAATCTGAATTATCCTTTTTCAATAATTCCAAATGCTTTGCATGACAATTAGGTAGTTCAACAGGTAGAGTGACAGCCAAGGGACCAGGAAGATCTGATTTTAAATCATTCTTCTGACACTAAATGCATAACCCCTGTCACACCACTTAACCACTTTCCCTTAGTTTCCTCATTTACAGAATGAGAAAGAGAAGGAAATTGAAAACCACTCCATTGTCTTTGCCAAGAAAAGCAGAAAAAGGTCACAAAGAGTCAGACAGAACAGAAATGACTAAACAGGAATACTTCTAAAAAAACTTAGAAAAAGGCTCTATTAGATAATAAATTCTAGTCACTAACATTATTCCATCTCTAAAACCTTTCATATGCCAATTTAGTAGGGCATGTGGGGTGGTACAGTCTCCACACCCCAATTCATATACTAAGAGCTTTTTCTGTTCCATAAGAGTTAAAAAAATAGAGCTACTTTGGGCTGCGGAGACTTTCATTTTTTTCCCCCAAGCTCTTACAGATAAAAATGTCATATTCTTGAAAAAATAGCATTGGTAGCCTTTGCAGAATAAGCAGGTTGTGTGCTTGTAGCTAACAACAAGCTAAAATTAGATAACAAAGCACATTAAGACATGCATATGCTGACTCCAAACAACATCATTATGACTTTGGATGCTTTTTGTGTAGCCTCTTCCCTCCAGATGCAACGAAGTCTGTCACCCAGGATTCCACATAAAAGCCCAGGAGGGAAAGCCTGTCTGCTGTTTTGACTGTGCGCCCTGCCCACAGGGGCAGATTTCCAACCAGACAGGTAAGTCTGTGGAGAAACTCACAGCAAACACATATCTAGAGAAACAAAATAAAGCTGGATGACACTTGGGTCATAGTCTAATAATGGAAAACCCAATTGCTATGGAACATGATATGAAAGGAAATCCAGGAGAAAGTTCAGAAAGATCAAGCAGATTGAGAGTCAAGAGTGATCAGTGTTAGTGAGAGTTGGTGTATTAGCAGTCCATCACATTAGAAATTTCTGACCCAGTTTTTGTGTGGCGTAATTACTCAGGGATAAACTTCTAGAAATGTCTATCACCTTGGTATGGAGGGCTTGTTGTGCCCTCCTAGGGCAGCTCTCCAGCCTGTGACCCCCACCTGACACCCAGCTCTCACTTGTGGCTCCCAGTAGCTGCTAGCATGCAGCAGGGGCCACACCCCAGGCAACAGCTTCAACAGGCTGGCCAAACCATGTGAGGGTAGCCATCAGGTCATCATCGACCCCTGGTGAACCAGGGCTTTGCTCACCAAGCATGTGAAGACTGCTTCAGCTGAACAGACATAAGAAACCAATAAGAAGGTTCAATGGCTGAGATGACGATGCAGCAAAGCACTGTGGAGTGCGTAGGGCATGTTGGAGCACAAAAGACAACATGGCCATCCAATGCAGCTGAGGAAGTCTCTAGGTGTAACGATTTTTCGTGCCACTGGACCCAGGCTTCCAACGCCAAGAGAGTGGGACTGTCTCTGTGCATCAACTTTTCCACTTAAATCTCCTTCACGCACAAGTGTCTGTGCAAATGCACAAAGACAACCATCATTCTCGGCTTCCCAAAGACTATTACTATTACACTACATCACCATTACATTACATAGAGCTTTAGAATTTTCAGGTGCTCTTTTCTCACAAGATCCCAAAGACAAAATGTTACTATATTTGTTATAATTGTATTGAAGAGAAAGAAAAAGTGACCAACTGTAGTAACACAGTTATTAAGAAGAGTTAAGAATCAAACCCAGGACACTGCACAGAAATCCATCACATTTTTAAATTCATCTCAACTATTTTTCCTGAATGCTTCCATGTATGTTGCACAATGCATGCCAAGAAAGCACCAATCCTCCCCCATAACTCAGAAAATTCCTTGCCTTTCTGTTGCTTCATCATCTTATTCAGGTCCAGATTTCTCCCCATTTGCCATGAGGCTTGGATCTCTGAGAAGAAATTTTGAATATACTTCGAAGAGTATATTAAGCTGTCAAAGTTGAGTAAATAGTCAGATATTTAGAAAATCAATGCCAACATGAGGAAAATGGGAAGTAATATAGACTATGGAAATAATCTGACTTAGGGCAATGTCTCAGGGGGAAAAACTGTGAAGGAAGTTCTTTCAATAGTCTTAGGAAAAGAAAGTGTTTGGGAGGATGCCCTCTCTTCAGCAGTAAATCAATACAAGTGTTAACTTTCAAAGGGGGTCTCCTGATCATGGCTAGAAGATACACAAGACATTGTTTTTATAACCTGAAATAGTGGGAACTGGGTAGTGACCTGCCCATATACCCTTTCCATTGGGGGAAGGATTACTTGGTTTTGTACGTTAATGGGTTGGACAAGGATTAAATCTGAAAAGTGGTAGGACCCCTGCTTGCATGAGATGCCCATAATGTAAGGGGGAAAAGGAAAAGGTATGAACTAAATTTAAGAGTGGAGTCCCTAGGAATTATCAGTCAATTCCAAATGAATTTTAGGATAGTATATTTACAAGAGGAGAAAGAATGTAAGAAAAAAAATCAGAGAGAGTAGATATTTATTTGGCCTGGTCTGAACCAGGCAGGGCTTAACGGAACCAAGCAAAGGGGTCCCCAGAGGAAAATTTAATAAGGGTTTTAGCCACGAGATCTCCTCTAAGACAGGAGGTCTTCAGAACAAACCAGGGAAAGGAATCAGCCTTTTTCACTCATCCAAATGGTAGTCCTAACAGAAAAAAGAATGCAGTCCACAGCGTCTCCAAGGTCCTTCAAGTCAACTTCCAAGTAAAAGAACTCCTCAAAAGAAATGGGCGCCACTTATAAAGATCATTTTTTCATCACTTCCTGTATTTTCCTTCCATTTTTAAATGGGTCAATTACAGTTAGAGCTTTGTTTAGGACTGTCCAGTAGCCAGGCAGTCAATTCTTATTCATTAATTACTATAGCACACATGGGTCATAGACATCCCCATAACTTCAGGTATGTGTACACTTGTGCTGATTAAATATAAAAATGGGCAAGGAAGAGTTAATCCCATCTTCACAATACCCAAGTAGTCATCCACTTTCTCCTTAAAGATCTATAAGAAGGGGATAACCATTACTCTAAATGCTGCTCCCTAAATATTTAGACCATGCTCATTATTAAGATTTTCTTAGATAGAATCTAAATTTGTCTGTTCTCAATTTCTGGACTGCATCTTGTGTTGCCTTCTAGCAGAGCCCTCTAGATAGCCCTCTCCCACAAAATGGAGCAAATATAGTCCTTCCACTAATATTAGCCCTTTGAATACAAAGTATCACCTATTCTCTCTTCTGAATATTTTCCCCCATCATAAACGTGCATAGTTCCTTCCTTCAACATTCTTAGAACACTCATTTGAGGTCCTAGCGAAGAATGTAAGAGTCATGTTGGTAAAGCCCAAAAGACATCTTGTCAACAGCTAATGGCATATAGATGCATCAAAGATGCACTCACCATCAACAGGAAAGGCAAAGGGATCAAGACCTTTAAAAATTATTAGGACTGAATCTTCACATAGAGTTCCAGAAGAACTCTAGAAAGACTACCTTATTGAATACAATTGAAACATTTTCCTGTGGGAAAAATCTATAAAGAATAGTTTGATACAGGATGAGGAGAGACACTTAAAAGATACATTGTCAACATCCATTAAATTATTTCAACAACAAATTGGATTTCTATTCTTTAAGACATATTACTATAACATTTTTATTAGCTACCTGGTATATAGCACTTTTAAGGGGGTTATAAAACATTTTATATTTTTTAATTCACTTAATCCTCAACACAACTGCATAAGAAAAGTGCCATTATTATCCCCATTTTACAAGGGATGAAATTCAGAAGAAAGTAGTTAAATTGGAGAAATGTGTAATATTATAATACAAACTTGGGTTACACTGATAGGGAAGGTATGCACACCTGCCATTCTAAGACCTTATTATTCTCTTCAGATAGAGGTCAATGCATGAAGTGTCCTGAGGACCAATATCCAAATAGGGAGAGGATGCACTGCCTCCCCAAAAGGGTGACTTTCCTGGCCTATGAAGAAACCTTGGGCATGGCCTTGGCCTCCATAGCTGCTTTCTTCTCTCTTCTCACAGCTCTGATTCTCTGGGTCTTTGTGAAGCACAAAGATACCCCCATAGTCAAAGCAAATAATCGGGATCTCAGCTACATTCTCCTCTTCTCCCTTTCCTTATGCTTCCTTTGTTCCCTGTTCTTCATTGGCCGCCCCACTGCAATAAGTTGCCTCTTCAGACAAACAGCATTTGGAGTCATGTTCACAGTGGCCATCTCCTCTATTCTGGCCAAAACCATCACTGTGGTTCTGGCTTTCAGAGCCACCAGACCCGGCAGCAAGAGCAGAAGATGGGTGGGCTCCAGAGGTCCTATCTCTCTTGTTGTCTTTTGTACCACCATTCAAGTCATACTCTGTACAATGTGGCTCCTGCTCTCTCCCCCATTCCCTGATGCAGACACACATTCTGACCCTGAGCACATCATCCTTGAGTGCAATGAGGGCTCTCTCATTGCCTTCTACTCTGTCCTGAGCTACATAGCATTCTTGGCCCTGGGGAGCTTCACTGTGGCTTTTCTAGCCAGAAATCTCCCTGATACCTTCAATGAAGCCAAGTTCATCACCTTCAGCATGCTTGTGTTCTGCAGTGTCTGGATTTCCTTTCTGCCCACATACCAGAGCACCAAGGGGAAGATGATGGTGGCTGTGGAGGTCTTCTCCATCTTGAGTTCCAGTGCTGGCTTACTAGGCTGCATCTTCATCCCCAAGTGCTATATAATCCTTCTACAGCCACAGAAGAACATCAGGAAATTTTTAAAGAATAATCCAAATGCCTGAGACAAGAAGCATTCTGAATATTTCTGTATTACACCCGCTAATAAAATAACAAGATGTTTTAAAAAACTAATTAGTCTTGCTTGAAAATGTCTCAATTTTTCCCCAGCTGAAAATCTTTATAGCTCCTCTCTTTGCAGTGGCAATGAACTGAAAATAGGGGGGATACTCATCAATTGCATATTAGGTAATGAAGTTTTGGCACATGTTTGTAATGAAACAATATGGACCAATAAAAATGACAAATAAACTATTTTTAAGTACTTAAAAAGACCAGAATGAAATAAATGAAACCAAAAGATCTTTATAGAGAACAACCATGATATTGTTTGAAGAATAACTCAATGCCCACCTCAAGAAAAAGAACTGTTAAATAGAAACATGATATAAATAGTTCATACACACACATATAATTAAAATTCCAAGAGAATGACTTCCATATAAGAGAATCAAATTATTGGTCATGCTACCAATAAATAGTATAATTTTTGTTTAGTCATCTCTAACTGTTCAAAGATAAAGATATTTAGCATCTTGAGCCATAAAACATAATTTTGGAAGCTTATTATACAGCCCTCCTCTAACCATCTTCTATTGGTGAATATCTAATGAGCAAGACTGATTTTCCCTCAGTCCCTCGCTAATTGATTCATGACACTGACAGGAGTCATGTCTGGTCTAAGATTCTAATAGCCTTTGGAGTTCTGGACAGGAAGATCAAGTTGGGACTGAATAAGATTTGATCTCAATAGGTCATTTCAATAGGGAACTCAAAGATGACATCTTGCTGTCTGCAGACATTCTTGGATTGAGCCAGTCTTGTATACCAGGAAACATTGAAGTCTTCAATTTCAATCACCCAAATTAGTAAGATGCTCTGAGGCATGGAAAGTAAAAGCATTTCTTGACTTACTTAGGAACAAAGAGATAATGAAAGAGGTTTGAAAGACAGGCTCAAGGCTCAATTTCAAAATTAGAACTAAAACACTATCACTTATGTATATAAATCCATTTAGTAGTAGTCTCTCGGTAACTGAGGATGACGATTGTCTTTGTGCATTTTTGTGCACAAAGACACTTGTGCATGAAGGAGATGTAAGTGGAAAAGTCGATGCACAGAGACAGTCCCACTCTCTCGGCATTGGAAGCCTGGGTCCAGTGGCACGAAAAGTTGTTACACCTGGAGACTTCCTCAGCTACATTGGATGGCCATGTTGTCTTTTGTGCTCCAACATGCCCTAAGCACTCCACAGTGCTTTGCTGCGTTGCCATCTCAGCCATTGAACCTTCTTATTGGTTTCTTATGTCTGTTCAGCTGAAGCAGTCTTCACATGCTTGGTGAGCAAAGCCCTAGTTCACCAGAGGTCCACGACGACCCGATGGCTACCCTCACAAAGTTTGGCCTGCCTGTTGAAGCCATTGCATATATAAATACAAATATTGTGTCTATTTCTCATTCTCTCTTGAGCTCTCTGTCTCTTTTATCTGTCTCTATCTCTATCTCATCTCTGTTTCTGAATGATTTTCTTATTCTTACTCTCGTTCTCTGTCTCTTTCTCTGAATGATGAAGATGAGCAATAATGAACTGAACTGACAGAATATTAATCTTAATTTAAGAATATTGAATTAAATAAGGATGTATGTGTGTGTGAAAAATCCTACTGAATTTCAAAAATGTCATTTCACAAATACATGTTTGAAGCAAAATATATGAATAAGTGAAATTATCTTTTATTTCTCGGGAAATTCTGGAATAAATAATTAGAAATTTACTTCTATATATCTAGAAAGGGAATAGAAGATTACAGAAGACTTATTAAAACTTGATTCCTCTCTGCTGACAGAGGTGATTTTCCCAAAGTTTTAACTGAGACATTCCACCAAATGTGGCTATTGGAGATATTTATTGTCCTTCACTAGGCATTCTTCTTCCAAGAGTTTTATTTTCCCCTTTTCCAATTGGGGAATGCTTTCCACTAAGTGAAAAAAAATATGATTTAAATTAAAAAGAAAAGGAAGATCAAATTACATGGACCAGCACCAATATAACAAGAATAGGTCATATAAAAGTGATTGCATTGCATTGCCAGTATGGACTAGGTCACTAAATAGGCATGTATTAAACAAATCAGTCAACAATCCTTTGCTATTTGCTTTCTATGTGTTAAGTTCTTTGATGAGTAGAGAATATACCCAAAAAGTGAAAAATATTTAGAATACTATAATTTAAATATTCTGAATGGTTTCTTAATTTTTAGCCAAAAAAGAGAATATTATGCACAGTAATGAAATCATAATGACAATAAATTTTGAATAACTTAGTTTCTCAGATTAATACAATGAACCACAATTCCAAAGAACTCATGACAGTAAATGCTATCCATTTTCACAGAAAACTGACAGACTCTGAAAGTATATTGAAGGAGAGTTTTTCACTTTCTTTTTCTTGGTTTTGTTGACATTATTGTCAATATGGAAATATGTTTTGTATTATATCTCCTGTATAATGGGTATTGTGTTGCTTGCCTTCTCAATGAATCAGTGTAAATATTTTTTTCAAATCTGTAATAAAAATTTTAAATTAGCAAAATATTTGATAAGGCATGAAACATTTTTACTTTATAAAAGTATATGTGTTAGAATATGCTTCAATGAAACAGAATGAGAATTGATTGAATGGCTAAACTCATAGAAAACTCAGAGTTTTAAATTCAACTTGGAAAGAGATTACTAATGCTCCTATATTTTGTCCTAGTTTCTTAACATTTTAGTAATGCATGAGGCACAGATATAGTTGCCATCCTAACAAAATTTACACTATGTGGTTTGAGGAGGGAAGGAAGATCTTAGTGAAAGCCGAAAAAAAAATAGTTGTTAAAAATAATAGTCATTCTCGGACTTCTGGTCAAGATGGTGGCTTAGAGAAAGCTAAAGTTCAGATCTCCAAACCCTTCCTTACCGATCTCAAACTATATTCTCCTAGGGCACCGAAATTCAAAACGAACAACAGCATAGACCCCGGGAACCCTCCTCCTGGACCCGGATCAAAAGGTACGCACCCCCTCAAAAGCCAGAACTCAAGATCATTTGGATATAAGGGGTAGGCAGAAGGAAGGTCCCAGGACCCATCCCCCCCAATCCAGAGCTCTGAGTCCAAGGCAGCAGAGGGAACCTCAGAACCTCAGAGCCTGCTATTCTGAAGGCAACTTCCTGAAAACAACCTGACTCAGTCGCAGGGGCACCCAACACAGTCAGCAGGGAAACAGAGAGAGATGGGGGGAGCCTGTAGCCCACTGGCTGGATCCTTCCATCCGAGTCTCACGGAAGATCCCTGCCTCAGAGCATACTCAATTCAACCCAATAGAAGGTAATCCTATCAGGAGCCCTCAGAGCTCCAGGAAGGTGCAGCCCCTCCCCCCTCAGAGTGCTGGGTCTTCTGGCTGGCAAAGGTATTGAAACACCTCCCAGAGAGTGCCAAGCCAGGTTCAGAGCATGGAAGTAAGGCAACGGAGAAGCATCGGGAGGGAACTGAGGAGAGCAGTAACACCAAAACACCAGCAATTCCTGGCTTCCTCAAGAAGACAGAACAGCTACGGAGAACAGACAATTTGTCTAGGGCTAAAGCCTCTGAACACCAGACAGAGAGAAGAAAAGCTATTCCTCCCCACTCGGATAGAGATGGCAAACAATGCAGAAGCACAAAAGCCTCAACAGTCCAAGAAAAACAAGAAGAAGGGGGCGACTTTGGACACATTTTATGGAGTAAAAATACAAAATACAGAGGAGATAGAAGAGGAAACACAAGCAAATGCTCCGAAAACTTCCAAAGGAAATGGAAACTCTCCACAAACCCATGAAGAATTTGAATCAGAAATGATCAAAAAGATGGAAGCCTTCTGGGAAGAAAAATGGGAAATAATGCAAAAGAAATTCACACATCTACAAAACCAGTTTGACCAAACTGAAAAGGAAAACCAGGTGTTAAAGGTCAGAATTCGGCAACTCGAAGACAATGAGAAAGAATTAATAAAGCAAAGCCAAAAGACCAAGAAATTAGAAGAGAACATAAAATATCTTACTGACAAGGTCATAGACTTGGAAAACAGAGGGAGAAGAATCAATTTAAGAATAATTGGACTACCAGAAAAGCCAGAAATAAACAGCAAACTCGACATCATAATACAAGATATAATCAAAGAAAATTGCCCAGAGATCCTAGAACAAGGGCGCAATACAGGCACTGAAAGAGTTCACAGAACACCTTCTACACTAAATCCCCAAAAGACAACTCCCAGGAATATAATTGCCAAATTCCAAAGCTTTCAAACAAAAGAAAAGATCTAACAAGATGCCAGAAAAAGACAATTTAGATATAAAGGAATGCCAATCAGGGTCACAGAAGACCTAGCAAGTTCTACTCTGAATGACCGTAAGGCATGGAACATGATTTTCAGAAAGGCAAGAGAGCTGGGTCTTCAACCAAGAATCAGCTACTCATCAAAACTGACTATATACTTCCAAGGGAAAGTATGGGAATTCAACAAAATTGAAGATTTCCAAGTTTTTACAAAGAAAAGACCAGATCTCTGTGGAAAGTTCAATATCGAAAAACAAAGAGCATGGAATACCTGAAAAGGTAAATATGAAGGAAAGGGAAAAGGAGAAAAATGTTATCTTTTTCTTTTACTCAAACTCTCTTCTATAAGAACTACATTTATATAAATCTATGTATATTAACATGTGGGGAAAACATAATGTGTAAACAGGGGGAAAAGAAAAACCAAATAGAATAAACTTTTTCACACAAAGATTCACATGGGAAGGGGAGGGGGAAAAAACTCCTATAAGAAGGAGAGGAAGAGAGTTTTTACTTAAACCTTACTCTCAGGGAAATCAACTCTGAGAGGGAAGAACATCAAGATCCATTGGGATCTTGAATTCTATCTTACCCAACAAGGGTAGGGAGAAGGGAAAACCAAGGGGAGGAGGGGAGAGGGAACATAAAAAAAGGGAGGGAAGAAGAGGTGGAGAGGGAGGGAACAAAAATGGAGGGACTAGAAAGGGAAACATATCAAGGGAGGAGAAAAGGGGGACTGATTTAAAATAAATCACTGGATTAAAAGGTAGAGCTGAAGAAGAAAGGTTAAAATTAGGGAAGGATATCAAAATGCCAGGGAGTCCACAAGTGACAATCATAACTTTGAACATAAATGGGATGAACTCACCCATAAAATGTAGACGAATAGCAGAATGGATTAGAATCCAAAACCCTACCATATGTTGTCTTCAAGAAACACACATGAGGCGGGTAGACACCCACAAGGTCAGAACTAAAGGATGGAGTAAGACCTTCTGGGCCTCAACTGACAGAAAGAAGGCAGGAGTGGTAATCATCATATCTGATAAAGCCAAAGCAAAAATAGACCTGATCAAAAGGGATAGGGAAGGTAATTATATTTTGTTAAAAGAGACTTTAGATAATGAGGAAATATCACTAATCAACATGTATGCACCAAATAATATAGCACCCAAATTTCTAATGGAGAAACTAGGAGAATTGAAGGAAGAAATAGACAGTAAAACTATATTAGTGGGAGACTTGAACCAACCATTATCAAATTTAGATAAATCAAATCAAAAAATAAATAATAAAGAGGTAAAAGAAGTGAATGAAATCTTAGAAAAATTAGAATTAATAGACATATGGAGAAAAATAAATAGGGACAAAAAGGAATACACCTTCTTCTCAGCACCACATGGCACATTCACAAAGATTGACCATACATTAGGTCACAGAAACATGGCATACAAATGCAGAAAAGCAGAAATAATAAATGAAGCCTTTTCAGATCACAGGGCAATAAAAATAATGATCAGTAATGGTACATGGAAGACCAAAAAAAAAACTAATTGGAAATTAAACAATATGATACTCCAAAATCGTTTAGTTAGAGAAGAAATCATAGAAACAATTAATAATTTCATCGAGGAAAACGACAATGGCGAGACATCCTTTCAAGCCTTTTGGGATGCAGCAAAAGCAGTAATCAGAGGTAAATTCATATCCCTGAGTGCATATATTAACAAACTAGGGAGAGCAGAGATCAATCAATTGGAAATGCAAATAAAAAACTCAAAAGCAACCAAATTTAAAAACCCCATCAGAAAACCAAACTAGAAATCCTAAAAATTAAGGGAGAAATTAATAAAATCGAAAGTGATAGAACTATTGATTTAATAAATAAGACAAGAAGCTGGTACTTTGAAAAAACAGACAAAATAGACAAAGTACTGCTCAATCTAATTTAAAAAAGGAAAGAAGAAAAGCAAATTAACAGCATCAAAGATGAAAAGTGGGACATCACCTCCAATGAAGAGGAAATTAAAGCAATCATTAAAAATTACTTTGCCCAATTATATGGCAATAAATACACCAATTTAAGTGATATGGCTGAATATATACAAAAATACAAACTGCCTAGACTAACAGAAGAAGAAATAGAATTCTTAAATAATTCCATATCAGAAAATGAAATCCAACAAGCCATCAAAGAACTCCCTATGAAAAAATCCCCAGGGCCCAACGGATTCACAAGTGAATTCTATCAAACATTCAGAAAACAGTTAATCCCAATACTATACAAACTATTTGTCATAATAAGCAAAGAGGGAGTTCTACCAAACTCCTTTTATTACACAAATATGGTACTGATTCCAAAACCAGGCAGGTCAAAAACAGAGAAAGAAAATTATAGACCAATCTCCCTAATGAATATAGATGCAAAATTCTTAAATAGGATACTAGCAAAAAGACTACAGCAAATAATCAGAAGGGTCATCCAGCTTGATCAAGTAGGATTTATACCAGGGATGCAGGGCTGGTTCAATATTAGGAAAACCATCCACATAATTGACCACATCAACAAGCAAACCAACAAGAACCACATGATTATCTCAATAGACACAGAAAAGGCCTTTGATAAAATACAACATTCATTCCTGTTAAAAACACTAGAAAGCATAGGAATAGAAGGGTCGTTCCTAAAAATAATAAACAGTATATATCTAAAACCATCAGCTAATATCATCTGCAATGGGAATAAACTAGATGTATTCCCAATAAGATCAGGAGTGAAACAAGGATGCCCATTAGCACCTCTACTATTTGACATTGTACTAGAAACACTAGCAGTAGCAATTAGAGAAGAAAAAGAAATTGAAGGCATCAAAATAGGCAAGGAGGAAACCAAGTTATCACTCTTTGCGGATGACATGATGGTCTACTTAAAGAATCTTAGAGATTCAACCAAAAAGCTAATTGAAGTAATCAACAACTTTAGCAAAGTTGCAGGATACAAAATAAACCCACATAAGTCATCAGCATTTCTATATATCTCCAACACAGCTCAGCAGCAAAAACTAGAAAGAGAAATCCCATTCAAAATCACCTTAGACAAAATAAAATACCTAGGAATCTACCTCCCAAGACAAACACAGGAACTATATGAACACAACTGCAAAACACTCTCCACACAACTAAAACTAGACTTGAGCAAATGGAAAAACATTAACTGCTCATGGATAGGATGAGCCAATATAATAAAAATGAACATCCTACCCAAACTTATTTATCTATTTAGTGCCATACCCATGAAACTCCCAAAAAATTTCTTTACTGATTTAGAAAAAACCACAACTAAGTTCATTTGGAATACCAAAGGATCAAGGATATCCAGGGAAATAATGAAAAAAAACCCACAAATGATGGGGGCCTTGCAGTCCCAGACCTCAAACTATATTACAAAGCAGCAGTCATCAAAACAATTTGGTACTGGCTAAGAGACAGAAAGGAGGATCAGTGGAATAGACTGGGGGCAAGTGACCTCAGCAAGACAGTATACGATAAACCCTAAGATTCCAGCTTTTGGGATAAAAATTCACTATTCGATAAAAACTGCTGGGAAAATTGGAAGACAGTATGGGAGAGATTAGGAATTGATCAACACCTGACACCCTACACCAAGATAAATTCAAAATGGGTGAATGACTTAAACATAAAGAAGGAAACTATAAGTAAATTGGGTAAACACAGAATAGTATACATGTCAGACCTTTGGGAGGGGAAAGACTTTAAAACCAAGCAAGACATAGAAAGAATCACAAAATGCAAAATAAATAATTTCGACTACATCAAATTAAAAAGCTTCTGTACAAACACAACCAATGTAACTAAAATTAGAAGGGAAACAACAAATTGGGAAAAAATCTTCATAGACACCTCTGACAAAGGTTTAATTACTCAAATTTATAAAGCGCTAAATCAATTGTACAAAAAATCAAGCCATTCTCCAATTGATAAATGAGCAAGGGACAGGGATAGGCAGTTTTCAGATAAAGAAATCAAAACTATTAATAAGCACATGAAGAAGTGTTCTAAATCTCTTATAATCAGAGAGATGCAGATCAAAACAACTCTGAGGTATCACCCCACACCTAGCAGATTGGCTAACATGACAGCAAAGGAAAGCAATGAACGCTGGAGGGGATGTGGCAAAGTAGGGACATTAATTCATTGCTGGTGGAGTTGTGAACTGATCCAACCATTCTGGAGGGCAATTTGGAACTATGCCCAAAGGGTGATAAAAGATTGTCTACCCTTTGATCCAGCCATAGCACTGCTGGGTTTGTACCCCAAAGAGATAATGGGGGAAAAGACCTGTACAAGAATATTCATAGCTGCGCTCTTTGTGGTGGCCAAAAATTGGAAAACGAGGGGATGCCCATCAATTGGGGAATGGCTGAACAAATTGTGGTATATGTTGGTGATGGAATATTATTGTGCTAAAATGAATAATAAAATGGAGGAGTTCCATGGAGACTGGAGCAACCTCCAGGAAGTGATGCAGAGCGAAAGGAACAGAACCAGGAAAACATTGTACACAGAGACTAATACACTGTGGTATAATCGAATGTAATGGACTTCTTCATTAGTGGCGATGTAATGTCCCTGAACAATCTGCAGGGATCTAGGAGAAAACACTATCCATAAGCAGAGGACAAACTGCGGGAGTAAAAACACCGAGGAAAAGCAACTGCCTGACTATAGCGTTTGAGCGGACATGACAGAGGAGAGACTCTAAACAAACACTCTAATGCAAATACTAACAACATGGCAATGGGTTCGAATCAAGAACACATGTGACACCCAGTGGAATCACATGTTGGCTATGGGGGGTGGAGGGGAGGAAAGGAAAATGATCTTTGTCTTTAATGAATATTGATTGGAAATGATCAAATAAAATATTATAAAATTAAAAAATAATAAAATTTACACAATGTTAAAATTATAATTAATAAAACCCTGTCTCTGTATCTGTCTTTCGGTCTCTCTTCCTCTCCTTCTCCCTCTCCCTCTCTGTCTCTATCTCTGTCTCTGTATATCTTTCTAGCTGTATCCCTAGCAAGAGCAACTAAGATCTTGAAGGGCCAGAATAGGGACCTCAATAGAGGATGATATAATTAAGTAAACATATATGAAAAATCATATAAAAATACAAACTCAAAAATTCAATTTCACAAAATAGTGGATTATGGCTCAACATAAAATTCAGTGAAATTTACTTTGATTACTGAAATAATTCTGGAATAAATTATGAGAATATTAGTTCTAAATACTTATAAAAGAAAAGAATTATTACAAAGGACTCATGATGAACATGCTTCACCTACCTCCTGACAGAAAGGTGATGGATACAGCATAAAAATTGAGACATGTATCAGGATACGGCCAATGGAGAGAATTCTTTTGCTTCATTACACATACTTATTATGAATTGTTTTTCCTCCTTTTATATTTTTGGAAAGAGAGTCTTCAGAAGTCTGTACCAAAGATTTAGGGATTTAGAAGGATTGTAATTCAATATGGTTTGGACCGGTGTCATAACAGCCAAAAATTCATTTTTCTTGGTCAAATTGAGAGGGATAACAGTGAGGAATAAGGTAATAGTCACATTCTACTCTGTCCTTGTCAGACAAAATCTGAAGCAAGAATTTCAAAGTTTGAATTGCATATTAAAAGTTTGGAGCAAGTCAATAAGAGGTCTTGTAAGACACTGAAGTGTTCTGAGAACATGCCAAAATAGAATGGAAGTAGGATGTATAAAAATAGACTCGAACTCTGGACTTCAATCCCCAGAAGCCCTTGCTCCACTTACCCAGAATGCTTTGAATTCTCATGTGGGCCGAGATCGAGAAGGGATTTAACCTGATTGCAAAGGCTTTTGTGGGCTCTTTGGACTTCCGTTTTGGAGCAGACGCGGCTCTTCCATGATGTGAGATTATCTTGTCTAGGCTTCTCTGGCCTAGGCACGTGTTTCTTATCCTGTCTTTTTCTTTAATCCTTAATCTTTAATAAACCTCTAAAAAATATAATACTCCTTGCAGAGAGAAACTAATTTCTACCTGCCTCAGTCTCCCGTAAATTTTAATCTTTACAGTTTTGGCAACCTAATGAAGAGAAAAAACTCTCAATATTCTGATTCTTTTCTGATCTTTATTTCAGCTTTAATAGCTAGTGCCTAGAAATTTTTTTAACCCATGTTTCTCTGGTCAAGGTTTTTTTTCTTTACCCTTGCAAAGCTGCTGCTCGTTCCAGCCATTAGATAGCTCACAGGCTCGCTCCTGACCTGTTTGCTGCCCACCTGGTCCTGGTCCTGGTCCTGGTCCCGGCCCTGCCCATCCAGGTAGCCTGCTCTGGCTCTGGCTCCTGCTCCTACAACAACTTATGTAAAATATGATAGTGTTTGTTTGCTATTGTAATTACTTGGGCTATTGAGAATTTTGGGGATATTGATACTACATATTTGTACTACTATTTTTTAAAAATGAAAAATTGTTACGTTGTTCAATTCATTTGCCTTCTACTCACAGTGATCATGGCCAGATATTAAGAGGAAATGGATCTCATTTTTGGTGAGAAAGCCTTGTATTTTATATTTTCTTAGCTGACACAATGTCAATGATTATAAGCTATATTTTTGAATTTTTAAAAGACTTTTATTATATTTTTTTGCATGTGCAATATACTATTTGTTTTTTTTTTATTTTTTTCTCTCCCTTTTGTATTTGAAGCACATGTCACCAGCATTAAGATTTTCTTTAACTTTTTGACTTTTCAGTGCTATAAGTTTAAGATACCCCCAAAAAGCTTGTGACTATAAAAATGATGCCACTAATTATTTAAAAAAATATGGGACTTTGCTTGATGATTCTGTCTGATTCCAGGACAAGATATACACACAAGAGCCAGTTCACAGGGCCAAAGAAAAGCCAATCCAGGATGGATTGATGCACTTCTAGGCCAATACAAAGGTTTTGAACCTAGTGTGAGACTTGGGGTTGTGACACTTGACTTATGTTAAGATGTAGGCCTTCCTTGTGTCCACACTCACTCTGAAGATACTCACAGATGAGTATCCCCAAAACCTTGGCTCCTATAATCTGGTCCCCTTTTCTGCCTCTCATAGTGTGGTACATTTCTGTAGTCCTGGCTACGGACTGGGTAAATGCATCATTGCTAGATCATTTTTATTGGGCCCTGATTCAAGGACCTGTTATAGATTTATTTTTCTTTTTACTTGGAATTTTTATACATAAGACTTTGATAGTCTATATTTTCATCCAGAAATTTTTCTTTTCTTTTGGATTTTTCTGATGTCTTTTTAATATCTCTTGCCAATTGATTCATATACCTCATACCTCAGCCATGCATCCCTAAGTGATCGTGTATTTTTCAACCACCCACAACACAGGGAAATGTAAAAAATATTATTATTTTAAATTGCAAAGTTTAAATTCCTTTTGAGAAGAATTTTAGGTAAAGAAGATGCTACCTCTCTGAATCCAGAACTGAACTGTTGGAGAAGATACCATGAAGAAGCCTCCAGACCAGCCAGTTACACAAAATTGAACTTTGGGTGTGGTTGCTTAAACATTTGTTTGTATGTATACTTTCATGCTAAAGGGGACTGCCCCCTAACTGGCTTTTTGTCAATGCATTCAACAATTATTGGTTTTATTCTTTTTTTTTTCAATTATCCTCAAATTATTGTAATTTTTAAATTGACTATCTTTTCATGATCCTTTTTGGGGAAAATTGTCTCCCCAATAACAATCAAGCAGGGGGATGTAAAAATAGACTCAAACTCTGGACTTCAATCCCCAGAAGCCCTTGCTCCACTTCCCCAGAATGCTTTGAATTCTCATGTGGGCCAAGATCGAGAAGGGATTTAACCTGATTGCAAAGGCTTTTGTGGGCTCTTTGGACTTCTGTTTTGGAGCAGACCTGGCTCTTCCATGATGTGAGATTATTTTGTCTAGGCCTCTCTGGCCTAAGCACGTGTTTCTTATCCTGTCTTTTTCTTTAATCCTTAATCTTTAATAAACCTCTAAAAATATAATACTCCTTGCAGAGAGAAACTAATTTCTACCTGCCTCAGTTTCCCGTAAAATTTAATCATTACAGTTGGCAAATAAAAATGTACACAATACACTGGTTATGAAAAAAGATTGCTTCTGTTCTCTTTAAAAGCAGGAAAATGGAAATGTTTCCAACTAGAATTTTCTCAACAACTCCCACTGTGGACCCATTCAAAATGATAGAAAAGTGGCCAAACAACTGAATAATCAGAATCATGGTCAATGTTTTTACATTCTACTCAGGAATTTTGCTCAGAAAGTTCTCCACTGGAAAGAAAGATCTCCACTAAATTATTTAAGTAAGTTCAAATTTCATCAGAAATTCAATCAGTTCAACTCTAGTTCAGAAATGAAATTCAGTTCCCAGTAGAATGGCAGCTAAATTGAGTTGCCTCAAAGTATTTCTTCAGAACATTAAAAAAAATAGTCAAGACTGAGGCCTCTGGAATCATCATTGGTTTTGAATTGATTAAAGTCCTTAATTCTTGGTCAGTATGCCATCAAGCACTAAATGACATCATTGACAGGTAATAGTATCTGCTGGGAAAAGTGCTGAACTTGTAATCCACATATTCAAAATGGTATTCTGGCTTGGAATAATTACTATGTGATCATGGCAAATTCATTCTTTCCTCTGATCCATTGTTTCTTCATAATTAAAATGACAGTAATAAACACAAGTGAAGCTACAAGACTGTTACAGAGAAATCCTAATCAAAAAAGGGAAGTACCGTATAAAAGTGAATCATTACTTCAAATATTTTGTCTTCCCTTTTTCCTTTATTCTTCCATATTTTTCCCTTTCCTTCTACTTCTTAATGCTTCTCCACACTCTGGATCTCATCTTCATGATCGTCCATTGCTCATTTCTTAACTGCTAGCCTTCTTCTCTTCCACCTTTTTGCTCTACATATCTTTCTTTTCTTCTTCCTCAGTTCTCCTCATACTTCACCCTCCTCTGTTTCTTCTCAACCTTCTTTTTGATTTTTCTCATCCTTCTACTTAATTTCCTTCCCCTTTCTTCTCCACAACGTTCTTCAATTTAATCTGAGTCTTCATAATCATTTTTATCATCAGAGGAGTTATTCCATCAGGCTCTGCAAATGGAATTTCTATCTTCAAGGAGACACAAGGTACAAACTATGCCAAGTCTTGAGTAATGCTCGTATATATCATTTGCACATCTCAGTCATTTTAATAGAAGAGAATGCCCAACTCAATGTAATGAGGAGTTATGAAACAACTCAGTGTGACCCTGCTATCACATTGCCATTAGGCTTAGTATCGCCACAGATCTAAACAGAGAAGACTCTCTTGCTTCTCACAGCTTTATTCACAGTAGAAGGAAAACTCCCTTAGTTCTTGCACACTTTTCCTTCAGATCCCTTTATATAAAACAGAGAAGTAGAGACTGGACCCATAATTTTATTGACATAAAAGACTCTCCATTGAGAAAATTCCTTCTGCCATTACAGTTCTAGGTTGTTAATTAATCTTTAGTGTATTGGATTCCTGTTCTAAGTTTAAATTGGACATTTCATGATATCACTGATCCTTAACATTTCTAAAGATGGTATTTATGTAACTGGAGAGTCACGATGTGGTCCTTTTTCTGAGAGACAGAAGTGAAATAATGTGACTGAATGGGACAAGCAGACAACAGAGGGGCTGATTAGTGGAGTGATTCTGGGAAACAAAGATCATTTTCTCAGCAGCAGGACTTGATACAAATCCCCATTCCAAACATCAGTGTTGAGTCTTTGTCAAGCAACAACTGCTGGAAGTATCTCTATATGCTGAACGAGCAACCAGTGTACCAGTGTTCTCAGTGTACCAGACCCATGTAAGAGAACGATACACTGAGAATAAACCCAATCTGCAGGACTCTCTCATTTACAATTGGGGACAGAGACAGCTGTGATCACAGAACTCCTAACCACTCAGTTTCTACCTCTTTCTGACCTTGTCACCTCTCACAAAATGTTCTTTGATGAAACTCACCCCAGACCAGAGTCACTGTGTAAGCCAGATGCCCACATAGATTCTCACATGCTAAGAAGTTTCCCTGTTCTGAAAAGCTCATGGGACTCCAACTCACTTTGTCCCAGTTGGCCTTTCTGAGGACCCAGAAGTTGGGAGGAAGGAGTGAGAAAACAAGTTTTTACTCAGACGCAGGGACACAGGTGCAGAGCCCCCAGCAGTTGTGGTCCCCAGAGAGCCTCACTGATTGAGCTGTCTCTGTCTGCATAGGGGGAAGCAAACAGAAAATCCTGTTCGTATCCAATGACAAGGACATTTGTTTATAATTATCTAAGTCCAACCTCTTTATAAATACATGTTGCTCAGCACTGCCACTATCGTCATCATCACCCAGAATTGTATTGCATTGTGTCTGCATGACTGTCAGGGGCCAAGCAAAGCTGGAACAACTGCTCAGGAAAGAAGCAGGTTCTCTGCAGGAGAGTGTCCCATCCCAGGGCACCTGAAACTGCTACAGGTGCTGTTACTCTGCTTCCCCCAAAGCACATCACAATTTTTTTGAGAAAGCAGGTGGACTTTGGCTGTGAGCTAAACGGTAGCCTATTAATGTTCTTCCAACTTTACGTCTTCCTGCTCCTGCAGCTGCCACTTTCTGTGGGCAGGGAAGAAGGGACCCCCTGCCATGCAGAAAAGTCTTTAAGTCCCACATACTATAGAGATGGGGATCTTGTTATTGGAGGATTTTTTCCTCTACTTTTATATAAATTGAACAAATTACCATATTGGAAAATGTTTTGGTTTCACCCTAAGGATATTAAAAAACATCATCAGTAAGTACTTACTCAGTTTTACTTTAGTTACTTTTTTCCCTTCTCAACCAGTTATTCCTTCCTCTATCACCTAAAATCTCTCATTGGAAAGAAAAGGAAAAACAGCGAAAACACTCATAACAGATAAGCATAATCAAGCAAAAAAATATATCTATTTTAGATACATCCAAGAATGAATGCCTTATTTTTGAGATACTCATCACCTTTCAGTAAGGAAATGTGTGTATTCTTCATAACAAATTCTCTGCAATCATTGTTTATTACTGCATTGCTCAGAGTTCTTCAGATTCTCAGATCATTTGCTTTTATAATAGTTCAGTTAAATTATATGCTGTTTTCTAAGTTCTTCTGTCTTCATACTATCTCAGTATGTACACGGCTTCTGCCATTTCTATGAAATCATCTTTCTCCCTTTACTACAGCTCACATATATTCCATTATATACACAGATCAAAATGTGATCAGCCATTTCATTATAAATGTACATCCTCTTAATGCTCAGATATTTGCCACTACAAAATGAATATATAAATATATGTATGTATACACAACACATATACATATACATTAAACACCAAGATCCTTTACATTATCTTGACATTCTTTTGGGTATTACTTGGTCACAAGATGTCTACAATTCAATAACATTTTGGCAAGACATACAAATTGCTATCCAGAATGTCAACACTAACAATACTACCTTAAATTCCTCTCACATTTGTTTCTTTTTTCCAACATTACCAATATGATGGATATGAAGTAGAAATTCAGAGTTGCTATTTCTTCCTTTCTGCTGATCATTAACCATTTCTAAAATTTTAAATACCTTTAGATTATTTGTAATTCTGACTTGAAGATCTACCTGTTTAAATCCCTTCAAATGCATCAATTGAGGAATGGCCCTTGTTTTTACAAATTTCAATCAGTTCCTTACATATCTTGGAAATGAGACTTTAACTATATGCTGTATGTATTTTTTCAGTTAAATTTATCCCTTGTTATCTTAGCTACATTAGGGTTGTTTGTGAGGAAAAGAATCTTAGTTGTTTGATGTAATCAGATATTCTATCTTGTTATCTTTGATCCTCTGTGCCTTTTGTTTGGTCATGAACTATTCTCCAGCAGATAAATATGAAAATGAATATATTCTATATTTCTCTTATTCATTTGGATATTATTTTTAATACTTAGATGAAGTATTCCACTGAAGAGTATATGGGGATATGATTTAATATGAGGGTCTTTACCATATTTCTAAAAGATTGTTGTCTAATATTCACAGTAGTATTTGTCTTATTTTCCTTTATTAGTCATTGAACTCAATTGCCTCAATTTTTGAAAATTCATTTACTGACTTTGCAAAGAATTCAGGTCATTTTCACAATAGATTTTGGATACAACATGGTAGTTGGTAGAGAACTGCTACTGTGATGTAAGTGTGATGATAAAGCTGGTTGAGGGTAGAAAGAGAGTCTCCAATACATCCCCTGAGCCCTTGAGACCAGATAGGTTTTAATATGGTCAAAGCTCTGGCCTCTGAGTCCCTGACAGTAATAGAATAAATTTTCAGAATATAACACTGAGGCAACAGGTGAGACTCAAAAAGTAGTAATTGCCATTCACAAAGGGAGTGTGAACTCATAATTGTGCCTGTATGAGAGGGAAAAAATTCTCCATTTAAAAATTTCAGTTTCTTTCAAGGGGTAAGAATAGGAAGAAAAATATTTCTTGTTCCTAACAATCTCCTTCCTACTGTAGGTGGCAGCCCAAACACTACTATCAGGTCTTGGCCTTGATGTTTGCTGTAGAAGAGATCAACAGGAACACCAAACTTTTACACAATATAACCCTGGGATTCCACATCTTCAATACCTATCACAATGATGACAGAACCTTGGAGAGCTCCCTGCGGTGGCTGTCTGGCCAGGGACCAACCATTCCAAATTACAGCTGTGAGAAGCAGAGCAAGTCTATAGTGGTCATTGGAGGAGCCACGTCTGAATTGACTGTTTCCATGGGAAACCTACTTGAGCTCTATAGGATCCCACAGGTAGGGATTTATAGCTTCAATTTAGGCTATACAGCTTAGAGAACACAGAGAGGCTTTAATGGCTCTGCTACTTGAAAGTTAGACAACAAAAGTTTGGGGTAATACTAATGTCTAACTTACCTTTCAGGTGCTTCTCAGAGAAGGAAAAGAAAACTCTTCATGTAAAGGAGAAAAAAATTCTTCACTTCATCAGTTCTTGTAAGAAGCAGCAAATTGTCACCTAGAGAATTTGTGAAACAATAAAATTTAAAGCAAATACTTGTTAAAAGTTAAATATTTTCAATTCTCTGTGCACTGTTAGAGATGCAAAGAGGTCAAAAAGTCAGAAAGCACTGATTTTATACCTGTTTGAGCAAAGTCAGGTTTTATGAAGGACATGATCCCTTAGGTGGAGGACTAAATGACCAGAAGTACTTTAATAGGTAGAGATGAAGAATTACTCAATTCCAGGGAAAAGAGGATGAAGATAGTTGCTTGAGAAGGGAGGGTTTAAAAAAAACATAAAGAATGCATTAACTAAGCTCATGTTTGGTTTCTATTCAGGTCACCTATGGCCTCTTTGATCCACTCTTGAGTGACCCAGTCCAGTTTCCTTCTGTCTATCAGATGGCCCCCAGGGACACCTCTCTTCCTCTTGCCATGGTTCAATTAATGATGCATTTCAAATGGACCTGGGTGGGATTGGTTGCCTCAGATGATTCAAGAAGTGAGAATTTCCTCAGGGACCTTCAAGAAGAAATGGTCAGAAATGATGTCTGTGTCGCTTTTATACACAAGGTCTTTACTGGTTTGACAGAAGATAAACATGATCATTCTTATTTTCTCGAAATGCTATCTTATTCTACAGCCAGGGTGATTGTAATTTATGGCAATACAGATGCACTACTCACCCTAAGGTTTAGCGAGGTTCCTCATACCCTTCTATACAGAATGTGGATCACCAGCAGTCACTGGGATATTGCCAAAAAACCAGGTTATATCTATTTTGACAATTTCCACGGAGCTCTGATATTCACAGATCAGACAAGTAAGATTCCTGGTTTCAAACATTTTCTGAAAACCATTAACCCTGCCAAAGACCCAGAGGATATCTTCCTTCAGAACTTCTGGAACTCAGCTTTTGGATGTACATCTGAAATTGGAAAAGGAGATGGAGCTGTCTGTTCACCAAATGCTTCCTTGGACACACTGAGATTGAGCTATTTAGACATAACTATATCTGACCAGAGTTATACTGTTTATAATGCTGTGTATGCTGTAGCCTGGGCCCTTCATGAAATGTTCTTGGTGAGATCAGAAATGGAATCCAATAGAAATGGGAACAACTCAGGTACTTATGCCTGGAAGGTAAGATCTCCCCTTTAGGTACTGATTTTCAAATATCTGACTGTGGGTACTGTCTCTCCAGGAAAGAGAGATAAGATGAATAATACAGATCTTCTCATCTGTCAGTGACTAACTCTATAGATTCAAAGCCTAATATGCCATTTCTGGCCATTTCAGAGTTATCATCATTCCGTTTACCTATTTTAAGATATAGGAATGAATCAAATTCAACTGGTCTCTTAGAATTTTGGGGAAGTTTTGTGAGTTGTCATTTCTGTCTATAATTCATTTCATGAATGAGGAATCTGAGGTAAATAAAGATAAGTTACTTGATTAAGGTCACACTGCTAACTAATAAGTGTCTGAGGCCAAATACAAAAATATGAAAATGACTCTTCCTGACACTTGAACTCCAGACTTGGGGCTTTATACAATTTTACATCTAGCTGCCCACTAAAGGTTTTCACAGGTAGATTGGGACCAGCAACACTTCATGCTCCATTCCTCCATCAGTATAAGGAAGTCAAAGACAGGTATCTTTCCTTTCCCTAACAGCCTTAGTTACTCCAGAGCATCATGGAACAACAGATAGAGTCTTTGTTTTGAAGTCAGAAAACCTGGGTTCAAAACTTGTCTCTGAAAATTCTTTTGCCAGATATTATTGAACAATCCCTTGACTTCCATAACTTTCATTTTTAAACAAAAAAAGGTTGGATTAAAGGACTCTAAGTGCCTTTCCAAATGGAGATCTAGATCTTAACATGAGATTTTGTCTCAAAACAGATTTTTGTATAGACTTTTCAAAATAAATACTGGAGAATAGTAATTTGTTTTAGATTTGTCTTTCCTCTCCTGCACTGGCATAATGAATAAACTACCCTGTAAAGCCCTTAATAAATGCTTGTTCTATGAAAAATCCTCTTTAACTATAATCTTGGATTCCTGTTTCCCCTTCCTCTAATTCATCCTTTATAGAGTTGACATAAATAAACTGGCAATTAAAATTTTCTATTATATGACAATAAATATACTACACAATGGAGATCTGAAAACAAAAATGAATAAATTCCCTACTCTGATGAATCTAACTATAGGGATACAGATGTGAACTAACATTGAAAGTATTGTTGATGTATTAAAAATTGACTCTTGTGAACAATATGCTCAGGTACCAAAATAAATGATTGATTACTTAAGCCTTGTAAGAAAGTCTAATTCATCTAACTCTGAGCTTATCCTATGCTGGCCACTCCCTAAGTCTCCCAAAAGGTAATTGGACCTATGAGTGGGGCTCTGAGTCCTAAATGATCTCAGTCTACACCTCTTTGATCTTGTGGTTGTTTACTGAGCCAATGTTAAATTCTCTGCCATGTCACATGCTCATTAACTACCTCCCATCACCCATTCCTTGATTCTCCAATAAAATATAGTTCTCTCTCTTTCGAGTCTAAGGAGCATGCACACTGGAGTTCATATTGTTGAATTCTTTTTCTCTGATTCTTTCTTCCTTTATTGTGTTCCCTCTAAGTTAAAATCCCTCCAATCAATTTCTCTCAATGTCCAGCTTCCCTTCTCAGATATTCATCCTTAAATATATTAATTTGTAGGTGCTTGACAGCAACACTAAAAATGGAGAGGACAACATAAATATATATCTGTATGTATATATATATATATGTGTGTGTGTGTGCATACATACACCCACATGGACATACATGTATATATTTATATACTCATTTATATTATTGAAAAAGTATATATTATGTATATATTCAAAAGAAGTATACAGAATATAAATATAGAGAATATATTTTCTATATATGCAAAATACATGTAAATAACATAAAAGCAAATACAAATAATCAAAGGAATTATGGAATGAAGACAAACAATGATCTTCCTAAAGATCATCTAACCATGCCAACCTCCTGATCCAATATATTATACTTTTACTCAAGAACCATCAATGGCTCCACAAAGCCTTTAAAAAAAATTGAAATGCTAAATTAAAATTGAAAGTTCTTTCTACTTTTAGCTTCCCGAGCTGATTTCACATTATGCTTCTTTGAAAAATCCTTTAAAACAGCACACACACACACACACACACACACACACACACTATATATATATATATACATATATATATATATATATACACACACACACACACACATATATGTGTGTATATATATATATATATATATATTGTTAAATAGATAGGTGACATCTTAGCTTTATTTTTCTATATGTATTTTTTGACTATTTAGTCAATTTAGAACATTATTCCCTGGTTGCAAGAATCATATCCTATCCCTCCCTTCCCTATCCCACACTTCATGTAGCCCATGTACAATTCCACTGGGTATCACATCTGTCCTTGATCAGAACTCATTTCCATGTTGTTGATTTTTGCACTAGGATGTTCATTTAGAGTCTACATCCCCAATCATATCCCCCTCAGCCCATGTAGTCAAGCAATTGTTTTTCTTCGGTGTTTCTGCTCCCACGGTTTTTTCTCTAAATGTGGAGTAAGTACATTACTTTCTATTGCTGTCATATTAGCCAATCTGTTAGGTGTGAGGTGGTACCTCAGAGTTGTTTTGATTTGCCTATCTATGATTATAAGAGATTTAGAACACTTTTTCATGTGTTTATTAGTACTTTTGATTTTTTAACTGAAAATTACCTAGTCATGTCCCTTGCCCATTTTTCAGTTGGAGAATGGCTTGAATTTTTGTACAATTGATTTAGCTCTTTATAAATGTGAGTAATTAGACTTTTTTCATGGATTTTTGTTAAGAAGATTGTTTCCCAATTTGTTACTTCCCTTCTAATTTTGGTTACATTGGTTTTGTTTGTATAAAACCTTTTTAATTTGATATAATCAAAATAATTTATTTTACATTTTGTGATTTTTTTCTAATTCTTGCTTGGTTTTAAAATCTTTCTTTTCCCAAAGATCTGATATGAATACTATTCTGTGTTCACCTAATTTACTTATAATTTCTATCTTTATGTTCAAGTAATTCACCCATTCTGAGTTTATCTTGGTATATGATTTGAGATGTTGATCTAGACCTAATCTCTCCCATACTGTCTTCCAATTTTCCCAGCAGTTTTTATCAAAGAGTGGATTTTTGTCCCCAAACCTGGGATCTTTGGGATTGTCATAGACTGTCTTGCTGAGGTCATTTGCCCCAAGTGTATTTCACTGATCCTCCTTTCTGTCTCTTAGCCAGTGCCATAATGTTCTGATGACCACGGGTTTATAATATAATTTAACATCTGGTCCTGCTAGGCCACCTTCCTTTGCATTTTTCCCGTTATTTCCCTGTATATCACTGATCTTTTGTTCTATCAAATAAACTTTGTTATCATTTTTTCTAATTCAGTAAAAAAGGTTTTTTGGTAGTTCAATGGGCATGGCACTAAATAAGTTAATAGGTTTGGGGAGAATGATCATATTTATTATGTTAGCTCATCCTACCCCTGAGAAGTTAATGTTTTTCCAATTGTTTAGATCTAGTTTTAATTGTGTGGAAAGTGTTTTGTAGTTGTGTTCATATAGTTCCTGTGTTTGTCTCAGCAGATAGATTCCTACATATTTTATATTGTCTAGAGAGATTTTAAATGGAATTTCTCTTTCTAGTTCTTGATGCTGAGATATGTTGGAGATATATAGAAATGCTGATGACTTATCAGTGTTTATATTATATCCTGAAACTTTGATAAAGTTGTTGATTTTTCCACTAGCTTTTTAGTTGATTCTCTAGGATTCTTTAAGTAGACCATCATATCATCTGCAAAGAGTGATAGCTTGGTCTCTTCATTGCCAATTTTAATACTTTCAATTTCTTTCTCATCTCTAATTGCTACTGCTTGTGTTTCTAGTACAATGTCAAGTAATACAGATGATAATGGGCATCCTTGTTTCAATCCTGATCTTATTGTGAAGGCTTCTAGTTTATCCCCATTGCAGATGACATTGGCTGATGGTTGTAGATAAATACTGTTTATTATTATTAGGAAAGATCCTTCTATTCCTATACATTCTAGGATTTTCAATAGGAATGAGTATAGTATTTTGTCAAAGGCTTTTTCTGCATCTATGGAGATATAATATGATTTTGTTGTTTTGCTTGTTGATATGGCCAATTATGTGGATTTTTTCCCTAATATTGAACCATCCTTGCATTCCTGGTATAAATCCTACCTGATCATAATCAATAACCCCTGTGATCATTTGCTGGAGACTTTTGGCTAGTATCCTATTTAAGACTTGTGCATCTATGTTCATTAAGGAGACTGGTCTATAGTTTTCTTTCTCTGTTTTTGACCTGCAGGCCTTTAGAATCAGTAGGATATCTGTGTCATAAAAGGAATTTGGTAGAACTCCCTCTTTGCTTATTATGTCAAATAGTTTGTATAATATTTGGATTAGTTGTTCTTTGAACGTTTGATAGAATTCACTTGTGAATCCATCAGGCCCTGGGGATTTTTTTCTTATGGAGTTTTTAAATGTCTGTTTCAAATTATTTTTCTGATATGGGATTATTTAAGAATTCTATTTCTTCTTCTGTTAATCTAGGCAATTTATATTTTAGTAAATATCCATCCATATCACCAAAATCATCTTATTTGTTGCCAAATAATTGGGCAAAATAGTTTTTAATTATTGCCTTAATTTCCTCTTCATTGGAGGTGAGGTCTCCCTTTTCATCTATGATACTGTTAATTTGGTTTTCTTCTTTCCTTTTTTTATTAGATTGACCAGTACTTTGTCTATTTTGTTTGTTTTTTCAAAATACCAGCTTCTAGTCTTATTTATTAGTTCAATAGTTCTTTCACTTTCAATTTTCTTAATTTATCCCTTAATTTTTAGGAGCTTTAATTTAGTTTTCATCTGGGGATTTTTGATTTGTGCGTTTTCAAGTTTTTTTATTTGCATGTCCAATTCATTGACCTCTGCCCTCCCTAATTTGTTAATATGTGAACTCAAAGATATAAATTTCCCCCTGAGTACTGGTTTGGCTGCATCTGGTAGATTATTAACAGATGTCTCATCATTGTCATTTTCTTAAGTAAAATTATTATTTTTTTCTATAATTTGTTCTCTAGATGATTTAGTAAAATCATATTATTTAATTTCCAATTAATTTTTATTTGTTTCTCCATGTCCCCTTACTGATTATTATTTTTATTGCATTATAATATGTAAAGGTTGCATTTATTATTTCTGCTTTGCCACATTTTTACCATGTTTTTATGCCCTAGTACATGGTCAGTCTTTGTGAATGTACCATTTACTGTTGACAAGGTTTATTCCTTTTTGTCCCTCTTTATTTTTCTCCATATATATATATTAACTCTGATTTTCTAAGGTTTCATTCAAATCACTTATCTCTTATTTATTTTTTTTATTTGATTCATCTAAATTTGATAGTGGTAAGTTCAGGTCTCCCACCTATATATATTTTACTGTCTATTTTCTCCTTGTGAAGATTGGATTTAGCTATCTCTGAATTGTAACAATGAAGATACTTAGCTCTTTCTTTATTATGAAGATAAAATTGTAAGCTACAATTTAATTTTAGATTTTAACTACAAAAAGGTGTTGAGTAACTATAAAGGGTAAATTAACCACAAAATGGTGTTAAGTAACTACAAAAGGTGAACTTACCAAAAGAGGTGTTAAGCAACCCACAAATATATAATCTAACCAGAGAAGATGAGAACTAAAGAGTGGGAAGTCCTGGAAAAAAATCTTACCACAGAAGGTGAGAACTAAACAATGGGCAGCCCTGGAGAAAAGTGTCTGCTGTGATTGGTAGACGTGAAATATAAGGAGTATAAAAGAGAGGATCTGCAGGGCAAGACAAGCATGCAACACAACGCAAAAGGACATCTGTCAATCAAAATCAAAATCATGCAGAGAAAAGTCTAATGGTCCAGCTTGTACTGCAGCTCCGGATTCATGAAGTTCACGTAATTTGTGCTGTAACTCCTGTATATAGGAAGCAATAGTAATATCTCCCCCTAATAGCGATGTATAAGCCGGGGAGAAAGGCTTAGCCTGTATAGGCGGATGTCCAAAAAGCATCTCAAATGGTGAAATATGTAAGTCTCCTCTAGGCCTGCTTCTAAGATAAAATAGGGCCAGAGGGAGAATTTCAGGCCATTTTAAATGGGTCTCAGTGCATAATTTTCCAATCATAGTCTTAAGTTCTTTATTCATCTTTCCTACTATTTGGAGAGGAGAAAAAAAAACTGAAAAAGGTTAATTAATATCAACAAAATCAATACAATCTAAGAAGAATCATCTTTATTATACTGGGAAGTTCCCTGGGCACCCTCCTGAAGGGCACCTCTCTGAGGATCATTAGCACCTCGAGTATTTTTTGGACGAGCGCCATTTCTCATATATTGTTGTTGAGTATTATCATTAAAATTTTCTTCAATTTGAGCATTGTCATTAAATTCCCAATTCCTATTTCTATAATTCTGGTTTCTAAAGTTCTTATTTCTATATTCATTATAGTTATTTCCATAGTCATTATTATAATTTCTAGAATTCTGGTTTCTATAACCATTATCATAATTTCTATAGTTATTATTTCTAAAACCATTATTAAACTGTGTATTCCTTCCAAACATCTTAAGAAAGGTTCTACATTCCATCATTTTGTGGCCCTTCTTCTCACAGAAGTGGCAAGTAATGGATTGATAATTGGATTTCTGGAGAGGGGCAATTGTTGTTGGTTCATTATCATGCCCACTTTCTAATTTAGTTATCCTATCTATTACACATCTCATTTTTTTCTTCATTTCCTCCATGTCATCATTATTCTCTTTCTCCTTTTCTTCGTTTCCCTTAAAAACATATATAGCTGTTTTTCGCAATTCTTCAAGGTCCATATCTGACCATCTTGGGCATTGTGTTTTAAAATAATTTTTAATTACTTTGCAAGAATTATTTACAAAGATTCTTCTAACTTGTCTTAAACTATTTTCTTTATTTAAGTCCCAATCTAAGTATCTGTCCCCAAACTCGATAATTCTGTCCATAAATCTGGAGGGTGTTTCGTTTTCCTTTTGCTTAATTTTTTCCAGTTCCATCCACTTATCTGTACTGTCCGCACATTCCTTCATGGCCGTGAGGATGGCCTCTCTACAACGGTATAGTTGTAGATAGTCCTCAGGATTATTATAGTCCCATTCGGGATCCTGAGATGGCCAATGTGCTGCATTACGCCCCCGGGTTTTGTTGACATGAGCAATTATTTTATTTTTTTCACGTTCACTTAAAAAAGCCTGTAGTAAGCTCTCAACGTCCTTGTAAGACGGATTATATTGAAAAAATATGTCTCCCATCTTTTTTGTTACTAGAAAAGGATCTTGTTCATATGTGGGGATATTTCGTGTAAATTCATTTATTTCTTGGGGAGTAAACGGTATCCTATGTCTTAAAGTCACCACATCCCCATTTCGTCCTATTTCAGGTACTTCTCTTAGAGGAAACAGGCCTCTAGTTGAATTTTGCACCTGTGGGTCAGTTTGACAAGGACAGGTTTCTCTAGGAGGACAAGATCTCCCTTGCATTGGAATTTGGTTTTCTGTAGGAGAAGGAACATGAGAAGCTGGGATTGCAGGGGAAGGGTTTTGGGGATTAAATTCAGACAAGATTTGCACTGCACGAGAGAAGCAGTCTGTTAACTGGGCTATAGGGAAGGTGTTTTCCATCTCTATTTCAGGGAAGGAAATTTCCTCATTCAAAGGTTCAGAAACAGGTCTGTTTCTGGTAGAGTGGGTGTTTGCCCATTGATCCTGTAAGAAACATTTTAGATCTTCTAATTGGGCTTGCATTTTTTCCTCAATTTTTCCTATTTTATCTTCCATATCTCCCATTTTATCCTCAATATTTCCTATTTTATTCTCAATATTTCCTATTTTATCCTCAAGTTTTTCTATTTTATTCTCAATATTTCCTATTTTATCCTCAATTTTTTCTATTGTATCCTCAATTTTTTCTATTGTATCCTCAATTTTTTCTATTTTATCCTCAATATTTTCTATTTTATCCTCAATATTTTCTATTTTATCCTCATTTTTTTCTATTTTATCCTCAACATTTTCTATTTTATCCTCAATATTTTCTATTTTATCCTCATTTTGTTTTATTTTATCCTCATTTTGTTTTATTTTATCCTCATTTTGTTTTATTTTATCCTCATTTTGTTTTATTTTATCCTCAATATTTTTTATTTTTTCATCTCTAAATATAGTATTGAGGAGTACAAAAATGACAGTACCTATTAATATAAAAATTTGGAGGTATCCTTCATTCCTCCATGCCCCTACTTCTTCAGCTGCCATATAATTGTCAAAGAATGTAGTACTCATTTTTATATGTATATTTTGTAATTTCACAAAACACGTGGGGAGCAGGGCAAAGCAACAAACTTTCCACAGGGTTTTTTTTTTTTAATCCAGGAAGTTGTTCCTTAAGGGAAAGGATATTTAGAAACAGTTCTTCCAGCCAGGACTTTAGAGTCCTGTTGCTGAGATTTAAAAACAGCTGTTTTCTGTCTATCAGAGTCACACAGCTGGGAAGTATCTGAGGTCCGATTTGAACCCAGGACCTTCTGCCTCTAGGGCTGGCTCTCAATCCGCTGAGCTACCCAGCTGTCCCTTAAGATTAAAGGGAAGAAAAAGAAAAAACTGCTGATTCCAATTTAACTTAAGGAGAAAAGAGAAAAAGTTTTTTATACTCACGTGTTCTAGCAGCTGTGTCTTTAAGCCAAGTTTTTTTTTTAAAAAAAAAGGACTAAGTGGTGAAACAGTATAGTAAAAAGGCAAGGAAAAAGTTTTATTGAGAGGATTCTTTAGACTCCCGTGTGGTCAGCCACAATGTTACAAGGGAATCACTTTAAAAGACTGATATATATTAATTTAAGGTCGCCAAGGAATCAGCTATGTAATTCCTAAATGAAAAACTCAAGTCAGCCGTCAGCCTTTTTTTGGAGTTTAATTACAATAGGAGCAAGAAAGGAATTAGAGATATAGAGAGAGAGAGAAAGGGGAAAGAAGGGAATAGGGCTTAAATACCCCTTCTGTTTAGGCTGGGCCAAAAGGCCCAAGCCCTTAGATAGCTGGGGCAAAGAAAAGAGATCAGTCCCTTTCACTCACGTGTCCAAAATGGAGAAACAGTCTCAGAGGCCCCCACCTTCAGCTTCCTTCAGAGCAAGCTTCCTCAGAGCCCAGGAACAACACCGACCCAAAAAATCCACCCTCCTCAGTCTCCAGACCCTCCTATCTTTAAGGACACCATCCAAGTTGCCTCCCCTCATTCCTCACATCTACCAATCACTCTTCATCAATTTCCCTGTCAATGGAGGCTCTCGCTTAACCCAGGACCGCCCAGAGGTTTCTGGCTTTTGCACATGTCTGTTGAAGGTCATATTTTCAAATGATTAAATCTATACTCCTTTGCTACAGCCCTTTCTAAATCCTGTTAACTTGAGTATGGTAGAGATTGGAATAATTAAATTTTGATCTAGGCTGCAGCCCTTACTCAATCCTATTAGGACTGAATAGGGTGGAGATTTATTCCAAGTATCTCCATTGTATCAATTCTAAAATCAATCAAGACTCAAAGAAATTCCTGTTCTATGCTTAAGCATAGGTCAAAGTCCTTTCCATTGTTCAGCAAAGGGTCTCTGTCCTAAAGTAATCTTAAGAAGGGAAGAGAAAGAACCTCCCATGCCAATGGGGTTCCCATTCCAATAGACTATCAGTAAGAAATTTTCCAAGTATGAAATATCCCAATGGTGAAATTTTCAACAATTATAAGTCTAAGGAAATTTGAGGTTTACACTAACAGGGGGGAGAGGAAGGGAGGGCAGAGGGAGCAGGTGAAAAAACAGGTGGCATTTCAGGGAGGAGGAGAGGCAATGTCTTGAACAATTAGCTATTAAGTATTGATCTATAGGAAATCCCAGTGTCTATCTTTAGTAGTGACCCATAGCACCAGATTATCTATTTATTACAGTGGGTGACATAAGAGTAAAAGATCTTTTTAAAGAAGACCAAAAGGCAGAATGAGATAATTCAGATTCAGACATTTGGATTCAAACATTTGGACAGTTGGATTCAGACATTCGGATATTTGGATAGATTTGGAGATATTTGATTGAGAACTCTGACTCTGAGTTGGACTAGAGAAACAGAAGAAACCAGAGCTCAATCTCTCTGTCTCTCTGTCTCTCTCTGTCTCTCTCTGTCTCTCTCTTCCTCTCTCTCTCTCATTCTCTCTCTCTCTCTTTCTCTCTCTCTCTCTCTCTCTCTCTCTCTCTCTCTCTCTCTCTCTCTCTCTCTCTCTCTCTCTCTCTCTCTCTCTTTCATTCTCTCTCTCTCTCACAAACACACACACACACACACATTCCTTAAATATTTTCCCTTTATTGTACATAAACTACCATAAATTTCATTTACTATAGTAATTCATTTTGGGATTTAAAAATTAAATCCCTGGCAACCACCTAATTAATATATTCAGAGTCCAACCACAAGTAATTTTAACATCCTTCAACTCCACTAGTTTCTCCATTAGAAATCTGGATGCTATACCATTTGGTGCATACATGTTGATTACTAATATTTCCTCATTATCTATACTGTCATTTATCAGGATTTAGTTACCTTCCCTATCCTTTTTAATCGGATCTATTTTTACTCAGGTTTTGTCAGATATTATGATTGCAACTCCTGCCTGCTTTCTATCAGGTGAGTCCCAATAGGTTTTGCTCGAACCTTTAATTCTAACCTTGAATGTCTAGCAGCCTCAAGTGTGTTTCTTGCAGACAACATATGATAGGATTTTTATTTCTAATCCACTCTATTTGTTTTTGTTTTATGGATGAGTTCATTCGATTCACATTCAAAGTTATGGTTGCCACTTGTGTATTCCCCAGCATTTTGATATCCTCTCCTAGTTCTGTCTATTCTTTTTAAATATCCTTTTAAACCAGTGGATTGCTTTAATCCCCACCCTTAATAAACTTTCCTTTCTTCCTCTCCCTTTTTGTTCCCTTATTATTTTTTCAGTGTCTCTTAAATTCCCTCCTCCATCTCTTTCCCTTCTTTTTGTACTCCCTGCCCCTACCCCCTTTAGTTTGCCCTTCTTACTTTCCCTGTAGGGTAAGATAGAATCCCAATGGATCTAGATGCTCTTCCCACTCAGAACTGATTTCACTAAGAGAAAAGTTTAAATATTACCTATTAGCATTCTCTTCCTCTCCTTCTTATGAGTATTCTTCCCTTCCCCATCCCATGTGTATCTTTGTGTGATAAAGTTTATCCTATTTATTTTATTTCATCAAGTATCTCTTGGTGACATCTTTGATTCCCCCATCCCCTTTTCTTTTTTTTGTATATCATCTTATAGCACCTATTACAGCAATCTCTTCCTGTGAATGATTCCTCTAATTACCATAATAGTGAATATAATTTTTGAGAATTACTAATAACATTTTCTCCATATACTGAAATTAATAACAATCTCATTGAAGCCTGTAAAGAAGAAAGTTTAAATTAAAAAAAAAACATTCTTCCCACTTTTCCCTCTCTTTCTTATTTAATTCTTCATTTTTCTCTTGATATTTGTGTTTGGATATCAAATGTTCCACTTTGTTCTGCTCTTTTCTTTACAAATACTTGGAAATCTTCTATTTTGTTGAATGCCCATACTTTCCTCTGGAAATATATAGTCAGTTTTTGATGGATAGGTGATCCTTGGCTGAAGACCCAATTCTCTTGCCTTTATGAATATCACATTCCAAGCTTTGCAGTCCCTGATTGTGGAAACTGCCAGGCCTTGTATGATCCTGACTGGTGCTCCTTGATATCTAAATTGTCTCTTTTGGGCTACTTGTAAACTTTTCTCCTTAGCTTGGAAGCCCTTGAATTTCACAATTACATTCATGGCAGTTGTCATTTGAGGATTTAGTGTAGAGCAAGGGTTCTCAACCTTTCTAATGCTGTGACCCCGCAATACAGTTCCTCATGTTGCAGTGACCCCAAACCAAAAAATTATTTTGGTGGCTACTTCAAAACTGTAATTTTGCTACAGTTGTGATTTGGAATGTAAATACCTGATATGCATTATGTATTCTCATTGCTATAAATTGAGAGGTTGAGAACCACTAGTGTAGAGGGTGTTCTATGAACACTTTCAATGTCTATTTTGCCCCCTTGTTCAAGAACATCAGGGCAGTTTTCTTGGATAATTTCTTATAGTATGATGTCAAGATTTCTGTTTATTTCTGGCTTTTCAGGTAGACAAATGATTCTCAAATTGTCTCATCATGCTCTGTTTTCCTGATCTGTCATCTTGTCAGTGAGATATTTAATGTTGTCTTCTATTTTGTCAGTCTTTTAACTTTACTTTATTAAGTCTTGCTGCCTTGAAAGATTTTCATTGGCTTCCAATTGCCTCATTCTGGTCTTTAAGAATTGGTTTTCCCTTTCAGTTTAGTCTTTCCTGCTTTTCATGGCTTCCAGCTGTTTTTCCAATTGGGGGTTCGTGTACTTTAAACTGTTATTCTCCTTTTGAACTATTTCCCACTTTTCTTGCCAGAAATCTTTCATCCTTTTGATAAGCTCTGATTTAAATTCTTCACGAGCTTGTGGGCAATTTCCATTTTTTTAAAGGTTTTGGTGCATTTATTTGTATTTCCTTTTCTAATTCCTTTGTAGCTTGTTTTTTTTTTTCCTCTGTAAAAATTATCCAGGGTCAATTCCTTCTTCTTGTTTTTGTTGGCATTGGGAAGTTGTTATTCCTGTGCACTGTTGTCATTATTGTCATAGTTTTTCTTTCCCTTTCCAGTTAGAAATCTGAGTATAAAAGACAGGCTCTCTGGGTATGGAGATATGGAGCAAGGTTTTTGCCAGAGACCAGCTCAAGAATCTCCGTAGCTTCCACTGTTTGCTACCCCCTCTCTGTGCTATCACCCAGCTGTCACCCACAGTCTATGCTCCTCAGCCTGCTGGGGACTCATGTCTAGCTGCTCCCAGAGATATGTCCTCGGTTGTCTCAGTCACCTGCCAAGGACACAGAGGTAATCCTCACTCACTCCAGAGGTACCCCTCGCTCACTCACTGATTCTAGCTCATACTGGCTCTGACTCTGGTTGCATAGGTTGGGGTTGGGGAGGGTGGATCACCTCGCATTTTGGTGGAAGCTTTTTCACCCCCTTATGGTGTGGATATGCCCAAATCCCATGTACCATCAATGCTGCATTCTACTTAAGAGTCCCTTCATTCATATAAATTTGGGGGATGGGGGGTTTGGCTTTTGGAGGTAGCCTGTATTGGTAGATGGAGAGGAGAGGAAGAGTCCTGGGTATAGACTGCAACCATGATTACCAGGAAGTTTCTATACTATATATTTTAACACATTATATGTTGTATCAAAAATAGCCTACTGGAGACTAAATGATCATGCTAAAGCAAATATTAATAATATGGAAGTAAGTCTTGATCAATGATACATGAAAAGCCTAGTTGAATTGCTCATTAGCTATGGGAGGAGAGGAAGGGAAGAATGTAAATTATGTAACCATGGAAAATAGTAAAAATTAATCAATTAAATTTTAAAAAGAAAGAAGAACAAATAAACTACTCTCTGTTCTCTGAATTTAAGATTGCATCTCCCAATTCCATGCCTTTGCATAGGCCCTTACATTAAACCCTAGATGTACTTCTACTTCATAGCTGCTCCCTAGAATGTCTAGCTCCTTGAAAGGCTCAGCTTATATTCTTGATACTTGCAAATTCTTTCTTCATTTCCTAGTCAAATAAGATATTATATATAAAAAGAACAGAGCTGCTGCACTTAAGGTGATATATAAATGTTTCTTCCTTCTGACTCTATTTGATAATTTGATAATATTTTCTTCCTTCTAGAATTATATGGTATTGTAATAATTAAAATGGGTTTGATGTATATAAGAATTTAAAAATTGTTGTGTAGCTATTTATTTATTTGTTTATATTTTTATATGATTATATAAATGTTAGTAGCTTCAGTAGCTTCAGTAGCTTTATTAAAGCAAGGTAGAGATAGTAAAGGGGGATATGTCAAAAAGAGGTAGAAAATATTGGCTGGCTAAACTCCCTACATATGGATCCACGTGTCTCAGCAAAGAGAGCATGCCACTAAAGACACATGAAAAGCAGAAAGGCCAGTGTCTCTGGCCAGAAGCTGGTCACCAAAGCCAAATTCCTCAAACCACCAAAGCACAGGTCCTCCAGCACAGAAGAAGTCCAACACAGAAACACCTGCAGAGCAGAATCCTTCTTTAAGCAAGAGCCACAAACACAGTGGAATCAATCAGAATGCCCTGGGCTGAAACTTATAATCAGTTTCCTACATGTGACTTCCCCTCTCTGGTTTCTACTTCCTTTCACTTTCTGCTGCTCTATCACATCTCAGGATCCATTCAGAGTTTCTTACTTTAGCTGACACTGCCCAGAGGACAGTGCCTGTGGGATCCACCTACCATCCTCTGAGGGTGTAAACTTTTTTTTTTTAATATATTTTATTTGATCATTTCCAAGCATTATCCGTTAAAGACATAGATCATTTTCTTTTCCTCCCCCCCACCCCCCATAGCCGACGCGTAAGTCCACTGGGCATTAGATGTTTTCTTGATTTGAACCCATTGCTTTGTTGATAGTATTTGCATTAGAGTGTTCATTTAAAGTCTATCCTCTGTCATGTCCCCTCAACCTCTGTATTCAGGCAGTTGCTTTTTCTCGGTGTTTCCACTCCCATAGTTTATCCTTTGCTTATGAATGGTGGTTTTTTTTTCTCCTGGATCCCTGAAAGTTGTTCAGGGACATTACACCGCCCCTAATGGAGAAGTCCATTACGTTCGATTATACCACAGTGTATTAGTCTCTGTGTACAATGTTCTCCTGGTTCTGCTCCTCTCGCTCTGCATCACTTCCTGGAGGTTGTTCCAGTCTCCATGGAACTTCTCCACTTTATTATTCCTTTGAGCACAGTAGTATTCCATCACCAACATATACCACAGTTTGTTCAGCCATTCCCCAATTGATGGGCATCCCCTCGTTTTCCAGTTTTGGGCCACCACAAAGAGCGCAGCTATGAATATTTTTGTACAAGTCTTTGTGTCCATTATCTCTTTGGGGTACAGACCCAGCAGTGCTATGGCTGGGTCAAAGGGTAGATATTCTTTTGTCGCCCTTTGGGCATAGTTCCAAATTGCCCTCCAGAATGGTTGGATCAGTTCACAACTCCACCAGCAATGAATTAATGTCCCTACTTTGCCACATCCCCTCCAGCATTCATTACTTTCCTTTGCTGTTATATTAGCCAATCTGCTAGGTGTGAGGTGATACCTCAGAGTTGTTTTGATTTGCATCTCTCTGTGAGGGTGTAAACTTTTGTGAAAAGGATCCTCCAGTTCCTGAATGATTAAGTTCAAAGAGTGGAGCATTCCAAGTGCTTGATTTATTGAGTTAAGATAAAAAAATTTCCCTTTCACAGTATTTTCTTTTCCTTTTTAATGTGGTTGCCTCCAGTAGAATGTAAATTCTTTTAGTGCAGATGCTTTTGATTTTCCTTAAATATTCCAAGGACCCAATCTGTTGCCTTCTAAATAGTGGGTAAAGAATAAATGGTTATGAATGCTTGTTAGACTGCACTGGAAGGAGACTCACAAACCACAGGAGGACACTCTGCAGCACTTCCAATATTATGACCCAACACTGTAAGCTCTCTTTCCATACCTCCTTTCCCAGCTTTACTCTCATTCAACTGCGAGGACCCTTCTGGCTTTTTCTCTCTTTTCAAATATTTCTACCAAGTCCTTGTGATTTGGACCAACCGTCTAATCTAGTGAGGCCTTTTTAAATCCTGCTTCTGTTATCCAATTTATTAGGAATCCATCAGTTTTATGACAATTGAAATTTCTAAGGATGGACTAATTCAACTTTTATCAAATTATTTGATGAAAAAATATTAGATAGTCTAGAGTCTAGCAACCATCCCTGAGAGACTCACCTGTAGAACTTTTCATGTTCTTTATTTTTAGCTCCACTCCTTCCTGAAGAAAATCCAGTTTAACAACAGTGCTGGGAACCATGTGGTCTTAGCTGAGAAGAACTCTGTGGCAAACTATGATATTCTCAACTATGTGACCTTTGGAAATGACACTGAGGTTCTGGTCAAAGTGGGAGAGTTTATTTCTGAGGCTCCACTTGGTCAACAGTTCATTATCCAGCAGAAGGCAATAGTGTGGCCCAGAACATGGGGAGAGGTGAAGAATGATTGAAGTGTTTGTTTAATGAAAGTTATAACCCAAAGCCCATTACACACCAGAATAGCCACTAGCATTTTTCACAACTGGTTCAAATGGCACAAAAATTCCCTTCAGAAGGCAGCTTGAAAATTAAGTTTTTCTACCAAATTCAGCTGAGAGGATGTTGAGGCAAGGGTACCAAGACAAATTCCTCTTTACGTGGAGAGACTGAGAGACAGTGAGATTATACTATTGCATAGCTGTGGAAGGGGGAAGCAAGAGAATCTCCCTCGTCCATAGCAGTCACTGAAAAAAGAAGTAGGAGCATTCAGAAATTATTAGAGTTAACGATTCTTGATCAATTCCTGCTATTTGCAGCAAAGTTTCTCTGGTATCAAAGTGCTCTAAGTGATATCAGACCTCTAAATATTTAGGATTCCTGGAAGAGAACCCTGTGTTATCCATATTCTAGTTCTAGCTCCCATTAATGGGAATAACATTTCCCTTTTTATGTTGATCCATTTCCCACACTTAGAAATATAACAGCTACCTTTACTATCTAAATCTCTAACTTCCACAGGCCACAAAAAGATGAACTACAGAGTCATCAATTCAAAAGGTGACAGATCTAGAATTGATAAGATCAGGTAGAAGGCCAAAATCCCTGCTTAAGTCAGTACAAAGTACTCAGTCACTTGGAAGTTTTATGTGGTTGAAACAAAATTATTCAGAGAATGGAAGTTTGTCTAAAAGGGTATGATCTGTAGGGGAGAGTGAGGTACTAATTATTTTTATAAAATGACAAAATCCCTTAATCATTCATCCATTCAACTATGTATTCATTCCAAAACTATTTCTTAAGGATATTATTTGAGTTGAATCATGGGTTACAAAGATAATACAAGAATCTTCCATGTGTGGATTCTTCCTCTTTGACTTTAGAGATTGCATTTTAGACAAAATTACAATTGCTCTGAGATCCTGGCTAGAAGAAAAAATCACATTTTAAGCTTAGGTTTAGGTCCCCATCATACCTGACTTTCTTTTGCCTGCCTTGCTTATTCATGATCAAGGCTTAGTTCATGTTCTGAGTAATATTTGATTCACCAAATAGCACATGAAATTCGAAATTTTGGAAATACAAAGGCAAGGGAAGGTGCATGAAAAAGCTGACCTTTTCTTGAGACTGCCTTGTATCTAGGACATCTGCTGCAAAATGTGTGGAGATCTGGTGATTCCTATTGATTCTCTCTTCTCTTCCACATTGACTCAGGTCTAACTTTAGTCCTCAGTGATATAATGGGAAGAACATGTTTACGTTAAACATTTCACTTCCTGACAATTAGAATCTTTGGTTCTAAAAATTCCTCCTTTTCTTCAAATGATGGGTTCTTAACTGATTCAAATAAGTTCATAAGCCCTATTCATATTTGATTCTGATTAAATGAATTGAACACTGTTGCTACTTCATAAATGTGATCACTTTTAAGTAGAAGTAAAAGAAAATAAGTGCTACCCTAACAGTACACACTCACACAAACACATACACATACACACACATGCAGAGTGTGACACAAACCCACAGTGAGAGAGAGAGAGAGAGAGAGAGAGAAAGAGAGAGAGAGAGAGAGAGAGAGAGAGAGAGAGAGAGAGAGAGAGAGAGAGAGACAGAGAGAGAGAGAGAGAGACAGAAAGAGGGAGAAAGAGAGATATGGAAGAAAGGATCAGTAGACATAGACACAGAGAGACAGACAGAGAGAAAGATTTACTATGTCTCATACTAAGAGACTAGAGTCTCAAACCTCAAATAGTTCTTTCTGGGGGCAGAATCTACAGTATTCTTTTTCAATACATTCCCAGTACTTTGCATGACAATTAGGTAGTTCAACAGGTAGAGTGACAGCCAAGGGACCAGGAAGATCTGATTTTAAATCTTTCTTCTGACATTAAATGTATAACCCCTGACACACCACTTAACCATTTCCCTTTAGTTTCCTCACTTACAGAATGAGAAAGAGAAGGAAATTGAAAAGCACTCTATTGTGTTGCCAAGAAAAGTACAAATATGGTCACAAAGAGTCAGACACAGCAGAAATGACTGAACGGAAATATTTGTACTAAAAAAAAAACTTAGAAAAAGCTTCTATTTGATAAAAAATTCTAGTCACTAACATTATTCCCTCTCCAAAACCTTTCATATCCAATATAGTAGAGGGTGAGCAACGGGATAGACTCCACACCCCAATTCATATCCTAAAAGCTTTTCTGTTCGATAAGAGTAAAAAAAAAAATAGAGCTACTTTGGTCTGCAGAGACTTTCATTTTTTTCCCAAGGTAACTGATACAAGCTTTTGCAGATAGGAATGTCATATCCTTGAAAAAAGAGCATTGGTAGCCTTTGCTGAATAAGCAGATTGTGTGCTTGTAGCTAACAACAAACTAAAATTAGATAACAAAGCACATTAAGACATGCATATGCTGACTCCAAACAACATCAGTATGACTTGGATGCTTTCCTGTAGCCTCTTCCCTCCAGATGCATCGATGTCTGTAGCCCAGGATTCCACATAAAAGCCCAGGAGGGAAAGCCTGTCTGCTGTTTTGACTGTGCACCCTGCCCACAGGGGCAGATTTCCAACCAGACAGGTAAGTCTATGGACTCATAGCAAACAAATATCCAGAGAAACAAAATAAAGCTGGATGACACTCGGGTCATATTCTAATACAGGAAAAACTCAATTGCTATGGAACATGAAATGAAAGGAAATCCAGGAGAAAGCTAAGAAAGATTAAGCAGATTAGAGTCAAGAGTGATCAAAATTAGTGAGAGTTGGTGTATTCAAAGTCCACCAGATTAGAAATTTCTGACCCAGTTTTTGTGTGGCTCAATTACTCAGGGATTAACTTCTAGAAATGTCTATTGACACTGATCATTACACCACATCGCCATTACATTAAGTAGGGCTTTAGAATTTTCAGAGGCTCTTTTCTCACAAGACCCCAAAGACAAAATGTTACTCTCTTTGTCGTAGTTGTATTGAAGAGAAAGAAAAAGTGACCAACTGTAGTAACACAGTTATTAAGAAGAGTTAAGAATCAAACCCAGGACACTGCACAGAATTCCATCACATTTTTAAATTCATCTCAACTATTTTTCCTAAATGCTTCCATGTATGCTGCCCAATGCATGCCAAGAAGGCAACTATCCTTCCGCATAACTCAGAAAATTCCCTGGCTTTCTGCTGCTCCATAACCTTATTCAGTTCCAGATTTCTCCTTATTTGCCAGGAGGCTTGGATCTCTGAGAAGAAACCAAAGTACTTTGAAGAGTACATTAAGCTTTCAAATCTGAGTAAACAGTCAGATATTTAGAAAATCAATGCCAACATGAAGAACATGGGAATTAATATAGACTATGCAAATAATATCACCTAGAGCGATGTCTCAAGAAAAAAAATCTTCTAAAGGAATCTTTCAATAGTCTTAGGAATGGAAAGTGTTTGGGAGGATGCCCTCTCTTCAGCAGTAAATCAATGGAATTGTTAGCTTTCAAAGGGGTGTCTCCTGATCATGGCTGGAAGATACACAAGACATTGTTTTTATAACCTGAAATGATGGAAACTGAGCAGTGACCTGACCATATACCCTTTCCATTGGGGGAAGGATTACTTGGTTCTTGTAAATGAGTGGGCTGGACAAGGATTAAATCTGAAAAGTGGTAGGACCCCGGCTTTCATGAGATCCCCAGTATGTCATACTGTAAGGGGGAAAAGGAAAAGGTATGAACTAAATTTAAGAGTGGAGTCCCCAGGAATTATCAGTCAATTCCAAATGACTTTTATGGTAGTTTATTTACAAAAGTAGAAAGAATGTAAGAAAAAAAAATCAGAGAGAGCAGATACTGACTTGGCCTGGTCTGAACCAGACAGGGCTTAAAGGGACAGAGTGAAGGGGCCCCAGAGGAAAATTAAATAAGGGTTTTAGCCATGAGATCTCCTCTAAGACAGGATGTCTCCAGAACTAACCAGGGAAAGGAGTCAGCCTTTTTCACTCATCCAAGTGGTAGTCCTAATAGAAAATAGAAAGCAGTCCTCAGTCACAGCCTCTCCAGGGTACTTCAAGTCAACTTCAAGGTAAAAGAACTCCTCACAACAAATGCTTGCCACTTGTAAAGATCATTTTTTCTCATCATTTCCTGTGTCTCCTTCCATTTTTACATGGGTCAATTACAGTTAAAGCTTTGTTAAGGACTGTCCAGTACCAGGCAGTCAATTCTTATTCATTAATTACTATGGCACACATGGATCACAGTCCTCCCCATACTTAAGGTGTGTGTACAATTCTGGTGATTAAATATAAAAATGGGAAGGGAATAGTTAATCCCATCTTCACAATACCCAAGTGGTCATCCACATTCTGCTTAAAGATCTATAAGAAGAGTATAGCCATTACTCTCAATACACTTCCCTAAATTTTTAGACCACTCTCATTATAAAGATTTTCTTCATATAAAATCTAAATTTCTCTGTTCTCCATTTCTGGACTGCATCTTGTTTTGCCCTCTAGCAAAGTCTTCTATATGGCCCTCTCCCATCAAATGGAGCAAATATAGTCACTCCTCTAATATAAGCCCCTTGAATACAAAGTATAACCTATCCTTCCTTCTGAATATTTTTCCCCACCATAAACATGTATAGTACCATCCTTCAATATTTTTAAAACACTCAGAGTTGAGATCCAAGGGAAGAATTTAAGAGTCATTCTGGTCAAGCCCAAAAGGCATCTTGCCAACAGCTAATGGCATATAGATACATCATCATAGATGTGCTCACCATCAACAGGAAAGACAAAGGAATCAAAACCTTTAAAAACTATATGGACTGAATCTTCACATAGAGTTCCAGAAGAACTCTAGAAAGACTAACTTATTGAATACAATTGAAACATTTTCCTGTGGGAAAAATGTATAAAGAATAGTTAGATACAGGATGAGGAGAGCCTCCTAAAGGATACATTGTCAACATCCATTAAATCATTTCAACAACAAACTGGATTTATTTACTTTCAGACATATTTCTATAACATTTTTATTAGATAGGTGGTATATAACACTTTTAAGGGGGTTGCAAAACATTTTATATTTGTTAATTCATTTAATCCTCATAACAACTGCATTAGGAAAATGCCATTATTATCCCCATTTTATAAGGGATGAGATTCAGAAGAAAGAAGTTAAATTGGAGAAATTTATAGTATTATATTATCAATTTGGGTCCTACTAATAGGTGAAATTAGCAAACCTGCCATTCTAAGACCTTATTGTTCTCTACAGACAGAGATCAATGCATGAAGTGCCCTGAGGACCATTATCCAGATAGGGAGAGGATTCACTGCCTCCCCAAAAGGGTGACTTTCCTGGTCTATGAAGAAAACTTGGGCACAGCCTTGGCCTCCATAGCTGCTTCCTTCTCTCTTCTCACAGCTCTGGTTCTCTGGGTCTTTGTGAAGCACAGGGATACCCCCATAGTCAAAGCAAACAATCGGGATCTCAGCTACATTCTCCTCCTCTCCCTTTCCTTATGCTTCCTTTGTTCCCTGTTCTTCATTGGCCGCCCCACTGCAATAAATTGCCTCCTCAGACAAACAACGTTTGGAGTCATGTTCACAGTGGCCATCTCCTCTATTCTGGCCAAAACCATCACTGTGGTTCTGGCCTTCAGAGCCACTAGACCTGGCAGCAGGAGCAGAAGATGGGTGGGCTCCAGAGGGCCTATTTCTCTTGTTGTCTTCTGTACCTTCATTCAAGTCATGCTCTGTGCAATCTGGCTCCTGCTCTCTCCTCCATTCCCTGATGCAGACACACACTCTGACCCTGAGTACATCATCCTTGAGTGCAATGAGGGCTCTCTCATTGCCTTCTACTCTGTCCTAGGCTACATAGCACTCTTGGCCCTGGCAAGCTTCACTGTGGCTTTTCTAGCCAGAAATCTCCCTGACACCTTCAATGAAGCCAAGTTCATCACCTTCAGCATGCTTGTCTTCTGCAGTGTCTGGATTTCCTTCCTGCCCACATACCAGAGCACCAAGGGGAAGATGATGGTGGCTGTGGAGGTCTTCTCCATCTTGAGTTCCAGTGCTGGCTTACTAGGCTGCATTTTCATCCCCAAGTGCTACGTAATCCTTCTAGAGCCACAGAAGAACACCAAGAAATTTTTGAAGAATAATCCAAATTCCTGAGACAAGAAGCATTCAGAATATTTCTATATTACGCCCATTAATAACAAGATGTTTTAAAAAAACTAATTAGTCTTGCTTGAAAATGTCTCAATTTTTCCCCAGCTGAAAATCTTTATAGCTGCTCTCTTTGCAGTGGCAATGAGCTAAAAATAAGGGGGATACTCATCAATTGGGTATTGGTAAAGAAGTTTTGGCACATGTTTGTAATGAAACAATATGGACCAATAAACTAATTTTTTAATACATAAAAAGACCAAAATGAAATGTAGAATGAAATAAACCAAACCAAAAGAACATTATAGATAACAACCAAGACATTGTTTGAAGAATAACTTAATGCCTACCTCAAGAGAAAGAATTGTTAAACAGCAACATGATAGAAATAGTACATACACTCATATAATTCAAATTCCAAGAGACTGAGTTCCATATGAGAGAATCAAATTATTTGTCAGGCAGACAATAAAAAGTACATTTTTGTTTGGTGATCTCTCAGTGATCAAAGACAAAGATATTTAGCATCTTGAGCCATAAAACATAATTTTGGAAGCTTGATATATAGCCCTCCTCTAACCATCTTCTATTGGTGAATATCTAATGAAAAGGAGAACTGATTTTCCTTCAGTCCCTCCCTGATCGCCTCATGACACTGACTGGAGTCATGCCTGATCTAAGATTCTAATAACCCTTGGTGTTCTGGACAGGAAGATCAAATTGGAGCTGAATAAGTTTTGATCTCCATAGGTCATTTCAATAGGGAACTCAAGTATGACATCTTGCTGTCTGCAGACATTCTTGGATTAAGTCAGGCTTGTTTACCAGGCAACATTAAAGTCTTCAATTTCTATCACCCCAATTAGTAAGATGCTCTGAGGCATGGAAAGTAAAAGCATTTTTTTACTTTCTTAGGAACAAAGAGATAGTGAAAGAGGTTTGAAAGACAGGCTCAAGGCTCAATTTCAAAAGTAGAAATAAAAAATTATCACTTATGTACATAAATACATATATTGTGTCTATTTCTCATTCTCTCTTGAGCTTTCTGTCTCTTTTATCCATCTCTATCTCATTCTCATCTCTGTGTTTCTGTATGACTTTCTTATTCATACTCTTATTCTCTGTCTCTTTCTTTGAATGATGAAGACAAGAGCAATAAAGTAATGAACTGACAGAATATTAAGCTCAATGTAAGAAGATAGAATTAAATAAGGATATGTATGTGTGTGTGTGTAAAGTCTTACACCATTTCAAAAATGTAATTTCACAAATATATGCTTGAAGTAAAATACATAAATTAGTGAAATTATCTTTTATTTCTGGGGATATTCTGGAGTAAACAATCAGAAATTTACTTCTAGATATCTAGAAAGGGCATAGAAGATTACAGAAGACTTAATAAAACTTGATTCCTCTCTGCTGACAGAGGGGATTTACCCAAACTTTCAACTGAGACATTCTATCTAGATGTGGCCATTGGAGATATTTATTATGCTTCATGAGGCATATTTCTTCCAAGAGTTTTATTTCCTCCATTTCCATTTGGGGGAACCTTTCCACTAAGTGAAAAAAATATGATTTAAATTAAAAAGTAAAGTAAGATCAAATTATATGGACCAGCACCATTATATCAAGAGTAGGTCATATAAAAGTGATTACATTGCCTGTATGGATAAGGTCACTAAATAGGCATATATTAAACAAATCAGTCAACAATCCTTTGCTATTTGCTATGTATTATGTTCTTTGATGAGTAGAGAATATATCCCAAAAGTGAAAACGATCTAGAATACTATAATGTTAATGTGCTGAATGTTTTCTTAAATTTTAGCCAAAAAAAGAGAATATTATGCACAGTAACAAAATTATAATGACAATAAATTTTGAATAACTTAGTTCCTCAGATTAATACAATGAACCACAGTTCCAAAGAATTCATGACAGTAAATGCTATTCATTTTCACAGAGAACTGACACAGTCTGAAAGAATATTGAAGGAGAGTTTTTCACTTCCTTTTTCTTAATTTTGTTTACATTATTGTCAATGTGGAAATCTGTTTTGCATTATTTCTCCTGTATAATGGGTATTGTAGTGCTTGCCATCTCAATGAATCAGTGTAAGTATTTTTTCAAAACAGTAATAAAAATTTTAAATTAGAAAAATATTTGATAAGGTATGAAATGTTTTTACTTTATGAAAGGCATGGATAAGTGTTAGAATATGCTTTAATGAAACAGAATGGGAATTGATTGAATGACTAAACTCAATGAGAACTCAGAGTTTTAAATTCAACTTGGAAAGAGATTCCTAATGCTCCTATACTTTACCCTACTTTCTTAACATTTTAATAATGCATGAGGCACATATATAATTGCCATCCTGACCAAATTTGCAGAATGTTAAAAATTATAATTAATAAAACTCTTGTCTCTGTGTCTGTATTTCTATCTCTCTTCCTCTCCCTTTCCCTCTCTGTCTCTATCTCTGTCTCTGCCTCTGTCTGTCTCTCTGTCAATTACTCTGTCTCTCTCTCTATCTGTATCCCTAGCAAGAGCAACTAAGATCTTGAATGGCCAGAAGAGTGACCTCAATAGAGGATGATATAATTAAGAAAAGATATATGAAAAACCATATACAAACACAAACTCAAAAATTCAATTTCACAAAATAGTGGATTGTGGCTCAACATAAAATCAGTGAAATTTACTTTGATTGCTGAAAAATTCTGGAATAAATTATGAGAAAATTAGTTCTAGATACATATAAAAGGAAAGGATGATTATAAAGGACTCATGATGAACATGCTGCACCATGTGAATCTTGAAATTTCTCAGACTTGTGAATGTTAAAAATTTCCCCATTGGGGAATTCTCCATTGGAACAATTCCCTACTGGGAACATTCCCCATTTAAATGTGAGAACTCTACTTGGATCAGAAATGGGAGGACCTCTACTCCACCCATACTTAAGACTGCTTTAGTGGAGAAAACTCTTTGCTAAACAATGAAAGTACTTAGACCCATACTTATAATGAGGCAAAAAGTTCTTTAAGCCATGCCTAGTTTTAGAATTTATTCAATAAGGTGCTAAGTACCTATAAAGGTCAGGCAACTTCTGAATTTACAAGGAGCAAAGAGGTGAAAATTTATTCCAAAGTTTTTTCTGGTTCAAACTTACTAAAGGGATTAGTCGACTCAGCTGTGAATTCAGAATGGGCTGTCCTTTGGAAAATATCTACTGTGATTGGTAGATGTAAGAATTTAGGGGAGGTGACAAAGGAAAAAATTCCCTATATAAGAAAAAGAAAATGTCTTTTGAGGGAAGTCAGAAGAATATCTCTCTGGATAAGGATGGCTGGCTAAACTGGTGTCTATATTCTTGCTTGGACAGATGTTGTGGTGAGGGATTAAGGACTGACTGATTTTTCTCTTAGGGCTTAGGCCTGGGTTGGCCAGGACTGGCCAGGGCCGGCTTATCCCTTTCTCATTATTCCCTCTTTTTCTCTCTTTCTCTCTTTCTTTAATTCCTCATTGTATTATTAATTAAATTATCTATAAAACTCAGTTGACTTGGGTATATTCATAATTGGGAATATTTCCCTGGCGACCACCTTATATTTGATTTAAAACAAGACACTGTAATGAAAACATTTTCTGCGGTCACAATTTACTCACCCACTCTTATATCTACTATAATTTATATCTTCCACTATTTAATCACTATAGTTTACAACCTCAACTCTTTTAACTCTTACAGTTTATGGCTACCACTATTTTTAAATATAACAACCTCTCCTCCACCTCTGAGAGACAGGTGATGGATACAGAGTTAAAACAGGAACATGTATCAGGATATGGCCAATGAAAAGATTTCTTTTCCTTCACTACACATACTTATTATGAGTTGTTTTTCCTGCTTTTATATTTTTGGAGATAGAGTCTTCAGAAGTCTGTACCAAAGATTTAGGAATTTTGAAGGATTGTAATTCAATATGGGTTGGCACAGTGTCCTAATGGTCAAAAATTCATTATTCTGGGCCAAATTAAGAGAGCATAACAGTGAAGAATAAGGTAATAGTCATATGCTACTCTGCCTTTGTCAGACAAAATCTGAAGCAATAAGTTCAGAGTTTGAATTGCTTATAAATAAATTGGAGAAAGTCCATAAGAAGTCTTATAAGACACTGAAGTGTTCTGAAAACATGCCAAAATAGAATGGAACTAGGATGGAAATAAAAATGTACACAATACACTGGTTATGAAAAAAGATTAATTCTGTGCTCTTTAGAAGCAGGAAAATGAAGATGTTTCCAAATAGAATTCTCTCAACAACTCCTACTATGGACCCATTCAAAATGATGAAAAAGTAGGCAAACAACTGAATTCTCAGAATCTTGGTCACTGTTTTTACATTCTACTCAGGAATTTTGCTCAGAAAGTTCACCACTGGAAAAAAAAAAGATCTCCACTAAATTAGTTAAGTGAGTTCAACTTTCATCAGAAATTCAAACAATTCAACTCTATTTCAGAAATGGAATGCAGTTCCCAGTAGAATGGCAGCTAAATTGAGTTATCTCAAAGTATTTTTAGGACTGAGGCCCTTTGAAATTATCATTGGTTTTGAATTGATTAAAATCCTTAATTCTTGGTCAGTATATCATGAAGCACTAAATGACTTCATTGACAGGTAATGGTATCTGCTGGGAAAAGTACTGAACTAATAATCCACATATACAAAATGGAATTCTGACTTGGAATAATTACTATGTGATCATGGCAAATTCTTTCTTTCCCCTGATCCATACTTTATTCATAATTAAAATGGCAATAATAAACTCAAGTGAAGTTACAAGATTGTTACAGAGAAATTCTATTCAAAAAAGAGAAGTGCTGTATAAAAGTGAATCATTTCTTCAAATATTTTGCTTTCCCTTTTTCCTTTATACTTCCATCTTTTTCCCTTTCCTTCTACTTCTTTATGCTTCTCCACACTGTGGATCTCATCTTCATCATCATCCATTACTCATTTCTTCACTGCTTTTCTTCTCTTCCACTTTTTTGGTCTACATATCTTTCTTTTCTTCTTCCTCAGTTCTCCTCATACTTCACCCTCCTCTACTTCTTCTCAGCCTTCTTTTGTCTTTTCTCATCCTTCTACTTAGTTTCCTTCCCCTTTCTTCTCCACAATGATCTTCACTTTAATCTGAGTAGTCATAATCATTTTTATCATCTGAGGAGTTATTCCATCAGGCTCTGCAAGTGGTATTTCTAACATCAAGGAGACACAACATCCAAAGTATTTGGGTCATGACTAAGTAATCTATATATCATTTGCACAACTCAGATGTTTTAATAGAAGAAAATGCTCCACTCAATGTAATTGGCAGAATTATGAAATCACTCGGTATGACTGCTATAAAATTGGCATTAGGCTTAAACTATCATCACAGATCGAAGCAAAGAAGGATCTCTTTCTTCTCACATCTTCTTTCACAGTGGAAGGAAAACTCCCTTAGTTCCTGGACCCTTTCCCCCAGATCCCTGTATATAAACAAAGAATGAGAGATTGGACCCATGATTTTATTGGCTTAAAGAATTCTCCATTGAGAAAATTGCTTCTGCCATTATATTTCTAGTTTGTTAATAAATCTTTAGTGTTTTGGATTCCCCTTTTAAGTTTAAATTGGATACTTCATGATATCACTGATCTTTAAAATTTAAAAATATGGAAATTTTGTAACTGGAGAGACACTATAAGGTCCTTTATCTCAGATCCAGAAGTGAAATAATGTGACGGAATTAGGCAAGCAGACAACAGAGGGGCTGGTTAGTGGAGTGATTTTGGGAAACAAAGATGATTTTTTTCTGCAGCAGGACTTGATACAAATCCCCATTCCAAGCATCAGTGTTGAATCTTTGTCAAGCAATACTGCTGGAAATATCTCTATATGCTGAACTAGTGACAAGATACTCTGTACCAGAACCATGTAAGAGAACAATACTCTGAGAGTAAACCCAAGCTGCAGGACTCTCTCCTTTAGAATTGGGCAAAGAGAAGGCTGAGATCATTGAACTCTTAACCACTCAGTTGCTACCTCTTTCTGACTTTTTCACCTCTCACAAAATTTTCTTTGATAAAATGAACCCAAGACCAGAGTCACTGTGCAAGCCAGATGCCCACATAGATTCTCACATGCAAAGAAATTCCCCTCTTCTGAAAAGCTCATGGGACTCCAACTCACTTTGTCCCAGTTGGCCTTCCTGAGGACCCAGAAGTTGGGAGGAAGGAGTGAGAAAAACAAGAGTTTTACTCAGACCCAGGGACACAGGTGCAGAGCCCCCAGCAGTTGTGGTCCCCAGAGTGCCTCACTGATTGAGCTCTCTCTGTCTGCAGAGGGGGAAGCAAACAGAAGATCCTGTCCTTATCCAATAACAAGGGCATTTGTTTATAATTACCTAAACCCAAGTTCTTCTTAAATATGTGTTGGTCAGCAACGTCTCTATCATGATCATCACCCAGACTTGTATTGCATTGTGTCTGCATGACTGTCAGGGGACAAACCAAGCTGGCACAACTGCTCAGTAAAGAGGCAGGACCTCTGCAGGAGAGTGTCCCATCCCAAGACAACTGAAACTGCTACAGGTGCTAATGCCTTCCTTCCCCCAAAGCACATTACAATTTTTTTTTGAGAAAGCAGGTGGACTTTGGCTGTGAGCTAAAAAGAAGCCTTCTTGATGTTCTTCCAACTTTTCTTCTTCCTGCTCCTGCAGCTGCCACTCTCTGTGGGCAGAGAAGAAGGGAACCCCTGCCATGCAGAAAGGACTTTCAGCCCCACATACTATAGAGATGGGGATCTGGTTATTGGAGGATTTTTTCCTCTACTTTTACATGAGTTAGACAAATTTCCATATTGGAAAAAATTTTGGTTTCACCCTAAGGATATCATAAAACATCATCAGTAAGTATTTATTCAGTTCTTTTAGTTAATTTTTTCACTTGTCAACTCAACCAGTTATTTTCTTCCTTGATGGTGTACAATCTCCCATTGGAAAGTAATGGAAAAACAACAAAAAAAAATTGTAACAGATAAGTATAATCAGGCAAAAAAATTTCCATTTTAGTTATATCCAAGAATGAATGTCTTATTTTAGAGATACCCATCACCTTTCTGTAAGGAAATGTGTGTATTCTTTATAATCAATCCTCTGCACTGCTCAGAGTTCTTCAGATTCTCAGATCATTTGCTTTTATAATAGTGCAGTTAAATTATATGTTGCTTTCTAAGTTCTTTTGTCTTCATACTATCTCAGTATATACAAGGCTTCTGCCATTTCTGTGAAATCATCTTTCTCCTTTTACTACGGCTCACATATATTCCATTATATATGCAGATCAAAATTTGTTTAGCCATTCCCTAATCAATGTACAACCTCTTAATACTCAGATATTTTCCACTCCAAAATGAATATATAAATATATGAATGTATATACAAACACTTATACATATATTAAACACCAAGATCCTTTATATTATCTTTACATTATTTTAGGAATTATTTGGTCATAAAGTGTCTAAAATTTAATAACATTTTGGTAATACATACAAATTGCTATCCAGAATGTCAACATTGACACTATTAAATTCCTCTCACAGTTGTTTCTTTTTTCCAAAGTTACCAATATAATGGATATGAAGTAGAAATTCAGAGTTGCTTTTACTCCCTTTTTGCTGATCATTAGTCATTTGTAAATTTTTAAATTACTTTAGATTATTTGGAATTCTGATCTGAAGATCTACCTATTTAAATCCTTTGAAATGCATCAATTGAGGAATGGCTCTTGTTTTTTACAAATTTCAATCAATCTCTTACATATCTTGGAAATGAGACTTTTAACAATATGCTACTTGTATTTTTCCAGTAAAAATCTCCACTTGTTATCTTAGCTACATTAGATTAGTTTTTGAGGAAAAGAATCTTAGTCGTTTGATATAATCAAATATTCTAACTTGTTATCTTTGATCCTCTATGCCTCTAATTTGGTCATGAACTATTCCCCAGCAGATAAATATGAAAATGAATATATTCTATATTTCTCTCATTCATATCTGATATTATTTTTAATAGCTAGGTTAAGTATCCCACTGGAGAGTACATGGGGATATAATTTAAGATGAGGATCTTTACCATATTTCTAAAAAATTGTTGTCTAATATTCACAGTAGTATTTGTCTTGCTTTCTTTTATTAGTCATTGAACTCAATTGCCTCAATTTTTGGAAATTCATTTACTGACTTTGCAAAGAATTCAGGTCATTTTCACAATAGATTTTGGATATCACATGAGAGTTGGTAGAGAACTGCTACTCTGATGTAAGTGTGATGATAAAGCTGGTTGAGGGTAGAAAGAGAGTCTCCAATACAGCCCCTGAGCCCTTGAGACCAGATAGGTTTTAATATGGTCAAAGCTCTGGCCTCTGAGTCCCTGACAGTAATAAAATAAAATTTTCAGAATATAAGACTGAGGCAACAGGTGAGACTCATTCATAATTGTACCTTCATTTGATGGAAAAAATTCTCCATTTAAAAATTTCAGTTTCCTTCAAGGGGGAAGAATAGGATGAAAAATATTTCTTATTCCTAACAATCTCCTTCCTACTGTAGGTGGCAGCCCAAACACTACTATCAGGTCCTGGCCTTGATGTTTGCTGTAGAAGAGATCAACAGGAACACCAAACTGTTACCCAATATAACCCTGGGATTCCACATCTTCAATGCCTATCACAATGATGACAGAACCTTGGAGAGCTCCCTGGTGTGGCTGTCAGGCCAAGGACCAACCATTCCAAATTACAGCTGTGAGAGGCAGGGCAAGTCTATAGTGGTCATTGGAGGAGCCACTTCTGAATTGACTGTTTCCATGGGAACCCTACTTGAGCTCTACAGGATTCCACAGGTAGGGAGTTATAGCTTCAATTTAGCCTATACAGCTTAGAGGACACAGAAAGGCTTTAATGGCTGTACTACTTGAAATTCAGACTCCAAAAGCTTGGGGGAATCCTAATGTCTAATTCACCTGTCAGGTACATCTCAGTGAAGTGAAAGGAAACTCTTCGTATAAAGTTGAAAAAAAATTCTTCTTTTCATCAATTCTTGTAGGAAGCAGCAAATTGTCACCTACAGAATTTGTGAAACAACGCAATTAAATGCAAATACTTGTTAAATATCAAATATTTTCAATTCTCTGTGCATGGTGCTATATATACAAAGAGGTTAAAAAGTCAGAAAGTGCAGACTTTATATCTTTTTGAGCTAGGTCAGGTTTTATGAATTACATGATCCCTTAGGTAGAGGCCTGAATGATCAGAAGTACTTATAATAGGTAGATATGAAGAATTACACCATTCTAGGAAAAAGAGGGTGAATATAGTGGGTGGAGAAAGGAGGGTTAAAAAAAAGACATACATAGAATGCATTAACCAAGCTCATGTTTGGTTCCTATTCAGGTCACCTATGGTCTCTTTGATCCACTCTTGAGTGACCCACTCCAGTTTCCTTCTGTCTCTCAGTTGGCCCCCAGGGACACCTCTCTTCCTCTTGCCATGGTTCAATTAATGATGCATTTCAAATGGACCTGGGTGGGATTGGTTGCCTCAGATGATTCAAAAAGTGAGAAATTCCTAAGAGATCTTCAAGAAGAAATGGTCAGAAATGATGTCTGTGTCGCTTTTATATACAAGGTCTTTACTGGGTTGACAGAGGATAAACGCTATCATTCTTATTTTCTCAAAAAACTATCTGATTCTACAGCCAGAGTGATTGTAATTTATGGCAATACAGATACACTATTGACCCTGAGGTTTAGTGAGGATCCTCATACCCTTATATACAGAATGTGGGTCACCAGCAGTCACTGGGATATTGCCAAAAAACCAGGTTATGTCTATTTTGACAATTTCCATGGAGCTCTGATATTCTCAGAGCAGACAAACAACATTCCTGGTTTCAAACATTTTCTGAAAACCATTCACCCTGCCAAATACCCAGAGGATATCTTCCTTCAGAACTTCTGGAACTCAGCTTTTGGATGTACATCTAAAATTGGAAAAGGAGATGGAGCTGTCTGTTCACCAAATGCTTCCTTGGACACACTGAGATTGAGCTATTTAGACATGACTATGTCAGTCCAGAGTTACACTGTTTACAATGCTGTGTATGCTGTAGCCTGGGCACTTCATGAAATGTTCTTGGTGAGATCGGAAATGGAATCCAATAGCAATGGGAGCAACTCAGGTATTTTGGAAGGTAAGATCTCCCCTCAGGTACTGATTTTCAAATATCTGACTTTGGGTACTGTTGAATTCAGAAAGAGTGACGGGATTAATAACTCAGGTCTCCTCATTTGTCAGTGAGGAACTCTGTAGATTCTAAGCCTAATATGTCATTTCTGGACATTTCATAGTTATCATCATTTTGTTTACCTGATTTAAGATTTAGGAATGAGAATCAAACTCAGCTGGTCCCTTAGAGTTTTGGGGAAGTTTTGTGGGTTGTCATTACTTCTCTAATTCATGAATGAGGAATCTGAGGTAAACAAGGTTAACTTACTTACTAAAGGTCACAATGCTAGCTAATAAGTATCTGAGGCCAAATTCAAAAATATGAAAATGACTCTTTCTGACACATGAACTCCAGACTTGGGCTTCAACCAATTTTACATCTAGCTGCCCACTGAAGGTTTTCATAGGGAGGTTATGACCAGCAACACTTCCTGTTCCACGCCTCCATCAGTCTAAGGATGTCAAAGCCAGGTGTCTTTCCTCCCCCTAGCAGGCTTAGTTACTCCAGAGCATCATGGTACAACAGATGGACTCTTTGTTTTGAAGTCAGAAAACCTGGGTTCAAAACTTGTCTCTGAAATTTTTTTTGCCACTTATCATTGAACAATCCCTTGACTTCTCTATCTTTCATCTTTAAATAAAAAACATTAGATTAAAGGACCCTATGTGTCTTTCCAAATGGTGATCTAGATCTTAACATGAGATTTTGTCTCAAAACAGAGTTTTGTATTGACTTTTCAAAATAAATACTGGAGAATAGGAATTTCTTTTAGATTTGTCTTTCCTCTCCTGCACTGGCATAATGAATAACCTACCCTGTAATACCCATAATAGATGCTTGTTCAATGGAAAATCCTCTTTAACTATAATCTTGGATTCCTGTTTCCCCTTTCTCTAATTCACCCATTATAGAGTTGACAATAAATCAACTGGTAATTTAAATTTTTCTATTATATGACAGTAAATATACTACATAATGGAGATCTGAAGACAAAAATGTATAAATTCCATACTCTGGTGTACCTACCTATTGGGATCCAGATATGAACTAACTTTGAAAGTATTGTTGATGTATTCAAAAACTGACTCTTGTGAACAATATGCTCATGTACCAAACTAAATGATTGATTACTTAAGCCTTGTAAGAAAGTCTTAACTCTGAGCTTATCCTATTCTGACCACTCCCTAAGTCTCCCTAAAGTTAATTGGATTTAGGGGTGGGAGGGGCTCTGAGTCCTAAATGATCTCAGTCTACACCTCTTTGATCTTGTGGTTGTTAACTGAGCCAGTGTTGAATTCTCTGCCATGTCACATGCTCATCAACTACCTCCCATCACCCATTCATTGACTCTCCAATAAAATATTGGAGACATGTATCACTCTCTGTTTCCACAGTCAGAGGAGCATGTAAACTGGAGTCCATGTTGTTGAACTCTTTGTCTCTGAGTCTTTCTTCCTTTATTGTGTTCCCTCTAAGTTAAAACCCCTCCAACTATTTTCTCTCAGTCTTCAGCTTCCCTTCTCAGATGTTCATCCGCAAATGTATTAATTTTTGGGTGCTTGACAGCAACACTAACAATGGAGAGGACAACATAAATATATCTCAGCATATATGTGTGTGCATACATACACCCACCCATTTGGACATGCATGTATATATTTATATACACCTTTCTATTATTGAATGGGTATGTATTATGTATATATTCAAAAGAAATATATAGAACATAAATATAGAGAACATATTTTCTATATATGTAAAATAAATGTAAATAATATAAAAGCAAATACAAATACATCCAAAGGAATTATTGAATGAAGACAAAAAATAATCTTCCTAAAGAACATCTAACCATGCTACTCTACTGATCCGATAGATTATACTTTTGTGCAAGAGCCATCAATGGTGTGATGGAGCCATGAGAGAAAGAGGTTTTGCAGGACTTGTGGACCAAGATGCAGGGCTGGAGATATAGCTCTAGATATCCATCAAGAGAGGATTCCACTTAGCAGAGCTAAAGTTCAGATCTCCAAAAACCCTTCCTTACTGATCACAAACTGTATGCTCCTAGGGCACTGAAATTCAAAATGAACAACAGGATAGACCCTGGGAACCCTCCTTCTGGACTCAGACCTAAAGGTATGCCCCCCAATAGCCAGAACCCTAGATCATTTGGATCTAAGGGGTAGGCAGAAGTAAGGTCCCAAGACCCATCCCCTCCAACCCAGAACACTGAGCCCGAGGCAGCAGCAGGAAACTCAGGGCCGGCAAAAGGCCTCAGGGCCAGCTATTCTGAAGGCCGCATCTTGAAAACAACCTGAGCCAGTTGTGGGGGGAACCAATACAGAAGGCAGGGAAACAGAGAGAGATGGGGGGGGGAGCCTGTAGCCCCCTGGATGGATCCTTCTACCTGAGTCTCATGGAAGGTCCCTGCATCAGGGCACACTGGGTCCAACCCAGCTGAACTTAATCCTATCTGGAGCCCTTGGAGCTCTGGGAAACCATGGCCCCTCCCCCCTTAGAGTGCAGGATCTTCTGGAAGAACAGTAACCCCAGAGCCGGCAAAGGCACTGAAATACCTTGAGGACAGTGCTGAGCAATGCTCAGAGCATGGAAGTAAGGCAGCGGAGTAGCATTGGGAGGGAACTGAGAGCAGTAACACCAGAAACACCAGCAAACCCTGGGCTTCCCTGGGAAGACAGAGCAGCTGTGGAGAATGGACAATTTGCCTGGGGCTAAAGCCTCTGAATATCAGACAGATACAGGAAGAGCCAGTCCTCCTCACTCAGATAGAGATGGCAAACAGTGCAGAAGTAAAAAAGCCTCAAAACACCAAGAAAAAGAAGAAGAAGGGGGAGACTTTGGACACATTTTATGGAGCAAAAATACAAAATAAAGAGGAGATAGAAAAGGAAACATAAGCAAATGCTCTGAAACCTTCCAAAGGAAATGGAAACTCTCCACAAATTCTTGAAGAATTTGAATCCAAAATGATCAAAAAGATGGAAGCCTTCTGGCAGGAAAAGTGGGAAATAATGCAAAAAGAATTCAGCAATCTGAAGCATGAAAAAATGCAACTTCAAAATCAATTTGATCAAACTGAAAAGGAAAACCAGGCTTTAAAGGTCAGAATCCGGCAACTGGAATACAATGATCTTGCAAAAGAGCAAGAATTAATAAAGCAAATCCAAAAGACCAAGAAATTAGAAGAGAACATAAAATATCTCACTGACAAGGTGATAGACCTGGAAAATAGAGGAAGAAGAGACAATTTGAGAATAATTGGACTACCAGAAAAGCCAGAAATAAACAGTAAACTCGACATCATAATACAAGATATAATCAAAGAAAATTGTCCAGAGATTCTAGAACAAGGGGGCAATACAGGCATTGAAAGAGCTCCTAGAACACTCTCTACACTAAATCCCCAAAAGACAACTCCCAGGAATGTAATTGCCAAATTCCAAAGCTTTCAAGCAACAGAAAAAATCTTACAAGAAGCCAGAAAAAGACAATTTAGATATAAAGGAATGCCAATCAGGGTCACACAAGACCTTGCAAGTTCCACTCTGAATGACCGTAAGGGATGGAACATGATTTTCAGAAAGGCAAGAGAGCTGGTCCTTCAACCAAGAATCATCTATCCAGCAAAACTGACTATATACTTCCAAGGGAAAGTATGGGCATTCAACAAAATAGAAGACTTCCAAGTTTTTGCAAAGAAAAGACCAGAGCTCTGTGGAAAGTTTGATATTGAAAAACAAAGAGCATGGAATACCTGAAAAGGTAAATATGAAGGAAAGGGAAAAGGAGAAAAATGATATCTTTTTCTTTTACTCAAACTCTCTTCTATAAGGACTACATTTATATAAATCTATGTATATTAACATGTGGGGAAAACATAATGTGTAAATAGGTGGAAAAGAAAAACCAAATAGAATAAACTTTTTCACACAAAGATTCACATGGGAAGGGGAGGGTAAGAAAACTCCTATAAGAAGGAGAGGAAGAGAGTTTTTACTTAAACCTTATTTTCAGGGAAATCAACTCTGAGAGGGAAGAACATCCAGATCCATTGGGATCCTGAATTCTATCTTACCCAACAAGGGTAGGGAGAAGGGAAAACCAAGGGGAAGGGAACACAAAAAGTGAGGGAAGGAGAGGGGGGAGGGAAAGGGAACAAAAAGGGAGGGGCGAGAAAGGGAAACATATCAAGGGAGGGGACTAGGGGGACTGATTTAAAGTAAATCACTGGATTAAAGGGTTAGAGCTAAAGAAGAAAGGTTAGAATTAGGGAAGGATATCAAAATGCCAGGGAGGACACAAGTGACAATCATAACTTTGAACATGAATGGGATGAACTCACCCGTAAAATGTAGAAGAATAACACAATGGATTGGAATCCAAAACCCTACCATATGTTGTCTTCAAGAAACACATATGAGGCGGGTTGATACTCACAAGGATAGGATTAAAGGATGGAGTAAGACCTTCTGGGCCTCAACTGATAGAAAGAATGCAGGAGTTGCAATCATGATATCTGATAAAGCCAAAGCAAAAATAGACCTGATTAAAAGGGATAGGAAAGGTTATTATATTTTGTTAAAAGGGACTTTAGATAATGAGGAAATATCACTAATCAACATGTATGCACCAAATAATATAGCACCCTAATTTCTAATGGAGAAACTAGGAGAATTGAAGGAAGAAATAGGCAGTAAAACAATATTAGTGGAAGATTTGAACCAACCATTATCAAATTTAGATAAATGAAATCAAAAAATAAATAAGAAAGAAGTAAAAGAAGTGAATGAAGTCTTAGAAAAATTAGAATTGATATACATATGGAGAAAAATAAATAGGGACAAAAAGGAATATACCTTCTTCTCAGCACCACATGGCACATTCACAAAGATTGACCATACACTAGGTCACAGAAATATGGGATACAAATGCAGAAAAACAGAAATAATTAATGCAGCCTTTCCGATCACAAGGCAATAAAAATAATGATCAGTAATGGTACATGGAAAACCAAATCTAAAACCAATTGGAAATTAAACAATATGATACTCCAAAATCGTTTAGTTAGAGAAGAAATCATAGAAACAATTAATAATTTCATCGAGGAAAATGACAATGGTGAGATATCCTTTCAAACCTTTTGGGATGCAGCCAAAGCAGTAATCAGAGATAAATTCATATCCTTGAGTGCATATATTAACAAACAAGGGAGAGTAGAGATCAATGAATTGGAAATGCAAATAAAAAACTTGAAAGCAAACAAATTAAAAATCCCCAGAAGAAAACCAAATTAGAGATTTTAAAATTAAGGGAGAAATTAATAAAATAGAAAGTGATAGAACTATTGATTTAATAAATAAGACTAGAAGCTGGTACTTTGAAAAAACAAACAAAATAGACAAAGTACTGCTCAATCTAATATAAAAAAGGAAAGAAAAAAAGCAAATTAATAACATCAAGGATGAAAAGGGGGATCTCACCTCCAATGAAGAGGAAATTAAGGCAATCATTAAAAATTACTTTGCCCAATTATATGGCAATAAATACACCAATCTAGGCGATATGTACAAATATATACAAAAATACAAACTGCCTAGACTAACAGAAGAAGAAATAGAATTCTTAAATAATCCCATATCAGAAAATGAAATTCAACAGGATATCAAAGAACTCCCTAAGAAAAAATCCACAGGGCCCGACGGTTTCACAAGTGAATTCTATCAAACATTCAGAGAACAGTTAATTCCAATACTATACAAACTATTTGACAAAATAAGCATAGAGTGAATTCTACCAAACTCCTTTTATGACGCAAACATGGTACTGATTCCAAAACCAGACAGATCAAAAAGAGAGAAAGAAAATTATAGATGAATCTCCCAAATGAATATAGATGCAAAAATCTTAAATAGGATACTAGCAAAAAGAATGCAGCAAGTGATAAGAAGGGTCATCCACCATGATCAAGTAGGATTTATACGAGGGATGCAGGGCTGGTTCAATATTAGGAAAACCATCCACATAATTGACCATATCAACAAGCAAACCAACAAAATTCACATGATTATTTCAATAGACAGAAAAAAGCCTTTGGTGAAATACAAATCACATTATTATTTCAATAGATACAGAAAAAGCCTTTGATAAAATACAACATCCATTCCTATTAAAAACACTAGAAAGCATAGGAATAGAAGGGTTGTTCCTAAAAATAATCAACAGTATATATCTAAAACCATCAGCTAATATCATCTGCAATGGGGATAAACTAGATGCATTCCCAATAAGATCAGGAGTGAAACAAGGATCCCATTATCACCTCTACTATTTGACATTGTACTAGAAACACTAGCAGTAGCAATTAGAGAAGAAAAAGAAATCGAAGGCATTAAAATAGGCAAGGAGGAAACCAAGTTATTGCTCTTTGCAGATGACATGATGGTCTACTTAAAGAATCCTAGAGATTCAACCAAAAAGCTAATTGAAATAATCAACAACTTTAGCAAAGTTGCAGGATACAAAATAAGACTTCATAAGTCATCAGCATTTCTATATGTTTCCAACACAGCTCAGCAGCAAAAACTAGAAAGAGAAATCCCATTCAAAATCACATTAGACAAAACAAAATACCTAGGAATCTATCTCCCAAGACAAAGACAGGAACTATATGAACACAACTACAAAACACTCGCCACACAACTAAAACTAGACTTGAACAATTGGAAAAACATTAAATGCTCATGGGTAGGACAAGCCAATATAATAAAAATGAACATCCTACCCAAACTTATTTATCTATTTAGTGCCATACCCATTGAACTTCCAAAAATTTTCTTTACTAATTTAGAAAAAACCATAACAAAGTTCATTTGGAATAACAAAGGATCAAGGATATCCAGGGAAATAATGAAAAAAAATACAAAGGAAGGGAGCCTTGCAGTCCCAGATCTCAAACTATATTACAAAGCAGCAGTCATCAAAACAATTTGGTACTGGCTAAGAGACAGAAAGGAGGATCAGTGGAATAGACTTGGAGCAAGTGACCTCAGCAAGACAGTATATGATAAACACAAAGATCCCAGCTTTTGGGACAAAAATCCACTATTCCATAAAAACTGCTGGGAAAATTGGAAGACAGTGTGGGAGAGATTAGGTTTGGATCAACACCTCACACCCTACACCAAGATAAATTCAAAATGGTTGAATGACTTGAACATAAAGAAGGAAACTATAAATTAAGCAAACACAGAATAGTATACATGTCAGACCTTTGGGAAGGGAAAGACTTTAAAACCAAGCAAGACATAGAAAGAGTCACAAAATGCAAAATAAATAATTTTGACTACATCAAATTAAAAAGGTTTTGTACAAACAAAACCAATATAACTAAAATCAGAAGGGAAGCAACAAATTGGGAAACAATCTTCATAAAAACCTCTGACAAAGGTTTAATTACTCAAATTTACAAAGAGCTAAATCAATTGTACAAAAAATCAAGCCATTCTCCAATTGATAAATGGGCAAGGGACATGAATAGGCAGTTTTCAGATAAAGAAACCCAAACGATAAATAAGCACATGAAAAAGTGTTCAAAATATCTTATAATCAGAGAGATGCAAATCAAAACAACTCTGAGGTATCACCTCACACCTAGCAGATTGGCTAACATGACAGCTATGGAAAGTAATGAATGCTGGAGGGGATGTGGCAAAGTAGGGACATTAATTCATTGCTGGTGGAGTTGTGCATTAATTCAGCCATTCTGGAGGAAAATTTGGAACTATGCCCAAAGGGGACTAAAAGACTGTCTGCCCTTTGATCCAGCCATAGCACTGCTGGTTTGTACCCCAAAGAAATAATAAGGAAAAAGACTTGTACAAGAATATTCATGCCTGTGCTCTTTGTGGTGGCAAAAAATTGGAAAATGAGGGGATGACCTTCAATTGGGGAATGGCTGAACAAATTGTGGTATATGTTGGTGATGGAATACTCTTGTGCTAAAAGGAATAATAAAGTGGAGGAATTCCATGGAGACTGGAACAACCTTCAGGAAGTGATGCAGAGTGAGAGGAGCAGAACCAGGAGAACATTGTACACAGAGACTGATACACTGTGGTACAATCGAAGGTAATGGACTTCTCCATTAGTGGCAATGCAGTGTCCCTGAACAATCTGCAGGGATCTAGGGGAATAAACACTATCCACAAGCAGAGGATAAACTGTGGGAGTAAAAACACTGATGAAAAGCAGCTGCTTGACTACAGAGGTTGAGGGAACATGTCTGAGGAGAGACTCTAAATGAACACTCTAATGCAAATACCAACAACATGGAAATGGGTTTGAATCAAGAACACATGTGTTACCCAGTGAAATCATGCATTGGCTATGGGAGAGGTGAGGGAGAGGAAGGAAAAGAAAATGATCTTTGTCTCTAATGAATAATGCTTGGAAATGATCAAATAAAATATTGTTTAAAAAAAGAGAGAGAGAGGATTCCAACGGAATGTCCTCGGTTGTTGGCAGTTTGAGCTGACAGGGGAGGGGCTTTTGACTTTGTCTCTGACAGGGAGACACACACTCTCTCCCTGGAGGTTTGAAGCTGACTAAAAGACTATTGTGAGGCTGATTTGATTTTTTTTTGTTTTCTCTGGCTCTGAACAGTTGAAGTTGACACTGAAAAGAGAAACTTAGCTTCTGGGGATTTGGTCTCTGTCTTCCTCACTCTGAGCAGTGGAAGCTGACCAGGAGAGAAGCTTTTGAGTTGGTGGTCTATAGGAGAGTTGAGCAGATCAGGAGAAACTTAGAGACTTTGAACTTTGTTTCTTTTTCAGGTTAAGCTGAGAGATCTGGCTGATTTATGAAGAATAAGAAAGAATATTTTGAACTGCTATTGTCCTCCATCTTTCTAACTGTCTAAGAGTCACACTTGTCACTCCCCAAACCCTCAATTTTACCTCATTTACATTAGGGAAATTCCTCATCCCTCTTACCTCAGATTCCCATCCTGTTATCCCAATAAACTCCTTCACTGAGAAAGCAACTAGAGTATCATTATAGTTCAACTCAAGAGGGAGGGAAGGAGCCAAAGGCTTCAAGAAGATCTGGGAGGTAAGGGAGGCAAAAGGGAGAGGTTGGTTAAGGGAGGGAGTGATGGAGGAAGGAGGTTAGGAAATAGATGGATCCATCAGCAATCAGTAAGTAGGGATCAATAGGCAAACCCCAGAGTAAACCCCAGGGTAGTCCCTTATAAGCAGTGTCCCCTATGTACCAGCATCTCTGTGTGGCAGCATCCCTCAGCATTTCTGTTCTCCCTCCATTACAAATAAGCAGGCTTAGGTTTCTGTGGCAGCCCTCTCTACTCAAAAGCCAGAGAACAACAGTCATTGCAAAGAGAAACAGCAATTTCCCCTCAGTTTATCATTCTCCATTTCAAGCAGTAACAGTTTCCTCTCTGCTTACATTTTTATTTTAATGGCTCCACAGAGCCTTTTAAAAAAATTGAAATAATTGGAATTGAAAGTTCTTTCTCTCTACTTTTAGCTTACTGAGCTGATTTCACATTATAATGCTTCTTTGAAAAATCATATATATATATATATATATATATATATATATATATAGTGTGTGTGTGTAAAGGATATAGATAGATAGATAGATAGATAGATAGATAGATAGATAGTGTGTGTGTATCCATATTGTTAATTAGATAGGTGACATCTTCTTTTTATTTTTGTGTATATATATATATATATATATATATATATATATATATATATATATATCCCTCCCTCCTCTCCTCTACCCTTCCACTGGATATTATATGTGTTCTTGATCAGAACATATTTCCATTGTGTTGATGTTTACATTAGGATATTCATTTAGATTCTATATTCCCAATCATATCCTCCTCCGCCCATGTAGTCAAGCAGTTATTTTTCTTCAGTATTTCAACCCCCACAGTTTTTCCTCTGAATGTGGAGTCAGTACATTACTTTCTGTTGATGTCATGTTAAACAATCTGCTAGGTGTGAGGTGATACCTCAGAGTTGTTTTGATCTGCATCTCTCTGATTATAAGAGATTTAGAACACTTTTTCATGTGTTTATTAATAGTTTTGATTTCTTTAACTGAAAATTGCCTATTTATATCCTTTGCCAATTTCTCAATTGGAGAATGGCTTGATTTTTTGTACAATTGATTTAGCTCTTTATAAATTTGTGTAATTAGACCTTTGTCAGAGGTTTTTTTTATGAAGTTTTGTTTCTCAATTTGTTACTTCCCTTCTAATTTTGATTACATTGGTTTTGTTTGTACAAAAAACTTTTTAATTTGATGTAATCAAAATAATTTGTTTTGTGATTTTTTTCTAATTCTTGCTTGGTTTTAAAATCTTTCCTTTCCCAAAGATCTGATATGAATACTATTCTGTGTTCACATAATTTATTTATAATTTCTATCTTTATGTTCAAGTCATTCACCCATTCTGAGTTTATCTTGGTGTATGATTTGAGATGTTGATCCAGACCTAATCTTTCCCATAAAGTCTTCCAATTTCTCCAGCAGTTTTTATCAAATAGTGGATTTTGGTCCCCAAACCTGGGATCTTTGGGCTTATCATAGACTGTCTTGCTGAAGTCACTTACACCAAGTCTATTCCACTAATCCTGCTTTCTGTCCATAGCCAGTACCATATTGCTTTGATGACCACTGCTTTATAGTATAGTTTAATATCTGGTACTACTAGGCCACCTTCCTTCGCATTTTTTTCATTATTTCCCTGCATATCCCTGATCTTTTGTTCTTCCAAATGAACTTTCTTATGGGTTTTTTTCTAATTCAATAAAAAGGTTGTTTGGTAGTTCAATGGGTATGGCTCTAAATAAGTAAATAAGTTTGGGTAGAATGATCATTTATATTAGGTTACCTGATCCTACCCATGAGAAGTTAATGTTTTTCCAGTTTCTTAAATCTAGTTTTAATTGTGTGGAAAGTGTTTTGTAGTTGTGTACATATAGTTCCTGTGTATCAGCAGATAGATTCCCAAGTGTTTTATATTATCTAGGGTGATTTAAATGAAATTTCTCTTTCTAATCCTTGCTGCTGAGATGTGTTGGAGATATATAGAAAAGCTGATGACTTATGCTGGTTTATTTTGTATCCTGCAACTTTGTTAAAGTTGTTGATATTTTTCCACTATCTTTTTAGTTGATTCTCTAGGATTCTTTAAGTAGACCATCATATCATCTGCAAAGAGTAATAGCTTGGTCTCCTCATTGCCAATTTTAATACTTTCAATTTCTTTTTCTTCTCTAAATGCTACTGCTAGTGTTTCTAGTACAATGTTAAATAATAGAGGTCATAATGGGCATCCTTGTTTCACTCCTGATTTTATTGGGAATGTATATAGTTTATCCCCATTGCAAATGATGTTGGCAGATAATTTTAGATAAATACTATTTATTGTTTTCAGGAAAGATACTTCTATTCCTATACTTACTGGTGTTTTCAATAGGAATCAGTATTGTATTTTGTCAAAAGCTTTTTATGCATCTATGGAGATAATCATATGATTTTTGTTGGTTTGCTTGTTGATATGGTCAATGATTTCCTAATATTGAACCATCCTTGCATTCCTGGTATAAATACTACCTGATCATAATCAATAAACCCTGTGATCACTTGCTGGAGTCTTTTGGCTAGTATTCTGTTCAAGACTTGTGCATCTATGTTCATTAAAGATATTGGTCAATAGTTTTCTTTCTCTGTTTTTGACCTGCCTGGCTTTGGAATCAGTAACATATTTGTGTCATAAAAGGAATTTGGTAGAACTCCCTCTTTGCTTATCATGTCAAATAGTTTGTATAATATTTGGATTAGTTGTTCTTCGAATGTTTGATAGAATTCACTTGTGAATCCATCAGGCCCTGGGGATTTTTTCTTAGGCAGTTCTTTCATGGCTTGTTCAATTTTTTTTCTGATATGGGATTATTTAAGAATTCTATTTCTCCTCCTGTTAATCTAGGCAATTTATATTATTGGAAATATTCATCCATATCACCTAAATTGCCGTATTTGTTGCCATATAATTGGGCAAACTAGTTTTTAATTATTGCCTTAATTTCCTCTTCATTGGAGGTGAGGTCAGCCTTTTCATCTATGCTACTAGTAATTGGGTTTTCTTCTTTCCTTTTTTTATTAGATTGACCAGTACTTTGTCTATTTCGTTTGTTTTTTTTTCAAAATACCAGCTTCTAGTCTTATTTATTAGTTCAATAGTTCTTTCACTTTCAATTTTATTGATTTCTCCCTTAATTTTGTAAATATAATTTTTCTCATTTTCTAAGATTTCATTCAAATCACTTACCTCTTATTTATTTTTTGATTTGATTCATCTAAATTTGATAGAGGTAAGTTCAGGTCCCCCACTAGTATAGTTTTACTATCTATTTTGTCCATGTGAAGATTGGATTTAGCTATCTCCTAATTGTAACAATGAAGATACTTAGCTCTTTTTTATTGTGAAGACAAAATTATAATCTCCTGATTGTAACAATGAAGGTACTTAGCTGTTCCTTTATAGTGAAGCTAGAATTTTAAACTACAATATATTTTTAGATTTTTACTACCAAAAGGTGTTAAGTAACTACAAAGGGTGAATTAACCAAAAAAGTGTTAAGTAACTACAAAAGGTAAATTTACCAAAAGAGGTGTTAAGCAACACAAAGAGATTATAATCTAACTAGAGAAGGTGTGAACTAAAGAATGGGCAGTGCTGGAAAAAAATCTAAACACAAAAGGTGAGAACTAAACAATGGGCAGTCCTGGAAAAAAGTGTCTGATATGATTGGTAGACGTGAAATGTAGGGGAGGTGGCACAGGAGTAAAAGATATTTAAAAAGAGCACCAAAAGGCAGAAGGAGATCATTTGGATTCAGACATTCAGACATTCGGATTCAGACATTTGGACAGTAACATTCAGACATTGGGACATTTGGTTAGATTCAGAGATATTTGATTGAGAACTCTGACTCAAAGATGGACTGGAGGAACTGGATCCCTGGAGGAACATGCAGGAGACCTCAGACTGCTATCATTTAGATGGTCACTGTTGGTGAGAGAAAGGCTGACTTAGTGGCCCCATATTGCTGGAGGCATGAAGCCTCCAGGAAAGGTCCATCATCTTGAGACTCTCTTCCCTTGATTAAAGTTTACTATTTCTAACAGGTCTTTCTCTCTCTCTCTCTCTCTCTCTCTCTCTCTCTCTCTCTCTCTCTCTCTCTCTCTCTCTCTCTCTCTCTCTCTCTCTCTCTCCCTCTCTCTCCTTTCCTTAAATATCTCCCCTCTATTATAAATAAACTACCATAAATTCCATTTACCTTAGTAATTCATTTTGGGATTCAGAAATTAAATCCCTGGCGATCACCTAATTAATATATTCAGAGTCCAACCACAACTAACTTTAACATCCTTCAACTCAACTAGTTTCTCCTTTAAAAATCTGGATGCTATACCGTTTGGTACATACATATTGATTACTGATATTTCCTCATTGTCTATACTGCCTTTTATCAGGATGTAGTTACCTTCCCTATCCCTTTTAATCAGATCTATTTGTACTTTGGCTTTCTAAGATATCATGATTGCAACACCTGCCTTCTTACTATCAGTTGAAGCCCAATTGGTTTTACTGCAATCTTTAATTCTAAACTTGTGAGTGTCTAGCTGCATCAAGTGTGTTTTTTGCAGACAACATATGGTAGGATTTTGATTTCTAATCCACTCTCCTTTTTGTTTTCATTTTATGGGTGAGTTCATCCCATTCACATTCAAAGTTATGATTGCCACTTGTGTATTCCCCAGCATTTTGATATCCTCTTCTAGTTCTGGCCTTTCTTCTTTTGCTATATCCTGTTAAACCAGTGGTTTGCTTTTAATCACTCCCCCTAATCCCCACCCTTAATAAACTTCCCGTTCTTCCCCCTCCCTTTTTGTTCCCTTATTTTCCCCCTTTTCCATCTCTTTGTTATTTACCATATCATGTTTCTCTTGATCTTTATGTTTGGATATCAAACTTTCCACTTAATTCTGGTCTTTTTTTTTTTACAAATACTTGGAAATCTTCTATTTTGTTGAATGCCCAAACTTTCCCCTGGAAGTATATAGTTAGTTTTCATGGATAGGTGATCCTTGGTTAAAGACCCAATTCTCTTGCCTTTCTGAGTATCATATTCCAAGCCTTATGGTCCTTTAGTGTGAAGCTGCCAGGCCTTGTGTGATCCTAATTGGTGCTCCTTGATATCTGAATTGCCTCTTTTGGGATCCTTGTAAAATTTTCTCCTCAGCTTGGTAGCTCTTGAAATTTGACAATTACATTCCTAGGAGTTGTCTTTTGATGATTTAGTGTAGATGGTGCTCTATGAACTCTTTCAATGTCTATTTTTCCCCATTGTTCAAGAACATCAGGGCAGTTTTCTTGGATAATTTCTTGTAGCATGTCAAGATTTCTGTTTATTTCTGGCTTTTCAGGTAGACCAATGATTCTCAAATTGTCTCATCATGCTCTGTTTTCCTGATCTGTCATCTTGTCAGTGAGATATTTAATGTTGTCTTCTATTTTGTCAGTCTTTTGACTTTGCTTTATTAAGTCTTGCTGTTTTGCAAGATTATCATTGGCTTCCAATTGCCTCATTCTGGTCTTTAAGAATTGGTTTTCCCTTTCAGTTTGGTCTGTCCTGCTTTTCATGGCTTCCAGCTGTTTCTCCAATTGGGAGTTTGTGTCCTTTAAAATGTTATTCTCTTTTTGAACTATTTCCTACTTTTCTTGCCAGAAGGCTTCCATGTTTTGATAAGCTCTGATTTAAATCCTTCAAGAGTTTGTGGACAATTTCCATTTGGGGGGGGGGGGAAGTGTTTGGTGCATTTATTTGTATTTCCTCTTCTATTTCCTCTGTAGCCTGTTTTTTACCTCTGAAAAATTATCCAGGGTCAACCCCTTCTTCTTGCTTTTCTTGGCATTGGGAAGTTGTTATTCCCAGGCTCTGTTTGCCATTGCTGTGCTGGTTTCTCCTTCATTTTCCAGTTAGAAATCTGAGCATGATGGACAGACACTCTGCATATGGAGCTAAGGAATAAGGATTTTGCCAGAGGCCAGATATAGTCTCTGAAGCTTCCACTGTTTGCCACCCCCTCTCTGTGCTATCTCCCTGCAGTCATCCATGGTCTCTGCTCCTCAGTCTCCTGGGGCCTCAGGTCTAGCTGCTCGCAGGGGTAGGTCCTCAGTGGTCTCATTTCAGTTGCCAAGGACCCAGAGGTGAACCTCACTCCCTCCTGAGGTGCCCCTCATTCAATCACTGATTGTAGCTCATGCTGGCTCTGACTCTGGCTCCATAAGTGGGGTGGGGGAGGGTGGATCAGCTCGCATTTTTGTGGAAGCTTTTTCACTCCCTTATGTTGTGGAAATGCCCAAATCCAATGTACCTTCAATGATGCACACTACTTTAGAGTCCCTTCATTCATATGAATTTGGACTTTTTTTGGCTTTTTGAGGTGGCCTGTATTGGTAGGTGGTGAGGAGAGGAAGAGTCCTGGGTGTGTACTGCCACCATGTTTACCAGGAATTTTCTGTACTATATATTTTAACACATTATATGTCATATCAAAAATATCCTGCTGGAGACTAAATGATCACTCTATAGCAAATATTAATAATATGGAAGTAAGTCTTGATCAATGATACATGTAAAACCCAGTTGAATTGCTAATTAGCTATGAGAGGAGAGGGAGGGAAGAATATAAATTATGAAACCACGGGAAAATATTCCAAATTAATCAATTAAATTTTTAAAAAATAACAAATAGTCTACTCTCTGTTCTCGGAATTTAGGATTGCATCCCCCAATTCTATGCCTTTGCAAAGGCCCTTACTTTAAACCTGAGATGTATTTCTACTTTATATCTGCTTCCTAGAATGTCTAGCTTCCTTAAAGTCTCAACTTATATTCATGATACTTGCAAATTCTTTCTTCATTTCCTAGCCAATCCTAGTTTTATATTATATATAAAAAGAACAGTGGCTGGTACATGTGAGGTGATATATAAATGCCTCTTCCTTCTGTCTCTGTTTGATAATTTGATATTTTCTTCCTTCTAGAATAATATGGTATTGTAATAATTAAAAGGGGTGTGATAAATATAAGAATTTTTAAAATTGTTGTGTAACTATTTATGTATATGTTTATAAAAATGTTAGTAGCTTCAGTAACTTTATTAAAGCAAGGTAGAGATAGAAAATAGGGATTTGTAAAAAAGGTAAAAAATATTGCCTGGCTAAATTCCCAAGTCTGGATCCAAGTGTCTCATTGAAGAGGGCATCCCACTAAAGACATGTGAAAAGCAGAAAGGCCATTGTCACTGACCAGAAGGGAGGCACCAAAGCCAATTTCCCCAAGCCACCAATGCAGAGGCCCTCCAGCACAGAAAAGAAGTCCAACACAGAAACACCTGCACAGCAGAATCCCAGTTTAAGCAAGAGCCACAAACACTGTCAAATGAATCAGAATGCCCTGGGCTGATACTTATCAGCAGTTTTCTCCATCTGACTTCCTGTCTCTGGTTTCTACTTCCTTTCACTTTCTGCTGCTCTATCACATCTCAGGATCCATTCAGAGTTTCTTACTTTAGCTGACATTGCCCAGAGGGCAGTGCCTGTGGGATCTACCTTCATCCTCTGAGGGGGTAAACTTTTATCAAAAGGATCCTCTAGCTCCTGACTGATTAAGTTCAAAGAGTGAATCATTCAAAGTACTTATTTGATTAAGTTAATAAAATTTCCCTTTCACAGTATTTTTTTCTGTTTCAATGTGGTTGCCTTCAGTTGAATGTAAACTCTTTTAGTGCAGATGCTTTTGATTTTCCTTTACTACTCCAAGGACCCAATCTATTGCCTTTTAAATAGTGGGCAATGAACAAATGTTTATGAGTGCTTGTTAGACTGCATTGGAAGGAGAATCACAAACCACAGGAGGACACTCTGCAGCACCTCCAATATTATGAACCAACATTCAAAGCTCTCTTTACATACCTCCTTTCCCAGCTCTATGCTCATTCAACTGAGAGGACCCTTCTGGCTTTTTTCTCTCTTCTCAAATATTTCTACCAAGTCCTTTTGATTTGGCCCAACCTTCTAATCTAGTGAGGCCTTTTTAGATCCTGATTCTGTTATCCAATTTATTAGGAATTGATTAGTTTTTGACAATTGAAATGTCTAATGATGGACTAATCCTAATTTTATCAAAATATTTGATAAAAAAAATTAGGTAGCCTAGAGTCTAGCACCCATCCCTGAGAGACTCACCTGTAGAACTTTTCATGTTCTTTTTTTTTTAGCTCCACTCCTTCCTGAAGAACATCCAATTTAACAACAGTGCTGGGAACCATGTGGGCTTAGCTGAGAAGAACTCTGTGGCAAACTATGATATTCTCAACTATGTGACCTTTGGTAATGACACTGAAGTTCTGGTCAAAGTGGGAGAGTTTATTTCTGAGGCTCCACTTGGTCAACAGTTCATTATCCAGCAGAAGGCAATAGTGTGGCCCAGAACATGGGGAGAGGTGAAGAATGATTGAAATGTTTGTTTAATGAAAGTTATAACCCAAAGCCCATTACACACCAGAATAACCACTAGCATTTTTCACAACTGGTTCAAATGGCAAAAAAATTCCCTTCAGAAGGCAGCTTGAAAATTAAGTTTTTCTACCAAATTCAGCTGAGAGGATGTTGAGGCAAGGGCACCAAGACAAATTCCTCTTTAGGTGGAGAGACTGAGAGACAGTGAGATTATACTATTGCATAGCTATGGAAGGGGGAAGCAAGAGAATCTCCCTCGTCCATAGCAGTCACTGAAAAAGGAAGTAGGAGCATTAAGAAACTTCTTATTAGAACTAATGATTCTTGATCAATGCCTGCTATACCCAGCAAAGTTTCCATGGTATCAAAGTACTCTAAGTAGTATCAGGCCTCTAAATATTTAGGATTCCTGGAAGAGAACCCTGTGTTATCCATATTCTAGTTCTAACTCCCATTAATGGGAATAACATTTCCCTTTTTATGTTGATCCATGTCCCACATTTAGAAATATAAGAGCTACCTTTACTATCTAAATCTCTTACTTCCACAGTTCATCAAAAGATGAAATACAGAGTCATAAATTCAAAAGATGACAAATCTAGGAATCATAGCATCAGGCAGAAGGCCAAAATCCCTGCTTAAGTCAGTACAAAGTATTCAGCCATTTGGAATTTTATGTGAGTGAAACAAAATTATTCAGAAAATAGAAGTTTGTCTAAAAGTGTATGATCTGTAGGGCAGAGGGAGGGATTTATTATTTTTATAATGTGACACAATCCCTTAATCATTCATCCATTCAGCTATGAATTCATTTCAAAACTATTTCTTAAGGATATTATTTGAGTTGAGTCCTGGGTTACAAAGATAATGCAAGAATCTTCCATGTGTGGTTACTTCCTCTTTGACTTTAGAAGTTGCATTTTAGACAAAATCACAATTGCTCTGAGATCCTGGCTAGAAAAAAAATCACATTTTAAGCTTAGGTTTAGGTCCCCACCCCACTTGACTTTCTTTTGCCTGCCTTGCTTGTTCATGATCAAGATTTAATTCATGTTCTGAGTAATACTTGATTCACCAAACAGCATATGAAATTCTAAATTTTGGAAATACACAGGCAAGGGAAGGTGCACGAAAAAGCTGACCTTTTCTTGAGACTGCCTTGTATCTAGGACATCTGCTGCAAAATGTGTGGAGATCTGGCGATTCCTATGGATTCTCTCTTCTCTTCCACATTGACTCAGGTCTAACTTTAGTCCTCAGTGATATAATGGAAAAAACATGTTTACTCTAAACATTTCACTTCCTGACAATTAGAATCTTTGGTTCTAAGAACTCCTTCCTTTTCTTCAAATGACAGATTTTAACTGATTCAAAAAGTTCATAGTCTCTATTCATATTTGATTCTGATTGAATGAATTGAACACTGTTGCTACTTCATAAATGTGATCACTTGTAAGTAGAAGTCAAAAAAAGTAACTGCTACACTTACAGTACACACTCACACAAACACAAACACATACAGACACATGCAGAGTGTGAAACATACCCAGAGAGAGAGAGAGATAGAAAAAGATATATGGAGGAAGGGATCCAAAGACACAGACAGAGACAGACAGAGAGAAATATTTGCTATGTCTCATACTAAAAGACTGGAGACTCAAACCTCAAATACTTCTTCTTTCTGAGGTTAGTATCTGCATTATCCTTTTTCAATACATTCCAAATGCTTTGCATGATAATTAGGTAGTTCAACAGGTAGAGTGAAAGCCAAGGGATCTGGAAGATCTGATTTTAAATCTTTCTTCTGACACTAAATGTATAACCCCTGCCACACCATTTAAACATTTTCCATTAGTTTCCTCATTTATAGAATGAGAAAGTGAAGGAAATTGAAAACCACTCCATTGTCTTTGCCAAGAAAAGGAAAAGAAGGTCACAAAGAGTCAGACAGAACAGAAATGTCTAAACAGAAATACTTCTACTAAAAAAAACTTAGAAAAAGGCTCTATTTGATAATAAATTCTAGTCACTAACATTATTTCATCTGTAAAACCTTTCATATACTAATTTAGTAGGGGATGTGGGGAGGGACAGACTCCACACACCAATTCATATCCTAAAAGCTTTTTCTGCTCCTTAAGAGGAAAGAAATAGAGCTACTTTGGTCTGGGGAGACTTGCATTTTTTTCCAAGGTAACTGGCTCAAGCTTTAGCACATAGGAATGTCATATCCATGAAAAAAGAGCATTAGTAGCCATTGCAGAATAAGCAGATTGTGTGCTTGTAGCTAACAACAAACTAAAATTAGATAACAAAGCACATTAAGACATTCATATGCTGACTCCAAACAACATCATTATGACTTGGATGCTATTTGTGTAGCCTCTTCCCTCCAGATGCCACAAGGTCTGTAGCCCAGGATTCCACATAAAAGCCCTGGAGGGAAAGCCTGTCTGCTGTTTTGACTGTGCACCCTGCCCACAGGGGCAGATTTCCAACCAGACAGGTAAGTCTGTGGAGAAACTCACAGCAAACACATTTACAGAGAAACAAAATAAAGCTGGATGGCACTCGGTTCATATTCTAGTAATGGAAAACCCAATTCCTAGGGAACATGATATGAAAGGAAATCCAGGAGAAACCTCAGAAAGATCAAGCAGATTGAGGGTCAAGAGGGATCAAAATTAGTGAGAGTTGGTGTATTGGAAGTCCACCAGACTGGAAATTTCTGACCCAGTTTTGTGTGGCACAATTACTTAGGGATAAACTTCTAGAAATGTCCATTGACACTGATCATTACTCTACATCACCATTACATTAAATAGGGCTTTAGAATTTTCAGAGGCTCTTTTCTCACAAGACCCCAAAGGCAAAATTTTACTCTCTTTGTTATAGTTGTATTGAAGAGAAAGAAAAAGTGACCAACTGTAGTAACACAGTTATTAAGAAGAGTTCAGAATCAAACCCAGAACACTGCACAGAAATCCATCACATTTTTAAATTAATCTCAAGTATTTCTCCTCAGTGCTTCCATGTATATTGCAGAATGCATGCCAAGAAGGCACCAATCCTCATCCATTACTCAGAAAAGTTCTTGCCTTTCTGTTGCTCCATAATCTTATTCAGGTCTAGATTTCTCCTCATTCGCCATGAGGCTTGGATCTCTGAGAAGAAACTTTGAATATACTTTGAAGAGTATATTAAGCTGTTGAAGCTCAGTAAACAGTCAGATATTTAGAAAATCAATGCCAACATGAGGAAAATGGGAAGTAATATAGACTATGGAAATAATCTGACCTAGAGCAATGTCTCAGGGGCAAAATCCTCTGTGAAGGAAGTTCTTTCAATAGTCTTGGAATGGAAAGTGTTTGGGAGGATGCCCTCTCTTCAGCAGTAAATCAATACAAGTGTTAGCTTTCAAAGTGGGGTCTCCTGATCATGGCTGGAAGATACACAAGACATTGTTTTTATAACCTGAAATGGTGGGAACTGGGCAGTGACCTGCCCATATACCCTGTTCATTGGGGGAAGGATCACTTGGTTCTTCTAAGTTACTGGGCTGGACAAGGATTAAATCTAAAAAGTTTTAGGACCCCTGCTTGCATGAGATCCCCAGTATGTCATACTGTAAGGGCGGAAATAAAAAGATATGAACTAAATTTGATTGTAGTTCCCAGGAATTATCAGTCAATTCCAAATGACTTTTAAGATAGTTTATTTACAAAAGGAGAAAGAATGTAAGAAAAAAATCAGAGAGAGCATATATTTATTTGGCGAGGTCTGAACCAGGCAGGGCTTAAAGGGAAAGAGTGAAGGGGGCCCAGAGGAAAATTAAATAATGGTTTTAGCCATGAGATCTCCTCTAAGACAGGATGTCTCCAGAACAAACCAGGGAAAGGAGTCAGCCTTTTTCACTCATCCCAGTGGTAGTCCTAATAGAAAATAGAAAGCAGTCCTCAGTCACAGCCTCTCCAGGGTACTTCAAGTCAACTTCAAGGTAAAAGAACTCCTCACAACAAATGCTTGCCACGTATAAAGATCATTTTTTCTCATAACTTCCTGTTTCTTCCTTCCATTTTTACATGGGTTAATTATAGTTAGAGCTTTGTTAAGGACTGTCCAGTAGCCAGGCAGTCGATTCTTATTCATTAATTACTATGGCACACATGGATCACAGTCCTCCCCATACTTAAGGTGTGTGTACAATTCTGGTGATTAAATATAAAGATGGGAAGGGAATAGTTAATCCCATCTTCACCATACCCAAGTGGTCATCCACATTCTGCTTAAAGATCTATGAGAAGGGGATAGCCGTTACTCTCAATGCAGTTCCCTAAATATTTAGACCATGCTCATTATAATGATTTTCTTCAGATAGAATCTAAATTTCTCTGTTCTCCATTTCTGGACTGCATCTTGTTTTGTCCTCTAAAAAGTCCTCTTGATAGCCCTCTCCAGTCAAATGGAGCAAAGATAGTCATTTCTCTAATATACGCCCTTTGAATACAAAGCATCATCTATCCTTTCTTATGAATATTTTTTGCCACAATAAATATGCATAGTTACATCCTTCAATATTCTTAGAACACTCAGATTTGAGATCCAAGCGAAGAATTTAAGAGTCATTCTGGTCAAGCCCAAAAGACATCTTGCCAACAGCTAATGACATATAGATACATCATCATAGATGTGCTCACCATCAACAGGAAAGACAAAGGAATCAAAACCTTTAAAAACTATATGGATTGAATCTTCACATAGAGTTCCAGAATAGCTCTAGAAAGACTACCTTATTGAATACAATTGAAATATTTTCCTGTGGGAAAAATCTATAAAGAATAGTTAGATACAGGATGAGAAGAGACACTTAAAAGATACAATGTCAACATCCATTAAATCATTTCAACAATAAACTGAATTTCTTTACTTTGAGACATATTACTATAACATTTTATTAGCTAGCTTGTATATAGCACTTTTAAAGGACTGCAAAACATTATACATTTGTTAATGTATTTAATCCTCATAACAATTGCATAAGGAAAGTGCCATTATTATGCCCATTTTACAAGTGTTGAAATTCAGAGGAAAGTAGTTAAATTGGAGAAGTGTGTGATATTATAATACAAACTTGGAGTCCACTGATAGGGAAGGTATGCAAACCTGCCATTCTAAGACCTTATTGTTCTCTTCAGACAGAGATCAATGCATGAAGTGCCCTGAGGACCAATATCCAAATAGGGAGAGGATTCACTGCCTCCCCAAAAGGGTGACTTTCCTGGCCTATGAAGAAAACTTGGGCATGGCCTTGGCCTCCATAGCTGCTTCCTTCTCTCTTCTCACAGCTCTGGTTCTCTGGGTCTTTGTGAAGCACAGGGATACCCCCATAGTCAAAGCAAACAATCGGGATCTCAGCTACATTCTCCTCTTCTCCCTTTCCTTATGCTTCCTTTGTTCCCTGTTCTTCATTGGCCCCCCCACTGCAATAAATTGCCTCCTCAGACAAACAACATTTGGAGTCATGTTCACGGTGGCCATCTCCTCTATTCTGGCCAAAACCATCACTGTGGTTCTGGCCTTCAGAGCCACCAGACCAGGTAGCAGGAGCAGGAGATGGGTGAGCTCCAGAACACCAATTTCTCTTGTTGTCTTTTGTACCTTCATTCAAGTCATGCTCTGTGCAATCTGGCTCCTGCTCTCTCCCCCATTCCCAGATGCAGACATACACTCTGACCCTGAGCACATCATCCTTGAGTGCAATGAGGGCTCTCTCATTGCCTTCTACTCTGTCCTGGGCTACATAGCATTCTTGGCCGTGGGGAGCTTCACTGTGGCTTTTCTAGCCAGAAACCTCCCTGACACCTTCAATGAAGCCAAGTTCATCACCTTCAGCATGCTTGTCTTCTGCAGTGTCTGGATTTCCTTCCTGCCCACATACCAGAGCACCAAGGGGAAGATGATGGTGGCTGTGGAGGTCTTCTCCATCTTGAGTTCCAGTGCTGGCTTACTAGGCTGCATCTTCATCCCCAAGTGCTATGTAATCCTTCTAGAGCCACAGAAGAACACCAAGAAGTTTTTAAAGAATAATCCAAATTCCTGAGACAAGAAACATTCAGAATATTTCTATATTACATCCATTAATAACAAGATGTTTTAAAAAAACTAATTAGTCTTGCTTGAAAATGTCTCAATTTTTCCCCAGCTGAAAATCTTTATAGCTCCTCTTTTAGCAGTGGCAATGAACTGAAAATAGGGGGGATACTCATCAGTTGGGTACTAAGTAAAGAAGTTTTGGCATGTGTTTGTAATGAAACAATATGAACCAATAAAAATGACAAATAAACTGTTTTTAAGTACATAAAAAGACCAAAATGAAATGAAGAATAAAATAAATCAAACCAAAAGAACATTATAGAGAACAACCAAGACATTGTTTGAAGAATAAATTAATGCCCACTTCAAGAGAAGTAAATAGAAACATGATACAAATAGTACATACACTCATATAATTAAAATTCCAAGAGAGTTGCATATGAGAGAATCAAATTATTGGTCAAGCTAACAATAAACAGTACATTTTTTGTTTGCTGATCTCTCAGTGATCAAAGACAAAGATATTTAGCATCTTGAGCCATAAAAGATAATTTTGGAAGCTTGATATACAGCCCTCCTCTAACCATCTTCTATTGGTGAATATCTAATGAAAAGGAGGACTGATTTTCCCTCAGTCCTTCCCTGATCGCCTCATGACACTGACTGGAGTCATGCCTGGTCTAAGATTCTAATAACCCTTGGTGTTCTGCATAGGAAGATCAAGTTGGGGCTGAATAAGATTTGATCTCCATAGGTCATTTCAATAGGGAACTCAAGGATTACATCTTGCTATCTGCAGACATTCTTGGATTGAGCCAGTCTTGTATACCAGGCAACACTGAAGTCTTCAATTTCAATCACCCCAATTAGTAAGATGCTCTGAGGCATGGAAAGTAAAAGCATTTCTTGACTTACTTAGGAACAAAGAGGTAGTGAAAGAGGTTTGAAAGACAGGCTCAAGGCTCAATTTCAAAAGTAGAAATAAAAAATTATCACTTAAGTATATAAATACATATATTGTGTCTATTTCTCATTCTCTCTTGAGCTCTCTGTCTCTTTTATCTGTCTCTATCTCTATCTATCTCATCTCTGTTTCTATAGGACTTTCTTATTCTTACTCATTCTCTGTCTCTTTCTCTGAATGATGAAGACAAGAGCAATAATGCACTGAACTGACAAAATATTAATCTCAATTGAAGAATATAGAATTAAATAAGTATGTATGTGTATGTGAAAAGTCCTATAGAATTTCAAAAATGTCATTTCACAAATACATGTTTGAAGAAAATATATGAATCAGTGAAATTATCTTTTATTTCTGGGGAAATTCTGGAATAAATAATTAGAAATTTACTTCTAGATATCTAGAAAGGGAATAGAAGATTACAGAAGACTTCATAAAACTTGATTCCTCTCTGCAGACAGAGGGGATTTTCCCAAAGTTTCAACTGAGAAATTCTACCAAATGTGGCCATTGGAGATATTTATTGTCCTTCACTAGGCATGTTTCTTCCAAGAGTTTTATTTTCTCCTTTTCCAATTGAGAGAAGCTTTCCATTAAGTGAAAAAATATGATTTAAATTAAAAAGAAAAGTAAGATCAAATGACATGGACCAGCACCAATATAACAAGAATAGGTCATATAAAAGTGATTGCATTGCCAGTATGTACTAGGTCACTAAATAGGCATATATTAAACAACTCAGTCAACAATCCTTTGCTATTTGCTTTCTATGTGTTAAGTTCTTTGATGAGTAGAGAATATACCCCAAAAGTGAAAAAGGTCTAGAATACTATAACGTAAATGTGCTGAATGGTTTCTTAAATTTTAGAATATTATGCACAGTAACAAAATTATAATGACAATAAATTTTGAATGATTTAGTTTCTCAGGTAAATACAATGAACCACAATTCCCAAGAACTCATGACAGAACATGCTATCCATTTTCACAGAAAACTGACAAACTCTGAAAGTATATTGAAGCAGAGTTTTGCACTTTCTTTTTCTTGGTTTTGTGGACATTCTTGTCAATGTGGAAATATGTTTTGCATTATTTCTCCTGTATAATGGGTATTGTAGTGCTTGCCTTCTCAATGAATCGGTATAAATATTTTTTTCAAATCAGTAATAAAAATTTTTAATTATCAAAATATTTGATAAGGTATGAAACGTTTTTACTTTATAAAAGGCATTGATATGGGTTAGAATATGCTTCCATGAAACAGAATGGGAATTGAATGACTAAACTCATAGAGAACTCAGAGTTTTAAATTCAACTTGGAAAGAGATTCCTATATTTTGCCCTAGTTTCTTAACATTTTAGTAATGCATGATGCACAGATATAGTTGCCATCCTAACAAAATTTACACAATGTTAAAAATTAAAATTAACAAAACCCTGTCTCTGTAGCTGTCTTTCTGTCTCTCTTCCTCTCCCTCTCCATCTCTGTCTCTGTCTGGCTCTCTATCACTCACTCTGTCTATCTTTCTATCTGTATCCCTGGCAAGAGGAAATAAGATCTTGAAAGGCCAGAATAGGGACCTCAATAGAGTATGATATAATTAAGTAAAGATATATGAAAAATCATATGCAAATACAAATTCAAAAATTCAATTTCACAAATACTGGATTATGGCTCAACATAAAATCAGTGAAATTTGATTACTGAAAACATTCTGGAATAAATTATGAGAATATTAGGTCTAAATACTTATAAAAGGAAAGGATGATTATAAAGGACTCATGATGAACTTGCTGCACCACTCCCCTACCTCCTGACAGACAGGTGATGGATGCAGCATAAAAATTGAGACATTTATCAGGATATGGCCAATGGAGAGATTTCTTTTGCCTCACTACAAATACTTATTATGAATTGTTTTTCCTTCTTTTATACTTTTGGAAAGAGAATCTTCAGAAGTGTGTACCAAAGATTTAGGGATTTAGAAGAATTATAATTCAATATGGGTTGGCCCACTGTTATAACAGCCAAAAATTCAACTTTCTGGGTCAAATTAAGTGGGATAACAGTGAGGAATAGCTAATCATCACATTCTACTCTGCGGTTGTCAGACAAAATCTGAAGCAAGAAGTTCAGAGTTTAAAATGCATATAAGTAATTTGGAGCAAGTCAATAAGAGGCCTTGTAAGACACTGAAGTGTTCTGAGAACATGCCAAAATAGAAAGGAACTAGGATGGCAAATAAAAATGTACACAATACACTGGTTATGAAAAAAGATTGCTTCTGTGCTCTTTAAAAGCAGGAAAATGAAAATGTTTCCAAATAGAATTCCCTCAACAACTCCCACTGTGGACCCACTAAAAATGATACAATAGTGGCCAAAGAATTGAATTCTCAGAAGCTTGGTCAATGTTTTTACATTCTACTCAAGAGGTTTGCTCAGAAAGTTTTCCACTGGAAAGAAAGATCTCCACTAAATTATTTAAGTGAGTTCAAATTTCATCAGAAATTCAATCAGTTCACCTCTAGTTCAGAAATGAAATTCAGTTCTCAGTAGAATGGCAGCTAAATTGAGTTGCCTCAAAGTATTTCTTCAGAACATTAAAAAAAATAATAGTTAAGACTGAGGCCTCTGGAATCATAATTGGCTTTGAATTGATTAAAGTCCTTAATTCTTGGTCAGTATGCCATCAAGCATTAAATGACATGATTGATAGGCAATGGTATCTGCTGGGGAAAGTACTGAACTTGTAATCCACATATTCAAAATGGTATTCTGGCTTGGAATAATTACTATGTGATCCTGGCAAATTATTTCATTCCTCTGATCCATAGTTTCTTCATAATTAAAATGACAGTAATAAACACAATTGAAGTTACAGGATTGTTACAGAGAAATCCTACTCAAAAAAGGGAAGTACTGTATAAAAGTGAATCATTACTTCAAATATTTTGTCTTCCCTTTTTCCTTTATTCTTCCATATTTTTCCCTTTCCTTCTACTTCTTTATGCTTCTCCCACTGTGGATCTCATCTTCATCTTCATCCATTGCTCATTTCTTCACTACTTTTCTTCTTCTCTTCCACCTTTTTGGTCTGCATCTTTCTTTTCTTCTTCCTCAGTTCTTCTCATTCTTCACCCTACTCTGCTTCTTCTCAACCTTCTTTTATCTTTTTTTTCATCCATCTGCTTAGTTTCCTTCCCCTCTCTTCTCCACAATTTTCTCCACTTTTCTCTGAGTTTTCACAATCATTTCTATCATATAAGGAGTTATTCCATCAGGCTCTGCAAATGGAATTTCTATCTTCAAGGAGACACAAGGTACAAACTATGCTAAGTCTTGAGTAATGCTCGTATATATCATTTGCACATCTCAGTCATTTTAATAGAAGAGAATGCCCAACTCAATGTAATGAGGAGTTATGAAACAACTCAGTGTGACCCTGCTATCACATTGGCATTAGGCTTAGTATCGCCACAGATCTAAACAGAGAAGACTCTCTTGCTTCTCACAGCTTTATTCACAGTAGAAGGAAAACTCCCTTAGTTCTTGCACACTTTTCCTTCAGATCCCTTTATATAAAACAGAGAAGTAGAGACTGGACCCATAATTTTATTGACATAAAAGACTCTCCATTGAGAAAATTCCTACTGCCATTACAGTTCTAGGTTGTTAATAAATCATTATTTATTGGAATCCTGTTCTAAGTTTAAATTGGACATTTCATGATATCACTGATCCTTAACATTTCTAAAGATGGTATTTATGTAACTGGAGAGTCACGATGTGGTCCTTTTTCTGAGACAGAAGTGAAATAATGTGACTGAATGGGACAAGCAGACAACACAGGGGCTGGTTAGTGGAGTGATTCTGGGAAACAAAGATCATTTTCTCTGCAGCCGGACTTGATACAAATCCCCATTCCAAACATCAGTGTTGAGTCTTTGTAAAGCAACAACTGCTGGAAAAATCTCTATATGCTGAACGAGCAACAAGATACTCTGGACCAGACCCATGTAAGAGAACAATACTCTGAGAGTCAACCCAAGCTGCAGGACTCTCTCGTTTAGAATTGGGCAAAGAGAAGGCTGAGATCACAGAACTCCTAACCACTCATTTTCTACCTCTTTCTGACCTTGTCAACTCTCACAAAATGTTCTTTGATGAAACTCATCCAAGACCAGAGTCACTGTGTAAGCCAGATGCCTCCATAGATTCTCACATGCAAAAAAGTTTCCCTGTTCTGAAAAGCTCATGGGACTCCAACTCACTTTGTCCCAGTTGGCCTTGCTGAGGACCCAGAAGTTGGGAAGAAGGAATGAGAAAAACAAGAGTTTTACTCAGACGCAGGGACACAGGTGCAGAGCCCCCAGCAGTTGTGGTCCCCAGAGAGCCTCACTGATTGAGCTCTCTCTGTCTGCAGAGGGGGAAGCAAACAGAAGATCCTTTCCTTATCCAATAACAAGGCCATTTGTTTATAATTACTTAAGCCCAAAATCTTCATAAATACATGTGGGTCAGCAATGCCTCTATCATGATCATCACCCAGAATTGCATTGCATTGTGTCTGCATAACTGTCAGGGGCCAAACAAAGCTGGAACAACTGCTCAGGAAAGAGACAGGTCCTCTGTAGGAGAGTGTCCCATACAGAGAACCTGCTACAGGTGCTGTTGCCCTGCTTCCCCCAAAGCACATCACAATTTTTTTGAGAAAGCAGGTGGATTTTGGCTGTGAGCTAAACGGTAGCCTATTAATGTTCTTCCAACTTTACGTCTTCCTGCTCCTGCAGATGCCACTGTCTGTGGGCAGGGAAGAAGGGACCCCCTGCCATGCAGAAAGGACTTTCAGCCCCACATACTATAGAGATGGGGATCTTGTTGTTGGAGGATTTTTTCCTCTACTTATATATAAATTGCACAAAATACCGTATTGGAAAATGTTTTGGCTTCACCCTAAGGATATCATAAAATATCACCAGTAAGTATTTATTCTGTTTTACTTTAGTTACTTTTTTCACTTCTCAACCAGTTATTTCTTCCTGAATCACCTACAATCTCTCATTGGAAAAAAAGGAAAAACAGCGAAAACACTCATAACAGATAAGCATAATCAAGCAAAAAATATCTATTTTATATACATCCAAGAATGAATGCCTTATTTTTGAGATACTCATCACCTTTCAGTAAGGAAATGTGTGTATTCTTCATAATCAATCCTCTGCAAACATTGTTGATCACTGCTTTGCTCAGAGTTCTTCAGATTCTCAGATCATTTGCTTTAATAATAGTACAGTTAAATTATATGCTGTTTTCTAAGTTCTTCTGTCTTCATACTATCTCAGTATGTACAAGGCATCTGCCATTTCTGTGAAATCATCTTTCTTCTTTTACTACAGCACACATATACTCCATTATATCCACATATCAAAATGTGATTAGCCATTTCATTATAAATGTACATCCTCTTAATGCTCAGATATTTGCCACAACAAAATGAATATATAAATATATGTATGTATACACAACACATATACATATACATTAAACACCAAGATCCTTTACATTATCTTGACATTCTTTTGGGAATTACTTGGTCTTAAGATATCTACAATTCAATAACATTTTGGTAATATATACAAATTGCAATCCATAATGTCAACACTAACAATATTACCTTAAATTCCTCTCACATTTGTTTCTATTTTCCAACGTTACCAATATGACAGATATGAAGTAGAAATTCAGAGCTGCTATTACTTCCTTTCTGCTGATCATTAGTCATTTCTAAAATTTTAAATACCTTTAGATTGTTTGGAATTCATCTACCTGTTTAAATCCTTTCAAATGCATCAATTGAGGAATAGTTCTTGTTTTTACAAATTTCAATCAGTTCCTTACATATCTTGGAAATGAGACTTTAACTATATGCTGTATGTATTTTTTCAGTTAAATTTATCCCTTGTTATCTTAGCTACATTAGATTTGTTTGTAAGGAAAAGAATCTTAGTTGCTTCGTGTAATCAAATATTCTAACTTGTTATCTTTGATCCTCTATTCCTTTTGTATGGTCATGAACTATTCTCCTGTAGACAAATATTAAAATGAATATATTCTATATTTCTCTTATTCATTTGTGATGTTATTTTTAAACTTAGGTTAAGTATTCCACTGGAGAGTATATGGTGATATGATTTGAGATGAGGGTCTTTACCATATTTCTAAAAAATTGTTTTCTAATATTCACAATACTATTTGTCTTATTTGCCTTTATTAGTCATTAAACTCAATTGACTCAATTTTTGAAAATTCTTTTACTGATTTTGCAATGAATTCAGATCATTTTCCCAATAGTTTTTGGATACAACATGGTAGTTGGTAGAGAACTGCTACTGTGATCTAAGTGTCATGATAAAGCCAGTTGAGGGTAGAAAGAGAGTCTCCACTACTGGCCCTGAGCCCTTGAGACCAGATAGGTTTTAATATGGTCAAGATCTGGCCTCTGAGTCCCTGACAGTAATAGAATAAAATTTTCAGAATACAACACTGAGGCAACAGGAGAAACTAAAAAAGTAGTAATTGCCCTTCACAAAGGGAGTATGAACTTATAAGTACCTGCATGATATGGAAAAAATTCTCCATTTAAAAATTTCAGTTTCTTTCAAGGGGGAAGAATAAGATGAAAAATATTTCTTGTTCCTAACAATCTCCTTCTTTCTTTAGGTGGCAGCCTAAACACTACTATCAGGTCTTGGCTTTGATGTTTGCTGTAGAAGAGATCAACAGGAACACCAAACTGTTACCCAATATAACCCTGGGTTTCCATATCTTTAATGCCTATCACAATGATGAGAGAACCTTGGAGAGCTCCCTGGTGTGGCTCTCAGGCCAAGGACCAACCATTCCAAATTACAGCTGTGAGAGGCAGGGCAAGTCTACAGTGGTCATTGGAGGAGCCACTTCTGAATTGACTGTTTCCATGGGAACCCTTCTTGAGCTTTATAGGATCCCACAGGTAGGGATTTATAGCTTCAATTTAGCCTATACAGCTTAGAGGACACAGAAAGGCTTTAATGGCTGTACTACTTGAAATTCAGACACCAAAAGTTTGGGGGAATCCTAATGTCTCATTTACCTGTCAGGTACCTCTCAGAGAAGGAAAAGCAAACGCTTCATGTAAAGGAGAAAAAAATTCTTCACTTCATCAACTCTTGTAGAAAGAAACAAATTGTCACCTTCAGAATTTGGAAAAAATGCAATTAAATGCAAATACTTGTTAAATATCAAATATTTTCAATTTTTTGTGCATGGTGCTATATATACAAATATGTTAAAAAGTCAGAAAGCACAGACTTTATATCTGTTTGAGCTAGGTGAGGTTTTATGAAAGTCAAGATTTCTTAGGTGGAGGCCTAAAAGATCAGAAGTACTTTAATAGAAAGAGATGCAGAATTACTCAATTCCAGGAAAAAGAGGATGAAGACAGTTGCTGGAGAAGGGAGGGTTTAAAAAAGAAGACATAAAGGATGCATTAACTAAGCTCATGTTTGGTTCCTATTCAGGTCACCTATGGTCTCTTTGATCCCCTCTTGAGTGACCCAGTCCAGTTTCCTTCTGTCTATCAGATGGCCCCCAGGGACACCTCTCTTCCTCTTGCCATGGTTCGATTAATGGTGCATTTCAAATGGACCTGGGTGGGATTGGTTGCCTCAGATGATTCAAGAAGTGAGAAATTCCTAAGAGATCTTCAAGAAGAAATGGTCAGAAATGATGTCTGTGTCGCTTTTATACATAAGATCTTTACTGGGTTGACAGAGGATGAACGCCATCATTCTGATTTTCTCAAAAAACTATCTGATTCTACAGCCAGTGTGATTGTAATTTATGGCAATACAGATGTACTACTGACCCTAAGGTTTAGCGAGGATCCTCATACCCTTATATACAGAATGTGGGTCACCAGCAGTCACTGGGATATTGCCAAAAAGCCAGGTTATATCTATTTTGACAATTTCCATGGAGCTCTGATATTCTCAGAGCAAACAACTAAGATTCCCGGTTTCAAACATTTTCTGAAAACCATACACCCTGCCAAAGACTCAGAGAATATCTTCCTTCAGAACTTCTGGAACTCAGCTTTTGGATGTACATCTGAAATTGGAAAAGGAGATGGAGCTGTCTGTTCACCAAATGCTTCCTTGGACACACTTAGATTGAGCTATTTAGACATGACTATGTCAGTCCAGAGTTACACTGTTTACAGTGCTGTGTATGCTGTAGCCTGGGCCCTTCATGAAATGTTCTTGGTGAGATCAGAAATGGAATCCAATAGCAATGGAACCATCTCGGGTACTTATCCCTGGAAGGTAAGATCTCCTCTTATATACTGATTTTGAAATATCTGACTGTGGGTACTGTCGCTCCAGGAAAGAGAGATGAGATGAATAACACAGATCTTCTCATCTGTCAGTGAGGAACTCTAATAGATTAAAAGCCTAATATGTCATTTCTGGCCATTTCAGAGTTATCATCATTTCATTTACCTATTTTAAGATATAGGAATGAGAATCAAACTCAACTGGTCCCTTAGAATTTTGGGGACGTTTTGTGGGTTGTTATTTCCGTTTCTAATTCATTTCATGAATGAAGAATCTGAGGTAAATAAAGATAAGTTACTTGCTTAAGGCCATACTGCTAACTAATAAGTGTCTGAGGCCAAATACAAAAATATGAAAATGACTCATCTTGACACCTGAACTCCAGACTTGGGACTTCATCCAATTTTCCATCTAGCTGCCCACTGAAGGTTTTCACAGGGAGGTTGTAACCAGCAACACTTCATGCTCCATGATTCCATCAGTCTAAGGAAGTCAAAGCCATGTGTCTTTCCTCCCCCTAGCAGCCTCAGTTACTCCAGAGCATCATGGTACAACAGATGGAATCTTTGTTTTGAAGTCAGGAAACCTGGGTTCAAAACTTGTCTCTGAAAATTTTTTTGCCTGATTGACTTTCATAAGTTTCATCTTTAAATAAAAAAGGTTGTATTACAAGACTCTAAGTGCCTTTCCAAATGGAGATCTAGATCTTAACATGAGATTTTGTCTCAAAACAGATTTTTTTAATATACTTTTCAAAATAAATACTGGAGAATAGGAATTTCTTTTAGATTTGTCTTTCCTCTCCTGCACTGGCATAATGAATAACCTACCCTGTAAAACCCTTAATAAATGCTTGTTCAATGAAAAATCCTCTTTAACAATAATCTTGGATTCCTGTTTCCCCTTTCCCTAATTCATCCTTTATAGAGTTGATAATAAATCAACTGGCAATTAAAATTTTGTTTTATATGACAATAAATATACTACACAATGGAGATCTGAAATCAACAATGAATAAATTCCCTACTCTGATGAACTTAACTATAGGGATACAGATATGAACTAACATTGAAAGTATTGTTGATGTATTAAAAAATTGACTCTTGTGAACAGTATGCTCATGTACCAAACTAAATGATTGGTTACTTAAGCCTTGGAAGAATGTCTAACTCTGAGCTTATCCTATGCTGGCCACTCCATAAGTCTCCCTAAAGTTAATTGGATTTATGGGGGGGCTCTGAGTCTTAAATGATCTCAGTCTACACCTCTTTGATCTTGTGGTTGTTAACTGAACCAAAGTTAAATTCTCTGCCATGTCACATGCTCATCAACTACCTCCCATCACCCATTCCTTGATTCTCCAATAAAATATTGGGGACATGTATAGTTCTATCTCTTTCCAGTCAGAGGAGCATGCACACTGGAGTCCATATTATTGAATTTGTTCTCTCTGATTCTTTCTTCCTTTATTGTGTTCCCTCTAAGTTAAAACCCCTCCAACCAATTTCTCTCAATCTCCAGCTTCCCTTCTCAGATATTCATCCTCAAATATATTAATTTGTGGTGCTTGACAGCAACACGAAAAATTGAGACGACAACATAAATATATATCTGTATGTATATATATATGTGTGTGTGTGCATACATACACCCACATGGATGTACATGTATATATTTATATACACATTTCTATTATTGAATGAGTATATATTATGTATATATTCAAATGAAACATATAGAATATAAATATAGAGAATATATTTTCTATATATGTAAAATAAATGTAAATAATATAAAAGCAAATACAAATATTCAAAGGAATTATGGAATGAAGAAAAAAATAATCTTCCTAAAGATCATCTAACCATGCATGTAGTCAAGCAATTGTTTTTCTTTGGTGTTTCTGCTCCCACAGTTTTTCCTCTAAATGTGGAGTAAGTACATTACTTTCCATTGCTGGGATATTAGCCAATCTGCTAGGGGTGAGGTGGCACCTCAAAATTGTTTTGATTTGCCTCTCTCTGATTATAAGAGATTTAGAACACTTTTTTATGTGTTTATTAATACTTTTAATTTTTTTAACTGAAAATTACCTAGTCATTTCCCTTCCCCATTTTTCAGTTGGAGAAAGGCTTGAATTTTTGTACAATTGATTTAGCTCTTTATAAATTTGAGTAATTAGAATTTTTTCACAAGTTTTTGTTATGAAGATTGTTTTCCAATTTGTTATTTCCCTTCTAATTGTGGTTACATTGGTTTTGTTAGTACAAAACCTTTTTAACTTGATGTAATCAAAATAATTTATTTTACATTTTGTGATTTTTTTATAATTTGTGCTTGGTTTTAAAGTCTTTCCTTTCCCAAAGATCTGATATGAATACTATTCTGTGTTCACCTAATTTACTTATAATTTCTTTCTTTATGTTCAAGTAATTCACCCATTCTGAGTTTATCTTGGTGTATGATTTGAGATGTTGATCCAGACCAAATCTCTCCCGTATTATCTTCCAATTTTCCCAGCAGTTTTTATCAAAGAGTGGATTTTGGTCCCAAAACTGGGTTCTTTGGGATTGTCATAGACTGTCTTGCTAAGGTCACATGCCCCAAGTCTATTTCACTGATCCTCATTTCTGTCTCTTAGCCAGGACCATAATGTTCTGATGAACATTGCTTTATAATATAATTTAAAATCTGGTCCTGTTAGACCACCTTCCTTTGCATTTTTCCATTATTTCCCTGTATATCGCTGATCTTTTGTTCTATCAAATGAACTTTGTTATGGTTTTTTCTAATACAGTAAAAAAGGTTTTTTGGTAGTTGCTAGTTCGATGGGCATGGCACTAAATAAGTTAATAAATTTGGGTAGGATGATTATATTTATTATGTGAGCTCATCCTACCCCTGAGAAGTTAATGTTTTTCCAATTATTTACATCTAGTTTTAATTGTGTGGAAAGTGTTTTGTAGTTGTGTTCTTATAGTTCCTGTGTTTGTCTCAGTAGATATATTTCTAAGTATTTTATATTATCTAGGATGATTTCAAATGGAATTTCTATTTCTAATTCTTGCTGCTGAGATGTGTTGGAAATGTATTGAAATTTTGATGACTTTTGTGGGTTTATTTCATATCCTGCAATGTTGATAAAGTTGTTGATTTTTAACACTAGCTTTTCAGTTGCTACTCTAGGATTCTTTAAGTAGACCATCATACCATCTGCAAAGCATGATAGCTTGGTCTCCTCATTGCCAATTTTAATACCTTCAATTTCTTTTTCTTCTATAATTGCTACTGCTAGTGTTTCTAGTATAATGTTAAATAATAGAGGTGATAATGGGCATCCTTATTTCACTCCTGGTCTTATTGGGAAGGCATCTAGTTTATCGCCATTGCAGATGACATTGGCTGATGGTTGTAGATAAATACTGTTTATTATTATTAGGAAAGAACCTGCTATTCCTATACTTTCTAGTGTTTTCATTAGGAATGAGTGTTGTATTTTGTCAAAGACTTATTCTGCATCTATTGAGATAATCATATGATTTTTGTTGTTTTGCTTGTTGATATGGCCAATTATGTGGATTGTTTTCCTAATATTGAATCATCCTTGCATTCCTGGTATAAATACTACCTGATCATAATCAATAACCCCTGTGATCACTTGCTGGAGTCTTTTGGCTAGTATCCTATTTAAGACTTGTGCATCTATGTTCATTAAAGAGATTGGTCTATAGTTTTCTTTCTCTTCTTTTGACCTGCATGCCTTTAGAATCAGTAACATATTTGTGTCATAAAAGGAATTTGGTAGAACTCCCTCTTTGCTTATTATGTCAAATAGTTTGTATAATATTTGGATTCATTGTTCTTTGAATGTTTGATAGAATTCACTCGTGAATCCATCAGGCCCTGGGTATTTTTTCTTATGGAGTTTTTAAATGGCTTTTTCAATTTATTTTTCTGATATGGGATTATTTAAGAATTCTATTTCTTCTTCTGTTAATCTAGGCAATTTATATTTTAGTAAATATTCATCTGTAACACCAATATCACAATATTTGTTGCCAAATAATTGGGTAAAATAGTTTTTAATGACTGTCTTAATTTCCCCTTCATTGGAGGTGAGATCTCCCTTTTCATCTATGGTGCTATTAATTTGGTTTTCTTCATTCCTTTTTTTTGTTAGATTGGCCAGTATTTTGTCTATTTTGTTTGTTTGTTTGTTTTTTCAAAATACCAGCTTCTAGTCTTATTTATTAGTTCAATAGTTCTTTCACTTTCAGTTTTCTTAATTTCTCCCTTAATTTTTAGGAGCTCTAATTTAGTTTTCACCTGGGGATTTTTTATCTGTGCTTTTTCAAGTTTTTTATTTGTATGTCTAATTCATTAAACTCTGCCCTCCCTAATTTGTTAATATATGAACTCAAGGCGGGTAATCATGGCTGCAATCTAGACGCCACACACTTCCGCTCTCCAGCACCAAATGAAATAGACTACATCAAAGGAGCATAGAAATCACCTTTGGAGGAACAGAAGGACTCCACAGTACTCCCCAGTACCCCACAGAGGCGAAGGTACATGGGGTTTGAACATTTCCAGACTATAATAAGAAGGAGAAAAAGTTTGCACAGAAACGTGAACTGAGCCGCCCTTCCCACACACACACACCTCCCCCACCAAACCAGAGTGAGCTACTGGAGCACTCACTGGGACAGTGAGTGAGTGAGGAACATCTCTGTCTGGGGTGGGGGGGGGGCACTCCAGGGTCCTTGGGATCTGGGGACTGCCAGGAAAAAATGTCTCAAGGTGGTTTCATGGGAGAATCCTGTGCTGAGCATAGGGGGCCGAGGGAGCTGTACTCCAGGCAGCTGCGCTGAGCATCTGGGCAGAGCTAAACACCAGGGGTTGACCATGTGCTGATTATCTGGGCGGAGCTGATCACCTGGGTGGTTGCACTGAGAACAGGGGCCTGTGCTCTAAGAAACCTCAGAGGCTGGGAAGAACTAGTCTAAGGCAACCTAAATTCACAGAAAACCCGCCCACATCACCCAGAACCCAGACCAAAAAGGAAAGGGGAATAAAACCACCAAAGGGATGGATCATATGGCCCAAAATCAAACCTCCAGGAAGAAAGGGGAAAAGGTGACTATTGAAAACTTTTGTAGTGGGAGTACCCAAGGAAAAGGAGAGAATGATGATGAAATTGAAAAAATATCAGAACATGCCTCCCAAAATGGAAACTATCAACAAGCTCTGGAAGATCTCAAACTGGAGCTTACCCAAAAGATGGAAACCTGGAAAGAAAAATGGGAGAAAGAGATCAGCATTCTGACAGATAAGACTGCTCAATTGGAAAAAGAGCTGGAAGCATCCAAAAGAAGGGCAGACAAAGCTGAAAAGCAAAACCAGCCCCTAACAACCAGAATTAAGCAACTCAAAGAAAGTGAGATCATAAAACAGCAAGAATCATTAAAGCAAAGCCAAAAAATTAATGAATTAGAAGAAAAGATAAAATATCTCACTGAAAAGGTCACAGACTTGGAAAACAGAGGAAGAAGAGACAATCTCCGAATTATTGGTCTCCCAGAAAAACCAGAGATAAACAATGAACTCGATGTTATTCTACAGGAGATTATAAAACAAAATTGCCCACATGTTCTGGAGCAAGGGGGCAAAATAGTAATAGAAAGGGTTCGTAGAACACCCTCTATACTAAATCCCCAAAAGACAACCCCTAGGAATGTAATTGCCAAATTCAAGAGCTTCCAAGAAAAGGAAAAAATCCTACAAGAAGCCAAGAAGAGGAGGTTCAGATATAGGGGGGCTCCCATAAGGATCACACATGACTTAGTGGCAAACACACTAAGAGGCTGCAAAGCATGGAACACAATATTAAGAAAGGCAAGAGAGCTGGGTCTCCAACCAAGAATCAACTACCCAGCAAAACTGACTATATACTTCCAGGGGAAAATATGGGCATTCAACAAAATAGAAGATTTCCAAGCATTTGCTAAGAAAAGACCAGAACTTAGTGGAAAGTTCGATATCCAAGCACAGAAAGCAAGAGAAACATGAAAAGGTAAATATGAAAGAAAGGGAAAAGGAGATAAATCTTATCATTTTTTAATTCAAACTCTCTTCTATAAGGACTACATTTACATCAAATTATATATATTAATATGTGGGAAAAATGTTTTGTGTAACTCTCAAAAATTGTATGTATCCTAAGAGTAGTTAGAAGAAACATGCAGAGGGAAAGATTGGGGCATTAATAAGAGTTGGGGAAAGTGGGGGCAAAGAAAGGAAAATGGAGGGGGGGAACCAAAGATAATACTAAGATTTACTTCAAGAAATGGTGGGGGCACTTAATAGAATAATCTTTCCCATATAAAGATACACATGGGAAGGGGAGGGGAAGAACTCTCATACGAGAAGGAGAGGAAGAGAGCGTGAAGTGGAATTACTTAAACCTTACTCTCAGTGAAATCAAATCTGAGAGGGAAGAACATCTAGATCCTGTGGGATCCTGAATTCTATCTTATCCAATAGGGCAAGAAATAAAGGGAAATTAAGGAGGGGAAGGGGGGAGGGAGTATAACAAGGGGGGGAAGGGGAGGGGAGAGGGGAAGGGAGCATAAAAATGGAGGGGCAAGAAAGGGAAGCATATCAAGGGAGGGGACTAGGGGGACTGACCCAAAGTAAATCACTGGTTCAAAAGGAAATAGCTAAAGAAGAAAAGTCAGAACTAGGGGAAGATATCAAAATGCCAGTGAATCCACAAATGATAATCATAACTTTGAATGTGAATGGGATGAACTCACCCATTAAAACATAGACAAATAGCAGATTGGATTAGAACCCAAAACCCTACCATATGTTGTCTTCAAGAAACACATATGAGGTGGGTTGACACTCACAAAGTTAGAATTAAAGGTTGGAGTAAGCCTTTTTGGGCCTCAACTGATAGAAGGAAGGCAGGAGTTGCAATCATGATATCTGACAAAGCCAAAGCAAAAATAGACCTGATCAAAAGGGATAGGGAAGGTAAATATATTCTGTTAAAAGGGAGTATACACAATGAGGAAATATCACTAATCAACATGTATGCACCAAATGGTATAGCATCCAAATTTTTAATAGAGAAACTAGGAGAATTAAAGGAGGAAATAGACAGTAAAACCATATTAGTGGGAGACTTGAACCAACCACTACCAAATTTAGATAAATCAAACCAAAAAATAAACAAGAAAGAGGTAAAAGAGGTGAATGAAATCTTAGAAAAATTAGAGTTAATAGACATATGGAGAAAATTAAATAGGGACAAAAAGGAATACACCTTATTTTCAGCACCACATGGCACATCCACAAAATTAGATCATACACTAGGTCACAGAAACATGGCACTCAAATGCAGAAAAGCAGAAATAATAAATGCAGCTATTTCAGATCACAAGGCAATAAAAATATTGATTGGCAAGGATACTTGGAGAGCCAAATCAAAAATTAATTGGAAATTAAATAATATGATACTCCAAAATCGGTTAGTTAGAGAAGAAATCATGGAAACAATTAATAATTTCATTGAAGAAAATGACAACGGCGAGACATCCTTTCAAACCTTATGGGATGCAGCCAAAGCATTACTTAGAGGAAAATTCATATCCCTGAGTGCATATATTAACAAATCAGGGAGGACAGAGATCAAGGAATTGGAAATTCAAATCAAAAAACTTGAGAATGAACAAATTAAAAACCCCCAGAAGAAAACCAAACTAGAGATCATAAAAATTAAGGGAGAAATTAATAAAATTGAAAGTGACAAAACTATTGAGCTAATGAACAAGACTAGAAGTTGGTACTTTGAAAAAACAGACAAAATAGACAAAGTACTGGTCAATCTAATTTAAAAAAAGAAAGAAGAAAGGCAAATTAACAGCATCAAGGATGAAAAGGGGGATCTCACCTCCAATGAAGAGGAAATTAAGGCAATCATTAACTACTTTGCACAAGTATATGGCAATAAATATACCAACCTAGGTGATATGGATGAATATTTAAAAAAATATAAATTGCCTAGACTAACAGAAGAAGAAATAGATTTCTTAAATAATCCCATATCAGAAAAAGAAATCCAACAGGCCATTAAAAAACTTCCTAAGAAAAAATCCCCAGGGCCTAATGAATTCACCAGTGAATTCTATCAAACATTCAAAGAACAGCTAACTCCAATACTATACAAACTATTTGACATAATAAGCAAAGATGGAGTTCTACCAGACTCCTTTTATGACACAAACATGGTACTAATTCCAAAGCCAGGCAGGCCAAAAACAGAGAAAAAAAAAATTATAGACCAATCTCCCTAATGAATATAGATGCAAAAATCTTAAATAGGATACTAGCAAAAAGACTCCAGCAAGTGATCAGAAGAATCATTCACCATGATCAAGTAGGATTCATACCAGGGATGCAGGGCTGGTTCAATATTAGGAAAACCATCCACATAATTGACAACATCAGCAAGCAAACCAACAAAAATCACATGATTATTTCAATAGATGCAGAAAAAGCCTTTGATAAAATACAACACCCATTCCTATTAAAAACACTGGAAAGCATAGGAATAGAAGGGCCATTCCTAAAAATAATAAACAGTATATATCTAAAACCATCAGCTAATATCATCTGCAATGGGGATAAACTAAATCCATTCCCATTAAGATCAGGAGTGAAACAAGGATGCCCATTATCACCTCTATTATTTGACATTGTATTGGAAACACTAGCAGTAGCAATTAGAGAAGAAAAAGAAATTGAAGGCATTAAAATAGGCAAGGAGGAGACCAAATTATCGCTCCTTGCAGATGACATGATGGTCTACTTAAAGAATCCTAGAGATTCAACCAAAAAGCTAATCGAAATAATCAACAACTTTAGCAAAGTTGCAGGATACAAAATAAGACTTCATAAGTCATCAGCATTTCTATATGTTTCCAACACAGCTCAGCAGCAAAAACTAGAAAGAGAAATCCCATTCAAAATTACCTTAGACAAAATAAAATACTTAGGAATCTATCTCCCAAGACAAACACAGGAACTATATGAACACAACTAGAAAACACTCTCCACACAACTAAAACTAGACTTGAAGAATTGGAAGAACATTAACAGCTCATGGGTAGGACAAGCCAATATAATAAAAATGACCATCCTACCCAAACTCATCTATCTATTTAGTGCCATACCCATGGAACTTCCAAAAACCTTTTTTACTGATTTAGAAAAAACCATAACAAAGTTCATTTGGTAGAACAAAATATCAAGGATATCCAGCGACAAAATGAAAAAAAAAAATACAAAGGAAGGGGGCCTTGCAGTCCCAGATCTCAGACTATATTATAAAGCAGCGGTCAACAAAACAATCTGGTACTGGCTAAGAGACAGAAAGGAGGATCAGTGGAATAGACTTGGGATAAGTGACCTCAGCAAGACAGTATATGACAAACCCAAAGATCCTAGCTTTTGGGACAAAAATTCACTACTTCATAAAAACTGCTGGGAAAATTGGAGGATGGTGTGGGAAAGATTAGGTTTAGATCAACACCTCACACCCTACACCAAGATAAATTCAAAATGGGTGAATGACTTGAACATAAAGAAGGCAACTATAAGAAAATTAGGCGAATACAGAATAGTATATATGTCAGACCTTTGGGAAGGGAAAGACTTCAAAACCAAGCAAGACTTAGAAAGAGTTACAACATGCAAAATAAATAATCTGGAATATATCAAATTAAAAAGGTTTTGTACAAACAAAACCAATGTAACTAAAATAAGAAGGAAAACAACAAATTGGGAAACAATCTTCATAAAAACCTCTGACAAAGGTTTAATTACTCAAATGTACAAAGAACTAAATCAATTGTACAAAAAATCAAGCCATTCTCCAATTGATAAATGGGCAAGGGACATGAACAGGCAGTTCTCAGCCAAAGAAATCAAAACTATTAATAAGCACATGAAAAAGTGCTCTACATCTCTTATAATCAGAGAGATGCAAATCAAAACAACTCTGAGGTATCACCTCACACCTAGCAGATAGGCTAACATGACAGCTATGGAAAGTAATGAATGCTGGAGGGGATGTGGCAAAGTAGGGACACTAATTCATTGCTGGTGTAGTTGTGAATTGATCAAACCATTCTGGAGGGCGATTTGGAACTATGCCCAAAGGGTGATAAAAGACTGTCTGCCCTTTGATCCAGCCATAGCACTGCAAAGAGATAATAAGGAAAAATACTTGTACAAGAATATTCATAGCTGCACTCTTTGTGGTGGACAAAAATTGGAAAACAAGGGGATGCCCTTCAATTGGGGAATGGCTGAACAAATTGTGGTATATGTTGCTTATGGAATACTATTGTGCTAAAAGGAATAATAAAGTAGAGGAATTCCATGGAGACAGGAACAAATTCCAGGAAGTGATGCAGAGCGAAAGGAGCAGAACCAGGAGGACATTGTACACAGAAACTGAAACACTATGGCACAATCGAAGGTAATGGACTTCTCCATTAGTGTCAATGCAATGTCCCTGAACAATATGCAGGAATCTAAAAAATACTATGCACAATCAGAGGATAAACTGTGGGAGTCAAAACACCCATGAAAAGCAACTGCTTGACTACAGGGGTTGAGGGGATATGACTGAGAAGAGACTCTAAATGAACAATCTAATGCAAATACCAACAACATGGAAATGGGTTTGAGTCAAGAACACATATGATAACCAGTGGAATCGTGTGTCGGCTATGGGAGAGGGAAAGGTGGTGGGAGGGGGGGCGGTAAGGAAAAGAAAATGATCTTTGTTTCCAGTGAATAATGTTTGGAAATGACCAAATAAAATAATGTTTAAAATTAAAAAAATATATATGAACTCAAGGATATAAATTTCCCCCTGAGTACTGCTTTGGCTGCATCTGATAGATTATTAACAGATATCTCATCATTGTCATTTTCTTAAATGAAATTATTAATTTTTTCTATGATTTGTTCTCTAACTGATTTTGGAAAATCATATTATTTAATTTCTAATTAATTTTTATTTGTCTCTCCATGTTCCCTTTCTGATTATTATTTTTATTGTATTATCATCTTAAAAGGTTGCATTTATTATTTCTGCTTTTCTGCATTTGTTAACCATATTTTTATGCCCAAATCCATGGTCAATCATTGTGAATGGACCATGTGCTGTTTAAAAGAAGGTGTATTCCTTTTTGTCCCTATTTATTTTTCCTGCATATATCTATTAACTATGATTTTTCTAAGATTTCATTCACATCTCTTACCTCATATTTATTTTTTTATTTGATTCATCTAAATTTGATAGTGGTAAGTTCAGGTCTCCAACTAGTATAGCTTAACTGTCTATTGCCTCGTTGTGAAGATTGGGTTTAGCTATCTCCAAATTGTAACAATAAATATACTTAGCTCTTTCTTTATTGTGAAGCTAGAATTGTAATCTACAATCTATTTTTAGATTTTAACTACAAAAAGGTGTTAAGTAACTAGGAAGGGTGAATTAACCACAAAATGGTGTTAAGTAATTACAAATGGTGAACTTACCAAAAGAGGTGTTAAGCAACACAAAATGATATAATCTAACCAGAGAAGGTGAGAACTAAAGAGTGGGCAGTCCTAGAAAAAAAATCTAAATACAGAAGGTGAGAACTAAACAATGGGCAGCCCTAGAGAAAAGAGTCTGTTGTGATTGGTAGACGTGAAATTTAAGGAGTGTAAAAGAGAGAATCTGCAGGGCAAGCTAAGCATGCTACACAAAGCAGAAGGACATCATCTGTCAATCAAAAAAGGGACATTCCATTTGGAATGTTCCTGGAAATGGCAGTTGGAAGCTAACCCCACAGCTGAGGAACTTCTCTCTTGGTTTTTGAGAGAGGAGATAAAAGAAGTTTTGTGTGGCTGAGGGTGGTGGCTGTACCTGAAGAGCTAATTGTATCTCTGAACTTGAATTAATAAAACTGATATTATCTGGCTGTTTGGAAAAGAAGAGAGAAGATAACGGTTATAAAATTGATAAGAAAACTACTTGACCTCCAAACTCTCTGACTGTCCCTATGTCACAATTGGGATTGAATTAACATTTTCTTATTACCCTCCTAACTTCTTGTATAGATTATGGATAACCCCATCCCTCTTACCCCATCCTCCATCCTGTCCTGTCTTCCCCAATGAACCTACTTACTTGAGAAAGTACCTTTTCTAAACCTCACAATTCACCTTGAGTTACATATAAAGGTGGCTGACTATCAGGGGGGAGGGGAAGGGAGGCCAGAGGGAGCGGGTGAAAAAACAGGTGGCATTTCAAGGAGGAGGGTAGGCAAGATCTTGATCAATTAGCTATCCAGTATTGATCTATAGGCAACCCCAGTGTCTATCTTTAGTAGTGACCCATAGCACCAGATAATCCATTTATTATAGAAGGTGACACAAGAGTAAAAGATCTTTTAAAAGAGGACCAAAAGGCAGAAAGAGATCATTCAGATTCAGACCTTTGGATTCAGAAATTTGGACAGTTGGATTCAGACATTCGGATATTTGGATAGATTTTGAGATATTTGATTGAGAACTCTGACTTGGAGTTGGACTGTAGAAACTGGACCCCTGGAGGAATGTGCAGGAGACCTCAGACTTCTTTCATTTAGATGGTCACAGTTGCTGAATGAAAGGCTGACTTAGTTACCACACCTTTCTGGTATCAGAGGAAACCAGAGTTCAGTCTCTCTGTCTCTCTGTCTCCCTCTGTCTCTCTCTCTCTCTCTCTCTCTCTCTCTCTCTCTCTCACACACACACACACACACACACACACACAGACTCCTTAAATATTTCCCCTTTATTGTACATAAATTACCGAAAATTTCATTTCCTATAGTAATTCATTTTGGGATTTAAAAATTAAATCCCTGGCAACCACCTAACTAATATATTCAGAGTCCAACCACAAGTAATTTTAACCACCTTCAACTCCACTAGTTACTCCTTTAGAAATCTGGATGCTATACCATTTGGTGTATACATGTTGATTACTAATATTTCCTCATTGTCTATACTGCCTTTTATAAGGATTTAGTTACCTTCCCTATCCCATTTAATCAAATCTATTTTTACTTTGGCTTTGTCAGATATCATGATTGCAACTCCTGCCTGCTTTCTATCAGGTGAGGCCCAATAGGTTTTGCTCGAACCTTTAATTCTAACCTTGTGAGTGTCTAGCAGTCTCAAGTGTGTTTCTTACAGACAACATATGATAGGATTTTTATTTCTTATCCACTCTATTTGTTTTTATTTTATGGGTGAGTTCATCCCATTCACATTCAAAGTTATGATTGCCACTTGTGCATTCCCCAGCATTTTTATATCCTCTTCTAGTTCTGTCCATTCTTCTTTTCAAATATTCTTTTAAACCAGTGGATTGCTTTTAATCAGTCCCTCTAATCCCCACCCTTAATAAGCTTCCCTTTATTCCCCTCCCTTTTGTTCCCTTATTATTTTTTCAATGTCTGTTAAGTTACCTCTCCCATCTCTTTCCCTCGCTTTTTGTACTCCCTGACCCTAACCCCCTTAGTTTTCCCTTCTTACTTTCCCTGTAGGGTAAGATAGAATTTAATACCCCAATGGATCTAGATATTATTCCCACTCAGAACTGATTTCACTGAGATAAAAATTTAAGTATTACCTTTTAGCACTCTCTTCCTCTCCTTCTTATAAGAGTATTTTCCCCTTCCTGTGTGTATCTTTGTGTGATAAAGATTATCCTATTTATTTTATTTCATCAAGTATCTCTTGGTGACATCTTTGATTCCCCCATCCCTTTTTCTTTTTTTTTTATATTCTCTTATAGCACTTATTACAGCAATCTCTTTCTGTGAATGATTCGCCTAATTACTATAATAGTGAATATAATTTTTGAGAGGTACTAATAACATTTCCCCATATACTAAAATAAATAACTTAATCTCATTGAAGCCTATAAAGAAGAAAGTTTAAATACAAATACATTCTTCCCCTTTTCCCGCTCTTTTTTATTTACTTCTTCATGTTGCTCTTGATATTTGTGTTTGGATATCAAACTTTCCACCTTCTTCTGCTCTTTTCTTTACAAACACTTGGAAATCTTCTATTTTGTTGAATGCTGTGACAAGGAAATCACTTTAAAAGACTGATATATATTAATTTAAGGTCACCAAGGAATTCAGCTATGTAATTCCTAAATGAAAACTCAAGTCAGCAGTCAACCTTTTATGGAGTTTAATTACAAACAGGATGAAGAAAGGTATTAGAGATAGAGAGAGGAGGGGAGAGAGAAAGGGAAGAGAAGGGAATAGGGCTTAAATACCCCTTCTGTTTAGGCTGGGCCAAAAGGCGCAAGTCCTTAGATAGCTGGGGCAAAGAAAGGAGATCAGTCCCTATTACTCACGTGATCAAAATGGAGAAACAGTCTCAGGGGCCTCCACCTCCAGCTTCCTTCAGAGCACCTCTCCAACCACTCAGAGCCAAAAATCTCCAACCAAACCCCATGGTCCTCAGACCCCTCTCTCTTTAAGGAAACCATCCAAGTTCCCTCCCCTCCATTCTCACATCTACCAATCACTGTCCATGACTTCCCTGTGCCAATGGTGGCTCTAGCTTAACCCAGGACCGCCCAGAGGTCTGTGGCTTTGCACATGTCTTTTGAAGGTCACATTCTCAAATAATTAAATCTTGATCCTTTGCTACAGCCCTTCCTAAATCCTGTTACCCTGAGTAGGGTAGAGATTGGAATAATTAAATTTTGATCTATGCTGCAGCCCTTCCTCAATCCTGTTAGGACTGAGTAGGGTGGAGATTGTAATTTCCAAGACCTGGTTCTGTCATTCCAAGTATCTCTATTGTATCAATTCTAAAATCAATCATGACTCAAAGAAATTCCTGTTCTATGCTTAAGCATAGGTCAGAGCCCTTTCCATTGTTCAGCAAAAGGTTTCTGTCCTAAAGTAATCTTAAGAAGGGAGGAGGAGGAACCTCCCTTGCCAATGGGGTTCATATTCCAATGGTGAAAATTCCTAACATTCACAAGTCTAAGAAATTTTAAGGTTTACAATGCCCATACTTTGCCCTGGAAGTATATCATCAGTTTTGATAGATAGGTGATCCTTGGCTGAAGACCCAATTCCCAGTTCCTCATGTTGCAGTGACCCCAAACCAAAAAATTATTTTGTAGGCTACTTCAAAACTGTAATTTTGCTACAGTTATGATTCAGAATGTAAATACCTGATATGCATTATGTATTCTCATTGCTAGAAATTGAAAGGTTGATAATGGCTGGTGTAGAGGATATTCTATGATCTCTTTCAATGTCTATTTTCCCCCTTGTTCAAGAACATCAGGGCAGGTTTCTTGGATAATTTCTTATAATATGATGTCAAGATTTCTGTTTATTTCTGGCTTTTCAGGTAGACCAATGATTCTCAAATTGTGTCATTATGCTGTTTTCCTGATCCATCATCTTAGTGAGATAGTTTATGTTTTCTTCTATTTTGTCAGTGTTTTCACATTGCTTTATTAATTTTTGCTGTTTTGCAAGATCATTGCCTTCCAATTGCCTAATTCTAGTCTTTAAGGATTGGTTTTCCTTTTTGGTTTTGTCTGTCCTGATTTTCATGGCATCCAGCTGTTTCTCCAATTGGGAGTTCTTGTCCTTTAAACTGTTATTCTCCTTTTGAACTATTTCCCACTTTTCTTGCCAGAAGGATTTTATCCTTTTAATAAGCTCTGATTTAAATTCTTTAAGAGCTTGTGAGCAATTTCCATTTTTTTGAAGGTTTTGGTGCATTTATTTGTATTTCCTCTTCTAATTCCTCTGTAGCCTATTTGTTTTGCCTCTGTAAAAATTATCCAGGATCAACTCCTTCTCCTTGTTTTTTCTTGGCATTGGGAAGTTGTTGTTCCTGGGCATTGTTTGCCATTACTGTCATAGTTTTTCTTTCCCTTTCCAGTTAGAAATCTGAGTATGAAGGACAGGCTCTCTGTGTATGGAGATAAGGAGCAAGGCTTTTGCCAGAGGCCAGCTCTAGGGTCTCTGCATCTTCCACTGTTTGCTACACCCTCTCTGTACTATCTCCCTGCAGTCACCCCCGGTCTGTGCTCCTCCGTCTCCTGGGGCCTCAGGTCTAGCTCTCAGGGGTAGGTAATCAGCGGCTCAGTCCAATGCCAAGGACCCAGAGGTGCCCATAACTTACTCCAGAGGTGCCCCTCACTCACTCACTGATTCTAGCTCATGCTGGCTCTGAATTGGGCTCCTTAGGTGGGATGGGGGAGGGTGGATCACCTCGCATTTTGGTGGAAACTTTTTCACCCCCTTATGGTGTGGAAATGCCCAAATCCCATGTATCTTCAATATTGCACTCTACTTATGGGTCCCTTCATTTATATGAATTGGGGGGGAGGGGGGTGGCTTTTTGAGGTCACCTGTATTGGTAGTTGGTGAGGATAGGAAGAGTCCTGCATCCGCCTTGTTTACCTGGAATTCTCAACACTATATATTTTAACACATTATATATTGTATCAAAAATAGCCTACTGGAGACTAATGATCACTCTATAGCAAATAATAATATAGAATTAAGACTTGATCGATGATACATGAAAAACCCAGTTGAATTGCTCATTAGCTATCAGAGGAGAGGGAGGGAAGAATATAAATTATGTAACCATGGAAAATATTACAAATTAATCAATTAAATTTTTAAAAGAAAAATGAACAAATAACCTGCTCTCTGTTCTCTGAATTTAGGATTGCATCCCCCAATTCCATGACTTTGTAAATGCCCTTACGTTAAACCATAGATGTACTTCTACTTCAAATCTGCTTCCTAGAATGTCTAGCTCCCTGAAAGGCTCAGTGTATATTCTTGACACTTGCAAATTTTTTCTTCATTTCCTAGTCAAATAAGATATTATATATAAAAAGAACAGAGTCTCCTGCACATAAGGTGATATATAAATGCTTCTTCCTTCCCTCTCTATTTGATAATTTAATAATATTTTCTTCCTTCTGGAATCATATGGTGTTTGAATAATTAAAATGGGTTTGATAAATATAATAATTTAAAAATTGTTGTGTATCTATTTATTTATTTGTTTATATATTTATACAAATATTAGTAGCTTCAGTAGCTTTATTAAAGCAAGTAGAGATAGTAAAGGGGGATATGTCAAAAAGAGGTAGAAAATATTGGCTGGCTAAAATCCCTAAGTATGGATCCAAGTGTCTCAGCAAAGAGAGCATCCCACTAAAGACACATAGAAAGGTCAGTGTCTCTGGCCACAAGCGCATCACCAAAGCCAAATTCCTCAAACCACCAATGCACAGGTCCTCCAGCATTGAAAAAGTCCAACACAGAAACACCTGCACAGCAGAATCCTTCTTTAAACAAGAGCCACAAACACAGTGGAATCAATCAGAATGCCCTAGGCTGAAACTTATGAGGCATTTTCTCCATGTGACCTCCTATCTCTCTGGTTTCTTCTTCCTTTCACTTTCTGCTTTTCGATCACATCTCATGATCCTTTCAGAGTTTCTTAATTTAGCTGACATTGACTAGAGGGCAGTGCCTGTGGGATCCACCTACCATCCTCTGACGGTGTAAACTTTTATCAAAAGGATCCTCCAGTTCCTAACTAAGTTAAAAGAGTAGAGCATTCCAAGTGCTTGTTTGATTAAATTAAGATTAAAAATTTTTTGCTTTTACAGTATTTACTTTTCTGTTTCAATGTGGTTGCCTTTAGTAAATTGTAAGCTCCTTTAGTGCAGATATTTTGATTTTTCTTTAATACTTCCAGAACCCAATCTATTGCTTTTTAAATAGTGGGTAAAGAATAAATGGTTATAAATGCTTGTTAGACTGCATTGGAAGGAGAATCACAAACCACAGGAGGGCACTCTGCAGCACCTCCAATATTATGAACCAGCATTGCAAGTTCTCTTTCCATATATCCTTTCCCAGCTTTACTCTCATTCAACTGAGAGGACCCTTCTGGCTTTTTTCTCTCTTTTTAAATATTTCTACCAAGACCTTGTGATTTGGCCCAACCTTCTAATTTAGTGAAGCCTTTTTAGATCCTGCTTCTATTATCCAATTTATTAGGAATCCATCAGTTTTGTGACAATTGAAATGTCTAAGGATGGACTAATTCTACTTTTATCAAATTATTTGATTAAAAAAATTAGATAGCCTAGAGTCTAGCACCCATCCCTGAGAGACTCACCTGTAGAAATTTTCATGTACTTTTTTTTAGCTCCACTCCTTCCTGAAGAACATCCAGTTTAACAACAGTGCTGGGAACCATGTGATCTTAGCTGAGAAGAAGTCTGTGGCAAACTATGATATTCTCAACTATGTGACGTTTGGTAATGACACTGAGGTTCTGGTGAAAGTGGGAGAGTTTATTTCTGAGATGCCACTTGGTCAAGACTTCATTATCCAGCAGAAGGCAATAGTGTGGCCCAGAACATGGGGAGAGGTGAAGAATCATTGAAATGTTTGTTTAATAAAAGATATGAACCTAAGCCTATTACACACCTGAATAGCCACTAGCATTTTTCACACCTGGTTCAAATGGCACAAAAATTCCCTTCAGGAAGCAGCTTGAAAATCAAGTTTTTCTGCCAAATTCAGCTGAGAGGATGTTGAGGCAAGAGTACCAAGACAAATTCCACTTTAGGTGGAGAGCCTGACAGACAGTGAGATTATTCTATTTCACAGCTATTAAAGGGGGAAGCAAGAGAACCTCTCTCGTCCATAGCAGTCACAGAAATAGGAATTAGGAGCATTCAGAAACTTATAAAAGCTAATGATTCTTGATCAATGCCTGCTATATCCAGCAAAGTTTCCATGGTATCAAAGTACTCTAGATGAGGATTCCTGGAAGAGAACCCTGTAGTTATCCATATTCTAGTTCTAGCTCCCATTAATGGGAATAACATTTCCCTTTTTATGTTGATCCATTTCCCACACTTAGAAATATAACAGCTACCTTTACTATCTAAATCTCTTACTTCCACAGGTCATCAATAGATGAAATACAGAGTCATGAATTCAAAAGATGACAAATCTAGGATTCATAGCATCAGGCAGAAGGCCAAAATCCCTGCTTAAGTCAGTACAAAGTACTCAGTCACTTGGAAGTTTTATGTGGTTGAAACAAAATTATTCAGAGAATGGAAGTTTGTCTAAAAGTGTATGATCTGTAGGGGAGAGTGAGGTACTAATTATTCTTATAATGTGACAAAATCCCTTAATCATTCACCCATTCAACTATGTATTCATTCCAAAACTATTTCTTAAGGATATTATTTGAGTTGAGTCCTCGGTGACAAAGATAATACAAGAATCTTCCATGTGTGGTTTCTTCCTCTTTGACTTTAGAGGTTGCATTTTAGACAAAATCACAATTGCTCTGAGATCCTGCCTAGAAAAAAAATCACATTTTAAGCTTAGGTTTAGGTCCCCACCCCACCTGACTTTCTTTTCTATACCTTGCTTATTCATGATCAAGGCTTAGTTCATATTCTGAGTAATATTTGATTCACCAAACAGCATATGAAATTGTACATTTTGCAAATTCACAGGCAAGGGAAGGTCCATGAAAAAAACTGACATTTTCTTGAGACTGATTTCTGTCTAGGACATCTGTTGCAAAATGTGTGGAGATCTGGCGATTCCTATGGATTCTCTCTTCTCTTCCACATTGACTAAGATGTAACTTTAGTCCTCAGTGATATCATGGAAAAAACATGTTTACTCTAAACATTTCACTTCCTGACAATTCGAAACTTTGGTTCTAAAAATTCCTCCTTTTATTCAAATGATGGGTTCTTAACTGATTCAAATAAGTTCATAAGCCCTATTCATATTTGATTCTGACTGAATGAATTGAACACTGTTGCTACTTCATAAATGTGATCACTTGTAAGTAGAAGTAAAAAAAATTAACTGCTGCACTTAAAGTACACACTCACACAAACACATACACATACAGACACATGCAGAGTGTGAAACATATCCAGAGAGAGAGAGAGAAGGAGGGAGAAAGAGAGAGAGAGAGAGAGAGAGAGAAGGAGGGAGAAAGAGAGACATGGAGGAAAGGATCAAGAGACATAGACAGAGACAGACAGAGAGGAAGATTTACTATGTCTCATACTAAGAGACTGGAGTCTCAAACCTCAAATAGTTCTTCTTTCTGGGGGTAGTATCTGCATTATCCTTTTTCAATACATTCCAAATGCTTTGCATGATAATTAGGTAGTTCAACAGGTAGAGTGACAGCCAAGGGACCAGGAATATCTGATTTCAAATCTTTCTTCTGACACTAAATATATAACTCATGCCACACCATTTATTTCCCCTTAGTTTCCTCATTCAAAGAATGAGAAAGAGAAGGAAATTTAAAAGCACTCTATTGTCCTTCCCAAGAAAAGCACAAATAGGGTCGCAATGAATCAGACACAGCAGAAATGACTAAACAGAAATATTTGTACTAAAAAAACTTATAAAAAGCCTCTATTTGATAAAAAAAAAATTCTAACATTATTCCCTTTCCAAAACCTTTCATAACCAATATAGTAGGTGGTGAGCAACAGGATAGACTCCACACCCCAATTCATATCCTAAAAGTTTTTTCTGTTCCATAAGAGTAAAAAAATAGAGCTACTTTGGTCTTCAGAGACTTTCATTTTTTTTCCAAGCTTTTACAGCTAGAAATGTCATATCCTTGAAAAAATACCGTTGGTAGCCTTTGCAAAATAAGTATATTGTGTGCCTGTAGCTAAAATCAAACTAAAATTAGATAACAAAGCACATTAAGACATGCATATGCTGACTCCAAACAACATCATTATGACTTGGATGCTTTTTGTATAGCCTCTTCCCTCCAGATGCCACAAAGTCTGTAGCCCAGGATTCCACATAAAAGCCCAGGAGGGAAAGCCTGTCTGCTGTTTTGACTGCGCACCCTGCCCACAGGGGCAGATTTCCAACCAGACAGGTAAGTCTGTGGAGAAACTCATAGCAAACACATATCCAGAGACACAAAATAAAGCTGGATGACACTCGGTTGATAGTCTAGTAATGGAAAACCCAATAGCTATAGAACATGGCATGAAAGGAAACCCAGGAGAAAGCTCAAGCAGATTGTGGGTCAAGAGTGATCAAAATTAGTGAGAGTTGGTGTATTAGATGTCCACCAGATTGGAAATTTCTGACCCAGTTTTTGTGTGGCACAATTACTCAGGGATTAACTTCTAGAAATGTCTATTGACACTGATCATTACACTACATCACCATTACATTACATAGAGCTTTAGAATTTTCATGGACTCTTTTCTCACAAGACCCCAAGGACAAAATTTTACTATCTTTGTCATAGTTGTATTGAAGAGAAAGAAAAAGTGACCAACTGTAGTAACACAGTTATTAAGAAGAGTTAAGAATCAAACCCAGGAAACTGCACAGAAATCCACCACATTTTTAAATTCATCTCAACTATTTTTCCAGGATGCTTCCATGTATGTTGCCTAATACATGCCAAGAAGGCAACTATCCTCCCCATTAATCAGAAAATTCCTTGCCGTTCAGTTGTTCCATAATATTATTCAGTTCCAGATTTCTCCCCATTCACCATAAGGCTTGGATCTCTGAGAAGAAACAAATGTACACCGAAAAATATATTAAGCTGAGAAAGTTGAGTAAGTAGCCAGATATTTAGAAAATCAATGCCAACATGAAGAAAATGGGAAGTAATATAGACTATGGAAATAATCTGACCTAGAGCAATATCTCAAGAAAAAAACATCTTTTAAAGAAAATTCTTTCAATAATCTTAGGTATGGTAAGTGTTTGGGAGGATGCCCTCTCTTCAGCAGTAAGTCAATGGAAGTGTTGGTTTTCAAAGGGGTGTCTCCTGCGCATGGCTGGAAGATACACAGAACATTGTTTTTATAACCTGAAATGGTGGGAACTGGGCAGTGACCTGCCCATATACCCTTTCCATTGGGGGAAGGATTACTTGGTTTTGTAAGTTAGTGGATGAACAAGGATTAAATCTGAAAAGTGGTAGGGCCCCTGCTTGCATGAGATCCCCAGTATATCATACTGTAAAGGGGGAAATGAAAAGATATAAACTAAATTTAAGAGTGGAGTCCCCAGGAATTATCAGTCAATTCCAAATGACTTTTAGGATAGTATATTTACAAAAGGAGAAAGAATGTAAGAAGAAAAGAATCAGAGAGAGTAGATATTGACTTGGCCTGATCTGAATGAGGCAGGGCTTAAGAGTACCGAGCAAAGGTGGGCCCCGAAGAAAATTAAATAAGGGTTTTAGGCATGAGATCTTCACTAAGACAGGGAGTCTCCAGAACAAACCAGGGAGAGGGGTCAGCCTTTTTCACTCATCCAAGTGGTAGTCCTAATAGAAAATAGAAAGAAGTCCTCAGCCACAGCTTCTCCAGGGTCCTTCAATTCAACTTCCAAGGTAAAAGAACTCCTCACCAGAAATGCTTGCCATGAACCCTCCCCCAGAGACTACACCAAGAGATCTTCTATTAAAGCTCCAAGAGGGGAGACTGATAGAAGTCCCCAAAAAAAACAAAAAAAAATGAGAGGAACAAGAGCACAGACAAATATGGGGAGTAAAGAAGGGGTGAATTTGAGCAAGCAACAGAAAAAGAAGAAAGAAACTACAATAGACAGCTACCACTCAGCAAATGGAACAGAGAGGGAGAGATCAGCAAACAATAAACCAGAAATCCCGTGAATTCAATACAGGCTGTGGAAGAACTCAAAACACAACTAAGAGAGGCTGAAGACAATTGGGAAAAGAACTTAAAAATTAAGATAAGTCATCTGGAAACAGAGGCACTTGAACTAAAACGAGAAAATAGTGTCTTGAAAGCCAAAATCAACCAGTTGGAAAATGAGGCAAAGGAGATGAAAGATGAGGCAAAGGAGATGAAAGACGAGGTAAAGAGGATGAAAGACGATCTTCAAAGAAAATCAGGAAAACTGTCCTGAGATCCTAGAACAAGAGGGAAAAGTGGAGATTGAAAAAATCCACAGATCACCCCCTGTATTTAATCCCCAACTGACAACACCAAGAAATGTTATAGCCAAATTCAAAAACAATCAGATGAAAGAAAAGATATTACAAGCTGCCAAGAAGAAGCCATTCAGATACCATGGAAGCACAGTGAGGTTAACACAGGATTTGGCTGCATCCACACTGAAGGACCAAAAGGCATGGAATATGATATTCCGGAAAGCAAGGGAACTGGGTCTCTACAACCAAGAATCAATTACCCATCAAAACTGACTATATTCTTACAGTGGAAAGTATGGTCATTCAACACAACAGAAGAGTTCCAAGCATTCATAAATAAAAGACCAGACCTGAACAGAAAAGTTGATGTCCAACCACTGAACTCAAGAAAATCATCAAAAGGTAATTAAAAAAAGGGGGGGGGGGGGAACAAACAAAACAACAACAAAAATTTTTTGAGAGACTCAATAAGTTAAAATGATATGTATCCCTATAAGAAAAAAGGTCATTGGTATCTCTTAAAAACTGTTGCTATCACCTGAGCAGCTAGAAGAATTACACTCAGAGGGAACAGTGACAAACTGTATAGGATGAAAGGACAAGACATAAATAGGTATATAGATATATGCATGCATAAATACATATACATGTGTATGTATATATATATATATATATATATATATATATATACATGACTAGAGCTAAAAAAGAGGTTATGACTAATAGAAATGGGAAAAGAAAAAAATGGGGGTAAATTTATATATCACAAAGAAGCTCATGGCGGGAGGGAGGAGAACATTGATACACTGGAAGGGTAAAGAGGTTGGAGATAGGAAATACTCAACTCTTATGTACTTTGAAACTGACCCAAAGAGGGAATAACAATACAATACATTGGGGAAGAGAATAGATTTGCGCCCTATAGGGGAGTAGAAGGGTAAAAAACGGACTGGTGGGGAGGGAAGCAGTACAAGGTAGGGAGAGGGTAGGAGGGAAATTTTAAAAAGACTACAGGGGAAAATAAGGGAGGGAATAAAAAGGGAGGGGGGTAGAAAGGGAAGTAAAAGAAGGGGGGGAACTAGAGGGACTGACTATAAACAAACATTGGTATAGAAGGAAATAGTAAAAGAAGAAAAGGCAGGACCAGGAGTAGAAATCAAAATGCTTGGAAATACACAGCTAGTAATCATAACTCTGAATGTGAAAGGAATGAACTCACCCATAAAATGCAAGTAAATAGCAGAATGGATTAGAATCCAAAACCCTACCATATGCTATCTGCAAGAAACACACATGAGGAAGGTAGATACACATAGGGTGAAAGTAAGAGGATGGAGCCAAATCTATTGGGCATCAAATGATAAAAAGAAGGCAGGAGTAGCAATCATGATATCGGACAAAGCCAAAGTAAAAATAAATCAAGTTAAAAGAGATAGGGAAGGTAATTACATCCTGATAAAAGACAGTATAGACAAAGAGGAAATATCTGTACTCAATATGTATGCACCAAATGGCAGAGCATCCAAATTTTTAAAGGAGAAACTAGAGGAGCTCAAGGATGAAATAGAAAAACTATACTAGTGGGAGATCTGAACCTTCCCCTATCTGAACTAGATAAATCAAATCTAAAAATAAATAAGAAAGAGGTGAGAGAAGCAAATGAAATCTTAGAAAAATTAGAGTTATTAGACATATGGAGAAAAATAAATAGGGACAAAAGGAATACACCTTCTTTTCAGCAGTACATGGTACATTCAAAAAAATTGACCATGTACTAGGGCACAAAATCATTGCAAACAAGTGCAAAAGGGCATAAATAATAAATGCAACCTTCTGAGGCCACAATGCAATAAAAATAATAATTAGTAAGGGTACATGTATAGATAAATCAAAAATTAATTGGAAATTAAACTATATGATTCTCTAAAACCAGCTGGTTAAAGAATAAATAGTAGAAACAATTAATAACTTCATTGAAGAAAAGGACAATGGTGAGACATCCTTTCAAAACCTATGGGATGCAGCCAAAGCAGTATTGAGGGGGAAATTTATAACCTCAAGTTCATATATAAACAAATTAAGAAGGGCAGAGGTCAATGAATTGGGTATGCAAATTAAAAAACTAGAAAGTGAACAAATTAAAAACCCTCTGATGAAGACTAAATTAGAGATCCTAAAAATCAAAGGAGAAATTAATAAAATTGAAAGTCAAAGAACTATTGATTTAATAAATAAGACTAGAAGCTGGTCCTTTGAAAAAACAAATAAAATTGACAAAGTACTAGTCAGTCTAATTTTAAAAAAGGAAAGAAAAATAACCAAATTCACAGTATCCAAGATGAAAAGGGTGACCTCACCTCTAATAAAGAAGAAATCAAGGCAATCATTAAAAACTACTATGCCCAATTAAATGGCAAAAATATGGCAATCTAAGTGATATAGATGAATACTTACAAAAATATAAATTGCCTAGACTAAAAGAAGAAGAAATATATTACCTAAACTACCCCATATCAGAAAAAGAAATTGAACAAGCCATCAAAGAACTCCCTAAGAAAAAATCCCCAGGTCCAGATGGATTCACAAATGAATTCTATCAAACATTCAAAGAACAGCTAACCCCAATACTATACAAATTATTTGACAGAATAAGCCAAGAAAGGGTTCTACCAAATTCTTTTTACAACACAAACATGGTACTGATACCAAAGCCAGGCAGGTTAAAAACAGAGAAAGAAAACAATAGACCAATCTCCCTAATGAATATCGATGCAAAAACCTTAAATAGGATACTAGCAAAAAGACTCCAGCAAGTCATCACAAGGGTTATCCACTACAATCAGGTAGGATTCATATCAGGAATGCAAGGATGGTTCAATATTAGTAAAACGATCCACATAATTGACCATATAAACAAGCAAACCAACAAAAATCACATGATTATCTCAATAGAATGCAGAAAAAGCCTTTGACAAAATACAACACCCATTCCTAATGAAAACACTAGAAAGTATAGGAATAGAAGGGCCTTTCCTAAAAATAATAAACAGTATATACCTAAAACCATCAGCAAACATCATCTGCAATGGGGAAAAACTCACAGCCTTCCCAATAAGATCAGGAGTCAAACAAGGATGCCCATTATCACCTTTATTATTTAATATTTTACTAGAAATACTAGCAGTAGCAATTAGAGAAGAAAAAGAAATTGAAGGTATTAAAACTGGCAATGAGGAGACCAAGCTGTCACTCTTTGCAGATGATATTATGATTTACTTAAAGAATCCTAGGGAATCAACCAAAAAGCTAATAGAAATAATCAACAAGTTTAGCAAAGTTGCAGGACACAAAATAAGCCCACATAAGTCATCAGAATTTCTATATATCTCCAACCCAGTTCAGCAGCAAGAATTAGAAAGAGAAATTCCATTTAAAGTCACCCGAGATAATATAAAATACTTAGGAATCTATCTGCCGAGACAAACACAGGAACTATATGAATACAACTACAAAACACTCTCCACACAATTAAAACTAGATCTAAACAATTGGAAAAACATTGATTGCTCATGGGTGGGACGAGCTAACATAATAAAAATGACCATCCAACCCAAACATATTTAGTGCCATATGTGACAAGGAAATCACTTTAAAAGACTGATATATATTAATTTAAGGTCTCCAAGGAATTCAGCTATGTAATTCCTAAATGTAAACTCAAGTCAGCAGTCAACCTTTTATGGAGTTTAATTACAACAGGAGGAAGAAAGGAATTAGAGATAGAGAGAGAGAAAAGGGAGAGAAGGGAATAGGGCTTAAATACCCCTTCTGTTTAGGCTGGGCCAAAAGGCCCAAGCCCTAAGATAGCTGGGGCAAAGAAAAGAGATCAGTCCCTATTACTCACGTGACCAAAATGGAGAAACAGTCTCAGAGGCCCCCACCTTCAGCTTCCTTCAGAGCAAGCTTCTCAGAGCACACTCCAATCACTCAGACAAACTCCTCAACCACCACCCCTGAGTCTTCAGACCCCTCTCTCTTTAAGGAAACCATCCAAGTTGCCTCCCCTCAGTTCTCACATCTACCAATCACTGTCCATCAATTTCCCTGTGCCAAAAGAGGCTCTAGCTTAACCCAGGACTGCCCAGAGGTCTCTGGCTTTGCACATGTCTGTTGAAGGTCATATTTTCAAATAATTAAATCTTTGATCCTTTGCTACAGCCCTTCCTAAATCCGGTTAACCTGAGTAGGGTAGAGATTGGAATAATTAAATTTTGATCTATGCTGCAGCCCTTCCTCAATCCTGTTAGGACTGAGTAGGGTGGAGATTGATTCCAAGTATCTCCATTGTATCAATTCTAAAATCAATCATGACTCAAAGAAATTCCTGTTCTATGCTTAAGCATAGGTCAAAGCCCTTTCCATTGTTCAGCAAAAGGTTTCTGTCCTAAAGTAATCTTAAGAAGGGAGGAGGAGGAACCTCCCATGCCAATGGGGTTCACATTCCAATAGACTATCAGTAAGAAATTTTCCAAGTATGAAATTTCCCAATGGTGAAATTTCCAACATTTATAAGTCTAAGGAATTTTAAGGTTTACAATCCCCCCTGATGATCACTGGGAGACTAGTCTCCCCATTGATCATTTAACATAATCAATTTTGTAGTTCTAAATTTACTTCTAACTAAAGATATACACAATATTCAATTTTCTAAGAGAAATTAGAATAGTGAGAGAGGAAATAGAAAAGAAAAGAAAGCAAAACCAATGTTTTGCTAGGCGCATTGACAGAAGGCCAAATTAGGGGCAGTCCCTTTGGCATAAATGTGTACAGTTACAATAAATGTTCAATCAAAAGTTCAGTCCAATCAATCACATCCAAAGTTCATTCTTGATCTTCTTGATGAAGTGTAGGTTTTCGGCATCTTTCTGCAACAGTTCATTCTCTGGATATAAAAATTTCAAGCTTCTTTCTTGAAGATCTTTTCTCAAACAGAATCAAAATCTTTGAATTTTTTTTTATAAAAGTAAAATCTTAAACAAAATTCTTGGATTTTTATAAAAATACAATCTCAAACAAAAAAATTCAAAAATTCTTAGATTTTAAATTAAAATACAATCCCCCCTGAAGTAAGTATTTAAAAAAAATATCAAGTTTAGCTCAGAATGCAATGTTCAGTTATGGGGGTGTATTTGCCAATTATCAAAAGAATAGAAAAATAATCAAAAACATAAGAAAAATTCAAAATACACCTTGTATAGATCCAGTTTAAAGTAATTTCTATCCCACAAGTATGTAGGACAGAATGCAGTAATATTTCACTTAGCCATTTGTAGCCAAGACTACAGGAAGTTGCCATAATATAAGAAGAAAAGAATTAGAATTCTATTTTGATGGGGAAATTTCATTCCCTTGTCTGATTTTTTCCTCAGGGATATAGGGAGCCAGCATGATAGTCAAGCTTTGTACTTGTTTGAGTACTTTGAAAAGAGTGTAGATACAAGGAAGTCCTACGACTTAAACATAAATTAAGCGTCGCAACCTCGAGTCTCACTTTAATATTTCTTGTGTGCTCTATTGGCACTATTCAGGTTTAGTCTGTGCTCCTTGTTTTTATCCCTTTTCCTGGAATCAGACACAAACATTAATCACAGTCCTATAATATTTTATCAATAAATGGCAGGTTCCCATAGTTTAAAGCTTTTAGGCATATATTGATATTATAGCAAGAGTATATATATTAACTTGTATTACTGCAGGGAAAAATAATATTAATATTAATTATGTGTACCTCCAGTACAAAAAATGAGAAAAAAATCAAATATTCTGATCAAAAAAGAAAAGAAAAGAAATAAGAAAAAATAAGAAAAAAATCAGTAATTCAATATATTCTTGAAAAAAAACAGCATCCATTTGTCTATGGATTATTATCTCCAATTCATATGATAAGATAGAGTCACAATTCATATGATAGGATAGAGTCAATCAGTCTCAGCAGAAGATGCTTTCTTCACATGTGAGCAGTGAATCCAAGAGTCTCTTTCTCCAATCTTTATAGATGTTGGAGTAGTTAATAATATTTGGAATGGTCCTTCCCATGAAGGTTGAGTTGTTCCAGTTCGCTTGAAATTCTTGATATAAACTTTATCTCCTGGGTTCAGGTCATGCAGAGAAAAGTCTAATGGTCCGGCTTGTACTGCAGCTCTGGATTCATGAAGTTCACGTAGTTTGTGCTGTAACTCCTGTATATAGGAAGCAATAGTAATATCTCCCCCTAATAGCGATGTATAAGCCGGGGAGAAAGGCTTAGCCTGTATAGGCGGATGTCCAAAAAGCATCTCAAATGGTGAAATATGTAAGTCTCCTCTAGGCCTGCTTCTAAGATAAAATAGGGCCAGAGGGAGAATTTCAGGCCATTTTAAATGGGTCTCAGTGCATAATTTGCCAATCATAGTCTTAAGTTCTTTAATCATCTTTTCCTACTATTTGGAGAGGAGAAAAAAAACTGAAAAAGGTTAATTAATATCAACAAAATCAATACAATCTAAGAAGAATCATCTTTATTATACTGGGAAGTTCCCTGGGCACCCTCCTGAAGGGCACCTCTCTGAGGGTCATTAGCACCTCGAGTATTTTTTGGATGAGCGCCATTTCTTATATATTGTTGTTGTTCATTAACATTATAATTTTCTTCAATTTGAGCATTGTCATTAATTTCCCAATTCCTATTTCTATAATTCTGGTTTCTAAAGTTCTTATTTCTATATTCATTATAGTTATTTCCATAGTCATTATTATAATTTCTAGAATTCTGGTTTCTATAACCATTATCATCATTTCTATAGTTATTATTTCTAAAGCTATTATTAAACTGTGTATTCCTTCCAATCATCTTAAGAAAGGTTCTACATTCCATCATTTTTTGGCCCTTCTTCTCACAGAAGTGGCAAGTAATGGCTTGATAATTGGATTTCTGGAGAGGGGCAATTGTCGTTGGGTCATTATCATGCCTACTTTCTAATTTAGTCATCCTATCTATTAAATATCTCATTTTTTTCTTTATTTCCTCTATGTCATCATTATTTTCTTCCTCCTTTTCCTTGTTTCCCTTTAAAACATATATAGCTGTTTTTGCAATTCTTCAAGGTCCATATCTGACCATCTTGGGCATTGTGTTCTAAAATAATTCTTAATTGCTTTGCAAGAGTTGTTTACAAAGATTCTTCTAACTTGTCTTAAACTACTCTCTTTAGTTAAGTCCCAATCTAAGTATCTGTCCCCAAACTCGATAATTCTATCCATAAATCTGGAGGGTGTTTCTTCTTCTTTTTGCTTAATTTTTTCCAGTTCCATCCACTTATCTGTACTGTCTGCACATTCCTTCATTGCCATGAGGATGGCCTCTCTACAACGGTATAGTTGTAGATAATCCTCAGGATTGTTATAGTCCCATTCGGGATCCTGAGATGGCCAATGTGCTGCATTACACCCCCGGGTTTTGTTGACATGAGCAATTATTTTATTTTTTTCACGTTCATTTAAAAAAGCCTGTAGTAAGTTCTCAATGTCCTTGTAAGACTGATTATACTGAAAAAATATGTCTCCCATCTTTTTTGTTACTAGAAAAGGATCTTGTTCATATGTGGGGATATTTCGTGTAAATTCATTTATTTCTTGGGGAGTAAACGGTATCCTATGTCTTAAAGTCACCACATCCCCATTCCGTCCTATTTCAGGTACTTCTCTTAGAGGAAACAGGCCTCTAGTTGAATTTTGTACCTGTGGGTCAGTTTGACAAGGACAGGTTTCTCTAGGAGGACAAGATCTCCCTTGCATTGGAATTTGGTTTTCTGTAGGAGAAGGGACATGAGAAACTGGGATTGCAGGGGAAGGGTTTTGGGGATTAAATTCAGACAAGATTTGCACTACACGAGAGAAGCAGTCTGTTAACTGGGCTATAGGGAAGGTGTTTTCCGTCTCTATTTCAGGGAAGGAAATTTCCTCATTCAAAGGTTCAGAAACAGGTCTTTTTCTGGTAGAGTCGTTGTTTGCCAATTGATCCTGTAAGAAACTTTTTAGATCTTCTAATTGGGCTTGCATTTTATCCTCAATTTTTCCTATTTTATCCTCCATATTTCCCATTTTATCCTCAATATTTCCTATTTTATTCTCAATATTTCCTATTTTATCCTCAATTTTTTCTATTTTATCCTCGACATTTCCTATTTTATCCTCAATATTTTCTATTTTATCCTCAATATTTTCTATTTTATCCTCATTTTGTTTTATTTTATCCTCATTTTTTTAATTTTATCCTCAATTTTTTTATTTTTTTTCATCTCTAAATATAGTATTGAGGAGTACAAAAATGACAGTACCTATTAATATAAAAATTTGGAGGTATCCTGCATTCCTCAATGCTCCTAATTCTTCAGCTGCCATATAATTGTCAAAAAATGTAGTACTCATTTATATATATATATATATATATATATATATATATATATATATATATATATATTGTAATTTCACAAAACACATGGGGAGCAGGGCAAAGCAACAAACTTTCCTCAGGGTTTTTTTTTAATCCAGGAAGTTGTTCCTTAAGGGAAAGGATATTTAGAAACAGCTCTTCCAGCCAGGACTTTAGAGTCCTGTTGCTGAGATTACACATATCCATTGAACTACCAAAAAACTATTTTATTGAATTAGAGAAAACCATAACAAAGTTCATTTGGAAGAATAAAGGATCAAGGATATCCAGAGAAATAATGAAAAAAGAATACAAAGGAAGGTGGCCTTGCAGTCCAAGATCTCAAACTATATTACAAAGCAGTGGTCATCAAAACAATTTGGTACTGGCTAAGAGACAGAAAGGAGGATCGGTGGAATAGACAGGGTAAATGATCTCAGTAAGACAGTCTTTGACAAACCCAAAGTACCCAGCTTAGGGGACAAAAATCCAGTATTTGATAAAAACTGCTGGGAAAATTGGAAGGCAGTGTGGGAGAGATTACGTTTGGATCAACACCTCAAAACCTACACTAAGATAAACTCAGAAGCTTTGAATGACTTGAATATAAAGAAGGAAACTATAAATAAATTAGGTGAACACAGAATACCATACATGTCAGACCTTTGGGAAGGGAAAGATTTTAAAACCAAGCAGGACTTAGAAAGAGTCACAAAATGCAAAATAAATAATTTTGACTACATCAAATTAAAAAGTTTTTGTACAAACAAAACCAATGTAACTAAAATAAGAAGGAAAACAACAAATTGGGAAACAATCTTCATAACAAAAACCTCTGACAAAGGTCTAATTACTCAAATCTATAAAGAGCTAAACTAGTTAGTACAAAAATCAAGCCATTCTCCAATTGATAAATGGACAAGGGATATGAGTAGGCAAATTTCAGTTAAAGAAATCAAGACTATTAATAAGCACATGAAAAAATGTTCTAGATCTCTTATAATCAGAGAGATGCAAATCAAAACAACTCTGAGGTATCACCTCACACCTAGCAAATTGTTCAACATGACAGCAAAGGAAAGTAATGAATGCTGGAGGGGATGTGGCAAAGTAGGGACATTAATGCATAGTGGGTGGAGTTGTGAATTGATCCAAACATTCTGGAGGGCAATTTGGAACTATGCCCAAAGGACGATAAAAGAATGTCTACCCTTTGATTCAGCCATAGCACTGCAAAGAGATAATAAGGAAAAAGACTTGTACAAGAATATTCATAGCTGCACTCTTTGTGGTGGCCAAAAATTGGAAAATGAGGGGATGCCCTTCAATTGGAGAATGGCTGAAAAAAAGTGTGGCATATGTTGGTGATGGAATACTATTGTGCTAAAAGGAATAATAAAGTGGAGGAATTCCATGGAGACTGGAACAACCTCCAGGAAGTGATGCAGAGTGAGAGGAGCAGAACCACCAGAACATTGTATACAGAGACTGACACATTGTGGTACAAGAGAACATAGTGGACTTCTCCAGTAATGGCTTTACAATGTCCCTGAACAACCTGAGGCAATCTACGAGAAAAAAAAAACTATCCTCATGCAGAGGACAAACTGAGGGAGTAAAAACACCAAGGAAAAGCAACTGCTTGACTACAGAGGTTGAGGGGATATGATCAAGGAGAGATGCTAAAAGAGCACCCTAATGCAAATACCAACAACAAGGAAATGGGTTCAGAGCAAGGACACATGTGATACCCAGACAAATCGCCCATCGGCTAGGGAAGGGGTGGCAGGGGATGGGGTGGGGGTGGGGGGCCGGGAGGAAAAGAAAATTATCTGTTTCCAATGAACAATGTATGAAAATGACCAAATAAAATAATGTTTTAAAAACTAAAAAAAAATGCTTGTCACTTATAAAGACCATTTTTTCCTCAATTCCTGTTTCTTCCTTCCATTTTTACATGGGTCAATTGCAGTTAGAGCTTTGTTTAGGACTGTCCAGTACCAGGCAGTTGAATCTTATTCACTAATTACTATAGCACACAAGGGTCACAGACCTCCCCAAATTTAAGGGGTGCGAACACTTCTGGTGATTAAATCTAAAATTGGGAAGGGAAGAGTTAATCCCATCTTCAAAATACCCAAGTGGTCATCCACATTCTGCTTAAAGATCTACAAGAAGGGGATAGTTGTTACTCTCAACGCAGTTCCCTAAATATTTAGACCATGTTCGTTCTAAAGATTTTCTTCAGATAGAAGCTAAATTTCTCTGTTCTCAATTTCTGGGCTGCATCTTATGTTGTCCTCTAGCAAAGTCTTCTATATGGCCCTCTCCCATCAAATGGAGCAAATATAGTCATTCCTCTAATATAAGCCCTTTGAAAACAAAGTATCACCTATCCTTTCTTATGAATACTTTTCCCCACCATAAACATGTATAGTACCATCATGCAATATTTTTAGAACACTCAGAGTTGAGATCCAAGGGAAGAATTTAAGAGTTGAGTTGGCCAAACCTGAAAGACATCTTGTCAACAGCTAATGGCATATAGATACATCATCATAGATGTACTCACAATCAACTGGAAAGACAAAAGAATCAAAACCTTGAAAAATTATTAGGATTGAATCTTCACATAGAGTGCCAGAATACCTCTAGAAAGACTACCTTATTGAATACAATTGAAACATTTTCCTGTGGGAAAAATCTATAAAGAATAGTTAGATACAGGATGAGGAGATAGACACTTAACAGATACAATGTCAACATCCATTAAATCATTCCAACAACAAATTGGATTTCTTTACTTTCAGAAATATTACTATAGGGGGCAGCTGGGTAGCTCAGTGGACTGAGAGCCAGGCCTAGAGATGGGAGGTCCTAGGTTCAAATCTGGCCTCAGACACTTCCCAGCTGTGTGACCCTGGGCAAGTCACTTAACCCCCATTGCCTAGCCCTTACCACTCTTCTGCCTTGGAGCCAATACACAGTATTGACTCCAAGACATAAGGTAAGGGTTTTAAAAAAATATATTACTATAACATTTTGATTAGCTAGCTTGTATGTAGCACTTTTAAGAGGGTTGCAAAACATTTTATATTTGTTAATTCATTTAATCCTCATAACTGCATGAGGAAAGTGCCATTGTTATCCCTATTTTATAAGGGATGAAACTCAGAAGAAATAAGTTAAATTAGAGAAATTTATAGTATTATAAAATCAATTTTGGACACACTGATAGGTGAAATATGCAAACCTGCCATTCTAAGATCATATTTTTCTCTTCAGACAGAGATCAATGCATGAAGTGCCCTGAGGACCACTATCCAAATACAGAGAGGATTCACTGCCTCCCCAAAAGGGTGACTTTCCTGGCCTATGAAGAAACCTTGGGCATGGCCTTGGCCTCCATAGCTGCTTCCTTCTCTCTTCTCACAGCTCTGGTTCTCTGGGCCTTTGTGAAGCACAGGGATACCCCCATAGTCAAAGCAAACAATCGGGATCTCAGCTACATTCTCCTCTTCTCCCTTTCCTTATGCTTCCTTTGTTCCCTGTTCTTCATTGGCCGCCCCACTGCAATAAATTGTCTCCTGAGACAAACAACATTTGGAGTCATGTTCACGGTGGCCATCTCCTCTATTCTAGCCAAAACCATCACTGTGGTTCTGGCCTTCAGAGCCACCAGACCAGGCAGCAGGAGCAGGAGATGGGTGGGCTCCAGAGCACCCATCTCTCTTGTTGTCTTCTGTATCTTCATTCAAGTCATGCTCTGTGCAATCTGGCTCCTACTCTCTCCCCCATTCCCTGATGCAGACACACACTCTGACCCTGAGCACATCATCCTTGAGTGCAATGAGGGCTCTCTCATTGCCTTCTACTCTGTCCTAGGCTACATAGCACTCTTGGCCCTGGCAAGCTTCACTGTGGCTTTTCTAGCCAGAAATCTCCCTGACACCTTCAATGAAGCCAAGTTCATCACCTTCAGCATGCTTGTGTTCTGCAGTGTCTGGATTTCCTTCCTGCCCACATACCAGAGCACCAAGGGGAAGATGATGGTGGCTGTGGAGGTCTTCTCCATCTTGAGTTCCAGTGCTGGCTTACTAGGCTGCATCTTCATCCCCAAGTGCTATGTAATCCTTCTACAGCCACAGAAGAACACCAAGAAGTTTTTGAAGAATAATCCAAATTCCTGAGACAAGAAGCATTCAGAATATTTCTATATTACGCCCATGAATAACAAGATGTTTTTAAAAATTAATTAGTCTTGCTTAAAAATGTCTTAATTTTCCCCCAGCTGAAAATCTTAATAGCTGCTCTCTTTGCAGTGAAAATGAACTGAAAATAGGGGGGATACTCATCAATTGGGTATTAGGTAAAGAAGTTTTGGCACATGTTTGTAATGAAACAATATGGACCAATAAAAAGGACAAATTAACTATTTTTTAAATACATAAAAAGACCAAAATGAAATATAGAATGAAATAAACCAAACCAAAAGAACATTATAGATAACAACCAAGACATTGTTTGAAGAATAAATTAATGCCCACTTCAAGGGAAGTAAATAGAAACATGATACAAATAGTACATACTGTAAAGATTAAAATTTAGGGGAGAGGGGGAGACTGAGGCAGGTAGAAATTAGTTTCTCTCTGCAAGGAATATATATTTTTTAGAGGTTTATTAAAGGTTAAAGATTAAGAATATACAAGTATGAAACATGTGCCTAGGCCAGAGGCCTAGACAAAATAACCTCACATCATGGAAGAGACCTCTCTGCTCCAAAAACGGAAGTCCAAAAAGGGGCCGAGCCCTTCAAAAGCCTTTGCTTAAATATCTTCTCGATCTCGGCCCAGGTGAGATTACAAGGCATTTTGGGGAAGTGGAGCAAAGGCTCATGGGGATTGTAGTCCTGTATTCGAGTCTATTTTTTACATCCCCCCGTGTGATCATTTGTGGAAAAATTAATTTTTCCCCAAAAGGATCATAAAAACATAATAAACTTAAAAGATTACAATAGTGTGAGGATAAGAGAAAAAAGAATAAAACCAATAATTTCTGAACACATTGACAAAAAGCCGTTAGGGGGCAGTCCCCTTTGGCATAAAAGTATACATACAAATAAATGTTCAATCAACCACACCCAAAGTTCAATTTTGTGCAACTTGTGGTCTGGAGGCTTCTTCATGATGGCTTCTCCAACAGTTCAGTTTCTGAATTCAGAGAGGTAGCATCTTCTTCACCTAAAATTCTTCTCAAAAGGAATTTAAACTTTGCAATTTAAATAATGATTTTTTTTTTACATTCCCCCGTGTTGTGGGTGATTGAAAGATTCAGAATCAGTTAGGGATGCATGGCTGAGGTATATGAATCAATTTGCAAGAGATATTAAAAAGACATCAGAAAAATAAAAAGGGAAGAAAAATTTCTGGATGAAAATATAGACTATCAAAGTCTTATGTGTAAAAATTCCAAGTAGAAGAAAAATAAATCTATAACAGGTCCTTCAATCAGGGCCCAATCAAAATGATCTAAGTAATGATGCATTTACCCAGTCAGTAGCCAGGACTACAGAAAGTTACCACACTATGAGAGGCAGAAAAGAAAGGGACCAGAGTATATAAGCCAAGGTTCCGGGAGCCAAGTTTGAGGTACTTGGTAGAATGTGGAACAAGGAAGACCTGCTTTTAACACATGTTAAACAGCCGCAACCTCGAACCCCAAACCCGTTCAAGTCCTCTTTGTCTAGGCTCAAAGTGACGTCAATTTCTCCAGGATTGGTTGGTCTCTTTGACCTTATGCTCTATTGGCACTATGCAGTGGCTCTTTTGTGTATATCTTGTCCTAGAATCAGACAGAATCATTAAGCAAAGTCCCATAATTTATTTAAATAATTAGTGGCATCATTTTTATAGTCACAAGCTTTCTAGGGCATGCATTAGCAAATGTATTTCAAACTTGTAGCACTGAAAAGTCAAAAAGTTAAAGAAAATCTTAATACTGGTGACATGTGCTTCAAATATAAAAAGGAGAGAAAAAATAATTAAAAAAACTGAAAAAGTATATTGCACATGCAAGAAAAATATAACAATAAAAGAGCTTTAAAAAATTCAAAAATATAGCTTATAACCATTGACACTCTGTGTCAGTTAAGAAAATATAAAATACAAGGCTTGTATCTGGCCATGATCACTGTGAGTAGAAGGCAAATGAATTGAATAAGGTTAACAATTTTTTCATCTTTAAAAATATAGTAGTACAAATATGTAGATATCAAAATCCCCAAAATTCTCAATAGCCCAATTAATTACAATAGCAAACAAACATACTTTCATATTTCACATAAGTTGCTGTATGACATTTTTAAAACCTATGAATTGATGGACATTTGTCACAATTTTTACAAACAGAGCAATCCTTCAACCTTGGTATTTAAACATATTTTAAAACAAAGTAAAACTCATCTTGGGTTTAGAACATAATCAAGAAATCTATATATCATCCTGGTAGAAGTAAAATAGTGAGCTGAAGAGCATAAATAAAGGGGTGCTCCTTGTTCTTGGAGGCTTTTCCCAAGGGTACAAATGCCCTGAAATTAACTGCCCAACTTCCATTCGCATGTGGGAAGGTTGGGGGTTATAAAATACATTTCACTTCAGCTACTAGAATGGGCCTTACCTCGTGGTAGGGGCAGGCAAAAATAACCAGACTGTTAAAAAAAATTCCAAAATCATATTTAAAAAACCCTTAAAATCAAATCATTTGAGGTATTTAGCACATTAAATTTTTCCAAGGTTGTTAATACAATTATAACCAGTTCTGAAGTCCATCTATCCTCAGCAAAATAGAAAAAAGCTGTTTTTTTTTCATATATGGGCTTATTCACAACAATATTTGTTCAACACAGTTATAGGGGAAAAACAACAGAATTTCAGAACTCAGTACATTCAAAATAACTTCAATCAACCTTCAGTTCACAGAATAATATTGAATCCAGTAATATATGAACTTAAAATCACAAAGTTAAACCTTAAACAAAACAATGCAATAGAATACAGATAATTTTATAAACCATTGGAGTCTGAAATGCCTTAGAATATAGCCTTTAGTCTCTTCAAAGTTCCTTGGGTTGTTTTTTTGTTTGTTTTTAATTATCCATTTAAATGTCTATTGTCCGAAGGTAGAGTAGTAAGGGCTAGGCTACGGGGTTCAAGGGATCCGTCCAGGGCCCCATAGCTGGGAAGCATCGGAGGCCAGATTTTAGCTAGAGACCTCCGGTCCCTGGGCCTGGCTTCCAGTTCGCTGGGCCACCCATTTTCCTCCCCAAAGTTAAAGTTGAATCTTTGGGCTGAGTCTGCTCCCAGACGGGCAGGTAAAATCAATGAAACTGTCAGAAGAGTCAAAAATCCTTTTAAACAGCCCATTGCTATTTTCTGTTTGAAAAGATCTGTTTCTTCTCTTTAGTCTTTTCTGTCTTTCCCCTCTCTGATACCCCTGCAGCCAATACCCCCAGCCACGTGGAGGCTTAGCCTAAGGGAAAATCTCCTTTCCCTCTGGTCTCTCCCCTCCGCCCATGTGGCCAATACTGTTACCAGCTGGTCGCAATGAGTCCTGAGCGATCTGCTCCAAGGATCTGGGTGATGAGCCGGCTGGGTCGGGCTCCTGGGTCTGGGGCACAGAAATAGGCAGGCAGCGGCTGGTGAGAGGCCAGGAGCAGGAGCGGCTGCGGGGGTGGGCAAGGTCGGGACCAGGTACCAGGTGAGGATGATCAGGGCTGCAGGCTGCAGGCAGGAAGCGGCGGGGCCGAGCCAGGTGGGGTGGGCAGCAGGTCCGGAGCCCGTAGCAGCTTTGTGAGGGAAGAAAACCTTGGCCAGAGAGTTATGGCTCAAAAAAATTTTTCTAGGCACTAGCTATTAAAAGTTGAATTAAAGATCAGAAAAGAATTCAGAAGATTGAGTTTTTTTTTTCCATTAGGTCGCCATAACTGTAAAGATTAAAATTTATGGAATATGGGGAGACTGAGGCAGGTAGAAATTAGTTTCTCTCTGCAAGGAATATATATTTTTTAGAGGTTTATTAAAGGTTAAAGATTAAGAATATACAAGTATGAAACATGTGCCTAGGCCAGAGGCCTAGACAAAATAACCTCACATCATGGAAGAGACCTCTCTGCTCCAAAAACGGAAGTCCAAAAAGGGGCCGAGCCCTTCAAAAGCCTTTGCTTAAATATCTTCTCGATCTCGGCCCAGGTGAGATTACAAGGCATTTTGGGGAAGTGGAGCAAAGGCTCATGGGGATTGTAGTCCTGTATTCGAGTCTATTTTTTACAATACACTCATATAATTAAAATTCCAAGAGAGTTGCATATGAGAGAATCAAATTATTGGTCAAGCTAACAATAAACAGTACATTTTTTGTTTGCTGATCTCTCAGTGATCAAAGACAAAGATATTTAGCATCTTAAGCCATAAAACATAATTTTGGAAGCTTGATATACAGCCCTCCTCTAACCATCTTCTATTGGTGAATATCTAATGAAAAGGAGGACTGATTTTCCCTCAGTCCTTCCCTGATCGCCTCATGACACTGACTGGAGTCATGCCTGGTCTAAGATTCTAATAACCCTTGGTGTTCTGCATAGGAAGATCAAGTTGGGGCTGAATAAGATTTGATCTCCATAGGTCATTTCAATAGGGAACTCAAGGATAACATCTTGCTGCCTGCAGACATTCTTGGATTGAGCCAGTCTTGTATACCAGGCAACATTGAAACCTTCAATTTCTATCACCCCAATTAGTAAGATGCTCTGAGGCATGGAAAGTAAAAGCATTTCTTGACTTACTTAGGAACAAAGAGGTAGTGAAAGAGGTTTGAAAGACAGGCTCAAGGCTCAATTTCAAAAGTAGAAATAAAAAATTATCACTTAAGTATATAAATACATATATTGTGTCTATTTCTCATTCTCTCTTTAGCTCTATGTCTCTTTTATCCATCTCTATCTCATTCTCATCTCTGTGTTTCTGTAGGACTTTCTTATTCTTACTCTCATTCTCTGTCTCTTTCTTTGAATGATGAAGACAAGAGCAATAAAGTAATAAACTGACAGAATATTAACCTCAATTTAAGAAGATAGAATTAAATAAGGATATGTGTGTGTGTAAAGTCTTACACAATTTCAAAAATGTAATTTCACAAATACATGGTTGAAGCAAAATATATAAATTAGTGAAATTATCTTTTATTTTTGGGAAATTCTGGAGTAAATAATTAGGAATTTACTTATAGATATCTAGAAAGGAAATAGATTACAGAAGACTTAATAAAACTTGATTCCTCTCTGCTGACAGAGGGGATTTTCCCAAAGTTTCAACTGAAACATTCAATCTAGATGAGATATTTATTATCCTTTACTAGGCATATTTCTTCCAAGAGTTTTATTTTTTCCTTTTCCAACTGGGGGAAGCTTTCCATTAAGTGAAAAAAATAAGGTTTAAATTAAAAAGAAAACTAAGATCAAATTACATGGAACAGCACCAATATATCAAGAATAGGTCATATAAAAGTGATTATATTGCTTGTCTGGATAAGGTCACTAAATAGGCATATATTAAACAAATCAGTCAACAATCCTTTGCTATTTGCTTTCTATGTGTTAAGTTCTTTAATGAGTAGAGAATATACCCCAAATGTGAAAAAGATCTAGAATACTATAATGCAAATGTGCTGAATGGTTTCTTAAATTTTAGCCAAAAAAGAGAATATTATGCACAGTAACAAAATTATAATGACAATAAATTTTGAATAACTTAGTTTCTCAGATTAATAAAATGAACCACAATTCCAAAGAACTCATGACAGTAAATGCATGACAGTAAAAGACATTTTCACAGAGAACTGACACAGTCTGAAAATATATTGAAGGAGAGTTTTTCACTTCCTTTTTCTTAGTTTTGTTTACATTATTGCCAATGTGGAAATATGTTTTGTATTATTTCTCCTGTATAATGGGTATTGTACTGCTTGCCTTCTCAATGAATCAGTGTAAGTATTTTTTCAAAACAGTAATAAAAATTTTAAATTAGCAAAATATTTGATAAAGTATGAAATATTTTTACTTTATGAAAGGCATTGATTGATATGTGTTAGAGTATGCTTTATTGAAACAGAATGGGAATTGACTGAATGACTAAACTCAAAGAGAACCCAGAGTTTTAAATTCAACTTGGAAAGAGATTCCTAATGCGCCTATATTTTGCCTTAGTTTCTTAACATGTTAGTAATGAATGCGGCACATATATAATTGCCATCCTGTCCAAATTTGCAGATTGTAAAAAATTATACTTGATAAAACTCTGTCTCTGTATCTGTCTTTCTATCTCTCTTCCTCTCCCTTTCCCTCTCTGTCTCTATCTCTGTCTCTGCCTCTGTCTGTCTCTCTGTCTCTGACTCTGTCTTGTGGCATTTAAAAGAGTGGGAGCCATAAACTGTAGTGATTAAAATTGTGGAAGACTTAAATTGTAGTAGATATAAGAGTGAGTGTGTAAATTGTGACCACAGAAAATATGTTTTCACTACAGTGTCTTGTTTTTAAATCAAATATAAGGTGGTTGGCAGGGAAATATTCCCAATTATGAATATACCCAAGTCAACTGGGTTTTATAGAGACTTTAATTAATAATACAATGAGGAATCAAAGAAAGATAGAGAGAGAGAAAGGAAATAAATGAGAAAAGAATAGGCCAGACCAACCAGCCCTGGCCAACCCAGGTCTAAGCCCTAAAAGAAAACATCAGTCAGTCCTAATCACTCACCATAAGATCTGTTCAAGCGAGGATTCAGGGGGACAGAGTCTCCCCAGAGGGAGTTCCAGCCAGAGTCAGCCTCCCTTGAGAGACCTCCTTAGAGATTGTCCTCTCAACAACCTCCTTAGAGACTGTCTTTTGAGAGCTCCAGAGATCCTGTTTTTCAGCTTTTCCTTTCCTTATAAAGGGAAATTTTCCTTGTCACCTACCCTAAATTCTTACATCTACCAATCACAGTAGATGTTTTTCAAAGGACAGACCATTCTTAGTTCACACCTAAGAAGGTGTGGATTTTTGAGTAATTCACACCAGGAAAAAGTTTCTCAGCTCTTTGTTCCTTGTAAATTCACAAGTTGCCTGATCTTTATAGGTACTTAGCACCCCTTTTTATTAGTTCTAAAAATAGGCATGGCTTAAGTATGGGTTTAAGTACTTTTCATTGTTCAGCAAGGAGTTTTCTCCCCTAAAGCAGTCTTAAGTACCTGTGGAGTAGAGGTCTTCACATTTTTGATCTAAGTAGAGTTCTCACTTTTTCGATCTAAGTAGCTTCACTGTTTAAAATGGGGAATAGTCCCAATAGGGAATTGTCCCAATGAAAAATTCCCCAATGGGAAATTTTTTAACATTCACAAGTCTGAGAAATTTCAAGATTCACAATCTCTCTCTCTATCTGTATCCCTAGCAAGAGCAACTAAGATCTTGAAAGTCCAGAATAGTGACCTCAATAGAGGATGATATAATTAAGAAAAGATATATGAAAAATCATATACAAATACAAACTCAAAAATTAAATTTCACAAAATAGTGGATTATGGCTCAACATAAAATCAGTGAAATGTACTTTGATTATTGAAATAATTCTGGAATAAATTATGAGAAAATTAGTTCTAGACACCTATAAAAGGAAAGGATGATTATAAAGGACACATGATGAACATGCTACACCACTCCTCCACCTCTGACAGACAGGTGATGGATACAGCATAAAATTTGAGACATTTATCAGGATATGGCCAATGGAGAGATTTCTTTTGCTTCATTACACATACTTATTATGAGTTGTTTTTCATTCTTTTATATTTTTGGAAAGGTAGTTTTCAGAAGTCTGTACCAAATTTAGGGATTTAGAAGGATTGTAAATCAATATCGGTTGGCAAAGTGTCATAACAGTCAAAAATTCATTATTTGGGGCCAAATTAAGAGGGTATAACAGGGAGGATTAAGGTAATTGTCACATTCGACTCTGCCATTGTCAGACAAAATCTGAAGCAAGAAGTTCAGAGTTTGAAATGCATATAAATAATTTGGAGCAAGTCAATAAGAGGCCTTGTAAGACACTGAAGTGTTCTGAGAACATGCCAAAATAGAATGGAACTAGGATGGCAAATAAAAATGTACACAATACACTGGTTATGAAAAAAGATTGCTTCTGTGCTCTTCAAAAGCAGGAAAATGAAGATGTTTCCAAATAGAATTCCCTCAACAATTCCCACTGTGGACCTACTAAAAATGATACAATAGTGGCCAAACAACTGATTTCTCAGAATCTTGGTCAATGTTTTTACATTCTACTCAGGAATTTTGCTCAGAAAGTTCTGCACTGGAAAAAAAAGATCTCCACTAAATTATTTAAGTGAGTTCAAATTTCATCAGAAATTCAATCAGTTCAACTCTAGTTCAGAAATGAAATTCAGTTCCCAGTAGAATGGCAGCTAAATTGAGTTGCCTCAAAGTATTTTTTCAGAACATTAAAAAAAATAACAGTTAAGACTGAGGCCTCTGGAATCATCATTGTTTTGAATTGATCAAAGTCCTTAATTCTTGGTCAGTATGCCATCAAGCACTAAATGACATCATTGACAGGTAATGGTGTCTGCTGGGGAAAGTACTGAACTTGTAATCCACATATAGAGAATGGTATTCTGGTTATCACTCTTTGCAGATGACATGATGATCTACTTAAAGAATCCTAGAGATTCAACCAAAAAGCTAATTGAAATAATCAACAACTTTAGCAAAGTTGCAGGATACAAAATAAACCCACATAAGTCATCAGCATTTCCATATATCTCCAACACAGTTCAGCAGCAAAAACTAGAAAGAGAAATCCCATTCAGAACCACCTTAGATAAAATAAAATACCTAGGAATCTATCTCCCAAGACAAACACAGGAACTATATGAACACAACTACAAAACACTCTCCACACAACTAAAACTAGACTTGAACAATTGGAAAAACATTAACTGCTCATGGATAGGACGAGCCAATATAATAAAAATGACCATCCTACCCAAACTTATTTATCTATTTAGTGCCATACCCATTGAACTCCCAAAATATGTCTTTACTGATTTAGAAAAAACCATAACAAAATTCATTTGGAATAACAAAGGATCAAGGATATCCAGGGAAATAATGAAAAAAAAACACACAAATGATGGGGGCCTTGCAGTCCCAGACCTTAAACTATATTACAAAGCAGCAGTCATCAAAACAATTTGGTACTGGCTAAGAGACAGAAAGGAGGATCAGGGGAATAGACTGGGGGAAAGCGACCTCAGCAAGACAGTATACGATAAACTCAAAGATCCCAGCTTTTGGGACAAAAATCCACTATTCGATAAAAACTGCTGGGAAAATTGGAAGATAGTGTGGGAGAGATTAGGAATAGATCAATACCTCACACCTTACACCAAGATAAATTCAAAATGGGTGAATGACTTAAACATAAAGAAGGAAACCATAAGTAAATTGGGTAAACACAGAATAGTATACATGTCAGACCTTTGGGAGGGCAAAGACTTTAAAACCAAGCAAGACATAGAAAGAATCACAATGTAAAATAAATAATTTTGACTACATCAAATTAAAAAGCTTTTGTACAAACAAAACCAATGTAACTAAAATCAGAAAGGAAACAACAAATTGGGAAAAAATCTTCATAGAAACCTCTGACAAAGCTTTAATTACTCAAATTTATAAAGAGCTAAATTAATTGTACAAAAAATCAAGCCATTCTCCAATTGATAAATGGGTAAGGGACATGAACAGTAGTTTTCAGATAAAAAAATCAAAACTATTAATAGGCACATGAGAAAGTGTTCTAAATCTCTCATAATCAGAGAGATGCAAATCAAAACAACTCTGAGGTATCACCTCACACCTAGCAGATTGGCTAACATGACAGCTATGGAAAGTAATGAATGCTGGAGGGGATGTGGCAAAGTAGGGACACTAATTCATTGCTGGTGTAGTTGTGAATTGATCCAACCATTCTGGAGGGCAATTTGGAACTATGCCCAAAGGGTGATAAAAGACTGTCTGCCCTTTGATCCAGCTATAGCACTGATGGGTTTGTACCCTAAAGAGATAATAAGGAAAAAGACTTGTACAAGAATATTCATAGCTGCACTCTTTGTGGTGGCCAAAAATTGGAAAATGAGGGGATGCCCATCAATTGGGGAATGGCTGAAAAAATTGTGGTATATGTTGGTTATGGAATACTATTGTGCTAAAAGGAATAATAAAGTGGAGGAATTCCATGGAGACAGGAACAAATTCCAGGAAGTGATGCAGAGCGAGAGGAGCAGAACCAGGAAAACATTGTACACAGAGACTGACACACTGTGGTAAAATCGAACATAATGGACTTCTCCATTAGTGGCAATGTAATGTCCCTGAACAATCTGCAGGGACCTAGGAGAAAATAAAACACTATCCACAAGCAGAGGACAAACTGTGGGAGTAAAAACACCGAGGAAAAGCTACTGCTTGACTACTGGGGTTGAGGGGATACGACTGAGAAGAGACTCTAAATGAACACTATAATGCAAATACCAACAACATGGAAATGGGTTTGAATCAAGATTACATATGATATCCAGTGGAATCGCACGTCAAGTATGGGATGGGGGGGAGGGAGAAAATGATCTTTGTATCCAATGAATAATGCTCGGAAATGACCAAATAAAATAATGTCAATTAAAAATAAAGAGAGAGAGAACCAAAAAGCAGAAGGAGATCATTCGGATTCAGACATTTGGACAGTCAGATTCAGACATTCAGATATTTGGATAGATTCGACTGGAGGAACTGGACCCCTGGAGGAATGTGCAGGAGAACTCAGACTGTTTTCATTTAGATGGTCACTGTTGGTGAGTGAAAGGCTGTCTTACTGACCGCACCTTTCTGGAGTTATGAAGCCTCCAGCAGGAAAGGCCCATCATCTTGAAACTCTCTTCCCTTGACTGGGGCTTAGTATTTCTAACTGTTATCAGAGGAAACCAGAGCTCACTCGCTCACTCTCTCTATATATATATTTTTTTTTCTCTCTCGCTCTCTCGCTGTCTCTCTCTCTTTCTCTCTCTCTTGCATTAAGCATATTCCCTCTTTGTAAATAAACTACCATAAATTCCATTTACTTTAGTAATTCATTTTGGGATTTAGAAATTAAATCCCTGGTGACCACCTAATGAATATGTTCAGAGTCCAAGCACAATTAATTTTAATATCCTTTAACTCCACTAGTTTCTGCTTTAGAAATTTGGATGCTATACCATTTGGTGCATACATGTTGATTACTAATATTTCCTCATATTCTATATTGACTTTTGTCAGGTTGTAGTTACCTTCCCTGTCCCATTTAATCAGATCTATTTTTACTTTGGTTTTGTCAGATATCATGATTGCAACTCCTGCTGCTTTCTATCAGGTGAGGCCCAATAGGTTTTGCTCCAACCTTTAATTCTAACCTTGTGAGTTTCTAGCCACCTCAAGAGGGTTTCTTGCAGACAAGATATGATAGGATTTTGAGTTCTAATACACTCTCCTATTTCTTTTCGTTTTATGGGTGAGTTCATCCCATTCACATTCAAAGTTATGATTGCCACTTGTGTATTCTCCAGCATTTTGATATCCTCTCCTACTTCTGTCCTTTCTTCTTTTCCTATATCCTTTTAAACCAGTTATTTACTTTTAATCAGTCCCCCTAATCCCCACCCTTAATAAGCTTCCCTTTCTTCTCCCTCCCTTTTTGTTCCCTCATTATTATTTCAGGGTAGATAGAGAGGACTTGTAAGCCAAGATGCAAAAACAAGCTTCATTCCCCTTCAGCTGTACTTCTTTGCTCTCTCAACTTTGCCCCCATTCCCCTATATAGGTAGCCCTGACACCTTATAGTACTCTTTGATAAGCTGACTCCTCCATAAGGTTACAAGCTCCTTGAAAACAGGGAATGGTCTTTCTTTTTGCTTTTTGTCATCTCCCAGGTCTTAGCACCCTTAGTCTGACTGTACCAAACAATCCCACATGCAGGAAAGATAGTAAATATGTTCAAACAAGTTGTTTTTGGTGTGGTGGTTTTGCCAGCCATTGCCTGCTTTTAGATTTACCATATTCTATACAGCAAACTGACTCAAATGGTAGTGGAGAGTGTGGATTATGTAGGAAACTTGACAATGACTGTGTTACAATTGCCATTTCAAAATGAACTAGTTCTCTGGCAAGTCTTGGCACAAGTATATGTAATTTTTATGGCTGTGTTGCAGACTCTAATCCAAGTGAAGAAAGATTTCAGATTCATGGTTCCCCTTAAGGCAGAGAAGGTTATGGCTGTTGATACTAACTTAGAGAGCATGATTAAGGCAGTATTTGAACAACTGGTTAAGGAAAAAGGTTTAGATCTAGTTATGGGCAAGGACAATGGGAAAACTGAGAATGTACCTCAGGAAACTGAAGGTGGCAGTGGAAATGAGAACCAGGCTGCTCGTGACCCTGAGAAAATATGTCCATTGAAGGAGGTCACCAAGCTAACAACTAATGATGGTGTGATACACTCAATGGCCCATATAAATTCACTCCTCAGGAACTTGAGTCCATTAAATGCCATTTTCCAAAAATTTTGGACAATTCTTTTAAATCTCACAAAGAGCTTAAATGGGCATTTAGGATTTTTGATCCAGACTTCAAGGATGTAGAATTTTTGCTATCAGAAGTGTTCAGCCCCCATGAACAAAGTAAATTTTTGGAGACAACTAGATCTGATCAAATTTGAGCAGCTGGCCTACTGTAGATCAAAGAGGGGATGTGGACTTTGAAAATCCCACCTGCATGTCATACCTTAAAAGGTGCAGGGAGGATTTACTGCAAGCCATTAAGCAATGTTGTTCTAAGTCAAATGCATGGGCCAAGTTTGACAACGTAAGGCAGGATAAAGGGGAACATCCTGCCAGATACATAGATCATCTGTCAGAAACAGCAGAGTCAATCTTAGGTTTAGAAGCAGATAATGACAAGACAGCTGGCCATGTTCGTAGACAACTTCTTAGGGGATGCACACTGAATTTGAGAACATTTTTCAAGAATTACTTCCCTAAATATGACTCAGTTTCCCTCATTGAATTGAGACAGGCTGCAGGTTACCTATTTGAAAACTATTAAGATCAGAGAAAGGAAGTTCAAGACTTGAAAGATAAGTTAGAGAGGATTGAAAAAGATTTGAAACAAAAGGAAATTGATGAAATTAAAATTTTGAACACGGTTAGAACATACACAAAACCTGTTTCCCAGAAACCTAGTTACCAGGCAAGATCAGTGAAAAAGGAAACTAGGGAGTCTTTCTTTTGTCACCATAAAGGACACTTGATTAGAAACTGTTTCTTCAAGAAGAAACATAAGAGTACTCACAGAGACAAACATAATGCAGAAACTAGGTACAAGAAATCCACTTGCTGTTCACACCTGCAAGTTAAAGTACTCACAACAAGCTCCTCATTTGAGTGAAACTGTTTCTTCTGCAATGACTGCTGTCCTCTGGCTTTGACTAGAAAGAGCTGCTAAGAGAACCTGAGGCTGCTTATTTGTAATGGAGGTAGGAATGAGAAATGCTGAGAGATGCTGGTACATGGGGAATGCTGCCACACAGGGGAACTGCTACACAAGGGAACTGCTTTGGGGTTTGCCTACTAATCCCTACTGATGGCTAATGGATCAATCTATTTACTAACCTCCTTCCTCCCTCACTCCCTCCCTTAACCACCCTCTTCTGGAAGCCATTAGTTTCCTCCCTTTCCCCTGAGTGGACTATAAAGTACTCTAGTTTTCTTTCTAAGGTAAGGGATTTATTGTGATAACAGGATTGGAAACTGAGGTAAGAGGGATGATGATTTCCCTAAACTACAAGGAGAATTTAGGAGGATTATGGAAAAATCAGTCTTGTCACAAAATGTGACAGAGAGACAGTCAGAGATGGAGGACAACAGCTGTTTAAAATCTTTCTTCTTCTTCACAAAGTTAGCAAGGTCTCTCAGTTTAATTTATGACCCCCCACCCAAAGGTCCTTCAGCCTGAGACAACTCCTCAAGAGAGAAAACAAAGTTCAAAATCTCTCCTTCAGCCTGGCTTTCCTTCAATTCTTGGTCAGTCAAAATCTCAGAAAGAACAGAGGTTTCTCCCTTGGTCAGAGAGCTCCCTGAAACCAAGTCAGCCCCACAATTGGTCTTTCAGCCAGGTTCAACTGCCAGAGAGGGAAACAAAGAACAAAGTTTCTCCCCTGATCAGCTTCAATTGCCCAAAGACAAAGAGACAGAGACAAAGTCAAGTTTTTCTCCTTCTTCTCCTCGATGTGGTCAGAAACTCCAACTGCTACTCCTGGGAATATTCCATTTGGAACCTTCCTCTTGATTGACAGGCAGGTTAAGTCCACAGCTTGTTTTTGCATCATGGCTTACAAGTCCTCTCTCTCTCTCCATGCCTCTACCATAGTGGTCTCAGTCAGTTGCCAAGGACCCAGAGGTGGCCCTCACTCACTCCAGAGGTGCACCTTGCTCACTCACTGATTCTAGCTCATGCTGGCTCTGACTCTGTCTCTGTAGCTAGTGTGGGGGAGAGTGGATAAGCTCACGTTTTGGTGGAAGCTTTTTCACCCCCTTATGGTATAGAAATGCCCAAATCCCATGTACCTTCAATGATGCACCCTACTGTAGAGTCCCTTCGTTCTTATAAATTTGGGGGGAGTGACTTTTTGAGGTAGCCTGTATTGGTAGGTGGTGAGGAGAGGAAGAGTCCTGCATCTAGACTGCCACACTGTTTACCCAGAAGTCTCCACACTATATATTTTAACACATTATATGTTGTATCAAAAATAGCCTACTGGAGACTAAATGATCACACTATAACAAATGTTAATAATATGGAAGTCTTAATCAATGATACATCTAAAACCCAATAGAATTGCTCATTAGCTGTGGGAGGAGAGAAAGGGAAGAATATAAATTCTGTAGCCATGGAAAAATATTCCAATTTAATCAATTAAATTTTTAAAAGAAAGAAGAACAAGTAGCCTACTGTCTGTCCTCTGAATTTAGGATTGCATGCCCAATTCCATGCCTTTGCAAAGGCCCTTACATTAAACCTGAGATGTACTTCTACTTCATATCTGCTTCTTAGAATGTCTAGCTTCCATAAAGGCTCACCTTATATTCTTGATACTTGCAAATTCTTTCTTCATTTCCTAATCAAATGAGATATTATATATAAAAATAAAACTGCCTGATATATGTGAGGTGATATATAAATGCTTCTTCCTGGCCTCTCTATTTGATAATATTTTCTTCCTTCTGGAATCATATGGTGTTAGAATAATTGAAATGGGCTGGATAAATATTACAGTTTTAAAAATTGTTGTGTAACTGTTTATTTATTTATTTGTTTATATATTTATATAAATATCAGTAGCTTCAGCAGTTTTATTAAAGCAAGGAAGAGATAGTAAAGGGAGATATGTCAAAAAGAGGTAGAAAATATTGCCTGGCTAAATTCCCTAAGTCTGGATCCAAGTGTCTCGCTGAAGAGAGCATCCCACTAAAGACAAGTAAAAATCAGAAAGGCCAGTGTCTCTAGCCAGAAGTGAGGCACCAAAGCCACATTTCTTGAGCCACCAATGCAGAGGTCCTCCAGCACAGAAGAAGTCCAACACAGAGACACCTGCACAGCAGAATCCCTCTTTAAGCAAGGGCTATCCTGAGCTGAAACTTATAAGCCATTTTCTCCATGTGACTTCCTGTCTCTGGTTTATACTTCCTTTTACTTTCTGCTGCTCAATAACATCTCAGAATCCATTCAGAGTTTCTTAATTTAGCTGACTCTGCCCAGAGGACAGTGCCTGTGGGATCTACCTCCATCCTCTGAGGGTGTAAACTTTTGTCAAAAGGATCCTCCAGTTCCTGACTGATTAAGTTAAAAGAGTGGAGCATTCCAAGTGCTTGATTGATTAAGTTAAAATACTTTTCTGTTTGAATTTGGTTGCCTTCATTAGAATGTAAGCTCCTTTAGTGCAGATACTTTTGATTTTCCTTTAATACTCTCAATACCCAATCTATTGCCTTTTAAATAGTGGGCAATGAATAAATGATTATGAATGCTTATTAGACTGCATTGGAAGGAGATTCACAAACCACAGGAGGACATTCTGCAGCACCTCCAATATTATGAAGCAGCATTCAAAACTCTCTTTCCATACCGCCTTTCTCAGCTCTATGCTCATTTAACTGAGAGGACCCTTCTGGGTTTTTCTCTTTTCAAATTATTCTACCAAGACCTTGTGATTTGGTCTAAACTTCTAATTTAGTGAAGCCTTTTTAGATCTTGCTTCTATTATCCAATTTATTAGGAATCCATCAGTTTTGTGACAATTGAAATGTCTAAGGATGGACTAATTCTACTTTTATCAAATTATTTGATAAAAAAAAAATTAGACAGCCTAGAGTCTAGCACCCATCCCTGAGAGACTCACCTGTAGAAATTTTCATGTTCTTTACTTTTAGCTTCACTCCTTCCTGAAAAACATCCAGTTTAACAACAGTGCTGGGAACCATGTGGTCTTAGCTGAGAACTCTGTGGCAAACTATGATATTCTCAACTATGTGACGTTTGGTAATGACACTGAAGTTCTGGTCAGAGTGGGAGAGTTTATTTCTGAGGCTCCACTTGGTCAACAGTTCATTATCCAGCAGAAGGAAATAGTTTGGCCCAGAACGTGGGGAGAGGTGAAGAATGATTGAAATGTTTGTTTAATAAAAGATGTAAACCAAAGCACAAAGCACACCAGAATATCCACTAGCATTTTTCACACCTGGTGCAAATGGCACAAAAATTCCCTTCACAGAGCAGCTTGAAAATCAAGTTTTTTTTGCCAAATTCAACTGAGAGTATGTTGAGACAAGGGTACCAAGACAAATTCCTCTTTAGGGGGAGAGCCTGAGAGACAGTGAGTATATTCTACAGCACAGCTGTTAAAGGGGAAATTAATAGAATCTGCCTGGTCCCTAGTAGACCCCGAATAAGGAAGTAGGAGCATTCAGAAATTATTAGAGTTAACGATTCTTGATCAATGCCTGCTATGTCCAGCAAAGTTTCTATGTTATCAAAGTGCTCGAAGGGATATCAGGCCTCTAAATATTTAGGATTCCTGGAAGAGAACTCTGAGTTATCCAAATTCTTGTCCTATCTAAATCTCTTACTTCCACAGACCACTAAAAGATGAACCACATAGTCATCAACTCAAAAGAGGACAAATCTAGGATACATAGGATCAGGGAGAAAGCCAAAATCCCTATTTAAAAGTACTCAGTGACTTGGAAGTTTTATGTGAGTGAAACAAAATTATTCAGAAAATAGAAGTTTGTCTAAAAGGGTATGATCTGTAGGGCAGAGGGAGGGATTTATTATTTTTATAATGTGACACAATCCCTTAATCATTCATCCATTCAGCTATGTATTCATTGAAAAGCGGTTTATTAAGGATATTATCTGAGTTGAGTCCTGGGTTACAAAGAAAATGCAAGAATCTTCCATGTGTGGTTTCTTCCTCTTTGAGTTTAGAGATTGCATTTTAGACAAAATTACAATTGCTCTGAGATCCTGCCTAGAAAAAAAAATCACACTTTAAGCTTAGGTTTAGGTCCCCACCCCACCTGACTTTCTTTTGCCTGCCTTGCTTGTTCATGATCAAAAACTAACTCAGGTTCGTGGTAATATTTGATACACCAAACAGTATATGAAACTGTACACTGCAAATTCACAGGCAAGAGACAGTGGATTAAAAAGCAGGCATTTTCTTGAGACTGCCTTGTATCTAGGACATCTGCTGAAAATGTGTATAGAGCTGAAGATCCCTATGGATTCTCTCTACTTTGCTACATTGACTCAGGTCTAACATTAGTCCTCAGTAATATAATGGAAAAAACATGCTTACTCTAAATATTTCACTTAGACAATTAGAATCCTTGGTTCTAAGAACTCCTTCCTTTTGTTCAAATGTTGGATTTTAACGGATTCAGAAAACTTTAAAAAACCTCATTCATATTTGATTCTTATTGAATCAATTGAAAACTGTTGCTACTTCATAAGTGTGATCACTTTTAAGTGGAAGTAAAAAAAAAAATTTAAGTGCTATCCTTACAGTACACAGTCACACAAAGACACACATATACACACAGATGAAGAGTGTGGCACATACCAATAGAGACAGAAAGAGGGAGAAAGAGAGATATGGAGGGAGAGATCCAGAGACACAGACAGAGACAGAAAGAAAGATTTACTATGTCTCATACTAAGTGACTGGACTCTCAAACCTCAAATAGTTCTTCTTTGTGGGGGCAGAATCTGCAGTATCCTTTTTAAATACATTCCCAATACTATTCATGATATAGTTCAACAGGTAGAGTGACAGCCAAGGGACCAGGAAGATCTGATTTTAAATCATTCTTCTGACACTAAATGCATAACCCCTGTCACACCACGTAACCATTTTCCCTTAGTTTCCTCACTTACAAAATGAGAAAGAGAAGGAAATTGAAAAGCACTCTATTGTCCTTGCCAAGAAAAGCAGAAAAAGGTCACAAAGAGTCAGACAGAACAGAAATGACTAAACAAAAATACTTCTACTAAAAAAAACTTAGAAAAAAGCTTCTATTTGATAATAAATTCTAGTCACTAACATTATTCCATCTCTAAAAACTTTCATATCCAATGTAGGATGGGGTGGGGAATGAATGGGACAGACTCCGCACCCCATTTCATATCCTAAAAGCTTTTTCTGCTCCTTAAGAGGAAAGAAATAGAGCTACTTTGGTCTGCAGAGACTTTCATTTTTTTCCAAGGTAACTGGCTCAAGCTTTAGCACATAGGAATGTCATATCCATAAAAAATATCATTGATAGCCTTTGCAGAATAAGCAGATTGTGTGCTTGTAGCTAACAACAAGCTAAAATTGCATAACAAAGCACATTAAGACAGGCATATGCTAACTCCAAACAACATCATTATGACTTGGATGCTTTTTGTGTAGCCTCTTCCCTCCAGATGCAGCAAAGTCTGTAGCCCAGGATTCCACATAAAAGCCCTGGAGGGAAAGCCTGTCTGCTGTTTTGACTGTGCACCCTGCCCACAGGGGCAGATTTCCAACCAGACAGGTAAGTCTGTGCAGAAACTCATAGCAAACACATAAGCAAACACATATGCAGAGAAACAAAATAAAGATGGATGACACTCGGGTCATATTCTAATAATGGACAACTCAATTGCTATGGAACATGATATGAAAGGAAATCCAGGAGAAACCTCAGAAAGATCAAACAGATTGAGGGTCAAGAGTGATCAGTGTTAGTGAGAGTTGGTGTATTGGAAGTCCACCAGATTAGAAATTTCTGACCCTGTTTTTGTGTGGCTCAATTACTCAGGGATAAACTTCTAGAAATGTCTATTGACACTGATCATTACACTACATCGCCATTACATTAAATAGGGCTTTAGAATTTTCAGAGGCTCTTTTCTCACAAGACCCCAAAGACAAAATATTACTATCTTTGTCATAGTTGTATTGAAGAGAAAGAAAGTGACCAACTGTAGTGACACAGTTATTAAGAAGAGTTAAGAATCAAACCCAGGACACTGCACAGAATACCAACACATTTTGAAATTAATCTCAAATATTTCTCCTCAGTGCTTCCATGTATATTGCAGAATGCATGCCAAGAAGGCATAAATCCTCATCCATTACTCAGAAAAGTTCTTGCCTTTCTGTTGCTCCATAATCTTATTCAGGTCTAGATTTCTCCTCATTCGCCATGAGGCTTGGATCTCTGAGAAGAAACTTTGAATATACTTTGAAGAGTATATTAAGCTGAGAAAGTTGAGTAAACAGTCAGATATTTAGAAAATCAATGCCAACATGAGGAAAATGGGAAGTAATATAGACTATGGAAATAATCTGACCTAGAGCAATGTCTCAGGGAGAAAACCTCTGTGAAGGAAGTTCTTTCAATAGTCTTGGGAATGAAAGTGTTTGGGAGGATGCCCTCTCTTCAGCAGTAAATCAATACAAGTGTTAGCTTTCAAAGGGGTGTCTCCTGATCATGGCTGGAAGATACACAAGACATTGTTTTTATAACCTGAAACGATAGGGAATTGAGCAGTGACCTGCCCATATACCATTTCCTTTGGGGGAAGGATTACTTGTTTCTTGTAAGTGAATGGGCTGGACAAGAATTAAATTTCAAAAGTGGTAGGACCCCGGCTTCCTGAGATCCCCAGTATATCATGCTGTAAAGGGGAAAAGGAAAAGGTATGAACTAAATTTAAGAGTGGAGTCCCCAGGAATTATCAGTCAATTCCAAATGACTTTTAAGATAGTATATTTACAAAAGGAGAAAGAATGTAAGAAAAAAAAATCAGAGAGAGCAGATACTTACTTGGCCTGGTCTGAAAGAGACAGGACTTAAGAGGATGGAGCAAAGGGGGCCCAGAGGAAAATTAAATAAGGATTTAAGCCTTGAGATCTCCTCTGAGATAGGGGGCCTCCAGAATAATCCAGGGAAAGGACTCAACCTTTTTCACTCATCCATGTGGTAGTCCTAATTGAAACTAGAAAGCAGTCCTCAGTCACAGCCTCTCCAGGGTACTTCAATTCAAGATCCAAGGTAAAAGAATTCTTCACAACAAATGCTTGCCACTTATAAAGACCATTTTTTTTCATCACTTCCTGTGCCTTCCTTCCATTTTTATATGGATTGATTACAGTTAAAGTTTTGTTTAGGACAGCCCAGTAGCCAGGCAGTCGAATCTTATTCATTAATTACTATAGTACACTAGGGTCACAGACCTTCCCAAATTTAAAGGGTGTGAATACTTCTGGTGATTAAATCTAAAATTGGGAAGGGAAGAGTTAATCCCATCTTCACAATAACCAAGTGATCATCCGATTTCTCCTTAAAGGTCTACAACAAGGGGATAGCCATTATTCTCAATGCAGTTCCCTAAATTTTTAGACCACTCTCATTTCTAAGATTTTCTTCAGATAGAATTTAAAATTGTCTGTTCTCAATTTCTGGACAACATCTTGTGTTGCCCTCTAGCAGAGCCCTCTAGCTAGCCCTCTCCCATCAAACAGAGCTAATATAGTCCTTCCACTAATATTAGCCCTTTGAATACAAAGTATCACCTCTCCTCTCTTCTGAATATTTTTCCCCACCATAAACATGCACAGATCCTTCCTTCAACATTCTTACAATACTCAGAGTTGAGGTCCAAGAGAAGAATGTAAGAGTCATGTTGGTAAAGTGAAAAAGGCATCTCGTCAACAGCTAATGGCATATAGATACACCATCATAGATGAACTCACCATCAACAGGAAAGACAAAGGAATCAAGACCTTTAAAAATTATAGAGGCTGAATCTCCACAGAGAGTTTAAGAAGAGCTCCAGAAAGACTAACTTAGTGAATACAATTGAAACATTTTCCTGAGGGAAAAGTCTATAAAGAATAGTTAGATACAGGATGAGAAGAGCCTCTTAAAGGATACATTGTCAACATCCATTAAATCATTTCAACAACAAACTGGATTTCTTTACTTTGTGACATATTACTATAATATTTTTATTAACTAGCTTGTATAGAGCACTTTTAAGGGGGTTGCAAAACATTTTACATTTGTTAATTCATTTAGTCCTCATAACTACATAAGGAAAGTATCATTATAATCCCCATTCTACAAGGGATGAAATTCAGAAGAAAGAAGTTAAATTAACTTCTAGGATCACAAAATTACAGATTATATGAGGCAAGATTCAATGGAATCAATTGGAGAAATTTATAGTATTATAATATCAATTTGGGACACACTGATAGGCGAAATATGCAAACCTGCCATTCTAAGACCCTATTGTTCTCTTCAGACAGAGATCAATGCATGAAGTGCCCTGAGGACCAATATCCAAATAGGGAGAGGATTCATTGCCTCCCCAAAAGGGTGACTTTCCTGGCCTATGAAGAAACCTTGGGCATGGCCTTGGCCTCCATAGCTGCTTCCTTCTCTCTTCTCACAGCTCTGGTTCTCTGGGTCTTTGTGAAGCACAGGGATACCCCCATAGTCAAAGCAAACAATCGGGATCTCAGCTACATTCTCCTCTTCTCCCTTTCCTTATGCTTCCTTTGTTCCCTGTTCTTCCTTGGCCGCCCCACTGCAATAAATTGCCTCCTCACACAAACAACATTTGGAGTCATGTTCACGGTGGCCATCTCCTCTTTTCTGGCCAAAACCATCACTGTGGTTCTGGTCTTCGGAGCCACAAGACCAAGCAGCAAGAGCAGAAGATGGGTGGGCTCCAGAGGGCCTGTTTCTCTTGTTGTCTTTTTTACCTTCATTCAAGTCATACTCTGTTTAATCTGGCTCCTGCTCTCTCCCCCATTCCCTGATGCAGACACACACTCTGACAATGAGCACATCATCCTTGAGTGCAATGAGGGCTCTCTCATTGCCTTCTACTCTGTCCTGGGCTACATAGCACTCTTGGCCCTAAGGAGCTTCACTGTGGGTTTTCTAGCCAGAAAACTCCCTGACACCTTCAATGAATCCAGGTTCATCACCTTCAGCATGCTTGTGTTCTGCAGTGTCTGGATCTCCTTCCTGCCCACATACCAGCGCACCAAAGGGAAGATTATATTGCATTATATCTCCTGTATAGTGGGTATTATATTGCTTGTCTTCTCAATGAAGTATGTGAGATTTAAAATGATTGAGGTCTTAAACTGTAGTGATTAAAATAGTGGAAGATATGAATTGTGATACATATAAGAGAGGGTGAGTAAATTTGACCTCAGAAAATATGTTTCACTACACTGTCTTGGTTTTTAAATCAAATATAAGGTGGTCGCTAGGGAAATATTTCCAATTATTCAAATACCCAAGTCAACTGGGTTTTATAGAGATTTTTAATTAATACAAATGTGGAATTAAAGAAAGAAAAAGAGAAAAAGGAAATAAGTATGAAGGACCTTAATTCAATATGGCCTAGACCTGAGTCTTAAGAGAGAGAAATCAGTCAGTCAGTCTTTTAACACTCACCACAAGGTCTGCCTAAGAAAGGATTCTAGTGACACCAGGCCAGCTCCATCTCAGCTGACTTCACCAGAAAGCTTTCCAGCCAGAGACTGTTCCAAAGGGCCTCTCTCCAGAGCCTCCAGGGGGACAGAGTCCTCTTAGAGGAGCTCCAGCGAGACCTCCTTAGAGATTGTTCTCCAAGAGCTTCCCTTCTCCAGAGCCTCTCTCAAGAGATTCTTCCCAAGCGATCCTCATCAGAGATCCTCCAAAAGGATTTCTCCAAAAGGATCCATCCTCAATTGATTTTGCTTTTTCTTATATATGGGTTTTTCTCCCATGTCACCTCCCCTAAGTCCCTACATCTACCAATCACTGTAGAAGCTTTCCAAAAGACTGCCCATCTAAATTCCTGCTAAGTCAACCAATCTCCTCAGTAAGTCTGAACGAGAGAAAACACAACTGAGTCAACTAATCTCATCAAGAGAAACCTTGCCCGACCCTTTTAGGTACCTAGCATCCAATTGTATCAATTCTAAAAACAGGCCTGGCTCAAAGAACTCCTTGCCTTATTATAAGCATGGGTCCAAGTACTTTCATTGTTTAGCAAGGAGTTTTCTCTCCTAAAGCAGTCTTAAGTATGGGTAGAGTAGGGGTCCTCCCATAGCAAGGAGTTTTCTCCCCTAAAGCAGGCCCAAGTAGGGATGGGGTAGAGATCCTCCTATAGCAATGAGTTTTCACATTCAAGTAGAGTTCTCACTATCTGGTAGGGAATTATTTCAAGTAGGGAATTGGAGGATTCCTCAATGTGGAGTAAAATTTTTAACATTCATAAGTCTGTGAAATTTTAAGGTTTACAAGTATAAGTATTTTTTCAAATCAGTAATACAATTTTTAAATTAGCAAAATATTTGATAAGGTATGAAACATTTTTACTTTATAAAAGATGTTGATGTGGGTTAGAATATGCTTCAATGAAACAAAATGGGAATTGATTGAATAGCTAACTCAAAGAGAACTCAGAGTTTTAAATTCAACTTGGAAACAGATTCCTAATGCCCCTATATTTTGCCCTAGTTTCTTAACATTTTAGTAATGAATGAGGCACAGATATAGTTGCCATCCTAACAAAATTTGGACAATGTAAAAAATTATAATTAATAAAACCCTATCTCTGTATCTGTCTTTCTGTCTCTCTTCCTCTCCCTTTCCCTCTCTGTCTCCCTCTGTCTGTCTCTCTATTTCTGACTCTGTCTCTCTCTCTATCTGTATCCATGGAAAGAGCAAATAAATCTCGAGTGGCCAGAATAGTGACCTCAATAGAGGATGGCATAATTAAGTAAAGCTATATGAAAACTCATATATAAACACAAATTCAATAATTCAATTTCACAAATGCTGGATTATAAAACAACATAAAATCAGTGAAATGTACTTTGCTGAAAAATTCTGGTATAAATTATAAGAAAATTAGTTCTAGACACCTATAAAAGGAAAGGATGATTATAAAGGACTCATGATGAACATGCTGCACCTCTCCTCCACCTCCTGATAGACAGGTGATAGAACAGAGTTAAAACAAAGACATGTATCAGAATACAGCCAATAGAAAGATTTCTTTTGCTTCACTATACATACTTATTAGGAGTTTCATTTTTCCCTCTTTTATATTTTTTGTAAAGAGAGTCTTCAGAAGTCTGTACCAAAGACTTAGGGATTTACAAGGACTAAATTCAATATGGGTTGGCACAGTGTCATAACAGTCAAAAAAATTCATTATTCTCGGCCAAATTAAGAAGGCATAACAGCGAAGAATAAGGTAATAGTCACATTCTACTTTACCCTTGTCAGAAAACATCTGAAGCAAGAAGTTCAGAGTTTGAATTGCATATTAATAATTTGGAGCAAGCCAATAAGAGGCCTTGTAAGACACTGAAGTGTTTTGAAAACATGCTAAAATGGAATGGAACTAGGGTGGTAAATAAATATGTACACAATACATTGGTTATGAGAAAAGATTGCTTCTGTGCTCTTCAAAAGCAGGAAAATGAAGATGTTTCCAACTAGAATTCTCTCAACAACTCCCACTGTGGACCCATTCAAAATGATGGAATAGTGGCCAAACAACTGAATGCTCAGAATCTTGGTCAATGTTTTTATATTCTACTCAGGAATATTGCTCAGAAAGTTCTCCACTAGAAAAAAAAATGTTCTCCAATACATTAGTTAAGTGAGTTCAACTTTCATCAGAAATTCAATCAATTCAATTCTGTTTCAGAAATGAAATGCAGTTCCCAGTAGAATCATAGCTAAATTGTGTTGCCTCAAAGTATATTTTCAAAACATTAAAAAAAATAACACTTAAGACTGAGGCCCTTTGAAATCATCATTGCTTTTGAATTGATCAAAGTCCTTAATTCTTGGTCAGTATACCATCAAGCACTAAATGACATCATTGACAAGTAATGGTGTCTGCTTGTAATCCACATATTCAAAATGGTATTCTGGCTTGGAATAATTACTATGTGATCATGGAAAATTCTTTCTTTCCTCTGATCCATAGTTTCTTCATAATTAAAATGGCAATAATAAACTCAAGTGAAGTTACAAGATTGTTACAGAAAAATCCAACTCAAAAAAGGGAAGTACTGTATGAAAGTGAATCATTTCTTCAAATACCTTGTCTTCTTGTTTCCTTTAAACTTCCATCTTTTTCCCTTTCCTTCTACTTCTTTGTGCTTCTCCACACTGTGGACCTCATCTTCATCATCATCCATTGCTCATCTCTTCACTGCTAGTCTTCTTCTCTTCTACCTTTTTGCTCTACATATCTTTACTTTTTTCCTCAGTTATCCTCATTCTTCACCCTCCTCTGCTTCTTCTCAACCTTCTTTTACCTTTTCTCATCCTGCTATTTAGTTTCCATCCCCCTTCTTCTCCACAATTTTCTTCACTTTTCTCTGAGTCTTCACAATCATTTTATCATCCTAGGAGTATTCCATCAGGCTCTGCAAATGGTATTTCTAACTTCAAGGAGACACAAGGTACAAACTATGCTAAGTCTTGAGTAATGAGTCTATATATCATTTGCACATCTGAGACCTTTTAATAGAAGAGATTGCCCAACTCAATGTAATGGGGAGAGTTATAAAACGACTCGGTGTGACCCTGCTATTACATAGGTATTAGGCTTAAACTATCATCACAGATCCAAGCAGAGAAGCATCTCTTTCATCTCACAGCTTTATACACAGTAGAAGGAAAACACCCTTAGTTCCTAGTTTTTCCCAGGTTCCTGTATATAAAGCAGAGAATTAGAGACTGGAACCATGATGTTATTGGCATAAAGGACTCTCCATTGAGAAAAATTCCTTCTGCCAATAAAGTTCTAGGTTGTTAATTAATGTTTAGTGTATTGGATTCCTGTTCTAAGTGTAAATTGGACATTTCATGACATCACTCATCTTTAACATTTAAAAAGATGGTACTTTTGTAACTGGAGAGTCACAATGTGCTCCTTTCTCTGAGAGACAGAAGTGAAATAAGGTGACTAAATTGGACAAGCAGACAACAGAGGGGCTGATTAGTGGAGTGATTATGGGAAACAAACATCATTTTTCTGCAGCAGGACTTGATACAAATCCCCATTACAAGCATCAGTGTTGAGTCTTCATCAAGCAACAACTGCTGGAAATATCTCTATATGCTTAACTAGTGACAAGATACTCTATACCAGACCCATATAAGAGAACAATATTCTGAGAGTCAACCCAAGCTGCAGGACTCTTGTTTAGAACTGGGGACAGAGAAGGCTGAGATCATTGAACTCCTACTCAGTTGCTATCTCTTCCTGACCTTGTCACCTTGCACAAAATATTTTCTGATCAAACTCACCCAAGACCAGAGTCACTGTGTAAGCCAGATGCCCACAGAGATTCTCACATGCTAAGAACTTTCTCTCTTCTGAAAAGCTCATGGGATTCCAACTCACTTTGTCCCAATTAGCCTTGCTGAGGACCCAGAAGTTGGGAAGAAGGAATGAGAAAAACAAGTTTTTTTTTTACTCAGACCCAGGGACACAGGTGCAGAGCCCCCAGCAGTTGTGGTCCCCAGAGTGCCTCACTGATTGAGCTCTCTCTGTCTGCATAGGGGAAGCAAATAGAAGATCCTTTCCTTATCCAATAACAAGGGCATTTGTTTATAATTACCTAAGCCCAACTTCTTCATAAATACATGTTGCTCAGCACTGCCACTATCGTCATCATCACCCAGAATTGTATTGCATTGGGTCTGCATGACTGTCAGGGGTCAAACAAAGCTGGAACAACTGCTCAGGAAAGAGGCAGGTTCTCTGCAGGAGAGTGTCCCATCCCAAGACACCTAAATCTGCTACAGGTGCTAATGCCTTGCTTCCCCCAAAGCACATCACAATTTTTTTTTGAGAAAGCAGGTGAACTTTGGCTGTGAGCTAAAAAGTAGCCTCCTTGATGTTCTTCCAACTTTACTTCCTCCTCTTCCTGCAGCTGCCCCTCTTCATGGCCAGGGAAGAAGGGACCCCCTGCCATGCAGAAAGGACTTTCAGCCCCACATATTATAGAGATGGGGATCTTGTGGTTGGAGGATTTTTTCCCCTAGTTTTACATAAATTGGACAAATTCCCATATTGGAAATGGTTTATGCATCACCCTAAGGATATTATAAAACATCATCAGTAAGTACTTATTCAGTTTTATTTCAGTTATTTTTTCACTTGTCAACCAGTTATTTCCTTCCCTGATTGCCTACAATCTCCCATTGGAAAGGAAATAAAGGGAAAACACTTGTAACAGATAAGTATAATCAAGTAAACAAATTTCCATTTTAGGTATATCCAAAAATTAGTGTCTTATTTTAGAGATAGTTGTCACCTTTCTGTAAGGAAGGGTGTATATTTCTTCATAATCAATCCTCTGCAAACATTGTTGATCACTGCTTTGCTCAAAGTTCTTCAGATTCTCACATCATTTGCTTTTATAATGATGTAGTTAAATTATATGTTGTTTTCTATGTTCTTTTGTTTTTGTACTATCTCATTATGTACTAGATCTCTGCCATTTCTCTGAAATCATCTTTCTCCTTTTAATACAGCTCACATAGATTCAATTATATCCACATTGTTCAGCCATTCCCTAATCATTTGCCACTACAAAATGAATATATAAATATATGTATGTATACACAAACATATATACACATATATTAAACACCAAGATCCTTTACATTATCTTTACATTGTTTTAGGTACAACTTGGTCATAAGATGTCTACAATTCAATTACATTTGGCAATACATACAAATTGCTATCCAGAATGTCAATATTGACACTATTAACTTAAATTCCCCTCATTTGTTTCTTTTTACCAATGGTAAAATATGATGGATATGAAGTAGAAATTCAGAGTTGTTATTACTTCCACTTTGCTGATCATTAGTCATTTGTAAAATTTTTAATAACTTTTGATTGTTTGGAATACTGACCTGAAGATCTACCTCTTTAAATTCCTTGAAATGCATTAATTGAGGAATGGCCCTTGTTTTTAGAAATTTCAATCAATTCTTTACATATCGTGGAAACAAGACTTTTAACGAAATGCTGTAGGCAATTTTTCAGTTAAATTTTTCCCTTGTTATCTTAGCTACGTTAGATTTGTTTGTGAGGAAAAGAATTTTAGTTGCTTGATGTAATCAAGTGTTCTATTTTGTTATCTTTGATCCTCAATGCTTCTTGTTTGGTCATGAAATATTCTCCAGCAGACAAAATTGAAAAACAATATATTCTATATTTCTCTCATTCATATCTGATATTATTTTTAATACTTAAGTTAAGTATCCCACTGGAGAGTATATGGGGATATAATTTGAGATGAGGGTCTTCACCATATTTCTAAAAAATTGTTGTCTAATATTCACAGCAGTATTTGTCTTATTTTCCTTTATTAGTCATTGAACTCAATTGCCTCAATTTTTGGAAATTCATTTACTGACTTTGCAAAGAATACAGGTCATTCACACAATAGTTTTTGGATATCACAGGGTAGTTGGTAGAGAACTGCTACTGTGATCTAAGTGTGATGATAAAGCTGATTGAGGGTAGAGAGTCTCCAGTACTGGCCCTGAGCCCTTGAGACCAGATAGGTTTTAAGATGGTCAAAGTTCTGGCATCTGAGTCCCTGACAGTAATAGAATAAAATTTTCAGACTATAACACTAAAGCAACAGGAGAAGCTCAAAATGTAGTAATGGCCCTTCACTAAGTGAGTATGCACTCATAGTTGTACCTGCATGAGATGGAAAAAATTCTCCATTTAAAAATTTCAGTTTCTTTCAAGGGGGAAGAATAAGATGAAAAATATTTCTTGTTCCTAACAATCTCCTTCCTACTGTAGGTGGCAGCCTAAACACTACTATCAGGTCTTGGCTTTGATGTTTGCTGTAGAAGAGATCAACAGGAACAGCAAACTGTTACCCAATATAACCCTGGGATTCCACATCTTCAATGCTTATCACAAGGATGAGACAACCTTGGAGAGCTCCCTGGTGTGGCTGTCTGGCCAGGGACCAACCATTCCAAATTACAGCTGTGAGAAGCAGAGCAAGTCTATAGTGGTCATTGGAGGAGCCACTTCTGAATTGACTGTTTCCATGGGATCCCTACTTGAGCTCTATAGGATCCCACAGGTAGGGATTTATAGGTTCAGTTAAGTCTATGCTGCTTAGAGGACACAGAAAGGCTTTAGTGGCTCTGCTACTTGAAATTTAGACTCCAAAAGTTTGGGGGAATCCTAATGTCTAATTTACCTGTCAGGTACCTCTCAGAGAAGGAAAAGGAAATTCTTAATGTAAAGGAGGAAAAAATTCTTCACTGCATCAATTCTTGTAGGAAGCAACAAATTGTTACCTACAGAATTTGTGAAACAATGCAATGAAATGCAAATATTTGTTAAATATCAAATATTTTCAATTCGCTGTGCACTGTGTTAGAGATGCAAAGAGGTCAAAAAGTCAGAAAGCACTGACCTTATATCTGTTTGTGGTAGTCAGCTTTTATGAAGAACATAATCCCTTAGGTAGAGGCCTGAATAATCAGAAAAACTTTAATACATAGAGATGAAGAATTACTCCATTCCAGGAAAAAGAGGATGGACATAGTGGGTTGAAAAGGAAGGGTTAAAAAAAGACATTCATAGAATGCTCTCACTAATCTCATGTTTGGTTCCTATTCAGGTTACTTATGGCCTCTTTGATCCCCTCTTGAGTGACCCAGTCCAGTTTCCTTCTGTCTATCAGATGGCCCCCAGGGACACTTCTCTTCCTCTTGCCATGGTTCGATTAATGCTGCATTTCAAATGGACTTGGGTGGGATTGGTTGCCTCAGATGATTCAAGAAGTGAGAAATTCCTAAGAGATCTTCAAGAAGAAATGGTCAGAAATGATGTCTGTGTCGCTTTTATATACAAGGTCTTTACTGGTTTGACAGAGGATGAACGCTATCATTCTTATTTTCTCGAAAAGCTATCTGATTCTACAGCCAGTGTGATTGTAATTTATGGCAATACAGATACACTACTGACCCTTAGGTTTAGCGAGATTCCTCATACCATTCTATACAGAATGTGGGTCACCAGCAGTCACTGGGATATTGCCAAAAAGCCAGGTTATATCTATTTTGACAATTTCCATGGAGCTCTGATATTCACAGATCAGACAAGTAAGATTCCTGGTTTCAAACATTTTCTGAAAACCGTTAACCCTGCCAAAGACCCAGAGGATATCTTCCTTCAGGACTTCTGGAACTCAGCTTTTGGATGTACATCTGAAATTGGAAAAGGAGATGGAGCTGTCTGTTCACCAAATGCTTCCTTGGACACACTGAGATTGAGCTATGTAGACATGACTATGTCTCACCAGAGTTACACTGTTTACAATGCTGTGTATGCTGTAGCCTGGGCCCTTCATGAAATGTTCTTGGTGAGATCAGAAATGGAATCCAATACAAATGGGAACAACTCAGGTATTTATCCCTGGAAGGTAAGATCTCCCCTTAAGTACTGATTTTCAAATATCTGAGTGTGGGCACTGTCGACTCCAGGAAAGAGAGACGAGATTAATAAGTCAGGTCTCCTCATTTGTAATTTAGTAACTGCAGATTTAAGGACTAATATGTCATTTCGGGCCATTTCAGAGATATCATTTCGTTTACCTATTTTAAGATATAGGAATGAGAATCAAACTCAGCTGGTCCCTTAGAGTTTTGTGGGTTGTCATTTCCTTCTCTAATTCATTTCATGAATGAGGAATCTGAGGTGAACGAGGTTAAGTTACTTGCTTAAGGTCACACTGCGAGCTAATAAGTGTTTGAGGCCAAATACAAAAATATGAAAATGACTCCTCCTGACACCCGAACTCCAGACCTCGGCCTTCATCCAATTTTCCATCTACCTGCCCACTGAAGGTTTTCACAGGGAGGTTGTGACCAGCAACACTTCCTGTTCCATTCCTCCATCAATCTAAGGAAGTCAAAGCCAGGTGTCTTTCCTCCCCATAGCAGGCTTAGTTACTCCAGAGCATCATGGTACAACAGAGGGAGTCTTTGTTTTGAAGTCAGAAAACCTGGGTTCAAAACTTGTCTCTGAATTTTTTTTTCCAGTTATCATTGAACAATCCCTTGACTTCTCCAACTTTCATCTTTAAATAAAAAATATTAGATAAAGGACTCTAAGTGTCTTTCCAAATGCAGATCTAGATCTTAACATGAGATTTTGTCTCGAAACAGATTTTTTCTATTGACTTTTCAAAATAAATACTGGAGAATAGGAATTTCTTTTAGATTTGTCTTTTCTCTCATGCACTGGCATAATGAATAACCTACCTTTTAAGGCCCATAACAGATGCTTGTTCAATGAAAAATCCTCTTTAAATATAATCTTGGATTCCTGTTTCCCCTTTCTCTAATTCACCCATTATAGAGTTGACAATAAATCAACTGGTAATTTAAATTTTTCTATTATATGACAGTAAATATACTACACAACGAAGATCTGAAAACAAAAATAAATAAAATTCCCTACTCTGATGTACCTACCTATAGGGATCTAGATATGAACTAACTTTGAAAGTATTATTGATGTATTCAAAAACTGACTCTTGTGAACAATATGCTCATGTACCAAACTAAATTATTGGCTACTTAAGCCTTGGAAGAAAGTCTAACTCTGAGCTTATCTTATGCTGGCCACTCCCTAAGTCTCCCAAAAGTTAATTGGACCTATGAGTGGGGCTCTGAGTCCTAAATGATCTCAGTCTACACCTCTTTGATCTTGTGGTTGTTAACTGAGCCAATGTTAAATTCTCTGCCATGTCACATGCTCATCAACTACCTCCCATCACCCATTCCTTGATTCTCCAATAAAATATAGTTCTCTCTCTTTCGAGTCAGAGGAGCATGCACACTGGAGTTCATGTTGTTGAATTCTTTGTCTCTGAGTTTTTCTTCCTTTTTTATGTTCCCTCTAAGTTAAAACCCCTCCAAACAATTTCTCTCAGTCTTCAGCTTCCCTTCTCAGATGTTCATCCTCAAATATATTAATTTGTGGGTGCTTGACAGCAACACTAACAATGGGGAGGACAACATAAATATACATCTGTATGTATATATGTGTGTGTGCATACATACACCCACATGGACATACATGTATATATTTATATACACATTTCTATTATTGAGTATGTATTATGTATATATTCAAAAGAAATATAGAGAATATAAATATAGAGAATATATTTTCTATATATGTAAATAATATAAAAGCAAATACAAATACATTCAAAGGAATTATGGAATGAAGACAAAAAGTAATCTTCCTAAAGAACATCTAACCATGCCACCTTCCTGATCCAATATATTATACTTTTGCTCAAGAGCCATCAATGGCTCCACAGAGCCTTTTAAAAAAATTGAAATGCTAAATTAGAATTGAAAGTATTTCTCTCCACTTTTAGCTTACCAAGCTGATTTCACATTATACCTCTTCTTTGAGAAATCCTTTAAACACACACACACACACACACACACTATAAATATATATGTATATATATATTTATATACATACATATTTATAGTGTGTTTTCACACTATAAATTAGTACGTATATATTTATAGTGTGTGTTTACATAGATATATTGTTCAGTAGATAGGTGACATCTTCACTTTATTTTATATATATTTTACTATTTAGTCAAATTAGAACATTATTCCATGGTTACAAGAATCATATTCTATTCCTCCTTTCCCTACCCCACACTTCCTGTAGCCCACCTACAATTCTACTGGGTATTACATGTGTCTTTGATCAGAACCTATTTCCATGTTGTTGATGGTTGCACTAGGATGCTCATTTAGAGTCTATATCCCCAATCATATACCCCTCGGCCCATGTAGTCAAGCAGTTGTTTTTCTTCGTTGTTTCTACTCCCACAATTTTTCCTCTGAATGTGGAGTCAGTACATTACTTTCTGTTGCTGTCATGTTAGCCAATCTGCTAGGTGTGAGATGATACCTCCAAGTTGTTTTGATTTGCACCTCTCTGATTATAAGAGATTTAGAACATTTTTTCATATGCTTATTAATAGTATTGATTTCTTTAACTGAAAATTACTTAGTCTTGTCCTTTGCCCAATTCTCAATTGGAGAATGGATTGATTATTTGTACAATTGATTTAGCTCTTTATAAATTTGAGTAATTAGACCTTTTCAGAAGTTTTTATTATGAAGATTGTTTCCCAATTTGTTGCTTCTCTTCTAATTTTGGTTACATAGGTTTTGTTTGTACAAAAACTTTTTAATTTGATGTAATCAAAATAATTTATCTTATTTAAAAAATTTTGTGATTTTTTTCTAATTCTTGCTTGGTTTTAAAATCTTTCCTTTCCCAAATATTTGACATGTATACTATTCTGTATTCACCTAATTTACTATTATTTCTATTATTCTATTATTATTATTCTATTATTTTTATTCTATTATTATTCTATTAATTCTCTATCTTTATGTTCAAGTCATTCACACTTTCTGAGTTTATCTTGGTGTAGGGTCTGATGTGTTGATACAAACCTAATCTCTTCCATACTGTCATCCAATTTTCCCAGCAGTTTTTATCAAATAGTGGATTTTGGTCCCCAAAGCTGGGATCCTTGGGCTTGTCATAGACTGTCTTGCTGAGGTCACTTACCCCAAGACTATTTCGGTGATCTTCCTTTCTGTCTCTTAGCCAGTGCCATATGGTGTTTGATGATCACTGCTTTATAATATAATTGAAGATCAAGTACTTCCAAACCACCTTCCTTCACATTTTTTTCATTATTTCCCTGGATGTCATTGATATTTTGTTCTTCCAAATGAACTTTGTTATGTTTATTTCTAATTTAGTAAAAAGGATTTTTGGTAGTTCGATGGGGACGGCACTAAATAAGTAAATAAGTTTGGGTAGGATGATCATATATATAAGGTTACTTGATCCTACCTATGAGAAGTTCATGTTTTCCCAATTGTTGAGATCTAGTTTTAATTGTGTGGAAAGTGTTTTGTAGTTCTGTTCATATACTTCCTGTGTTTGTCTCAGCAGATAGATTCCAAAGTGTTTTGTATTGTCTAGGGTGATTTTTAATGGAATTTCAATTTCTAATTCTTGATGCTAAGATGTGTTGGAGATATATAGAAATGCTGATGACTTATGTGGGTTTATTTTGTATCCAGCAAATTTGATAAAATTTATTGATTTTTTCCACTATCTTTTAGTTGATTCTCTAGGATTCCTAAAGTAGACCATCATATCATCTGCAAAGAGTGATAGCTTGGTCTCATCATTGCCAATTTTAATACCTTCAATTTCTTTTTCATCTCTCATTGATAGTGCTAGTGTTTCTGGTATAATATTAATTAATACAGGTGATAATGGGCATCCTTGTTTCACTCCTGATTTTACTGGAAATGCATCTATTTTATCCCATTGCAGATCATGTTGGCTGAAGGTTTCAGATAAATACTGTTTATTATTTTTAGGAATTACACTTCTATTACTATATTTTCTAGTGTTTTCAATAGGGATGAGTGTTGTATTTTGTCAAAGGCTTTTTCTGCATCTATGGAGATAACCATATGATTTTTATTGGTTTCCTTGTTGATATGGTCAATGATGTGGATGGTTTTCCTAATATTGAACCATCCTTGCATTCCTGGTATAAATACTACCTAATAATAATCAATAACCCCTGTGATCACTTGCTGGAGTCTATTGGCTAGTATTCTATTTAAGACTTGTGCATTTATGTTCATTAAGGAAATTGGTCTGTAGTTTTCTTTCTCTCTATTTGACCTGCATGCCTTTGGAATCAGTACCATATTAGTGTCATGAAAGGAATTTGATAGAACTACCTCTTTGCCTATTATGTCAAATATTTGTATAATATTTGGATTATTTGTTCTCTGAATGTGTGATAGAATTCAGTGGTGAATTCATCAGGCACGGAGGATTTTTAGGCAGTTCTTTAATGGCTTTTTCAATTTATTTTTCTGATATGAGATTATTTAAGAATTCTATTTCTTCTGTAAATTTAGGCAATTTATATTTTTGTAAATATTCATCCATATCACAAAAATCACCATATTTGTTGCCATATACTTGGGGGAAAGTTTTTAATGATTACCTTAATTTCCTCTTCATTGGAGGTGAGCTCTCCCTTTTCATCTATGATACTGTTAATTTGGTTTTCTTCTTTACTTTTTTTATTAGATTGACCAGTACTTTGTCTATTTTGTTTGTTTGTTTTTTCAAAATACCAGCTCCTAGTCTTATTTACTAGTTCATTATTTTTTTCAGTTTCAATTTTATTAATTTGTCCCTTAATTTTGAGGAGCTCTAATTTAATTTTCATCTGGGGATTTTTGATATGTTTGCTTTCAAGTTTTTTGATTTGTATGTCCAATTCATTGACCTGTGCCCTCCCCAATTTGTTAATATAGAACTAAAGGATATAAATTTCCCCCTGCATACTGTTTGGCTGCATCCCATAGATTTTGAAAGAATGTCTCATCAATATCATTTTCTTCAATAAAATTATTGTTTCTATGATTTGTTCTCTAACTAATCAATTTTGGAAAATCATATTATTTCATTTCTAATTAATTTTTGATTTGCCTCTCCATATCACCTTGCTGGAAAGGTTGCATTTATTATTTCTGCTTTTCTGCATTTATTTTCCAAATTTTTATGACCTAGTACATGGTCAATCTTTGTGAATGTACCATGTGCTGTTGAAAAGAAGGTGTATTTCTTTTTGTCCCTATTTATTTTTCTCCATATATCTTTTAACACAGATTTTTCTAAGATTTCTTTCACATCTCTTTCCTCTTGTTTATTTTTTTTTTATTTTATTCATCTAAATTTGATAGTGGTAGGTTCAGGTCTCCCACCAGTATAGTTTTACTATCTATTTCCTCCTTGTGAAGACTGGATTTAGCTATCTCCTAATTGTAACAATTAAGACACTTCAATCTTTCTTTATTGTGAATATAAAATTGTAATCTCCTGATTGTAACAATGAAGGTACTTAGCTCTTCTGTTAGAGTGAAGCTAGAATTGTAGGCTTAAATCTATTTTTAGATTTTAACTACAAAAAAGGTGTTAAGTAACTACAAAAGGTAAGCTTTCCAAAAGAGGTGTTAAGCAACCCAAAATGATATAATCTAACCAAAGAAGGTAAGAACTAAAGAGTGGGCAGTCCAAAAAAAAATCTAACCAAAGAAGGTGAGAACTAAAAAATCGGCAGTCCTGGAGAACAGTGTCTGCTATGATTGGTAGATGTAAAATTTAGGGAGTGTAAAAGAGAGAATCTGCAGGGTAAGCCAAGCATGCTACACAAAGCAAAAAGACATCATCTGTCAATCAAAAAAGGGACATTCCATTTGGAATGTTCTTGGAAATGGCAGTTGGAAGCTAACCCCACAGCTGAGGAATTTCTCTCTTGACTTTTGAGAGAGGAGGTAAAAGAAGTTTTGCGTGGCTGAGGGTGGTGGCTGTTCCTGAAGAGCTTATTGTGTCTCTGAATTTGAATTAATCAAGCTGAGATTATCTGGCTGTTTGGAAAAGAAGAGAGAAGATAACACTTATAAAATTGATAAGAAAAATACTTGACCTCCAAACTCTCTGACTTTCCCTGTGTCACAGTTGGGACTGAACTACCATTTTTGTATTACCCTCCTAACTTCTTGTATAGATTATGGAAAACCCCATCACTCTTACCTCATCCTCCATCCTGTCCTATATTTTTTCTAAACCTAACAGTTCACCTTGAGTTACATAGAAAGGTGGCTGACTAACAGGGGGAGGAGAAGGGAGGCAGGAGGGAGCAGGTGGAAAAACAGGTGACATTAGAGGGAGGAGGATAGGCAATGTCTTGATGAATTAGCTATCCAGTATTGTTCTATAGGCAACCCCAGTGTCTATCTCTAGTAGTGACCCATAGCACCAGATAATCCATCTATTATAGAAGGTGACACATGATTAAAAGATCTTTAAAAAGGTGACCAAAAGGCAGAAGGAGATCATTCAGATTCAGACATTTGTGCAGTCGGATTCAGACATTCAGACATTTGCATAGATTTGGAGATATTCCATTGAAAATTCAGACTCAGAGTGGGACTGGAGGAACTGGACCCCTGGAGGAATAGGCAGGAGACCTCAGACTGCTTTCATTTATATGGTCACAGTTGGTGAGTGAAAGGCTGACTTAGTGACCCCATGTTTCTGATATCAGAGGAAACCAGAGGTTTCTCTCTCTCTCTCTCTCTCTCTCTCTCTCTCTCTCTCTCTCTCTCTCTCTCTCTCTCTCTATCTATCTATCTCTATCTCTCTCTCTCTTCACCTCCCTCCTTATCTGTCTGTCTGTCTCTCTCTCTCACACACACACACATTCCTTAAATATTTTCACTCTATTGTAAATAAACTACAATAAATTCCATTTATCTTAGTAACTCATTTTGGGATTTAAAAATTACATCCCTAGTGATCAACTAATATATACAGAGTCCAACCACAATTAATTTTATCATCCTTCAACTTCACCGGCTTCTCCTTTAGAAATATGAATGCTATACCATTTGGTGCATACATGTTGATTACTGGTATTTCCTCATTGTCTATACTGCCTTTTATCAGGATGTAGTTACCTTCCCTATCCCTTTTAATCAGATCTATTTTTACTTTGGCTTTGTCAGATATCATGATTACAATTCCTAACTTCTTCCTGTCAGTTGAAGCCCAATAGGTTTTGCGCTAACCTTTAATTCTAACCTTGTGCATGCTAGCCGCCTCAAGTTTCTTTCTTGCAGACAACAGATGATAGGATTTTGATATCTAATTGACTCTCTTAATACTTTTCATTTTATGGGTGAGTTCATCCAATTCACATTCAAAGTTATGATTGCTGCTCGTGTATTCCCCAGCATTTTTGATATCCTCTCCTAGTTTTTGTCCTTTCTTCTTTTGCAATATCCTTTTAAACCAGTGGTTTGCTTTTAATAAGTCCCCCTAATACCCACCCTTAATAAGCTTCCCTTTCTTCTCCCTCCCTTTTTGTTCCCTTATTATTTTTTCAGGGTCTATAAAGTTCCCTCCCTCATCTCTTTCCTTCAGATTTTGTACTCCCTGCCCCTAACCCCCTTAGTCTGCCCTTCTTACTTTCCCTGTAGGGTAAGATAGAATTAAATACCCCAATGGATCTAGATGTTCTTCCCTCTCAAAACTGATTTCACTGAGAGTAAAGTTTAAGAATTACCTATTAGCACTCTCTTCCTCTCCTTCTTATAAGAGTATTCTTCCCTTCACCTTCCCATGTGTATCTTCATGTGATAAAGATTAGCCTATTTATTTTATTTCTTCAAGTATCTCTTGGTGCCATTTTTGATTCCTCCCTCCCTTTTTCTTTTTTTGCATATAATCTTATAGCACATAACCCCAATCTCTTCCTGTGAATGATTCCTCTAATTATTATAATACTGAATATAATTTTTGAGAGTTACAAATAACATTTTCCCCATATAATAATATAAATAATTTAATCTTATTGAAGCCCTTAAAGAAGAAAGTTTGAATAAAAAAAAACGTTCCCCCCTTTTTCTCTTTCTTATTTACTTTTATGTTTCTTTTTATAGTGTTTGGATATCAAACTTTCCCCTTAATTCTGGTTTTTTCATTAAAAATACTTGGAAATCTTCTATTTTGTTGAATGTCCATACTATATAATGGAAGCATATCATCAGTTTCGATGGATAGGTGATCCTTGGTTGAAGACCCAATTCTCTTGCCTTTCTGAATATCATATTCCAAGGCTTGCTGTCCTTTAGTGGGGAAGCTGCCTGATCTTGTGTAATCCTAATTGTTGCTTCTTGATATCTGAATTGTCTATTTTGGGTTTCTTGTAAAATTTTCTCCTTAGCTTGGAAGCTTTTGAATCTGGCAATTACAATCCTGGGAGTTGTCTTTTCAGGATTTAGTGAAGAGAGTATTCTATGAACTCTTTAAATGGCTATTTTACCACCTTGTTCCAAAACATCAGGGCAGTTTTCTTGGATAATTTATTGTAGTATGTTATCAAGACTTCTGTTTATTTTAGGCTTTTCAGGTAGACCAATGATTCTCAAATTCTGTCATCATGCTGTTTTCCTATTCCATCATCTTGTCAGGGAGATATTTTATGTTCTCTTCTATTTTGTCAGCCTTTTGATTTTGCTTTATTAATTCATGCTGTTTTGCAAGATCATTGGCTTCCAATTGCCTAATTCTGATCTTTAAGGCCTGGTTTTCCTTTTTGGTTTAGTCTGTCCTGCATTTTCATGGCTTATAGCTTTTTCTCCAAATGGGAGTTCTTGTCCTTTAAACTGTCATTTTCTTTTTTGAACTATTGCCCTCTTTTCTTGCCAGAAGGCTTCCATCTGATTTAAATTCTTCAAGAGCTTGTAGGCAATTTCCAATTTTTTTTTGCAAGGTTTTGGTTCATTTATTTGTATTTTCTCTTCTATTTCCTCTGTAACCTGGTTTTTTCCTCTATAAAAATTATCCAGGGTCAAACCCTGCTTCTTGTTTTTCTTGATGTTGGGAAGTTATTGTTCCTGGGCACTGCTTGCCATTGATATGGTGGCTTTCCTTCCCTTTCCAGTTAGAAATCTGAGTATGATGAACAGGCTCTCTGTATATGGAGCTAAGGAGCAAGGATTTTTGCCAGAGACCAACTCTAGAGTCTCTGTAGCTTCCACTGTTTGCTACCCCTTCTCAGTGCTATCTCCCTGCAGTCACCCATGGTCTATGCTCCTCACCCTCCTTGGGCCTCAGGTCTAGCTATTCTCAGGTGTAGGTCCTGAGTTGTCTCAGTCCAAAGCCAAAGACCCAGAGGTGGTCCTCATTCACTCCAGAGGTGCCCCTCACTCACTCACTGATTCTGGTTCATGCTGGCTCTGACTCTGGCTCCATAGGTGGGGTGGGGGAGGGTGGATCATCTCACATTTTGGTGAATGCTTTTTCACCCCCTTATGGTGTGGAAATGCCCAAATCCCATGTACCTTCAATGCTGTCCCCTACTGTAGAGTCCATTCATTCTTTTGAATTTGGGGAGGGTTGTTTTTTTGAGGTAGCCTGTACTGGTAGGTAGTGAGGAGAGGAAGAGTCCTACATCGAGACTGCCATGTTTACACAGAAGTCTCCACAATATATATATTCACACATCATATGTTGTATCAAAAATAGCCTACTGGAGACTAAATGATAACACTATAGCAAATATTAATAATATGGAAGTAAGTCTTGAACAAGGATACATGTAATACCCTGTTGAATTACTCATTAGCTGTAGGAGGAGAGGAAGGGAAGAATATAAATTATGTAACCATGGAGAAATATTCCAATTTAATCAATTAAATTTTAAAAAGAAAAAAGATCAAATAAGCTACTGTCTGTTCTCTGGATTTAGGATTGCATCCCCTAATTCCATGACTTTGAAAAGGCCCTTACATTAAACCTGACATGTACTTCTACTTCATATCTTCTTCCTAGAATGCCTACCTTCCTTAAAGGCTCACATTATTTTCCTCATAGTTCCAAATTCTTTCTTCATTTCCTAATCAAATGGGATATTATACATAAGAAGAAAAGTGCCTGATACATGTGAGGTGATATGTAAATGCTTCTTCCTGCCCTCTCTATTTGATAATTTGATAATATTTTCTTCCTTCTGGAATCATGTCATATTGTAATAACTAAAATGAGTTTAATAAATATAAGAATTTTAAAAATTGCACTCTAGCTGTTTATTTATTTGTTTGTTTGTTTGTTTATATGTTTATATAAATGTCAGTAGCATCAGTACCTTTATTAAAGCAAGGTAGAGATAGTAAAGGGGGGATATGTCAAAAAGAGGTAGAAAATATTGCCTAGCTAAATTCCCTAAGTCTGGATTCAAGTGCCTCACTGAAGAGAGCATCCCACTAAAGACAAGTTAAAAACAAAAAGGCCACAGTCTCTGGCCAGAAGTGAGGCTCAAAGTCAAATTTCTTGAGCCACCAATGCAGAGGTCCTCCAGCACAGAAGAAGTCCAACACAGAGACACCTGAACAGCAGAATCCCTCTTTAAGCAAGAGCAACAAACACTATCGAATGAATCAGAATGCCCTAGGTGAAATTTATGAGCCACTTTCTCCATGTGACTTCCTATCTTTCTGGTTTCTACTTCCTTTCACTTTCTGCTTTTCTATCACATCTCATGTTCCATTCAGAGTTTCTTCATTTAGCTGACACTGCCTAGAGGGCAGTGCCTATGGGATCCACCTCCCATCCTCTGATGGTGTAAACTTTTATCAAAAGGATCCTCCAGTAGAGTGGAGAGTGGAGCATTCCAAGTGCTTGTTTGATTAAATTAAGATAAAAATTTTTCACTTTTACAGTATTTACTTTTCTGTTTCAGTGTGATTGCATTTAGTAAAATGTAAGCTCCTTTAGTGCAAATACTTTTGATTTTTCTTTAATACTTCCAGAAACCAATCCATTGCCTTTTAAATAGTGGGTAATGAATAAATAGTTATGAATGCTTGTTAGACTGCATTGGAAGGAGAATCACAAACCACAGGAGGACATTGCAGCATCTCCAATAGTATGAACCAGCATTGCAAGTTCTCTTTCCATATATCCTTTCCCAGCTTTATTCTCATTCAACTGAGAGGACCCTTCTGGCTTTTTTCTCTCTTCTCAAATATTTCTACCAAGTTCTTTTGATTTGGCCCAACCTTCTAATCTACTGAGGCCTTTTTAGATCCTGCTTCTGTTATCCAATTTATTAGGAATCCATCAGTTTTGTGACAATTAAAATGTCTAAGGAGGGACTAATCCAGCTTTTATCCAACTATTCAATAAAAAAAAAATTTAGACACCCTAGAGTCTAGTACTCATCCCTGAGAGACTCATCTGTAGAAATTTTCATGTTCTTTATTTTTAGATCCACTCCTTCCTGAAGAACATCCAGTTTAACAACAGTGCTGGGAACCAAGTGGTCTTAGCTGAGAAGAACTCTGTGGCAAACTATGATATTCTCAACTATGTGACCTTTGGTAATGACACTGAAGTTCTGGTCAAAGTGGGAGAGTTTATTTCTGAGGCTCCACTTGGTCAAGAGTTCATTATCCAGCAGAAGGCAATAGTGTGGCCCAGAACATGGGGAGAGGTGAAGAATGATTGAAATGTTTGTTTAATGAAAGATGTAAACCAAAGCACATAGCACACCAGAATAGTCACTAGCATTTTCCAAACCTGGTTCAAATGGCACAAAAATTCCCTTCAGGGAGCAGTTTGAAAATCAAGGTTTTATGCCAGATTCAGCTGAGAGGATGTTGGGGCCAGGTTACCAAGGCAAATTCCTCTTTAGTTGGAGAGGCTGAGAGACAGGGAGATTATTCTATTGCACAGCTATTGTGACAAGGAAATCACTTTAAAAGACTGATATATATTAATTTAAGGTCGTCAAGGAATTCAGCTATGTAATTCCTAAATGAAAACTCAAGTCAGCAGTCAACCTTTTATGGAGTTTAATTACAAACAGGAGGAAGAAAAGTATTAGAGAGAGAGAGAGAGAGAGAGGGAGAGGAAGAGAGAAAGGGGAGAGAAAGAAATAGGGCTTAAATACCCCCTCTGTTTAGGATGGGCCAAAAGGCCCAAGCCCTTAGATAGCTGAGGCAAAGGAAAGAGATCAGTCCCTATCACTCACATGACCAAAATGGAGAAACAGTCTCAGGGGCCTCCACCTCCAGCTTCCTTCAGAGCAAGCTTCTCAGAACACAAGCTCTCAGAGCAAAAACTCTCAAACCTCCTTCAGTCCCCAGACCCCGCTATCTTTAAGGAAACCAAGTTCCCTCCCCTCAGTTCTCACACCTACCAATCACTGTCCATGTCTTCCCTGTGCCAATGGTCGCTCTAGCTTAACCCAGGACCGCCCAGAGGTCTGCCCCTTTGCACATGTCTGTTGAAGGTCATATTCTCAAATAATTAAATCTTGATCCATTGCTGCAGCCCCTCCTAAATCCTGTTAGGACTGAGTAGGGTGGAAATTGTATTTTCCAAGACCTGGTTCTGTCATTCCAAGTATCTCTATTGTATCAATTCTAAAATCAATCATGACTCAAAGAACTTCCTGTTCTATGCTTAAGCATAGGTCAAAGCCCTTTCCATTGTTCAGCAAAAGGTTTCTGTCCTAAAGTAATCTTAAGTAGGGAGGAGAAGGAACCTCCCATGCCAAGGGGGTTCACATTCCAATAGACTATCAGTAAGAAATTTTTCAAGTATGAAATTTCCCAATGGTGAAATTTCCAACATTTATAAGTCTAAGAAATTTTAAGGTTTACACTATTAAAGGGGGAAGCCAAAGAATCTCCCTTGTCCATAGCAGTCAAAGAAAAAGGAAGTAGGAGCATTCGGAAACTTCTTATTAGAGTTAATGATTCTTGATCAATGCCTTCTATATCCAGCAAAGTTTCGATGGTATCAAAGTGCTCTAAGTGATATCAGACCTCTAAATATTTAGGATTCCTGGAAGAGAACCCTGTGTTATACAAATTCTAGTTCTAGCTCCCATTAATGGGAATAATGTTTTCCTTTTGATGTTGATCCATGTCCCACACTTAGAAATATAACAGCTACCTTTACTATCTAAATCTCTCAATTCCACAGGCCACTAAAAGATGAACTACAGAGTCATCAATTCAAAAGGTGACAGATCTAGAATTGATAAGATCAGGGAGAAGGCTAAGATCCCTGCTTAAGTCAGTTCAAAGTACTTGGAAATTTTATGTGGGTGAAACAAAATTATTCAGAGAATGGAAGTTTCTCTAAAAGTGTAAGATCTGTAGGCAGAGGGAAGGATTTATTATTTTTATAATGTGACACAATCCCTTAATCATTCATCCATTCAGCTATGTATTTATTCAAAAACTATTTCTTAAGGATATTATCTGAGTTGAGTCCTGGGTTACAAAGATAATACAAGAATCTTCCATGTGTGGTTTCTTCCTCTTTGACTTCAGAGGTTGCATTTTAGACAAAATTACAATTGCTCTGAGATCCTGCCTAGAAAAAAAAATGCACAATTTAAGCTTAGGTTTAGGTCCCCACCCCATTTGACTTTCTCTCGCCTGCCTTGCTTGTTCATGATCAAGACTCAATTCATGTTCCTAGTAATATCTGATTCTCCAAACAGCATATGAAATTGTACATTTTGAAAATTCACAGGCAAGGGAAGGTGCATTAAAAAGGTGACATTTTCTTGAGACTGATTTCTATCTAGGACATGAGCTGCAAAATGTGTATCGAGCTGAAGATCCCTATGGATTCTCTCTTCTCTGCCACATTGACTCAGGTCTAACTTTCATTCTCAATGATATAATGGAAAAACCAAGCTTACTTTAACCATTTCACTTCCAGACAATTAGAATCTTTGGTTCTAAGAACTCCTTCCTTTTATTCAAATGATGGATTTTAACTGATTCAAAAAACTTAATAAATCTCATTCATATTTGATTCTGATTGAATCAATTGAGCACTGTTGCTACTTCATAAATGTGATCACTTTTAAGTAGGAGAAATAAAAAAAACCAAGTATGACCCTTACACTACACACTCACACAAACACATGAACACTCATACTCATAGAGAGGGAGAGACAGAAAAAGAGAGATAGAAAAAGATATATGGAGGAAGGGATCCAAAGACACAGACACAGACAGACAGAGAGAAATATTTGCTATGTCTCATACTAAGAGACTGGAGACTCAAACCTCAAATACTTCTTCTTTCTGAGGGTAGTCTCTGCATTATCCTTTTTCAATACATTCCAAATGCTTTGCATGATAATTAGGTAGTTCAACAGGTAGAGTGACAGCCAAGGGACCAGGAAGATCTGATTTTAAATCATTCTTCTGACACCTAATGTTTAACTCATGCCACACCAATTAACCATTTTCCCTTAGTTTCCTCACTTACAGAATGAGAAAGTGAAGGAAATTGAAAACCACTCCATTGTCTTTGCTAAGAAAAGCAGAAAAACGGTCACAGAGTCAGACAGAACAGAAATGACTAAACAGAAATACTTCTACTAAAAAAAACTTAGAAAAAAGCTTCTATTTGATAAAAAAAATTCTAGCCACTAACATTATTCTGTCTCCAAAACCGTTCATATGCCAATGTAGTAGGGGATGTGGGGAGGGACAGACTCCACACCCTGATTCATATCCTAAAAGCTTTTTCTGCTCCTTAAGAGAAAAGCAATGCAGCTATTTTGGTCTGCAGAGACTTGCATTTTTTCCCCAAGGTAACTGGCTCAAGCCTTTGCACATAGGAATGTCATATTCATGAAAAAAATAGATTTGGTAGCCTTTGCAGAATAAGCAGATTGTGTGCTTGTAGCTAACAACAAACTAAAATTAGATAACAAAGCACATTAAGACATGCATATGCTGACTCCAAACAACATCATTATGACTTGGATGCTTTTTGTGTAGCCTCTTCCCTCCAGATGCGACAAAGTCTGTAGCCCAGGATTCCACATAAAAGTCCAGGAGGGAAAGCCTGTCTGCTGTTTTGACTGTGCACCCTGCCCACAGGGGCAGATTTCCAACCAGACAGGTAAGTCTATGGACTCATAGCAAACACATATCAAGAGACACAAAATAAAGCTGGATGATACTCGGTTGATAGTCTAGTAATGGAAAACCCAATAGCTATAGAACATGGCATGAAAGGAAACCCAGGAGCAAACTCACAAAGATCAAGCAAATTGAGGGTCAAGAGTGACCAGTTAGTGAGAGTTGATGTATTGGAAGTCCACCAGATTAGAAATTTCTGACCTAGTTTTTGTGTGGCTCAATTACTCAGGGATAAACTTCTAGAAATGCCTTCTGACACTGATCATTACACTACATCGCCATTACATTAAGTAGGGCTTTAGAATTTTCAGACGCTCTTTTCTCACAAGACCCCAAAGACAAAATGTTACTATCTTTGTCAGAGTTGTATTGAAGAGAAAGAAAAAGTGACCAACTGTAGTAACACAGTTATTAAGAAGAGGTAAGGATCAAACCCAGGACACTGCACAGAATTCCAACACATTTTCAAATTCCTCTCAAATATTTCTCCTCAGTGCTTCCATGTATTTTGCACAATGCATGCCAGGAAGGCACCAATCCTCCTCCATTAATCAGAAACTTCCTTGCCTTTCTGTTGCTCCATAACCTTATTCAGTTCCAGATTTCTCCTTATTCGCCAGGAAGCTTGGATCTCTGAGAAGAAACCAATATACTTTGAAGAGGATATTAAGCTGAGAAAGTTGAGTAAACAGTCAGATATTTAGAAAATCAATGCCAACATGAGGAAAATGGGAAGTAATATAGCCTATAGAAATACTCTGACCTAGAGAAATATCTCAGGGGAAAAAAGTCTGTGAAGGAAGTTCTTTCAATAGTCTTAGGAATGGAAAGTGTTTGGGAGGATGCCCTCTCTTCAGCAGTAAATCAATACAAGTGTTAGCTTTCAAAGTGGGGTCTCCTGATCATGGCTGGAAGACACACAAGACATTGTTTTTATAACCTGAAATGATGGAAAATGAGCAGTGACCTGCCCATATACCCTGTTCATTGGGGGAAGGATCACTTGGTTCTTGTAAGTGAGTGGGCTGGACAAGGATTAAATCTGAAAAGTGGTAGGACCCAGGCTTGCATGAGATCCCTTGAGTATATCATGCTGTAACGGAGGAAATAAAAAGGTATGAACTAAATTTAAGAGTGGAGTCCCCAGGAATTATCAGTCAATTCCAAATGACTTTTAAGATAGTATATTTACAAAAGGAGAAAGAATGTAAGAAAAAAAAATCAGAGAGAGCAGATACTTACTTGGCCTGGTCTGAAACAGACAGGACTTAAGAGGATGGAGCAAAGGGGGCCCAGAGGAAAATTAAATAAGGGTTTAAGCCTTGAGATCTCCTCTGAGATAGGGGGCCTCCAGAATAATCCAGAGAAAGGACTCAACCTTTTTCACTCATCCATGTGGTAGTCCTAATTGAAACTAGAAAGCAGTCCTCAGTCACAGCCTCTCCAGGGTACTTCAAGTCAACTTCAAGGTAAAAGAACTCCTCACCAGAAATTCTTGCCACTTGTAAAGACCATTTTTTCCTCACTTCCTGGGCCTTCCTTCCATTTTTACATGGGTCAATTACAGTTAAAGTTTTGTTTAGGACAGCCCAGTAGCCAGGCAGTCGAATCTTATTCATTAATTACTATAGCACACGAGGGTCACAGACCTCCCCAAATTTAAGGGGTATGTACACTTCTGGTGATTAAATCTAAAATTGGGAAGGGAAGAGTTAATCCCATCTTCACAATAACCAAGTGGTCATCCACTTTCTGCTTAAAGGTCTACAACAAGGGGAGAGCCATTATTCTCAATGCAGTTCCCTAAATTTTTAGACCACTCTCATTTTTAAGATTTTCTTAAGATAGAATCTAAATTTGTCTGTTCGCAATTTCAACACAAGACTGTATCTTGTGTTGCCCTCTAGCTAGCCCTCTCCCATCAAACAGAGCTAATATAGTCCTTCCACTAATATTAGCCCTTTGAATACAAAGTATCACCTATCCCCTCTTCTGAATATTTTCCCCACCATAAACTTGCACAGATCCTTCCTTCAATATTCTTAGAACACTCAGAGTTGAGGTCCAAGAGAAGAATGTAAGAGTCATGTTGGTAAAGTGAAAAAGGCATCTCGTCAACAGCTAATGGCATATAGATACACCATCATAGAAGAATTCACCATCAACAGGAAAGGCAAAGGAATCAAGACCTTTAAAAATTATAGAGGCTGAATCTCCACAGAGAGTTTAAGAAGAGCTCCAGAAAGACTAACTTAGTGAATACAATTGAAACATTTTCCTGAGGGAAAAGTCTATAAAGAATAGTTAGATACAGGATGAGGACAGACTATTAAAAGATACATTGTCAACATCCATTAAATCATTTCAACAACAACCTGGATTTCTTTACTTTGTGACATATTACTATAACATTTTATTAGCTAGCTTGTATAGAGCACTATTAAGGGAGTTGAAAAACATTTTACATTTGTTAATTCATTTAATCCTCATAACTACATAAGATAAGTGCCATTATAATCCCCATTCTACAAGGGATGAAATTCAGAAGAAAGAAGTTACATTGACTTCTAGGATCACAAAATTACAGGTTATGAGGCAAGATTCAATGGAATCAACTGGAGAAATTTATAGTTTTATAATATCAATTTGGGCCACACTGATAGGTGAAGTATGCAAACTTGCTATTCTAAGATTTTGTTCTCTTCAGACAGAGATCAATGCATGAAGTGCCCTGAGGACCAATATCCCAATACGGAGAGGATTCACTGCCTCCCCAAAAGGGTGACTTTCCTGGCCTATGAAGAAACCTTGGGCATGGCCTTGGCCTCCATAGCTGCTTCCTTCTCTCTTCTCACAGCTCTGGTTCTCTGGGTCTTTGTGAAGCACAAAGATACCCCCATAGTCAAAGCAAACAATCGGGATCTCAGTTACATTCTCCTCCTCTCCCTTTCCTTATGCTTCCTTTGTTCCCTGTTCTTCATTGGCCGCCCCACTGCAATAAATTGCCTCCTCAGACAAACAACATTTGGAGTCATGTTCACAGTGGCTGTCTCCTCTATTCTGGCCAAAACCATCACTGTGGTTCTGGCCTTCAGAGCCACAAGACCAGGCAGCAGAAGCAGGAGATGGGTGGGCTCCAGAGCACCCATCTCTCTTGTTGTCTTCTGTACCTTCATTCAAGTCATGCTCTGTGCAATCTGGCTCCTGCTCTCTCCCCCATTCCCTGATGCAGACACACACTCTGACCCTGAGCACATCATCCTTGAGTGCAATGAGGGCTCTCTCATTGCCTTCTACTCTGTCCTGGGCTACATAGCATTCCTGGCCCTGGGGAGCTTCACTGTGGCTTTTCTAGCCAGAAATCTCCCTGATACCTTCAATGAAGCCAAGTTCATCACCTTCAGCCTGCTTGTGTTCTGCAGTGTCTGGATCTCCTTCCTGCCCACATACCAGAGCACCAAGGGGAAGATGATGGTGGCTGTGGAGGTCTTCTCCATCTTGAGTTCCAGTGCTGGCTTACTAGGCTGCATCTTCATCCCCAAGTGCTATGTAATCCTTGTACAGCCACAGAAGAACACCAAGAAATTTTTAAAGAATAATCCAAGTTCCTGAGACAAGAAGAATTCAGAATATTTCTGTATTACACCCATGAATAACAAGATGTTTTTAAAAATTAATTAGTCTTGCTTGAAAATGCCTCAATTTTTACCCAGCTGAAAATCTTTATAGCTGCTCTCTTTGCAGTGGCAATGAGCTAAAAATAAGGGGGATACTCATCAATTGGGTATTGGGTAAAGAAGTTTGGTACATATTTGTAATGAAATACTACTCAGCAATAAAACATGACAAATAAGTTAATTTTTTTCAATACACAGAAAGACCAAAATGAAATGAAGAATGAAAGAAACCAAACCAAAAGAACATTATAGAGAACAACCAAGACATTGTTTGAAGAATAACTTAATGACCACCTCAAGAGAAAGAACTGTTAATAAATAGGAACATGATAGAAATAGTACATGCACACACACACATATATATATACACACATATAATTAAAATTCCAATAGACGGAGTTCCATATAAGAGAACCAACTTATTGGTCAGGCTAACAATAACCAGTAAATTTTTTGGTCAATGTTCTCTCAGTGATCAAAGGCAAAGATATTTAGCATCTTGAGCCATAAAATATAATTTTGGAAGCTTCTTCTACAGCCCTCCTCTAAACATCACCTCTTGGTGAATATCTAATGAAAAGAACTGATTTTCCCTCAGTCCCTCCAGGATTGCTTCATGACACTGACAGGAGCCATGCCTGGTCATAAGATTCTAGTTCTGGACAGGAAGATCAAGTTGGGTCTGAGTAAGTTTTGATCTCCATAGCTCATTTCAATTGGGAACTCAAGGATGATGTCTTGCTGCCTGCACACATTCTCCCCTTGAACCTGTCTTGTTTCCCAGGCAACATATCTTCAATTTCAATCACCTCAACTTCTAAGATGCTCTGAGGCATGGAATGTAAAAGCATTTCTTGACTTTCTTAGAAACAAAGAGATAGTGAAAGAGGTTTGAAAGGCAGTTTCAAGATTCAATTTCAAACGGAGAAATAAAAAATTATCAATTATGTATATAAATACATATATTGTACCTATTTCTCATTCTGTCTCTTGAGCTCTCTGTCTCTTTGATCCATCTCTATCTCATTCTCATCTCTGGGTTTCTGTATGACTTTCTTATTCTTACTCTCATTCTCCGTCTCTTTCTCTGAATGATGAAGACAAGAGCAATAATTTAATGAACTGACAGAACATTAACCTCAATTTAAGAAGACAGAATTAAATAAGGATGTATGTGTGTGTTTGTGTGTGTAAAGTCCTACAGAATTTCAATTTCAAAAATGTAATTTCACAAATATATGGTTGAAGCAAAATATATGTCAGTCAAATTATCTTTTATTTCTGGGGAAATGCTGGAGTGAATAATTAGAAATTTATTTCTTGATATCTAGAAGGGGAATAGAAGATTACAGAAGACTTTTTTATATATATATAACCCTTACCTTCCGTCTTGGAGTCAATACTGTGTATTGGCTCCAAGGCAGAAGAGTGGTAAGGGCTAGGCAATGGGGGTCAAGTGACTTGCCCAGGGTCACACAGCTAGGAAGTGGCTGAGGCTGGATTTGAACCTAGAACCTCCCGTCTCTAGGCCTGGTTCTCAATCCACTGAGCTACCCAGCTGCCCCCTACAGAAGACTTAATAAAACTTCATTCCTCTCTGCTGACAGAAGGGATTTTCCCGAAGTTTCAACTGAGACATTCTATCTAGATGTGGTAATTGGAGATATTATCCTTCACTAGGCATGTTTCTTCCAAGAGTTTTATTTCTCCTTTTCTAATTGGCAGAAGCTTTCCACTAACTGAAAAAAATATGATTTAAATTAAAAAGAAAAGTAGGATCAAATTACATGGACCAGCACCAATATAACAAGAATGGGTCATATAAAAGTGATTGCATGGCCTGTCAGGACAAGGCCACTAAATGGGCATGTATTTAAAAAAATCAGTCAGCAATCCTTTGCTATTTGCTTTCTATGTGTTGAGTTCTATGATGAGTAGAGAATATAAACCAAAAGTGAAAAAGATCTAGAATACTATAATGTAAATGTTCTGAATGGTTTCTTAAATTTTGGTCCAAAAAAGAGAATATTATGCACAGTAACACAATTATAATGACAATAAATTTTGAATGACTTACTTTCTCAGATTAATACAATGAACCACAATTCCAAAAAACTCATAACAGAACATTCTATTCATTTTCACAGAGAACTGACAAACTCTGAAAGTATATTCAAGGAAAGTTTTTCACATTCTTTTTCTTGGTTTGTTGATGTTATTGTCTATGTAGAAAGATGTTTTGCATTATATCTCCTGTATAATGGGTATTATATTGCTTGTCTTCTCAATGAAGTGTAAGTATTTTGTTCAAATCAGTAATAAACTTTTTAAATTAGCAAAATATTTGATAAGGTATGAAACATTTTTACTTTACAAAAGGCGTTGATATGGGTTAGAATACGCTTCAATGAAACAAAATGGGAACTTATTGAATGGATAAACTCAAAGAGATCTCAGAGTTTTAAATTCAACTTGGAAAGTGATTCCTAATGCTCCTATATTTAGTCCTAGTTTCTTAACATTTTAGTAATAAATGAGGCACAGATATAGTTGCCATCCTATCACAATTTGGACAATGTAAAAAATTATAATTAATAAAACCCTGTCTCTGTATCTGTCTTTCTGTCTCTCTTCCTCTCCCTTTCCCTCTCTGTCTCCCTCTGTCTGTCTCTCTGTCTCTGACTCTGTCTCTCTCTCTATCTGTATCCATGGAAAGAGCAAATAAATCTTGAATGGACAGAATGGTGACCTCAATAGAGGATGATATAATTAAGTAAAGATACATGAAAACTCATATATAAGTACAAATTCAAAAATTCAATTTCACAAATGCTGGATTATGGAACAACATAAAATCAGTGAAATTTACTTTGATTGCTGAAAAATTCTGGAATAAATTATGAGAAAATTAGTTCTAAACTCCTATAAAAGGAAAGGATGATTATAAAGGACTCATGATAAACTTGCTGCACCACTCCTCCACCTACTGATATACAGGTGATGGATACAGAGTAAAAACAGAGATATGTATCAGGATACAGCCAATAGACAGATTTCTTTTGCTTCACTATACATATTTTTGAGTTTCATTTTTCTCTCTTTTATATTTTTCTTAAGAGAGTCTTCAGAAGTCTGTACCAAAGACTTAGGGATTTACAAGGATTGTAATTCAATATGAGTTGGTATGGTGTCATAACAATCAAAAAAATTCATTATTCTGGGCCAAATTAAGAAGGCATAACAGTGAGGAATAAGGTAGTAGTCACATCCTACTTTGTTGTTGTCAGACAACATCTGAAGCAAGATGTTCAGAGTTTGAAATGCATATTAATAATTTGGAGCAAGTCAATAAGAGGCCTTGTAAGACACTGAAGTGTTTTGAAAACATGCTAAAATGGAATGGAACTAGGGTGGTAAATAAATATGTACACAATACATTGGTTATGAGAAAAGATTGCTTCTGTGCTCTTCAAAAGCAGGAAAATGAAGATGTTTCCAACTAGAAATCTCTCAACAACTCCCACTGTGGACCCATTCAAAATGATGGAATAGTGGCCAAACAACTGAATGCTCAGAATCTTGGTCAATGTTTTTATATTCTACTCAGGAATTTTGCTCAGAAAGTTCTCCGCTAGAAAAAAAATGTTCTCCAATACATTAGTTAAGTGAGTTCAACTTTCATCAGAAATTCAATCAATTCAATTCTGTTTCAGAAATGAAATGCAGTTCCCAGTAGAATCATAGCTAAATTGAGTTGCCTAAAAGTATATTTTCAGAACATTAAAAAAAATAACACTTAAGACTGAGGCCCTTTGAAATCATCATTGCTTTTGAATTGATCAAAGTCCTTAATTCTTGGTCAGTATACCATCAAGCACTAAATGACATCATTGACAAGTAATGGTGTCTGCTTGTAATCCACATATTCAAAATGGTATTCTGGCTTGGAATAATTACTATGTGATCATGGCAAATTCCTTCTTTCCTCTGATCCATAGTTTCTTCATAATTAAAATGGCAATAATAAACTCAAGTGAAGTTACAAGATTGTTACAGAAAAATCCAACTCAAAAAAGGGAAGTACTGTATGAAAGTGAATCATTTCTTCAAATACTTTGTCTTCCCTTTTTCCTTTAAACTTCCATCTTTTTTCCCTTTCCTTCTACTTCTTTATGCTTCTCCACACTGTGGACCTCATCTTCATCATCATCCATTGCTCATCTCTTCACTGCTAGTCTTCTTCTCTTCTACCTTTTTGCTCTACATATCTTTACTTTTTTCCTCAGTTATCCTCATTCTTTACCCTCCTCTGCTTCTTCTCAACCTTCTTTTACCTTTTCTCATCCTTCTATTTAGTTTCCATCCCCCTTCTTCTCCACAATTTTCTTCACTTTTCTCAGAGTCCTCACAATCATTTTATCATCCTAGGAGTATTCCATCAGGCTCTGCAAATGGTATTTCTAACTTCAAGGAGACACAAGGTACAAACTATGCTAAGTCTTGAGTAATGAGTCTATATATCATTTGCACATCTGAGACCTTTTAATAGAAGAGATTGCCCAACTCAATGTAATGGGGAGAGTTATAAAACGACTCGGTGTGACCCTGCTATTACATAGGTATTAGGCTTAAACTATCATCACAGATCCAAGCAGAGAAGCATCTCTTTCATCTCACAGCTTTATACACAGTATAAAGAAAACTCCCTTAGTTCCTGAACACTTTTCCCAGATTCCTGTATATAAAGCAGAGAATTAGAGCCTGGAACCATAATTTTATTGGCATAAAGGACTCTCCATTGAAAAAAATTCCTTCTGCCAATAAAGTTCTAGGTTGTTAATTAATGTTTAGTGTATTGGATTCCTGTTCTAAGTGTAAATTGGACATTTCATGACATCACTGATCTTTAACATTTAAAAAGATGGTACTTTTGTAACTGGAGAGTCACTATGTGGTCCGTTCTCTGAGAGACAGAAGTGAAATAAGGTGACTGAATGGGAGAAGCAGACAACAGAGGGGCTGATTAGTGGAGTGATTCTGGGAAACAAACATCATTTTTTCTGCAGCAGGACTTCATACACATCCCCATTCCAAACATCAGTTTTGGGTCTTGTCAAGCAACAACTGCTGGAAATATCTCTATATGCTTAACTAGTGACAAGATACTCTATACCAGACCCATATAAGAGAACAATACTCTGAGAGTCAACCCAAGCTGCAGGACTCTCTCGTTCACAATTGGGGACAGAGACAGCTGTGATCACAAAACCCCTACCTCTTTCTGACCTTGTCAACTCTCACGAAATGTTCTTTGGTGAAACTCATCCAAGACCAGAGTCACTGTGCAAGCCAGATGCCTCCATAGATTCTCACATGCTAAGAAGTTTCCCTGTTCTGAAAAGCTCATGGGACTCCAACTCACTTTGTCCCAGTTGGCCTTTCTGCGGACCCAGAAGTTGGGAGGAAGGAGTGAGAAAAACAAGTTTTTACTCAGATCCTGGGACACAGGTGCAGAGCCCCCAGCAGTTGTGGTCCCCAGAGTGCCTCACTGAATGAGCTGTCTCTCTCTGCATAGGGGGAAGCAAACAGAAGATCCTGTTCTTATCCAATAACAAGGACATTTGTTTATAATTACCTAAGCCCAACTTCTTCATAAATACATGGTTGCTCAGCAATGCCTCAGTCCTGATTGTCACCCAGTATTGTATTGCATTGTGTCTGCATGACTGTCAGGGTTCAAACAAAGCTGGAACAACTGCTCAGCAAAGAGGCAGGTCCTCTGCAGAAGACTGTCCCATCCCAGGGCACCTGGAACTGCTACAGGTGCTGTTATCCTGCTTCCCCTAAATCATATCACAATTTTTTTGAGAAAGCAGGTGGACTTTACCTGTGAGCTAAAGGGTAGCCTCCTTGATGTTCTTCCACCTTTACTTCTTCCTGCTCCTGCAGCTGCCACTCTCCGTGGGCAGGGAAGAAGGGAAGCCCTGCCATGCAGAAAGGATTTTCAGTCCCACATACTATAGAGATGGGGATCTTGTGGTTGGAGGATTTTTTCCTCTACTTTTATATAAATTGGACAAATTCCCATGGTGGAAATGGTTTTGGAAATACCCTCAGGCTATTATAAAACAACATCAGTAAGTACTTATTCAGTTTTACTTGAGTTACTTTTTTCATGTGTCAACCAGTTATTTTCTGCCTCGTTTACCTACAATCTCCCATTGGGAAGAAAAGAAAGGGAAAACACTTGTATCAGATAAGTATAATCAAGCAAACAAATTTCCATTTTAGGTATATCCAAGAAAGAATGTCTGAATTTGGTGAGATATTAATCACCTTTCTGTAAGGAAATATGTATATTCTTCATAATCAATCCTCTGCAAACATTGTTGATCACTGCTTTGCTCAAAGTTCTTCAGATTCTCACATCATTTGCTTTTATAATAGTGCGTTATATTATCTGCTGTTTTCTATGTTCTTCTGTCTTTGTACTATCACAGAATGTACAAAATTTCTGCCATTTCTGTGAAATCATCTTTCTCCTTTTACTACAGCTCACATATAGTCCATTATATCCACATATCAAAATTTCTTCAGCCATTCCCTAATCATTTGCCACGACAAAATGAATATATAAATATATGTATGTGTACACAAACATATACACATATATATTAAACACCAAGATCCTTTACATTATCTTGACATTCTTTTAGAAATTACTTGGTCATAAGATGTCTACAATTCAATAACATTTTGGTAATATGGACAAATTGCTATCCAGAATGTCAACACTAACACCATTATCTTAAATTCCTCTCACATTTGTTTCTTTTTTCCAACTTTACCAACATGATGGATATGAAGTAGAAATTCAGAGTTGTTATTACTTCCACTTTGCTGATCATTAGTCATTTGTAAAATTTTTAATAACTTTTGATTGTTTGGAATTCTGACCTAAAGATCTACCTGTTTAAATTCTTTGAAATGCATTAATTGAGGAATGGCCCTTGTTTTTACAAATTTCAATCAATTCTTTACATATCATGGAAATGAGACTTTTACCGATATGCTGTATGCATTTTTTCAGTTAAATTTTTCCCTTTTTATCTTAGCTACATTAGATTTGTTTTTGAGGAAAAGAATCTTAATTGCTTGATGTAATCAAATATTCTATCTTGTTAGCTTTGATCCTCTGTGCCTTTTGTTTGGTCATGAACTATTCTCCATTAGACAAATCTTAAAATGAATATATTCTATATTTCTCTTATTCATTTGGATATTATTTTTAATACTTAGCTTAAGTATTCCACTGGAGAGTATAGGGGGATAGAATTTGGGATGAGGGCCTTACCACAATTCTAAAAAACTGTTGTCTAATATTCACAGCAGCATTTGTCTTATTTTCCTTTATTAGTCATTGAACTCAATTGTCTCAATTTTTGGAAATTCATTTACTGACTTTGCAAAGAATACAGGTCATTCTCACAATAGTTTTTGGATATCACAAGGTAGTTGGTACAGAACTGCTACTGTGATCTAAGTGTGATGAGAAAGCTAGTTGAGGGTAGAGAGTCTCCTCTACTGGCCCTGAGCCCTTGAGACTAGAGAGGTTTTAAGATGGTCAAAGATCCGGCATCTGAGTCCCTGACAGTAATAGAATAAAATTTTCAGACTATAACACTGAGGCAACAAGAGAAGCTCAAAATGTAGTAATGGCCCTTCACTAAGTGAGTATGCACTCATAGTTGTACTTGCATGAGATGGAAAAAATTCTCCATTTAAAAATTTCAGTTTCTTTCAAGGGTGAAGAGTAGGAAGAAAAATATTTCTTGTTCCTAACAATCTCCTTCTTTCTTTAGGTGGCAGCCTAAACACTACTATCAGGTCTTGGCTTTGATGTTTGCTGTAGAAGAGATCAACAGGAACACCAAACTATTACCCAATATAACCCTGGGATTCCATATCTTTAATGCCTATCACAATGATGACAGAACCTTGGAGAGCTCCCTGGTCTGGCTGTCAGGCCAAGGACCAACCATTCCAAATTATAGCTGTGAGAGGCAGAGCAAGTCTATAGTGGTCATTGGAGGAGCCACTTCTGAATTGACTGTTTCCATGGGATCCCTTCTTGAGCTCTATAGGATCCCACAGGTAGGAATTTATAGCTTCAATTTAGCCTATACTACTTACGGGACACAGAAAGAATTTGATGGCTCTGCTACTTGAAATTCAGACTGCAAAACTTTGGGGGAATCCTAATGTCTAATTTACCTGTCAGGTACCTCTCAGAGAAGGAAAAGGAAACTCTTCATGTAAATGAGAAAAAAATTCTTCACTGCATCAATTCTTGTAGGAAGCAACAAATTGTCACCTACAGAATTTGTGAAACAATGCAGCTAAAAGCAAATACTTGTTAAATATCAAATGTTTTCAATTCGCTGTGCACTGTGTTAGACATGCAAAGAGGTCATAAAGTCAGAAAGCACTGACCTTATATCTGTTTGAGCTAGGCCAGGTATAATGAAGGACATGATCCCTTAGGTGGAGGCCTGTAAACCTTAAAATTTCTTAGACTTATGAATGTTGGAAATTTCCCCATTGGGAAATTTCATACTTGAAAAAATTTCCTACTGATAGTAAGAACTCTATTGGAATGTGAAACTCCTTGGCATGGCAGGATCCTTCTCCTCCCTACTTAAGACTACTTTAGGACAGAAACCTTTTGCTAAACAATGGAAAGGGCTTTGACCCATGCTTAAGCATAGAACAGGAAGTTCTTTGAGTCATGATTGATTTTAGAATTGATACAATAGAGATACTTGGAATGACAGAACCAGGTCTTCGAACTTACAATCTCCACCCTACTCAGAGTAACAGGATTTAGGAAGGGCTGCAGCAAAGATCAAGATTTAATTATTTGAGAATATGACCTTCAACAGACATGTGCGAAGGAAACAGATCTCTGGGCGGTCCTGGGTTAAGCTAGAGCCACCATAGGCACAGGGGAGACATCGACAGTGATTGGTAGATGTGAGAACTGAGGGGAGGGGACTTAGATGGTTTCCTTAAAGATAGCATGGTCTGAGGACAAGTGGAGAGGAGGTGGATGCTCTGGAGGAGGTTGCTCTGAAGGAGCTGAGAGGAGAGATGTCCTGGAGGGAGAGCTGCTGGAGAGGTCTTGAAGGAGGCTGTGGAAGAAGAACTCAGGAGGAGTCAGGAGGAGAATTCTTTGGAAACAGTTCTTGAAAGGAGGCTCTCTTGAAGGTGTAGCCTGAGGTTGGCATGAGAAGCCTTACCTAGAGAGATCTTGGGTGAGTGATAAAACCAACTGACTGATTTATTCATTCTTATTCCTTTCTTACTTTCTCTCTTTTTCTATTGATTAATCAGTGTATTATAAATTAAATTTCTCTATAAAACCCAGTTGGCTTGGGCATATTCATAAATTGGGAATATATTCCCTGGAGACCATCTTATATTTATATAAACCCAAGACACAGTAGAAAACATATTTCAGCGGTCATAATTGTTATATATTTCCCTTGTTCCCAAAACATTTTAATTATCACAGTTTATGGCTCCCACTCTCTTATCTACAACTATTTAACGGTAAAAACTATTTTAAATCTAACAGGCCTAAATGATCAGAAGTACTTTAATAGGTAGATATGAAGAATTACTCCATTCCAGGAAAAAGAGGATGGAAACAGTTAGTTGAAAAGGAAGGGTTAAAAAAAAAGACATTCATAGAATGCACTCACTAATCTCATGTTTGGTTCCTTTTCAGGTCACCTATGGCCTCTTTGATCCACTCTTGAGTGACCCACTCCAGTTTCCTTCTGTCTATCAGATGGCCCCCAGGGACACCTCTCTTCCTCTTGCCATGGTTCGATTAATGTTGCATTTCAAATGGACCTGGGTGGGATTGGTTGCCTCAGATGATTCAAGAAGTGAGAAATTCCTAAGAGATCTTCAAGAAGAAATGGTCAGAAATGATGTCTGTGTCGCTTTTATATACAAGGTCTTAACTGGTTTGACAGAGGATAAACGCTATCATTCTTATTTTCTCGAAAAGCTATCTGATTCTACAGCCAGTGTGATTGTAATTTATGGCAATACAGATGCACTACTGACCCTTAGGTTTAGCGAGGTTCCTCATACCCTTCTATACAGAATGTGGATCACCAGCAGTCACTGGGATATTGCCAAAAAGCCAGGTTATATCTATTTTGACAATTTCCATGGAGCTCTGATATTCTCAGATCAGACAAGTAAGATTCCTGGTTTCAAACATTTTCTGAAAACCGTTAACCCTGCCAAAGACCCAGAGGATATCTTCCTTCAGAACTTCTGGAACTCAGCTTTTGGATGTACATCTGAAATTGGAAAAGGAGATGGAGCTGTCTGTTCACCAAATGCTTCCTTGGACACACTGAGATTGAGCTATTTAGACATGACTATGTCTGACCAGAGTTACACTGTTTACAATGCTGTGTATGCTGTAGCCTGGGCCCTTCATGAAATGTTCTTGGTGAGATCAGAAATGGAATCTAATGCCAATGGAACCATCTCGGGTACTTATCCCTGGAAGGTAAGATCTCCCCTTATATACTGATTTTCAAATATCTGACTATGGGTACTGTCACTCCAGGAAAGAGAGATGAGATGAATAACACAGATCTCTTCATCTGTCAGTGAGTAACGCTATAGATTCAAGGCCTAATATGTCATTTCTGGCCGTTTCAGAGTTACAATCCTTTTGTTTACCTATTTTAAGATATAAGAATGAGAATCAAACTCAACTGGTCCCTTAGAATTTGGGGGACATTTTGTGGGTTGTCATTTCCTTTTCTAATTCATTTCATGGATGAGGAATCTGAGGTAAACAACGTTAAGTTACATCCTTAAGGTCACACTGCGAGCTAATAAGTGTTTGAGGCCAAATACAAAAATATGAAAATGACTCTTCCTGACACCTGAACTCCAGACTTGGGGCTTTATACAATTTTACATCTAGCTGCCCACTGAAGGTTTTCACAGTGAGGCTGTGACCAGCAATACTTCCTGTTCCATGCCTCCATCAGTCTAAGGAAGTCAAAGTCAGATGTCTTTCTTTCCCTAACAGCCTTAGTTACTCCAGAGCATAATGGTACCACAGATGGAGTCTTTGTTTTGAAGTCAGAAAACCTGGGTTCAAAACTTGTCTCTGAAAAAAAATTTTTTTTGCCAGATAACATTAAACAATTCCTTGACTTCCCTAACTTTTATCTTTAAATAAAAAAGGTTGGGTTAAAGGACTCTAAGTGACTTTCCAAATGGAACTCTAAATCTTAACATGAGATTTTGTCTCAAAACAAAATAAGTACTGGAGAATAGGAATTTCTTTTAGATTTGTCTTTCCTCTCCTGCACTGGCATAATGAATAACCTACCCTGTAAAGCCCTTAATAGATGCTTGGTCAATGAAAAATCCTCCTTAACTATAATATTAGATTCCTGTTACCCCTTTCTCTAATTCATCCTTTATAGAGTTGACAATAAATCAACTGGCAATTTAAAATTTTCTATTATATGATAGTAAATATACTACACAATGAAGATCTGAAAACAAAAATGAATAAATTCCCTACTCTGATGTACCTACTTATAGGGATCCAGATATGAACTAACTTTGAGAGTATTATTGATGTATTCAAAAGCTGACTCTTGTGAACAATATGCTCATGTACCAAACTAAATAATTGGTTACTTAAGACTTGTAAGAAAGTCTAACTCTGAGCTTATCCTATGCTGGCCACTCCCTAAATCTCCCAAAACTTAATTAGAACTATGAATGGGACTCTGAGTCCTAAATCATCTCAGTCTACACCTCTTTCATCTTGTGGTTCTTAACTGAGCCAATGTTAAATTCTCTGCCATGTTACATGCTCATCAACTACCTCCCATCACCCATTTTTTGATTCTCCAATAAAATATTGGGGACATGTATAGCTCTCTCTATATAGCACACCGGAGTCCATGTTGTTGAATTCTTTGTCTCTGAGTTTTTCTTCCTTTATTGTGTTCCCACTAAGTTAAAACCCCTCCAACCAATTTCTCTCAATCTCCACCTTCCCTTCTCAGATATTCATCCTCAAATATATTAATTCATGGGTTCTTGACAGCAACACTAACAATGGAGAGGACAACATAAATATATATCTGTATGTATATATGTGTGTGCGCATACATATACCCACATGGACATACATGTATATATTTATATACACATCTCTATTATTGAGTGGGTATGGATGTCTATATTCAAAAGAAATATAGAGAATATAAATATAGAGAATATATTTTCTATATATGTAAATAATATAAAAGCAAATACAAATACATTCAAAGGAATTAGGGAATGAAGATAAAAAGTAAACTTCCTAAAGAATATCTAACCATGCCACATGCCTGATCCAATATATTATACTTTTGCTCAAGAGCCATGAATGGCTCCACAGAGCCTTTTTTTAAAATTGAAATGCTAAAATAGAATTGAAAGTTCTTTCTCTCTACTTTTAGCTTACTGAGCTGATTTCACATTATACCTCTTCTTTGAATAATCCTTTAAACTCACACACACACACACACATACACACACTATATATATATGCATATATATATATATATAGATAGATAGATAGATAGGTGACATCTTCACTTTATTTTTCTATATATCTTTTTTGACTATGTAGTCAAATTAGAACATTATTCCATGGTTACAAGAATCATATTCTATTCTTCCTTTCCCTACCCCACACTTCCCATAGCCCACCTGCAATTCTACTGGGTATTACATGTGTGCTTGATCAGAACCTATTTCCATGTTGTTGATGGTTGCACTAGGATGCTCATTTAGAGTCTATATCCCCAATCATATACCCCTCGGCCCATGTAGTCAAGCAGTTGTTTTTCTTCGTTGTTTCTACTCCCACAATTTTTCCTCTGAATGTGGAGTCAATACATTACTTTCTGTTGCTGTCATGTTAGCCAATCTGCTAGATGTGAGATGATACCTCTGAGTTGTTTTGATTTGCATCTCTCTGATTATAAGAGATTTAGAACATTTTTTCATGTGCTTACTAATAGTTTTTATTTCTTTAACTGAAAATTACTCATTCATGTCCTTTGCCCAGTTCTCAATTGGAGAATAGCTTGATTTTTTTGAACAATTGATTTAGCTCTTTATAAATTTGAGTAATTAGATCTTTTTCAGAAGTTTTTGTTATGAAGATTGTTTCCCAATTTATTGCTTTCCTTCTAATTCTGGTTACATTGGTTTTGTTTGTACAAAAACTATTTAATTTGATGTAATCAATTTATTTTATTGAAAAAATTTTGTGATATTTTTCTAATTCTTGCTTGGTTTTAAAATCTTTCCTTTCCCAAAGATCTGACATGTATACTATTCTGTGTTCACCTAATTTACTTATAGTTTCCATCTTTATGTTCAAGTCATTCACTCATTCTGAATTTATCTTGCTGTAGGGTCTGAGGTGTTGATACAAACCTAATCTCTTCCATACTGTCATCCAATTTTCCCAGCAGTTTTTATCAAATAGTGGATTTTGGTCCCCAAAGCTGGGATCCTTGGGCTTGTCATAGACTGTCTTGCTGAGGTCACTTACCCCAAGTCTATTCCACTGATCTTCCTTTCTGTCTCTTAGCCAGTGCCATATTGTGTTTGATGACCACTGCTTTATAATATAATTGAAGATCAAGTACTGCCAAACCACCTTCCTTCACATTTTTTTCATTATTTCCCTGGATATCATTGATATTTTGTTCTTCCAAATGAACTTTGTTATGTTAATTTCTAATTTAGTAAAAAAAAAGATTTTTGGTAGTTTGATGGAGATGTCAGTAAATAAGTAAATAAGTTTGAGTAGGATGATCATTTATATTAGGTTACCTGATCCTACCCATGAGAAGTTCATGTTTTTCCAATTGTTGAGATCTAGTTTTAATTGTGTGGAAAGTGTTTTGTAGTTCTGTTCATATTGTTCGTGTGTTTGTCTCAGCAGATATATTCCTAAGTGTTTTGTATTGTCTAGGGTGATTTTAAATGGAATTTCTATTTCTGATTCCTGATGCTAAGATGTGTTAGAGATATATAGAAATGCTGATGACTTATGTGGGTTTATTTTGTATCCGGCAAATTTGCTAAAGTTGTTATTTCGATTAGTTGATTTTTAGTTGATTCCCTAGGATTCTTTAAGTAGACTATCATTTCATCTACAAAGAGTGATAGCTTGGTCTCATCATTGCCAATTTTAATACCTTCAATTTCTTTTTCATCTCTCATTGATAGTGCTAGTGTTTCTGGTATAATGTTAAATAATAGAGGTGATGATGGGCATCCTCGTTTCACTCCTGATTTTACTGGAAATGCATATATTTCATCGCCATTGCAGATCATGTTGGCTGGTGGTTTCAGATAAATACTGTTTATTATTTTTAGGAATTACCCTTCTATTACTATATTTTCTAGTGTTTTCAATAGGAATAAGTGTTGTATTTTGTCAAAGGCTTTTTCTGCATCTATGGAGATAACCATATGATTTTTATTGATTTGCTTGTTGATATGGTTAATGATGTGGATGGTTTTCCTAATATTGAACCATCCTTGCATTCCTGGTATAAATACTACCTAATCATAATCAATAACACCTGTGATCACTTGCTGGAGTCTATTGGCTAGTATTCCATTTAAGACTTGTGCATCTATGTTCATTAAGGGAATTGGTCTGTAGTTTTCTTTCTCTCTTTTTGACCTGCATGCCTTTGGAATCAGTATCATATTAGAGTAATGGAAGGAATTTCGTAGAACTACCTCTTTGCTTATTATGTCAAATATTTGTATAATATTTGGATTATTTGTTCTCTGAATGTGTGATAGAATTCAGTGGTGAATTCATCAGGCACTGAGGATTTTTAGGCAGTTCTTTAATGGCTTTTTCAATTTATTTTTCTGATATGAGATTATTTAAGAATTCTATTTCTTCTGTAAATTTAGGCAATTTATATTTTTGTAAATATTCATCCATATCACAAAAATCACCATATATGTTGCCATATGCTTGGGGGAAAGTTTTTAATGATTACCTTAATTTCCTCTTCATTTGGAGGTGAGCTCTCTCTTTTCAACTATGATACTGTTAATTAGATTTTCTTCTATATTTTTTATTAGATTGACCAGTACTTTGGCTATTTTGTTTTTTTTAAAATAACAGCTTCTAGTCTTATTTATTAGCTCAATATTTCTTTCACATTCAATTTTATTAATTTGTCCATTAATTTTGAGGAGCTCTAATTTAATTTTCATCTGGGATTTTTGATTTGTTTGCTTTCAAATTTTTTTATTTGTATGTCCAATTCATTGACCTCTACCCAACCTAATTTGCTAATATATGAACTCAAGCATTTAAATTTCCCCCTGCATACTGTTTGGCTGCATCCCATAGATTTTGAAAGAATGTCTCATCAATATCATTTTCTTCAATAAAATTATTGTTTCTATGATTTGTTCTCTAACTAACCGATTTTGGAAAATCATATTATTTAATTTCTAATTAATTTTTGATTTGCCTCTCCATATCCCCTTACTGATTATTATTTTTATTGCATTATGATCTGAAAAGGTTGCATTTATTATTTCTGCTTTTTTGCATTTGTTTGCCATGTTTTTATGCCCTAGTACATGGTCAATCATTGTGAATGTACCTTGTGCTGTTGAAAAGAAGGTGTATTTCTTTTTGTCCCTATTTATTTTTCTCCATATATCTTTTAACACAGATTTTTCTAAGATTTCTTTCACATCTCTTTCCTCTTCTTTATTTTTTTTTATTTTATTCATCTAAATTTGATAGTGGTAGGTTCAGGTCTCCCACTAGTATAGCTTTACTATGTATTTCCTCCTTGTGATGATTGGATTTAGCTATCTCCTAATTGTAACAATTAAGACACTTCACTCTTTATTGTGAAGATAAAATAATTGTAATCTCCTGATTATAACAATGAAGGTACTTAGCTCTTCTGTTAGAGTGAAGCTAGAATTGTAGGCTTAAATCTATTTTTAGATTTTAACTACAAAAATGTGTTAAGTAACTACAAAAGGTAAAGTTACCAAAAGAGGTGTTAAGCAACACAAAAAGATATAATCTAACCAGAGAAGGTGAGAACTAAAGATTGGGCAATCCCAGAAAAAAAAATCTAACCGAAGAAGGTGAGAACTAAACAATCAGCAGTCCTGGAGAAAAGTGTCTTCTGTGATTGGTAGATGTAAAATTTAGTAAGTGTAAAAGAGAGAATCTACAGGGCAAGCCAAACATGCTACACAAAGCAAAAGGACATCATCTATCAATCAAAAAAGTAACATTCCATTTGGAATGTTCCTGGAAATGGCAGTTGGAAGCTAACCCCACAGCTGAGGAATTTCTCTCTTGACTTTTGAGAGAGGAGGTAAAAGAAGTTTTGTGTGGCTGAGGGTGGTGCTGTTCCTGAAGAGCTTATTGTGTCTCTGAACTTTAATTAATCAAGCTGAGATTATCTGGCTGTTTGGAAAAGAAGAGAGAAAATAAAGCTTATAAAATTGATAAGAAAATACTTGACCTCCAAACTCTCTGACTATCCCTGTGTCACAGTTGGGACTGAACTACCATTTTTGTATTACCCTCCTAACTTCTTGTATAGATTATGAAAAACACCATCACTCTTACCTCATCCTCCATCCTTTTCTATCATCCCCAATAAACCTCCTTACTTGAGAAAGAGGGGAAAAGTATCTTTTCTAAACCGCACAGTTCACCTTGACTTACATAGAAAATTGGCTGACTAACAGAGGGGAGGAGAAGAGAGGCAAGAGGGAGGAGGTGGAAAACAGGTGATATTAGAGGGAGTGAGATAGGCAATATCTTGATCAATTAGCTATCCAGTATTGTTCTATAGGAAATCCAGGTTCTACCTCTAGTAATGGCCCATAGCACCAGATTATCCATTTATTATAGAAGATGACACAAGAGTAAAAGATCTTTAAAAAGATGACCAAAAGGCAGAAGGAGATCATTCAGATTCAGACATTTGGACAGTCGGATTCAGACATTCAGACATTTGCATAGATTTGGAGATATTCCATTGAAAATTCGGACTCAGAGTTGGACTGGAGGAACTGGACCCCTGGAAGAATATGCAGGAGACCTCAGACTGCTTTCATTTATATGGTCACAGTTGGTGAGTGAAAGGCTGACTTAGTGACCCATGTTTCTGATATCAGAGGAAACCAAAGGTTTCTCTCTCTCTCTCTCTCTCTCTCTCTCTCTCTCTCTCTCTCTCTCTCTCTCACACACACACACACACAAACACACACACACACACACACACACACACACATTACTTAAATATTTTCACTCTGTTGTAAATAAACTACAATAAATTCCATTTACTTTAGTAATTCATTTGGGGGTTTAAAAATTAAATCCCTAGCGATCAACTAATTAATATATTCAGAGTCCAACCACAATTAATCTTAACATCCTTCAACTCCACTGGTTTCTCCTTTAGAAATATGGATGCTGTACCATTTGGTGCATACATGTTGATTACTGGTATTTCCTCATTGTCTATACTGCCTTTTATCAGGATGTAGTTACCTTCCCTATCCCTTTTAATCAGATCTATTTTTACTTTGGCTTTGTCAGATATCATGATTGCAATTCCTAACTTCTTCCTGTCAGTTGAAGCCCAATAGATTCTGCTCCAACCTTTAATTCTAACCTTGTGAGTGCTAGCTGCCTCAAGTTTCTTTCTTACAGACAACAGATGATAGGATTTTTTATGTCTAATCGACTCTCTTATTAGTTTTCGTTTTATGGGTGAGTTCATCCAATTCACATTCAAAGTTATGATTGTCACTCGTGTATTCCCCAGCATTTTGATATCCTCTCCTAGTTTTATCCTTTCTTCTTTTGCAATATCCTGTTAAATCAGTGGTTTGCTTTTAATAAGTCCCCCTAATACCCACCCTTAATAAGCTTCCCTTTCTTCTCCCTCCCTTTTTGTTCCCTTATTATTTTTTTAGAATCTATAAAGTTTGCTCCCCCATCTCTCTCTCTGTTTTTGTACTCCCTGCCCCTAACCCCCTTAGTTTTCCCTTCTTAATTTCCCTGTAGGGTAAGATAGAATTAAATACCCCAATGGATCTAGATTCTTCCCTCTCAGAACTGATTTCACTGAGAGTAAAGTTTAAGAATTACCTATTAGCACTCTCTTCCTCTCAAGAGTATTCTTCCCTTCATCTTCCCATGTGTATCTTCATATGATAAAGATTAGGCTACTTATTTTATTTCTTCAAGTATCTCTTGGTGCCATCTTTGATTCCCCCCTACCCTTTTCTTTTTTGCATATCATCTTATAACACATTACCCCAATCTCTTCCTGTGAATGATTCCTCTAATTATTATAATAGTGAATATAACTTTTGAGACTTACAAATAACATTTCCCCATATACTAATATAAATAATTTAATCTTATTGAAGCCCTTAAAGAAGAAAGTTTGAATAAAAAAAAACATTCCCACCCTTTTTGTTCTCTTTCTTATTTACCTTTTCATGTTTCTCTTGATCTTTGTGTTTGGATATCAAACTTTCTACTTAATTCCAGTTTTTTCTTTAAAAATACTTGGAAATCTTCTATTTTGTTGAATGCCCATACTTTTCTCCTAGAAGTATAAAGTCAATTTTGATAGATAGGTTATCCTTGGTTGAAGACCCAATTCCATTGCCTTTCTGAATATCATATTCCAAGGCTTGCTGTCCTTTAGTGTGGAAGATGCCAGATCTTGTGTTGTCCTAACTGGTGCTCCTTGATATCTGAATTCTCTATTATTGGTTTCTTGTAAAATTTCCTCCTTAGCTGGGAAGCTTTTGAATTTGTCAATTACAATCCTGGGAGTTGTCTTTTCAGGATTTAGTGAAGAGAGTATTCTATGAACTGTTTCAATGGCTATTTTACCACCTTGTTCCAAAACATCAGGGCAGTTTTCTTGGATAATTTATTGTAGTATGATATCAAGATTTCTGTTTATTTCTGGCTTTTCAGATAGACCAATGATTCTCAAATTGTGTCATCATGCTGTTTTCCTGATCCATCATCTTGTCAGGGAGATATTTTGTTTTCTTCTATTTTGTCAGCCTTTTGATTTTGCATTATTAATTCATGCCCTTTTGCAACATCATTGGCTTCCAAATGCCTAATTCTGGTCTTTAAGGATTTGTGTTCCTTTTTGGTTTAGTCTATCCTGCATTTTCATGGTTTATAGCTGTTTCTCCAATTGGGAGTTCTTATCCTATAAACTGTTATTTTCTATTTTAACTATTTCCCTCTTTTCTTGCCAGAAGGCTTCCATCTTTTTGGTAAGCTCTGATTTAAATTCTTCAAGACCTTGTGGGCAATTTCCACTTTTTTGCAAGGTTTTGGTTCATTTATTTGTATTTTCTCTTCTATTTCCTCTGTAATCTGGTTTTTTCCTCTATAAAATTATCCAGGGTCAACCCCTGCTTCTTGTTTTTCTTGATGTTGGGAAGTTATTGTTCCTGGGCACTGCTTGCCATTAATGTGGTGGCTTTCCATCCCTTTCCAGTTAGAAATCTGAGTATGATGGACAGGCTCTCTGTATGTGGAGCTAAGGAGCAAGGATTTTTTCCAGAGACCAACTCTAGAGTCTCTGTAGCTTCCACTGTTTGCTACCCCTTTTCAGTGCTGTCTCCCTGCAGTCACCCACAGTCTGTGCTCCTCAGTCTTCTGGGGCCTCAGGTCTAGCTGATCTCAAGGGTAGGTCCTCAGTGGTCTCAGTCCAATGCCAAGGACCCAGAGGGGCCCCTCACTCACTCCAGAAGTGCCCCTCACTCACTCACTCATTCTGGTTCATGCTGGCTCTGCCTCTGGCTCCATAGGTGGGGTGGGGGAGGGTGAATCATCTCACGTTTTAGTGAATGCTTTTTCACCCCCTTATGGTGTGGAAATGCTCAAATCCCATGTACCTTCAATGCTGTCCCCTACTATAGAGTCCCTTCATTCATATGAATTTGGGGTTTGGTGGTTTTTTTTTTTTTTGGTTTTTTGAGATAGTCTGTATTGGTAGTTAGTGAGGAAAGGAAGAGTCCTACATCTACAATGCCACCATGTTTACCCAGAAGTCTCCACACTATATATTTTAACACATCATATATTCTATCAAAAATAGCCTACTGGAGACTAAATGATCATACTATAGCAAATAATCACAATATGAAAGTAAGTCTTGATCAATGATATGTGTAAAACTTAGTTAAATTACTCATTAGCTGTGGGAGGAGAAGAAGGGAAGAATATAAATTATGTAACCATGGAGAAATATTCCAAATTAATCAATTAAATTTTAAAAAGAAAAAAGATCAAATAACCTAATGTCTGTTCTCTGGATTTAGGATTGCATCCCCCAATTGCATGCCTTTGCAAAGGCCATTACGTTAAACCTGAGATGTACTTCTACTTCATATCTGCTTCCTAGAATATCTAACTTCCTTAAAGACTCACCTTATATTCTTGATACTTGCAAATTCTTTCTTCATTTCCTAATCAAATGAGATATTATGTGAGGTGATATATAAATGCTTCTTCCTGCCCTCTCTATTTGATAATTTGATAATATATTCTTCCTTCTGGAATCATATCATATTGTAATAACTAAAATGGGTTTGATAAATATAAGAATTTTAAAAATTGCTCTCTAGCTGTTTATTTATTTGTTTGTTTGTTTATATGTTTATATAAATGTTAGTAGCATCAGTACCTTTATTAAAGCAAAGTAGAGATAGTAAAGAGGAGATATGTCAAAAAGAGGTAGAAAATATTGCCTGGCTAAATTCCCTAAGTCTGGATCCAAGTGTCTCATGGAAGGGAGCATCCACCTAAAGACAAGTGAAAAGCAGATAGGCCAGGGTCTCTGGCCAGAAGTGAGGCACCAAAGTCAAATTCCTTGAGCCACCAATGCAGAGGTCCTCAAGCACAGAAGAAGCCCAACAGAGAGACACCTGAACAGCAGAATCCCTCTTTAAACAAGAGCAACAAACACTGTTGAATGAATCAGAATGCCCTAGGCTGAAACTTATAAGCCATTTTCTCCATGTGACCTCCTATCTCTCTGGTTTCTACTTCCTTTCACTTTCTGCTTTTCTATCACATTTCATGATCCTTTCAGAGTTTCTTAATTTAGCTGACATTGCCTAGAGGGCAGTGCCTGTGGGATCCACCTTCCATCCTCTGACGGTGTAAACTTTAATCAAAAGGATCCTCCAGTTCCTAAGTTAAAAGAGTAGAGCATTCCAAGTGCTTGTTTGATTAAATTAAGATTAAAAATTTTTCGCTTTTACAGTATTTACTTTTCTGTTTCAATGTGGTTGCCTTTAGTAAATTGTAAGCTCCTTTAGAGATACTTTTGATTTGTCTTTAATACTTCCAGAAACCAATCTATTTTCTTTTAAATAGTGGGTAAAGAATAAATGGTTATGAATGCTTGTTAGACTGCATTGGAAGGAGAATCACAAACCACAGGAGGGCACTCTGCAGCACCTCCAATATTATGAACCAGCATTGCAAGTTCTCTTTCCATATATCCTTTCCCAACTTTACTCTCATTCAACTGAGAGGACCCTTCTGGCTTTTTTCTTTCTTTTCAAATATTTCTACCAAGACCTTGTGATTTGAACAAACCTTCTAATCTAGTGAGGCCTTTTTAGATCCTGCTTCTGTTATCTAATTTATTAGGAATCCATCAGCTTTGTAACAAGTGAAATGTCTAAGGATGGACTAATTCTACCTTTATCAAATTATTTGATAAAAAAAAATTAGATAGCTTAGAGTCTAGCACCCATCCCTGAGAGACTCACCTGTAGAACTTTCCATGTTCTTTATTTTTAGATCCACTCCTTCCTGAAGAACATCCAGTTTAACAACAGTGCTGGGAACCAAGTGGTCTTAGCTGAGAAGAACTCTGTGGCAAACTATGATATTCTCAACTATGTGACCTTTGGTAATGACACTGAAGTTCTGGTCAAAGTGGGAGAGTTTATTTCTGAGGCTCCACTTGGTCAAGAGTTCATTATCCAGCAGAAGGCAATAGTGTGGCCCAGAACATGGGGAGAGGTGAAGAACAATTGAAATCTTTGTTTAATAAAAGATGTAAACCAAAGCACATAGCACAACAGAATAGCCACTAGCATTTTCCACACCTGGTTCAAATGGCACAAAAATTCCCTTCAGGGAGCAGTTTGAAAATCAAGGTTTTATGCCAGATTCAGCTGAGAGGATGTTGGGGCCAGATTACCAAGGCAAATTCCTCTTTAGGTAGAGAGGCTGAGAGACAGGGAGATTATTCTATTGCACAGCTATTAAAGGGGGAAGCAAAAGAATCTCCCTTGTCCATAGCAGTCACAGAAAAAGGAAGTAGGAGCATTAAGAAACTTTTTATTAGAGTTAATGATTCTTGATCAATGCCTGCTATATCCAGCAAAGTTTCGATGGTATCAAAGTGCTCTAAGTGATATCAGACCTCTAAATATTTAGGATTCCTGGAAGAGAACCCTGTGTTATCCAAATTCTAGTTCTAGCTCCCATTAATGGGAATAATGTTTCCCTTTTTCTGTTGATCCATATCCCACACTTAGAAATATAACAGCTACCTTTACTATCTAAATCTCTTACTTCCACTGGCCACTAAAAGATGAACTACAGAGTCATCAATTCAAAAGATGACAAATCTAGGGGTTATAGGATCAGAGAGAAGGCCAAAATCCCTGTTTAAGTCAATACAAAGTATTCACTCTCTTGGAAGTTTTATGTGGCTGAAACACAATTATTCAGAGAATGGAAGTTTCTCTAAAAGTGTAAGATCTTTAGGCAGAGGGAAGGATTTATTATTTTTATAATGTGACACAATCCCTTAATCATTCATCCATTCAGCTATGTTTTCATTCAAAAACTATTTCTTAAGGATATTATCTGAGTTGAGTCCTGGGTTACAAAGATAATACAAGAATCTTCCATGTGTGGTTTCTTCCTCTTTGACTTTAGAGGTTGCATTTTAGACAAAATCACAATTGCTCTGAGATCCTGCCGAGAAAAAAATTCACACTTTAAGCTTAGGTTTAGGTCCCCACCCCACTTGACTTTCTCTCGCCTGCCTTGCTAGTTCATGACCAAGGCTCAATTCATGTTCCTAGTAATATCTGATTCGCCAAACAGCATATGAAATTGTACATTTTGAAAATTCACAGGCAAGGGAAGGTGCATTAAAAAAGTGACATTTTCTTGAGACTGATTTCTATCTAGGACATGAGCTGCAAAATGTGTATCGAGCTGAAGATCCCTATGGATTCTCTCTTCTCTGCCACACTGACTCAGGTCTAACTTTCATCCTCAATGATATAATGGAAAAACCAAGCTTACTTTAAACATTTCACTTCCAGACAATTAGAATCTTTGGTTCTAAGAACTCCTTCCTTTTATTCAAATGATGGATTTTAACTGATTCAGAAAACTTAGTAAACCTCATTCATATTTGATTCTTTTTGATTCAATTGAATATTGTTGCTACTTTATAGATTTGACCACTTTTAAGTAGGAGAAATAAAAAAACAAGGACTACCCTTATACTATACACTCACACAAACACACGAACACACACACTCATGCAGAGTGAGACACATACCTCTAGAGAGAGACAGACAGACAGAGAGAGATAGTAAAAGATATATGGAGGAAGGGATCCAAAGACATAGACACAGACAGACAGAGAGAAATATTTGCTATGTCTCATACTAAGAGACTGGAGTCTCAAACCTCAAATACTTCTTCTTTCTGAGGGTAGTAGCTGCATTATCCTTTTTCAATACATTCCAAATGCTTTGCATGATAATTAGGTAGTTCAACAGGTAGAGTGACAGCCAAGGGACCAGGAAGATCTGATTTTAAATCATTCTTCTGACACTAAATGCATAACCCCTGTCACACCACTTAACCATTTTCCCTTAGTTTCCTCACTTACAGAATGAGAAAGTGAAGGAAATTGAAAACCACTCCATTGTCTTTGCCAAGAAAAGCAGAAAAAAGGTCACAAAGAGTCAGACAGAACAGAAATGACTAAACAGAAATACTTCTACAAAAAAAAAACTTAGAAAAAAGCTTCTATTTGATAAAAAAAAATTCTAGCCACTAACATTATTCCATCTCCAAAACCTTTCATATGCCAATGTAGTAGGGGATGTGGGGAGGGACAGACTCCACACCCTGATTCATATCCTAAAAGCTTTTTCTGCTCCTTAAGAGGAAAGCAATGCAGCTACTTTGGTCTGGGGAGACTTGCATTTTTTCCCCAAGGTAACTGGCTCAAGCCTTTGCACATAGGAATGTCATATTCATGAAAAAAATATAATTGGTAGCCTTTGCAGAATAAGCAGATTGTGTGCTTGTAGCTAACAACAAACTAAAATTAGATAACAAAGCACATTAACACATGCATATGCTGACTCCAAACAACAACATTATGACTTTGGATGCTTTTTGTGTAGCCTCTTCCCTCCAGATGCAGCAAAGTCTGTAGCCCAGGATTCCATATAAAAGCCCTGGAGGGAAAGCCTGTCTGCTGTTTTGACTGTACAGCCTGCCCACAGGGGCAGATTTCCAACCAGACAGGTAAGTCTATGGACTCATAGCAAACATATATCCAGAGAATCAAAATAAAGCTGGACGACACTCGGGTCATATTCTAGTAATGGAAAACCCAATTCCTAGGGACATGGCATGAAAGGAAATCCAGGAGCAAACTCACAAAGATCAAACAGATTGAGGGTCAAGAGGGATCAAAATTAGTGAGAGTTGGTGTATTGGAAGTCCACCAGATTAGAAATTTCTTACCCAGCTTTTCTGTGGCACAATTATCGAGGAATAAATGTTTGAAATGTCTATTGACAGTGATCATTACACTACATCGCCATTACATTACATAGGGCTTTAGAATTTTCAGGGGCTCTTTTCTCTCAAGACCCCAAAGACAAAATGTTACTATCTTTGTCAGAGTTGTATTGAAGAGAAAGAAAAAGTGACCAACAATATTAACAGTTATTAGGAAGAGTTAAGAATCAAACCCAGGACACTGCACAGAATTCCGCCACATTTTCAAATTCATCTCAACTATTTCTCCTGGATGTTTCCATGTATGCCAAGAAGGCACCAATCCTCCTCCATTAATCAGAAACTTCCTTGCCTTTCTGTTGCTCCATAATTTTATTCAGGTCTAGATTTCTCCTCGTTCCCCAAAAGGCTTGGATCTCTGAGAAGAAACTTTGAATATACTTTGAAGAGTATATTAAGCTGTCCAAGCTCAGTAAACAGTCAGATATTTAGAAAATCAATGCCAACATGAGGAAAATGGGAAGTAATATAGACTATGGAAATAATCTGACCTAGAGAAATATCTCAGGGGAAAAAAGTCTGTGAAGGAAGTTCTTTCAATAGTCTTGGGAATGAAAGTGTTTGGGAGGATGCCCTCTCTTCAGCAGTAAATCAATACAAGTGTTAGCTTTCAAAGGGGTGTCTCCTGAGCATGGCTGGAAGATACACAGGACACTGTTTTTATAACCTGAAATGGTAGGATTTGAGCAGTGACCTGCCCATATACCCTTTGCATTGTGGGAAGGATTACTCTTTTATTATAAATTAATGGACTGGACAAGGATTAAATCTGAAAAGTGGTAGGACCCCTGCTTTCATGAGATCCCCAGTATATCATGCTGTAAAGGGGAAAAGGAAAAGGTATGAACTAAATTTAAGAGTGGAGTCCCCAGGAATTATCAGTCAATTCCAAATGACTTTTAGGATAGTATATTTACAAAAGGAGAAAGAATGTAAGAAAAAAAAAATCAGAGAGAGCAGATACTTACTTGGCCTGGTCTGAACAAGACAGGACTTAAGAGGATGGAGCAAAGGGGGCCCAGAGGAAAATTAAATAAGGGTTTAAGCCTTGAGATCTCCTCTGAGATAGGGGGCCTCCAGAATAATCCAGAGAAAGGACTCAACCTTTTTCACTCATCCATGTGGTAGTCCTAATTGAAACTAGAAAGCAGTCCTCAGTCACAGCCTCTCCAGGGTACTTCAAGTCAACTTCAAGGTAAAAGAATTTCTCACAACAAATGCTTGCCACGTATAAAGACCATCTTTTCCTCACTTCCTGGGCCTTCCTTCCATTTTTACATGGGTCAATTACAGTTAAAGTTTTGTTTAGGACAGCCCAGTAGCCAGGCAGTCGAATCTTCTTCATTAATTACTATAGCACACGAGGGTCACAGACCTCCCCAAATTTAAGAGGTATGTACACTTCTGGTGATTAGATCTAAAATTGGGAAGGGAAGAGTTAATCCCATCTTCACAATAACCAAGTGGTCATCCGCTTTCTGCTTAAAGATCTACGAGAAGGGAATAGCCATTATTCTCAATGCAGTTCCCTAAATTTTTAGACCACTCTCATTATTAAGATTTTCTTAAGATAGAATCTAAGTTTGTCTGTTCGCAATTTCAACACAAGACTGTATCTTGTGTTGCCCTCTAGCTAGCCCTCTCCCATCGAACAGAGCAAATATAGTCCTTCCACTAATATTAGCCCTTTGAATACAAAGTATCACCTCTCCCCTCTTCTGAATATTTTCCCCACCATAAACTTGCACAGATCCTTCCTTCAATATTCTTAGAACACTCAGAGTTGAGGTCCAAGAGAAGAATGTAAGAGTCATGTTGGTAAAGTGAAAAAGGCATCTCGTCAACAGCTAATGGCATGTAGATACACCATCATAGATGAACTCACCATCAACAGGAAAGGCAAAGGAATCAAGACCTTTAAAAATTATAGAGGCTGAATCTCCACAGAGAGTTTAAGAAGAGCTCCAGAAAGACTAACTTAGTGCATACAATTGAAACATTTTCCTGAGGGAAAAGTCTATAAAGAATAGTTAGATACAGGATGAGGACAGACTATTAAAAGATACATTGTCAACATCCATTAAATCATTTCAACAACAACCTGGATTTCTTTACTTTGTGACATATTACTATAACATTTTATTAGCTAGCTTGTATAGAGCACTTTTAAGGGGGTTGCAAAACATTTTACATTTGTTAATTCATTTAATCCTCATAACTACATAAGATAAGTGCCATTATAATCCCCATTCTACAAGGGATGAAATTCAGAAGAAAGAAGTTACATTGACTTCTAGGATCACAAAATTACAGGTTATGAGGCAAGATTCAATGGAATCAACTGGAGAAATTTATAGTTTTATAATATCAATTTGGGACCCACTGATAGGGAAGGTATGCAAACCTGCCATTCTAAGACCTTATTGTTCTCTTCAGACAGAGATCAATGCATGAAGTGCCCTGAGGACCACTATCCCAATACAGAGAGGATTTGCTGCCTCCCCAAAAGGGTGACTTTCCTGGCCTATGAAGAAAACTTGGGCATGGCCTTGGCCTCCATAGCTGCTTCCTTCTCTCTTCTCACAGCTCTGGTTCTCTGGGTCTTTGTGAAGCACAAAGATACCCCCATAGTCAAAGCAAACAATCAGGATCTCAGCTACATTCTCCTCTTCTCCCTTTCCTTATGCTTCCTTTGTTCCCTGTTCTTCATTGGCCGCCCCACTGCAATAAGTTGCCTCCTGAGACAAACAACATTTGGAGTCATGTTCACGGTGGCCATCTCCTCTATTCTAGCCAAAACCATCACTGTGGTTCTGGCCTTCAGAGCCACAAGACCAGGCAGCAGGAGCAGGAGATGGGTGGGCTCCAGAGCACCCATCTCTCTTGTTGTTTTCTGTACCTTCATTCAAGTCATGCTCTGTGCAATCTGGCTCCTGCTCTCTCCCCCATTCCCTGATGCAGACACACACTCTGACCCTGAACACATCATCCTTGAGTGCAATGAGGGCTCTCTCATTGCCTTCTACTCTGTCCTGGGCTACATAGCACTCTTGGCCCTGGGGAGCTTCACTGTGGCTTTTCTAGCCAGAAATCTCCCTGATACCTTCAATGAAGCCAAGTTCATCACCTTCAGCATGCTTGTGTTCTGCAGTGTCTGGATCTCCTTCCTGCCCACATACCAGAGCACCAAGGGGAAGATGATGGTGGCTGTGGAGGTCTTCTCCATCTTGAGTTCCAGTGCTGGCTTACTAGGCTGCATCTTCATCCCCAAGTGCTATATAATCCTTCTACAGCCACAGAAGAACACCAAGAAATTTTTGAAGAATAATCCAAATTCCTGAGACAAGAAGCATTCAGAAAATTTCTATATTACTCCCACGAATAACAAGATGTTTTTAAAAATTAATTAGTCTTGCTTGAAAATGTATCAATTTGTCCCCAGGTGAAAATCTTTATAGCTGCTCTCTTTGCAGTGGCAATGAGCTAAAAATAAGGGGGATACTCATCAATTGGGTATTGGGTAAAGAAGTTTGGTACATATTTGTAATGAAATACTACTCAGCAATAAAACGTGACAAATAAGTTAAATTTTTTCAATACACAGAAAGACCAAAATGAAATGAAGAATGAAAGAAACCAAACCAAAAGAACATTATAGAGAACAACCAAGACATTGTTTGAAGAATAACTTAATGACCACCTCAAGAGAAAGAACTGTTAATAAATAGAAACATGATAGAAATAGTACATGCACACACACACATATATATATACACACATATAATTAAAATTCCAATAGACAGAGTTCCATATAAGAGAACCAACTTATTGGTCAGGCTAACAATAACCAGTAAATTTTTTGGTCAATGTTCTCTCAGTGATCAAAGGCAAAGATATTTAGCATCTTGAGCCATAAAATATAATTTTGGAAGCTTGTCATACAACCCTCAGCTAACCATCTTCTATTGGTAAATATCTAATGAGAAGAACTGATTTTCCCGCAGTTCCTCCCTGATTGCTTCATGACACTGACAGGAGCCATGCCTGGTGATAAGATTCTAGTTCTGGACAGGAAGATCAAGTTGGGTCTGAGTAAGTTTTGATCTCCATAGCTCATTTCAATTGGGAACTCAAGGATGATGTCTTGCTGCCTGCACACATTCTCCCCTTGAACCTGTCTTGTTTCCCAGGCAACATATCTTCAATTTCAATCACCTCAACTTCTAAGATGCTCTGAGGCATGGAATGTAAAAGCATTTCTTGACTTTCTTAGAAACAAAGAGATAGTGAAAGAGGTTTGAAAGACCTTGAAAGTATCAAGCATCAATTTCAAACTTAGAAATAAAAAATTATTTCTTATATATAAATACGTATTTTGTGTCACTTTCTCATTCTATCTCTTGAGTTCTGTCTCTTTTATCCATCCCTATCTCTATCTCATCTCTGTGTCTCTGCTGTGTCTCTGTATGACTTTCTTGTTCTTACTCTCATTCTCTGTCTCTCTCTGAAAGATGAAGACAAGAGCAATAAGGTAGTGAACTGACAGAATATTAACCTCATTTTAAGAAGATAGAATTCAATAAGGATGTGTGTGTGTGTGTGTGTGTGTGTGTGTGTAAAGTCCTACACAATTTCAAAAAATGCAATTTCACACACAGTTGAAGCAGAATATATAAATCAGTCAAATTATCTTTTATTTCTGGGGAAATTTCTGGACTAAATAATTAGAAATTTACTTCTAGATATCTAGAAAGGAAATAGATTACAGAAGACTTAATAAAACTTGATTCCTCTCTGCTGACAGAGGGGATTTTCCCAAAGTTTCAACTGAGACATTCTATCTAGATGTGATATTTATTATCCTTTACTAGGCATGTTTCTTCCAAGAGTTTTATTTTCTCCTTTTCCAATTGGGGGAAGCTTTCCATTAAGTGAAAAAATATGATTTAAATTAAAAAGAAAAGTAGGATCAAATTACATGGACCAGCACCAATATATCAAGAATAGGTCATATAAAAGTGATTGCATTGCCAGTATGGACTAGGTCACTAAATAGGCATATATTAAACAAATCAGTCAACAATCCTTTGCTATTTGCTTTCTATGTGTTGAGTTCTATGATGAGTAGAGAATATAAACCAAAAGTGAAAAAGATCTAGAATACTATAATGTAAATGTTCTGAATACTTTCTTAAATTTTGGCCAAAAAAAAGAGAATATTATGCACAATAACAAAACTATGACAATAAATTGTGAATGACTTAGGTTCTCAGATTAATACAATGACTCACAATTCCAAAGAACTCATGACAGAAAATATTATCCATTTAACAGAGAACTGACAAACTCTGAGAGTATATTAGGAGTAGATTTTTTCACTTTCCTTTTCCCGGTTTTGTTAACATTATTGTCAATGTGGAAAGATTTTTTGCATTATTTCTCCTGTATAGTAGTAGTAGTAGTAGTTGTCTCTCGGTAACCGAGGATGACTATTGTCTTTGTGCATTTTTGTGCACAAAGACACTTGTGCATGAAGATTTAAGTGGAAAAGTCGATGCACAGAGACAGTTCCACTCTCTCGGCTTTGGAAGCCTGGGTCCAGTGGCACGAAAAGTTGTTACACCTGGAGACTTCCTCAGTTGCATTGGATGGCCGTGTTGTCTTTTGTGCTCCAACATGCCCTAAGCACTCCACAGTGCCTTGATGCGTCGCCATCTCAGTCGTTGAACCTTCTTATTGGTTTCTTCCGCCTGTTCAGCCGAAGCAGTCTTCACATGCTGGGTGAGCAAAGCCCTTGTTCACCAGGCGTCCACGACGATCCGATGGCTACCCTCACAAGGTTTAGCGGGCCTGTGGAAGCCGTTGCCCGGGGTGTGGCCGCTGCCGCATGCTAGCAGCTATGGGCATTATATTGCTTTGCCATTTGATCCTATAAGAAGCATTTTAAATTATCCAATTGGTTTTGCATGTTTTCTTGCATTTTAGCTTCAAATTTTTTCAAGGTAGCATTTCTCATTACAGTATTTAGGAGTATAGAAATGAAATTACCTAATAAGATGAGAAATTGGAGGTATTCTTGAATCTTTAATGTCCCTAATTCTACAAATGCCATACAAATGTCATTGAATGTAGTATTCATTTTTATATTTATTTTGTATTTAAAATTTTGGTTTCAGTCAGTAGATGTCACTACTAGCTAGTGGTTAAAATCAGGGAGTGAAAACAAAAGATTTGGGTGTAGTATACTTTTTTTTAAGAGCCTTTTAATCCAATCAAGGCCCCTAAGCCAAAAGGACACAGAAAACAAAGGCTTTTGCCTGAGGTTAAGACTGAATTTTTGTTTGATTTGGGAAGGGTCACAAGCCTCCTCTACTTTATCTTCAGGGTAAAACAGTTTATCTCTTTGAGTAAAGCCTCAGCTTTTCCTAAGGGGCCTCACAGGTAGGTTGGTTTGTTTGTTTGTTTTTATTCCTCACTTAATTTTAAAACTAGAGACATGTGGGGAGCAGGACAAGGCCAACACTTCCTCAGGGTTTTTCTCACTGCCAGTTAAGAATAATCTAGGCAGTATAGTCAATGTGGGTGGGCTAATTGGGTTGTTTGTTCCCTAAGGGAAGGGGGATTTGTACATAAACAGCTTCCCCAGTCATGCCACTTTTACATTTTTTTAAAAATCGGCTGTTTTCCATTCAAATTAAGGAGAAAAGAGGGGGGGGGGGGGAAATGTTTTATACTCACCTGATCTCACAGCTGTGTTTTAAACTGCTGAGTTAGATGTTTAAAAGACTGACTTGAGGAAGTAATAAAGAAAGGAAAGAGGTTTCACAGAAATTTGAGGGTCCTGGTCACACCCTTCAAGGATTAGCCAGACTGTAAAGGTAAATTTAGGGTTGAGAATGAATATAAATTTAATTGGTCACCAGGGATTTAATTCAAAATCCTAAATAAAATACTTAAGTCAGTTTGGAAATTTTATGGTGGTTTAATTAATATAGATAGAAGGAATTAAGAATAAGAGAAAAGGAAAAGGGTATAGGATTTCTCCGGCCTAGCCTGAGCCAAGGGAGTTCAGAGACCTTCCAATCACGAGGCCTCCTAAGAGGATGGCATTTTTAGGAAAACTAAAGGAGAAAAAAAAATCAGCCTGAACTCCGAGAGAGCTCAGTGAAGATGTCTCCCCTGAACTAGGCTACTAAGCTTCTCCCAATATTGTATCAAGGACGCTCACTGCCAAACCTGGACAATAGCTGCAGCCACACCAAGGTGCCAAGATGCCCAGCATGCTGCCACCAGCCACCTCTCTCCATGAAAAAGAGCCCAGGGAGAGGAAGTGATGTGAAATATATAGACCGTTTTTACATCACTTCCTATGTCTCACATATACCAATGGTAGCTTAAGCTTGACTTAGGACAGCCCAGGGGGTCTGTCAGTTTTTCCGATTTGTCATTTGATAGCCTATGACATTTGCATGCTATGACATGTCTGTCATAGGCCATCCTCCTCAATACTTAATCCTTCAGTAGGGGTGTAGACATTCCTGTTTTGTTAGACTAAGCAGGGTGGAGTAAATCTAAAATTCATAGGGAATAGGATCAAGTGAACATATGAAGGATCATCCTTGGCAAAAGGATAGCCTTGTCAGAGACTGGGGGTAGGGGGAGGGGAAAGGGGGAAGAGAGTAGAAAATGATGTCAAAGGGTCTGAGAACCAAACATGGAACTCATATCAAATGCCAATTTTATTTCTACATGTCTTTTCTTCTAAGATATATTTTTTATAAACAACATATTTGGCAGGGGGAGGGGAGCTGTCATTTGTTTGTCTAATCTGCCATTCTTTTTTACTTTATCATACTGTTTAGCTAATTCACTTAAAAAAAATTAAACCCTTACCTTCTGTTTTGGAATCAATACCATGTGTTGGTTCCAAGGCAGAAGAGCGGTAAGGGCTAGGCAAGTGGGGTTAAGTGACTTGCCCAGGGTCCCATAGCCAGGAAATATTTGAAGTCACATTGGAACCCAGGAGGTCTCATCTCCACATCTGTAATATACTTTTTGATTTTACATTCTCTAAGTATTCTATTTACACTCCCCTATCATGCCCTTTCCAAAGAGTCATCTCTTATAATTTTTTTAAGAGGAAGAGGGAAAATTTCAATAAAACTAGTTGATACAACAAAAAGAATCATACTTTATATGCAATGTTCACATGTGTGGACTCCATATCTCTGCAAAATTTGAAGACTGGTTAGAATAGGCTGCTCAACGAGAACTTTAGAAGATGAGCTTTCTTTGGTGTCAATTCATACAGCCTTTACTTTCTCAGAGATCTTTTTTCTTCTGTGGAATCTGATGTAAGTACGTTTGATATAATGCTTAATTTTTCTTTTGAGATAATGAGGAGTGAAAGAAACATCTACTCCATTATATTCTTAGTTATGTGGTCTTGGGTATTCTTTAGAAAAGTTAAATTATAATATCTATCTGGTAATTATTTAGAAATGAAAACCAAACTTTTTTTCTCATAGTCAAACAACAAGAGAGAATTTGGAGGAAACGTTGAGGGAAAATAATAGATAAGGAATAATTTAATCCACGAGTTTCCTAGTAGTTCGAATCCTCTTTTAGTAAGAAGCATAAAGAGAAGCTAAAGGAAAGCAAGCAGGTCAGGGAAGGGTCACAATACAGGTTCATAATAGGGAACAAATGGTTAAAGAACTGTATTAGGCCTGGAAAAGAGAAGGCCCTGGGAGGGCATAATGGCTATCTTAAAGTATTTAAAGGACTGTCACATGTAAAAGGAATTAGACTTTACCATTTGGTAACCAAAGGCCAAAGAAAAGACTGAAGGGGGTAAGACAAATGCATATTTAATGAAAGAAAAAAATCCTAACCATTGGAGCTATTCCAAAGTGGAATAGGCTATTTTGTCAAGTAGTGAGTTTTCCCCTCAATTGGCTATCTTAAAAGCGAGGCTTCAATGATCATTTCTCAAGGGGATTATGGACAAAATTTTTTTCATATTTAGATTGGGCTAGATGGCCACAGGGGTCCTTCTTACCACTGAAATTCTATGTTCTAGCTGAAATCTTTATGTCTATGACATGCACAGGGCTTCTCCTGTGTTATTATTTTTTACTGGCCTGTATATGCCAGAAGATGGCATTCTCATATTTATCAAACTCTTTATCTTGACTCCTTTTTGCTTTCTACTATGAAAACAATGATTTTCATGTTTATCATTATATCCCTAAGGGCTTAGCACAGTGCCTTGAACATAAGAGATACTTAATAAATATCTGTTGAGTTGAAGAGACTTGCCAATAGAAAAGATTCCTGAGGTTACTATCCTGTATGAATTCTCTTATGTCGAGTCAAGGATCCTCTCTGGCTGAAGGCCTTCCCACATTCATGGCATTCATATGGTCTCTCTCCAGTATGAATTCTAATGTGTCGAGTAAGATCATTCCTAGAGGAAAAGGCCTTCCCACACATCTGACATCCATAAGGTTTCACTCCAGTATGTACTCGCATGTGCAAATAAAGACGATTCCTGGCAGAGAATGCCTTCCCACATTCATGACATTTATAAGGTTTCTCTCCAGTGTGAATTCTCACGTGTTGTTTCAGACCAGTTCTCCGCAGGAAGGCTTTCCCACACACATGACATTTAAAAGGTTTCTCTCCAGTGTGCATCTGTGCATGTTGTGTAAGGTATGATTTCTGAAGAAAGGCCTTTCCACATTCATGGCATTCATAAGGTTTTACTCCAGTGTGAATTCTCTCATGGCGAGTAACTCCAACCTTAGAGCAGAAGGTCTTTCCACATTCACGACATTCATAAGGTCTCACTTCACTATGAATTCTTTGATGAACATTAAGGATCACACTTTCACGGAAAGCATCCCCACATTCATTACATTTATAGGGTTTCTCTCCAGTATGAATTCTCACATGTCGAATAAGACTTGCCTTGCTGAAGAGGGACAGCCCACAGATAAGACATTTATTCTTTCCAGAATGAATCCTGTGACAGGAAAGAAGGAATGGATGGGGATCAGAAGCCTTACTGCGGGGTTTATATTCATAAGTTTGGGCTCCAGGATTAATTTCCTGGTATTTAATAAGTCATATACCCTGTGAGAAAAGCTATTGGACATAACCATAAATTTACAGGGTTTCTTCCAGTACAGATAGTCTCATAGAAACTGTTGGGTGGGGTGCAGGGGAAGGCTTTTACATATTCTTTTCTTTCTAGGAAAAACTCCTTGATGTTTAAGGCCAAATTGAGAACTGAAGGATTTCTCACATCCAGTATAAATAAAAATATTTTATTTTCTTAGATTCCATTCTATTTAGTATGAATACAGAGGCTTTTTCTTTATGAATCTCTATGAAGCCTCTTTCCTACAGGTTTCTTCTGTTGTCAAAACAGCATTGGTCTGTCAACTCAAGCATCTACTTATTTATTAATATTCTCATGGTTATTCTCTCACTTCTTTGGAAGTTTGACTTTTATTGACTATTGTGAAATTAGAATCTGTTACCCTAAAAACTACAATTCCAAGCACCCCATTCTCCTCACATTACATGCTGATGTAGGAAGGATATAAATTTGGTCTAGCCCCGCCTCTCATTCTCTTCTCTTCTTGTCCCAGTTTTGATGGAGTGGGCTTTTTAAATAGGGAAAGAGAACTTAGTCACGTGATCTTAATTTTGTTAAATAACTAGGTTTTTTACTTCAATTTCCTTTTTATTCCTTCTACTTCAGGTGATTATTAATAAAATTTATAAAATTAATACTTGGAGTTGCTAGATATTAATTTAAGTCCTACACTATTACTTACCAAGAATATTTCTCTTCAGTACTCTGCTGTCTCTGTAAGCTGGCATCACACTCCAAAGCTTTCTTCAAATTTGATACAAAAAGATGAACCTTTGCACATTCTTCCTCAGATGAACGTTCAATAGAAATGCCCAGCTTTGGAGATGACTCCTTGGTTTCAGGAATATTCTCCCAATCTGAAAACAAATTTTAAATGTGCATATCCTTCCATATCTACTTTCTATATACTTAGAGATGACTTCTTTTTCCTTCAAAAAGAAATGATAGTATCAAACTTGAAGGGAGAAAACAAATGGTTCCACCACTATGTATCTGTGTATTTATTTATCCTTTTATATTTAGTCCCACAACTGTGAAAGACAGGAAGGCCAGTTATTACATTTTTCCAAAAGAGGAAACTTAGGTTGGATATAGTAACTTTCCCAAAGTCCCACACCTACTTTGTATCAGAAATGTAAATTAAAGCTTGTTCTCCTAATTTCCATGGAGATTTTTTTGGCAGGACCCATCCTACTTCTCCACAATGAAATAAATTTAAAATATTTAAGCAACAAAAGCGCCATCACTTTAAGATGGCACCTAGAATACTACTGCACTGAGTGAAAAATTGGATGAAAGTCTTTTTGGATGGTTTACTATGCTGGAGGAGAAGGTAAACACATAGGTGTGGTGTTTACTGAATAGCTAATGAAGGATACGGATGATTGACAAGAAGAAACCAAGAGGTGGGAGGAAGTTAAAGAAGGTGGCTGAGAGGGAGTATTCTGGAAAAGACTTGAAGGGGTGGAAGTAAGGACCACAGGAGAAAGGTTGGGCTTGACAAAAGGAGTCAAACTACTTCATTATCAAAAAGGAAAAAAGATGTCATGGGGAGTTGTTTCAGTAAATTAAGAGCCACCGTCCTCAGGTAAGAGGGTGGGGAATGGAAGGTTTAGGAGTCTTGAAAAAAAGAATAGCTTCTGTGGGAACTGAAATAGGGAAAACATGCAAGATCAGTACTTACAGTACTATTTATTTTCTCTTAGATATTGAAACTATAATTAGGGGGTTCACTGCCACCAGGTGAAAAATAGTGATGTTATGACCTTATGGTCCAAATATCTTCATTTCACCAGGAGAGGAATTACTGTGGCATTCCACTACTTAATGTTTTTTAATAGACAACAAAACATAACTTTTGAAACTGTTACTGCTTTATTTAACCTTTACTTTATCTTCAGAAGCAATATTCTTTATAATGTGACCAGAATCCTTATTATGGAATCATACATGTATTTATTTATCCGTGTATAACATATGTTGTTATACACCTGACACCCAGCTCTCACTTGTGGCTCCTAGTAGCTGCTAGCATGCAGCAGCGGCCACACCCCAGGTAACGGCTTCGACAGGTCAGCTAAACCTTGTGAGGGTAGCCATCGGGTCGTCAACCCCTGGTGAACCAGGGCCTTGCTCACCCAGCATGTGAAGACTGCTTCGGCAGAACAGGCGGAAGAAACCAATAAGAAGGTTCAACGGCTGAGATGGCGATGCAGCAAGGCACTGTGGGGTGCTTAGGGCATGTTGGAGCACAAAAGACAACACGGCCATCCAATGCAACTGAGGAAGTCTCCAGGTGTAACAACTTTTCGTACCATTGGACCCAGACTTCCAATGCCGAGAGAGTGGAACTGTCTCTGTGCATCGACTTTTCCACTTAAATCTCCCTCACGTACAAGTGTCTATGCACACTCATCTATACACCATAGATGAAAACGCACAAAGACAATCGTCATTCTCAGTTACCGAGAGAGGACTACTATACTGATGAAGGATCTCTTACTCTTCTTGTGGAGAAGATAGACAGAAATAGACTAGGCTATAATACAATCTGATGGATTCACAAGTGATTTGATGAATTAAAAAACTAAGGTGTCAGTGATTCCCTTTCACCACTGTGGGAGATCTTGAGTGGAGAACCCCATCAGGCTGTGCTGGGTTGAAGCTTTTTATCAATTACATGGATAAACGCATCAATAATATTCTTCTCAAATCCACAGTTTAGAGGAAAAACACATATTGACTGACAGAGTCAAGACCCAAAAAGATCTCAACAGGCTGAAGCACTGGACACAAAATATTCAATTCATAAGTATAAATGAGAGAAGCACGGGGAGCCAGTAGTTCATCTGAAAGAATCTGAAATTTCAATGGACTGCTGTAAACCTCAAATTTCCTTAGACTTATAATTGTTGAAAATTTCACCATTGGGATATTTCATACTTGGAAAATTTCTTACTGATAGTCTATTGGAATGGGAACTCCATTGGCATGGGAGGTTCCTTCTCTTCCCTTCTTAAGATTACTTTAGGACAGAAACCCTTTGCTGAACAATGGAAAGGACTTTGACCTATGCTTAAGCATAGAACAGGAATTTCTTTGAGTCTTGATTGATTTTAGAATTGATACAATGGAGATACTTGGAATAAATCTCCACCCTATTCAGTCCTAATAGGATTGAGTAAGGGCTGCAGCCTAGATCAAAATTTAATTATTCCAATCTCTACCATACTCAAGTTAACAGGATTTAGAAAGGGCTGGAACAAAGGAGTAAAGATTTAATCATTTGAAAAATATGACCTTCAACAGACATGTGCAAAAGCCAGAAACCTCTGGGCGGTCCTGGGTTAAGCGAGAGCCTCCATTGACAGGGAAATTGATGAAGAGTGATTGGTAGATGTGAGGACTGAGGGGAGGCAACTTGGATGGTTTCCTTAAAGATAGGAGGGTCTGGAGACTCAGGAGAGGGTGGGGGATTGAGTTTTTGGTCGGTGTGGTTCCTGGGCTCTGAGGAAGCTTGCTCTGAAGGAAGCTGAAGGTGGGGGCCTCTGAGACTGTTTCTCCATTTTGGACACGTGAGTGAAAGGGACTGATCTCTTTTCTTTGCCCCAGCTATCTAAGGGCTTGGGCCTTTTGGCCCAGCCTAAACAGAAGGGGTATTTAAGCCCTATTCCCTTCTCTCCCCATTCTCTCTCTATATATATCTCTAATTCCTTTCTTGCTCCTATTGTAATTAAACTCCAAAAAAGGCTGACGGCTGACTTGAGTTTTTCATTTAGGAATTACATAGCTGATTCCTTGGCGACCTTAAATTAATATATATCAGTCTTTTAAAGTGATTCCCTTGTAACATTGTGGCTGACCACACGGGAGTCTAAAGAATCCTCTCAATAAAACTTTTTCCTTGCCTTTTTACTATACTGTTTCACCACTTAGTCCTTTTTTTTTAAAAAAAAAAAAAACTTGGCTTAAAGACACAGCTGCTAGAACACGTGAGTATAAAAAACTTTTTCTCTTTTCTCCTTAAGTTAAATTGGAATCAGCAGTTTTTTCTTTTTCTTCCCTTTAATCTTAAGGGACAGCTGGGTAGCTCAGCGGATTGAGAGCCAGCCCTAGAGGCAGAAGGTCCTGGGTTCAAATCGGACCTCAGATACTTCCCAGCTGTGTGACTCTGATAGACAGAAAACAGCTGTTTTTAAATCTCAGCAACAGGACTCTAAAGTCCTGGCTGGAAGAACTGTTTCTAAATATCCTTTCCCTTAAGGAACAACTTCCTGGATTAAAAAAAAAAAAAAACCCTGTGGAAAGTTTGTTGCTTTGCCCTGCTCCCCACGTGTTTTGTGAAATTACAAAATATACATATAAAAATGAGTACTACATTCTTTGACAATTATATGGCAGCTGAAGAAGTAGGGGCATTGAGGAATGAAGGATACCTCCAAATTTTTATATTAATAGGTACTGTCATTTTTGTACTCCTCAATACTATATTTAGAGATGAAAAAATAAAAAATATTGAGGATAAAATAAAACAAAATGAGGATAAAATAAAACAAAATGAGGATAAAATAAAACAAAATGAGGATAAAATAGAAAATATTGAGGATAAAATAGAAAATGTTGAGGATAAAATAGAAAAAAATGAGGATAAAATAGAAAATATTGAGGATAAAATAGAAAATATTGAGGATAAAATAGAAAAAATTGAGGATTCAATAGAAAAAATTGAGGATACAATAGAAAAAATTGAGGATAAAATAGGAAATATTGAGAATAAAATAGAAAAACTTGAGGATAAAATAGGAAATATTGAGGATAAAATGGGAGATATGGAAGATAAAATAGGAAAAATTGAGGAAAAAATGCAAGCCCAATTAGAAGATCTAAAATGTTTCTTACAGGATCAATGGGCAAACACCCACTCTACCGGAAACAGACCTGTTTCTGAACCTTTGAATGAGGAAATTTCCTTCCCTGAAATAGAGATGGAAAACACCTTCCCTATAGCCCAGTTAACAGACTGCTTCTCTCGTGCAGTGCAAATCTTGTCTGAATTTAATCCCCAAAACCCTTCCCCTGCAATCCCAGCTTCTCATGTTCCTTCTCCTACAGAAAACCAAATTCCAATGCAAGGGAGATCTTGTCCTCCTAGAGAAACCTGTCCTTGTCAAACTGACCCACAGGTGCAAAATTCAACTAGAGGCCTGTTTCCTCTAAGAGAAGTACCTGAAATAGGACGAAATGGGGATGTGGTGACTTTAAGACATAGGATACCGTTTACTCCCCAAGAAATAAATGAATTTACACGAAATATCCCCACATATGAACAAGATCCTTTTCTAGTAACAAAAAAGATGGGAGACATATTTTTTCAATATAATCCGTCTTACAAGGACGTTGAGAGCTTACTACAGGCTTTTTTAAGTGAACATGAAAAAAATAAAATAATTGCTCATGTCAACAAAACCCGGGGGCGTAATGCAGCACATTGGCCATCTCAGGATCCCGAATGGGACTATAATAATCCTGAGGACTATCTACAACTATACCGTTGTAGAGAGGCCATCCTCACGGCCATGAAGGAATGTGCGGACAGTACAGATAAGTGGATGGAACTGGAAAAAATTAAGCAAAAGGAAAACGAAACACCCTCCAGATTTATGGACAGAATTATCGAGTTTGGGGACAGATACTTAGATTGGGACTTAAATAAAGAGAATAGTTTAAGACAAGTTAGAAGAATCTTTGTAAATAATTCTTGCAAAGTAATTAAAAATTATTTTAAAACACAATGCCCAAGATGGTCAGATATGGACCTTGAAGAATTGCGAAAAACAGCTATATATGTTTTTAAGGGAAACGAAGAAAAGGAAAAAGAGAATAATGATGACATGGAGGAAATGAAGAAAAAAATGAGATGTGTAATAGATAGGATAACTAAATTAGAAAGTGGGCATGATAATGAACCAACGACAATTGCCCCTCTCCAGAAATCCAATTATCAATCCATTACTTGCCACTTCTGTGAGAAGAAGGGCCACAAAATGATGGAATGTAGAACCTTTCTTAAGATGTTTGGAAGGAATACACAGTTTAATAATGGTTTTAGAAATAATAACTATAGAAATTATGATAATGGTTATAGAAACCAGAATTCTAGAAATTATAATAATGACTATGGAAATAACTATAATGAATATAGAAATAAGAACTTTAGAAACCAGAATTATAGAAATAGGAATTGGGAATTTAATGACAATGCTCAAATTGAAGAAAATTTTAATGATAATACTCAACAATATATGAGAAATGGCGCTCGTCCAAAAATTACTCGAGGTACTAATGATCCTCAGAGAGGTGCCCTTCAGGAGGGTGCCCAGGGAACTTCCCAGTATAATAAAGATGATTCTTCTTAGATTGTATTGATTTTGTTGATATTAATTAACCTTTTTCAGTTTTTTTTTCTCCTCTCCAAATAGTAGGAAAGATGAATAAAGAACTTAAGACTATGATTGGCAAATTATGCACTGAGACCCATTTAAAATGGCCTGAAATTCTCCCTCTGGCCCTATTTTATCTTAGAAGCAGGCCTAGAGGAGACTTACATATTTCACCGTTTGAGATGCTTTTTGGACATCCGCCTATACAGGCTAAGCCTTTCTCCCCGGCTTATACATCGCTATTAGGGGGAGATATTACTATTGCTTCCTATATACAGGAGTTACAGCACAAACTACGTGAACTTCATGAATCCGGAGCTGCAGTACAAGCTGGACCATTAGACTTTTCTCTGCATGACCTGAACCCAGGAGATAAAGTTTATATCAAGAATTTCAAGCGAACTGGAGCAACTGAACCTTCATGGGAAGGACCATTCCAAATATTATTAACTACTCCAACATCTATAAAGATTGGAGAAAGAGACTCTTGGATTCACTGCTCACATGTGAAGAAAGCATCTTCTGCTGAGACTGATTGACTCTATCTTATCATATGAATTGTGACTCTATCTTATCATAAGAATTGGAGATAATAATCCATAGACAAATGGATATTTTTTTTCAAGAATATATTGAATTACTGATTTTTTTCTTATTTTTTCTTATTTCTTTTCTTTTATTTTTTTTATCAGAATATTTGATTTTTTCTCATTTTTGTACTGAAGGTACACATAATTAATATTAATATTTTTTCCCTGCAGTAATACAAGTTAATATATATACTCTTGCTATAATATCAATATATGCCTAAAAGCTTTAAACTATGGGAACCTGCCATTTATTGATAAAATATTATAGGACTGTGATTAATGTTTGTATCTGATTCCAGGAAAAGGGATAAAAACAAAGAGCACAGACTAAACCTGAATAGTGCCAATAGAGCACACATGAAATATTAAAATGAGACTCGAGGTTGCGACGCTTAACTTATGTTTAAGTCGTAGGACTTCCTTGTATCTACACTCTTTTCGAAATACTCAAACAAGTACAAAGCTTGACTATCATGCTGGCTCCCTATATCCCTGAGGAAAAAATCAGACAAGGGAATGACATTTCCCCATCAAAATAGAATTCTAATTCTTTCTTTCTTATATTATGGCAACTTCCTGTAGTCTTGGCTACAAATGGCTAAGTGAAATATTACTGCATTCTGTCCTACATACTTGTGGGATAGAAATTACTTTAAACTGGACCTATACAAGGTCTATTTTGAGTTTTTCTTATGTTTTTGATTATTTTTTCTATTCTTTTGATAATTGACACATACAACCCCATAACTGAACATTGCATTCTGAGCTAAACTTGATATTTTTTTTTAATACTTACTTCAGGGGGGATTGTATTTTAATTTAAAATCTAAGAATTTTTGAATTTTTTTTGTTTGAGATTTTATTTTTATAAAAATCCAAGACTTTTGTTTAAGATTTTACTTTTATAAAAAATTCAAAGATTTTGATTTTGTTCAAGAAAAGATCTTCAAGAAAGAAGCTTGAAACTTTTATATCCAGAGAATGAACTGTTGCAGAAAGATGCCAAAAACCTACACTTCATCAAGAAGATTAAGAATGAACTTTCGATGTGATTGATTGGACTGAACTTTTGATTGAACATTTATTGTAACATTTATGCCAAAAGGGACTGCCCCTAATTTGGCTTTCTGTCAATGCGCCTAGCAAACATTGGTTTTGCTTTCTTTTCTTTTCTATTTCCTCTCTCACTATTCTAATTTCTCCTAGAAAATTGAATATTTCTTTAGTTAGAAGTGAATTTAGAACTACAAAATGATTATGTTAAATGATCAATGGGGAGACTAGTCTCCCAATGATCATCAGGGGGGATTGTAAACCTCAAATTTCCTTAGACTTATAATTGTTGAAAATTTCACCATTGGGATATTTCATACTTGGAAAATTTCTTACTGATAGTCTATTGGAATGGGAACTCCATTGGCATGGGAGGTTCCTTCTCTTCCCTTCTTAAGATTACTTTAGGACAGAAACCCTTTGCTGAACAATGGAAAGGACTTTGACCTATGCTTAAGCATAGAACAGGAATTTCTTTGAGTCTTGATTGATTTTAGAATTGATACAATGGAGATACTTGGAATAAATCTCCACCCTATTCAGTCCTAATAGGATTGAGTAAGGGCTGCAGCCTAGATCAAAATTTAATTATTCCAATCTCTACCATACTCAAGTTAACAGGATTTAGAAAGGGCTGGAACAAAGGAGTAAAGATTTAATCATTTGAAAAATATGACCTTCAACAGACATGTGCAAAAGCCAGAAACCTCTGGGCGGTCCTGGGTTAAGCGAGAGCCTCCATTGACAGGGAAATTGATGAAGAGTGATTGGTAGATGTGAGGACTGAGGGGAGGCAACTTGGATGGTTTCCTTAAAGATAGGAGGGTCTGGAGACTCAGGAGAGGGTGGGGGATTGAGTTTTTGGTCGGTGTGGTTCCTGGGCTCTGAGGAAGCTTGCTCTGAAGGAAGCTGAAGGTGGGGGCCTCTGAGACTGTTTCTCCATTTTGGACACGTGAGTGAAAGGGACTGATCTCTTTTCTTTGCCCCAGCTATCTAAGGGCTTGGGCCTTTTGGCCCAGCCTAAACAGAAGGGGTATTTAAGCCCTATTCCCTTCTCTCCCCATTCTCTCTCTATATATATCTCTAATTCCTTTCTTGCTCCTATTGTAATTAAACTCCAAAAAAGGCTGACGGCTGACTTGAGTTTTTCATTTAGGAATTACATAGCTGATTCCTTGGCGACCTTAAATTAATATATATCAGTCTTTTAAAGTGATTCCCTTGTAACACTGCAGATCTGCTCTGAGGCAGCAGCAAGATGTGGCATCCCAGAAAGCGAGCATCAACTTGGATGCAAAAGAGGGGAGGTAAAAAAAAGGGGGTTAAAAGCATTTATGCTTTTAGCTTTTAGCATTTAGCTTTATAAACACTATCTCACTAGATCTTCTCACAACAATCCTATAAAGTGAGTGATATGATTCCTGTTTTAAAGTTGAGAAAACTGAGGCAATCAGAGTTTAAGTGACTTGCCCAGAATCATATAGCTAGGAAGTATCTAAGGCCAAATTTGAATTCAGGTCTTCCTGAGTCCAGTCCAAGTGCTCTATCCACTGTGTAATCAATTCTAGACAGACACTAGCATTCAGAGCCTCCACTTCCACACCTCCAATTTCCTTATTCTACTTTGCAATTTTGATTCCAAAATCAGCTTTCAACCAAATCTGCTATCATCACCTTTTGTCAAGACTAATGTAATAACTTGGATAACATGGAGCAAGAATGACCAACAGGGAATTAGGCACGAAAAGAACCTGGGAATAATACTGCCTGTACTCAATTCAGGTCCCCAGCATCACACTGGTCTTGCTCTTCAGATACTGAGGAAAGACCTGGTAGACCATGAAGGGGAACAGCAGAGACTGGAGTGGTTTTGGAGAAAGACAAACCTCATGTGTCCAAAAGAACAAAGAAGAGAATAGAGTGGGCAAACTCTAAGTCAACAAGCTTGGCTTCATTCCCTGCCCACTTCTAGAATGTTATTAATGAAATAGGGAATATTTAGATAAGGAAGTAGGGACTACCAACAGCCAACATCACTTCCTCAGGAACAAACCACCCAAGAAAGCCTTTTTTTCTTGGCTGGACAAACATACAGCAATTCTCTAAATACAAAAACAAAATGGTATTGAGAGAAATGATAGAAGATATTTCATTACTGATAGATGTTCATGAAGAGTCCCTGTGAAAAGAGGGAAATGATAATACTATGTAAAAGTATCCAGTGAACCATTCAGTCATACTTTATAGAAACAAAAATAGCAAACTTCACTTGGAAGAAAATGTCAAAAATCTGAAAGGAAAAAATTAAAACATTCAGAACGATTGGGGGCCTGGTATTAGCATATCTCAGACTGACCAAAAGATTCTCAACAAAAAGGATCTCAACAGGCCAAAGCACTGGACACAAAATATTCACTTCACAAGTAATTACAAAAATTCTATTTGATATCAGTCACCAAAATCATGAAAGGAGGTCAAAAACCTAGCTAGGAGTACTACAAAGGAATACAAGATATTATAGTAAAATAAACCCCAAATTACTTACTACTACATAAGGGATCATTTAATAAGAAAAAACATTTTGGCACAAAATAAGCTTCAAGCAACATTTCGTCCTAGATACTCCTGATACACTCATTGGATAAACAAATGTTTATACAAAACTTGAGGGAACTAGAAATAGGTAAATGTCAAGAAAAGAGACTGGTTGAAAAGCAGATAAAGCCCCATCAGAGATAAACACACTAGAGGGCTTCATCTCTTCTCCTAAAAGGAAGGAAGGTCAAAGGCTAACACTAACAACTTGTTCCTTTGAATGGATTAACTTGAGCTGTTGGGTGGTCCCTCACTCACCTGGAAAACTGGTCCTTGTGACTTGATTTTCTGGCCTCCAAAGAGGTTCTCCTTGCTCCAAGTGGCAGATCACATCTGGCTTGGAAACAGTGAGTCCTATTCATAAGAAAGAGCAAAGAGCACAGGAAAGAGCTTCCAATCTTGGCTGATCTCTTTTTGAAAGTGGGAAGTCTAAAGCATGTCCATAGACCAGAGGATAAATGACCCTAAAAGATACTCTATTGTTCTGCCAACAATAAGGGGGGGAATCTGTCTGAATAGATTTGTTAGCAGTAAGGGGGGTGATGGGAATTTTTCATGTGCTCAGGCATCATCATTTGAACTTTTGGGGCTAATCCTATGAGAACAGAGAGTAAGAAAAGTAAAACCTCAGTGCTGACAAAATTAGGGGACACTTTCTAACTTTAAAAAGGAAGCATCTCACATGGGATGTCAGCTCCTGGAAGGCAGGTTTGGTTTTGAATTTGTGTCTTCTCCCCTGAGATGATGCCTGATTGTAGAATTATTGGAAGATCTTTCACTTAGACACAGGTTAGAGAAGTATGGTGTCTCTAGGATGCAAAAAGATTAACAGCCTCAGGTTTTTGTGTGCCAAACAAAAACTGCTTAACTCCAAGGACATCACACATTTCCTAAGGGAACTCATAACTCCCTCTCATCAGTAGATTTACCCAGGTGAGTTATTCTTACCCAGATCAACCAGGTGCCCATAATTCTCCAGCATCACGTCCCTGTAGAGCTTCTTCTCAGAAGGGCCCAGATATCTCCATTCCTCCTGGGTGAAGTCCACAGCCACATCACTGAACGTCACTGATTCCTACAACGCCAATGTATTTATGCATTTATACCCAGGGTCTGCCCCTCATGGAACAGCTGGCCTGTACAACAGAAGGGAATCCTCCCAGCCACTGCCTTCAAAGTATACCATGAAAAACATCTGTTGATCATCAATTATGGTTCAATCTGGAACAGTATCTGCTTCAAACAGGCATCCTTGTTAGGAAACGCTCAGGGTCTGGTTGACAGAACACTGGAACCTAAAGACTTGAGATAAAATTTTGGCTCTACTATTATTACCTCAATGACTTTAGAGAGCTAAATCTCACATTCATGAGTACCTGAAAGTATGGATTAGGTGAACTTAAAGGTCCCTTCTCATTCTAAATCCTGATCCTTATTATCTTCAAAGTTATATGGGACAAAATTCTTTCTCTGAATGGAGTTCCTATCATCCCCATTTTACATATCAAGAAAATGAGTCAAAAACAAAATGGTAAGTGGCTCACTCACTCATGGTCACATAGTTTGTATCAGGGTGGAGAGTTCTGATTTATAATCCTTTATCACACTCCCTTTGGCTCTCTAGTGCCAGTTCACCCCCATTTGTCCTCTCAACTGAGCATGCCTTCCTTATTTTCTTAGTTCCTCAAGTCCTTGATCCATGTTGGCAAACCCATGGCACCCATGCTGGAGGGGGCTGCTCCCTTCCCCTTCTCCACCAAGAACATTTTTTCACATCACCAGCTCCTCTGCTCAACCACCCAATGGGAGCACTTCCTCCCCTCCCCCTGTCTGGTTGGTAAGGGATGGGCTAATATGCAGCATGAGAGTTCACCATCTGTGCCCTAGATCTTACACTTGAAATCATCTTACTTTGTTACCTAAATTGACTGGTTCACTCTTCTAATTACCTATCATTCCATATTCACTCTCAGACACTCTCCATCTTAGCTTCTACCTCCTGGAAACGACAGCTTGCCATATGGTCAGCTCCATCTAAGAGGCCCTCCCAACTATACTCAGATGTCAATGTCTTCCCAGGCTGGCACTGAGTATATTTTGAAAGGACATATTTATCTATATTCTGTATAACGTAAAGCATTCACTATCACAGCCCCTCAACATACCACAGCAGAACACATATTAGACATTATACATGTCTCCAAATTGATTAATTCTTTCTTCCATTTACATTAAGAAGGAAAATTACCAAGATTACTGATTCAGTTCCTACAAGAGTAAGTCCATTCACTGGCCACTAGACAACACTCTCACATTTAGAACACCACTAAACTACCCAGAAAGATATGTCTATATATATGTATATATACAGCACATGGTTTTCTTGGTAGTCTCTGGCCCTTTCCTGCCCTGTCACAGCCAGAAGTGGAAGCTGCTTCTGAAAGGGGGCACTCCCACTCACCTGGTAGGGCCTGACTGTCAGGAGGACAGAGAGCATTCCTCCCTGGGTACAACTCACTCTTTTAGGGGAAGGGCGGAGGCCTGGGGAGAAAAAGGGAAACGTGAGGGGCTGGTATCGTCCTGAAGCTCTGGCACCACAAGGCTGGGGGTTCAGAGCATGTCCATCACCACCACCACCACGACCACCACCACCACCTCCGGTTCCAATTTTTATACTCAGGAAAGGGGCTAAGTATTTGCATATGCGAGAAGGAATGAGCACTAAGGGCGAATACAATGCAGGCATGGGGGAACAGAGAGGGAAGAGGCTGAGAACGTGCGAGAAGGCTGGAGTTGGACCCCAGCCTTGTGCCCAAAGTTCAAAAGTCAGCGTGGATGGGGGAAGATGGGGCGGGACGACTGGGGAGGGCATTAGCAGAGGGCGTGACCCCTCCTCTAGCTGGGTCAACCCGCGGACCCGCCCCTCCGTCGGCTCAGCCCCAGAGCCTGGGCCCCCACGGCAGCTCGGGTGGGGGACGAGGAAAAGGCAACGGCTAGGCCGAGGGGTTAGGAGGAAAGGGGCCCCCATGGGGCGGCGGGGATGCTAGGCACCAGAAGGCTCACCCCCGGCAGGCAGCATGCATCAGGAGAGGCCGCCGGGGGTCGACCCTGCCACCCACGTGGTGACACACCGGAATGGGAAGCAGTCGCGAGCAGAGACTTCTGGGACATGTCGGGTAGAGGCAGGAGGAGAAATTGCGCATGCTCAGCAGTGTCAGAAGTTGGGAGAGAGAGGAGTCCCGAGTTCTCTGTGGCTATTGGCCCAACGCTTCCCGCGCTTCACCTTCTGGGAGTTGTAGTACCGATCCTAAATGCGCATGCCCAACGCGTCCTAATATGCCCCCGGGTGGGCTGGGGAGTTACCCGAGAGGCGTTTTGCTGCCAGAGGGGGGCGCGGCTGACCCCTAGACTCCCGAAATCGGTCCAAGGCCCTCTGGGGTCGCTGAGCCCCCTGGAACAAAAGACCTTCCGGTGACTGCGCCACCTATTGTTGTCTCCCCTTTACACTGATTTTATTTTTTAACAGTTTTTGATTGGCTCTTTACATAACAATCCTTGCCCTTCACTAAGTAGCCTGAATGCTCTCTTTGCAAAGTCAAATAAATGAGCTCCAGTTACTTGACTGCATTTGTTGAAGGGTTGAGCGAACGTTCTGCCCTGGGCTCTCCTACTTCTTATGGACCAAGAGACTTTTTCCATTAACTTTTGTTGTCAGAGTTCAGTATTTTCCGTGATCTTTAAGAGATGCTACTTATCTACTAGGTATCTACTTAGTTACTCAGCATCAGTTCATAGAAAATTCAGTGGGACAAATGTGAAACATGTGAAGATAGGAGGAGCCCATTACTGGGAACTTTCTACACTTGTGGAAAGGGGGGAATTATTTAAGAGGTGTGTGGAGTGAAATTCTGGGGGGCTCGTACCCCCAAAATCACTCTAATGAGCAGACTGGAGACTGATGCTGGCAGAGTTCACATTGGGGGGGTGCTGGGCATAGAGTGAGGAACATCGCCTGTGTCTAGACAGAGTCCTCAGAAGGGGTGGAGGAGTAAGGGCCAGTATTCTCACAAGGTGGGGGGCGCCTAAGGGTGAGGGAATTCTTGCCAGTATTCCTCAGAAGGGGGGGGGGGGAGAGAGAGAGAGAAAGAGACAGAAAGAGAGAGAGAGAGAATGGGAGGGAGAGAGAGAGAGAGAGAGAGGAAGAAAATATCAAAATTAATATTGTCTCTAGTGTCTTCTTTATTGATTCTCACTGCATTGATTCTACAATGTAACTGATTTTATGCTGCATTAATTTTATAATTGAGTGCGTATTTGCATAAAGCCATCTTTCTAGATCCTCAAGATAAGTTGAGGAATTTGGTTTTCCCTCCATATTACTTTAAAGGTATAATTAAAAGATTTGTTATCTGTCATACCAGTTGCCCATCCCCCAAAAGATATGTTGCCTGTCCTTGGCAAGCCTTGTGAAATTATGGGAGATTTCATCTCTTCCAAGGAGACGGTGAGTCTGGTCATTTTGATCCCCTAGCAAAGATTTTAAGAGGCAGATGGTTTTCATAAAACAATTAACATTCCTTCATTTTAAATGACAGAAAAGTTAATTTTACAAGTTAGACCCTCATGAATGTTTTTTCTTTTATCAGGTATAGGGTTTAGATAAAGAAAGCAATAGCAATTAGTGTATGAAAACTGAAACTGAAGTTTTAAGTTTGGAGAGTCAAATTAAAGATTATACTAAACTGAAAATCAAGTTGAATTAAAACAGAAGAAAAGAGAACACTCATAACTCTGCATAGTTTAATGCTGTACTCTGACGATTAAAACACATCATCATCTAACAAGCAACCGAAAATGTTAGGGGAGTCTTCCCATTAGTGTCAGCAAATTAAGAGCGAGGACCTTCTAGCTTTTCCACTTGTTTCCCAAGAACCTAGAACGATGTTCCCATAGAAAGTACTTGAGAAATGGTTTTCTTTCATTTACTTGTTCATTTGTTCATACCATATTTTACCAGTTGCACTTCAATGATTCTATGGCAATATCAAAGAGATAGGATTCCTCCACTCTCTGGATCAGAGCTAACTCACACCTGCCTGTTCTGTATCGTTCTTTTTCTAGGTTTATCGATATCCTTTGCAAAATGTAAATCCCTCAGATTGAGCACAAAGGTACAATGTGGGCTCTTCAGTGTACAGGAGGCTATTAGCTCCCTAGCATATACTCTATGCATCTGTCTATGAGCCCAAGTTCAGCTCCGCATTTTTGGCTGACGGACAGTTCTCCCTGTTGACTCCATTGGCAATTCTGCATGACCTCCCAAGCCAGTAGTTCTGCAGGTGATTTGTTAAACCTAAATGTAGCCCAAATGCATCACAGGTATCGGACACGGTGCACTGTTTTCCTGATCCTTTATCATATTATGTTTTAAAATTAAGGTAAACCAAGAGACAATGGTCTGGGCTTGATCAATTTATTAGTTAGGTTGAATTTAGGTCTATGGCATCTCTCAATGACCAAAGACCCTGATGGATAGCTGAGAGGGTCATTTAAACCTAAATGTGTCATCCTTTTGATTGGCCCAACATTATACCTCAGTAAAAGTTAACACCGTCCCAATTGTTAGACATTTTACTGAAGAGATGGGTTAAGAGTTACCTCAACAACTCCCCATTGTTATTGCTGTTGCTTGTCCTTCATTTTTGAAGAGGGTGATGTCTTGATTCATGCATGCTCTAGAAAGTCAGAATGACTCACAATGATCCTGCTACAAACTTGAATGTGTTTCTCTGACAACAGGGTGACGTTAAAAAAAAGACAGGACAGGGATACTAATGGAAATTATGGTGATGTTAAAAAAATACAATAAAAACTTTTTTAAAAAGCTTTCTTGTCAAGTATTTGCATACCTGGCAACTAAAAGTAAACTATATTCTATTTTTAAAAAATCTTCAGGGCTATGTGAAGAGATCAAAGAAAAGTGATTTAATATGAATTATTTTCTAAGAGAATTGAATTTTCCATTCTTTCCTAGAAGGGAATGATGAAAAGGATTTTTAATTATTTTTATGATATTGTTATTATATAATTTAGTTAAAATCATACTATATGTAATATTTTATTTTAACACTAGTATTTTTTACCTGGTTCCCTCCCAGAGAGCCACCCCTGATAATAAAGTATTAAGATATAAACCAGGAGGAAGAGAAAAACAGCAAATCGAATCCCTAAATATAAAATATCCAACATTTGCTATGTTCCAAAACTACAAACCCCCAAACCCTGTCAATGAGCAGGAAGAGATGTCTTCTCATAAAACTCATTAGTAGGTTCTAGTTTATCCTTTGTAATTTTGCAAAATTCTTTTTGGATTCCTTTTGGATTCTTTCCTGATAGTTTTCCTCTCCATTGACACTGTTGGAATTATTGTCAGTATTGCTTTCTTGGCCCTGCTTACTTCACTTTGCATTTGTAGATGTGAATCTTTCCATCTAGATATGAACTTGTTGAGACCAGTACTTTGTAGCAACTGAGCCAAGTTTTGAGCCAACTCCCCAGAGAATGAGGTGGCATATGGGAAGAACATAACTTCCACTGTGAAATGCTTGTATATTTATTCTTTGAAGGAAATATCTCTTTTTAAAAGTTCATCAATGCAAAATGGATAAAAAGAATGAGGACAGCTAGGTGGCTCAGTGGATAGAGTACTAGGCCTGGAGTCAGGAGGACTTGAGTTCAAATATGACCTCAGACACTTCCTAGATGTGCAACCTAGAGAAAGTCACTTAATCCCAATTGCCTAACCATTACCGTTCTTCTGCCTTGCTTATACTAAGACAGACAGTAAGGATTTAACAACCACCACCAAAAGAAACAGAGTGCCAGCTAGAGGCTCCTGACAAATGGAGGAAGCACAGATGGTCAGGACTTGAAGCAAAGAAGAGAGGCACTCCACTCCAGACCCCAAGGGGAGAGATGGCATGCCAAGCCCTGAGAGGCTGGAGCCAGAACATACAAGTTACAGGAATCTGAAGCATTCTTGTACAAGGATAATCATTTAGAATTCTTTTAAGAACTCTTTCCTCATATTCTTTATCTATTAGGGAATGGCTTTTGGCTTTTATTAACTTATTCCCTTCTTATGCTCTTTGCTTTCATTTTATTTAGGCAAAAACTTTTTCATTTCATACTATCAGAACTGTTTCTTTTCCCTCCTGTAATTGCTTCTGTCCTTTGTTAAGAGTTCGTCTCCCCGAGGCTTCCAGAATAGCTGTCTGCCCAAACATCAGCAGACTGTGCGGCTCCCACATACTGATGACTTCCCAAAAAGACCAAGAAATCCAAGGTAAAATGGCAGTCACAGTTAATAATCTCTGTGGCAACAGGAAAGAAATGAGTAAAGAAGGAACTCTGGAATCGTGTCTGTAAGTGTGAAACTGTCTTGGCAAGGAGAAGGACTACTTCCTCAGACCCTGGAATGAAGCAGAAGATAAGAAGAGATAAAGCACGAGGGTGTGAGATGAGCAAAAGAGAGAAGTAGTGCCAAATGGCTTCAGTTTTTAGAGTACAGTAAGTCCAGGTTCTTATCTGAGCAGGTAGCAAGTGAGGGTGCCAGGGCAAGCTTGAAGAAAGAACGAAAGAACTGGAAGATCCTGGGTGATGATGAGGGGGGTAGAGAGTCAAGATTAGAGAGGGAGGAGGAAAAGGGAGGATACATTTGATATGAGATGACACATAGTTACAATGAACCCAATAGCCAGTTTTTCCAAAAACTCTTGCCTTCTCTCTGAGTAGTAATTCTAAGACAGAAGAGGGGCGCGTTCTAAACAATTGGGGTTGAGTGATTTGCCCAGGGTTACATAGCTAGGATGAGTCTCAGGTTAGATTTGAAGCCAGGTCCTCCTGACTTCAGGCCTGGTACTCTATCCACTGTGCTAACCAACTGCCCCTCTAGTGGCATTTTATTTCCTCTAGCTCTGTTCTGTAGCATGGCAGCACAGATGATGAGAATCGACAAGTCAATTAGCATTCATTTAATCATCTACTGTGTGCCTAGGATAGTGGTAATCCCTGAAGAGGGATAGAAAAGCAAAAACTTTTCCTTCCTGGACTCAAGGAGGTCACAGTCTATATGGGAAACAGCATGGAAACATCTGCATACAAACCCTGTATTTACAGAATGAATTAGAGATAATCTCTATAGGAAGGTATGAGTTGAGTGGGAAGGGGAAGGACTTCTCACAGGAGAAGGAATTTTAGCTGGGACTTGCAGGAAGCCAGGAGACTTAGGTGAGGAGAGAGAGAACTGTAGACATCGGGGAACAACCAATGAAAAAGCCTGGAGTTGGGGCATGGAATTATCAGTAGAAAAAAGGTCAGTGTTAATAAAAGAGAATATGGGGAAGAATAAAGCACAGGAAGACTGGAAGTGTACAAAGGGACTGGGTTATGAAGGCTTTAAAAGACAAAGAGAAATGTTTGTTTGATTCATCAGGCACCGAGTAATAAGGAGCACCAGCATTTATTCAAGAGGTGAGTCCTTTACTTTATGGAGGTCAATTTGAAAGCTGAGTGGAGAATGGAGTAGACTATGGAAAGACTTGAAAGAGGAAGACCACTCGGAGGCACTTGCCACAGTTCAGACATGAGGCAATGAGGATCTGCCCCAGAGTGGTGTCAATGGCAGATGAGTAGTAGTAGGCTTAAGCAAGAGATATTCCAAAATAGAAACTACAGGATTTAGCAAAGGATTGGATATAGGGGGCAAACCTGAGTGACTGGGGTAATAGGACTGTCTTTGATAGTGAGAGGGAACTTAGGGAGAGAGATGAGTGTAGGGGGAAATACCGAATTCAATTTTGATCATGTTGAGTGAAAAGGAAATCGCTTTATTGATTTTATATTATAGACCATAAACTAAGTGATCAAGTGTAATCCTTAGGTAGGTAACTAAAACTATGATTTTTCAAAAGAGTTATACCCAGTTAGTAAATTAACTGTGTATAAGATGTCAATTATAATAGAAATTAACCATAGTATTAGAAAGGATATAGTTTGGTGTATTAGAATATTAAAACTATATTGAGAGCTTCTGTTGGAGGAATAAAAGCTTCAGATCTGTGTAATGATCTGGGGAAGCTAAAACTCATGAAGAGAGAGAGGAGCTGGCCTCATTTGGAATGGTGAGTGCACCGCTAGCCTGATGAGATCATAGGAAAATGGCCTTGGCATGTCTGGCGTTGTTTGATCCTGTGAAGAACCATGTCAACGTCAGGCTCCCCAGAGTATGTTGGCCAAGAGAGGTTACTTTGACTTTGTACTAGAATGTATTACTTCTCATCAAATGTTAAAAAAAAAACTTGTTACCAAATATTATAACATGTTTTAATATACCCTGAACATTTTGCCTTGTTAATCATGTATGCTAATTAAATATTAAAAAACCTATAAAAACACTGTTGGACATCTAGATGAGGTCTTTGTCACAGGCTGGATGTGGGGAGACCTTCAGCCTTATTTTCTACCATTAAAGTCTGGATCTTCAGCTCAGAATGATGACCCAGAGATTTTTCTATTTCTTACATGAGTCTCAGATGTCTACAGGGTGTCCGGTTCAAGATAGCCAACAGGCAGTTGGAGAAGACTGGAGGTCTGGAGGTTAGGGTTGAACAAATAGATCTGAGAGTCATCTCCACAGAGAGGATAGAAGTCAATAAAATTACCAAGTGGAAGAGTATTGAGGGAGAAGAGAAGAGGGTCTAGGACAGAGATCTGAAGGTTACCCATTGCTCTTGAGTGAAACCTAGTTAAAGTTCTAGCAAAGAAAACAAAAAAGTGGTCAGACAGCCTGTTTGAATGTATTAAAGTACAGGATTCAAACTCATGTCTTCCTGATTTCAGACCCAGAACTCTACTCATTGCACCACCTAGCTGCTTTAGATGAAAAATAACAAAAAAAAATAACAAAAAAGGATTATATAAAAAACATCAGTCTCCAGTAGATATAAATCTGGGTAGCTTTTTAAATTGTCAACTCCTTTTTCCTCCCACATTTCTATAAGTCTCTCCTTGATAGAAATTGTTTATTTATTTATTTGTATTTAAACCCTCACCTTCCATCTTGGAATCAATACTCCATATTGCTTTTAAGGCAGAAGAGTGATGAGGGTGAGGCAATGGGGGTGAAGTGACTTGCCCAGGGTCACACAGCTGGGAAATGTCTGAGACCAGATTTGAACCTAGGAGTTTCTGTCTCTAGGCCTGACTCTCAATCCACTGAGCTACCCAGCTGCCCCCTAGAAATGATTTATAATCGAAAAAAACAACTCCACACCTCAGTCTTGGTCCTGAGTTGCTCTGACCAGAGTGCTGAAGTCTTTCCCAACCGTTTTCCATTATAGTATTGCAAGTCACTGTAGGAATCGTCCTCCTTCTCACTTCACTCCCTCAGTTCACAGAAGTCTTCCTAGCTCTCTCTGACTTTATTTCTTAGGGCAAAATAATATTCCTTCTTCTCCATGAATTATGTTTTATTTAGCTATTCTGGAGTTGATGGCTCCCACTTTTGTTTCCAGTTCTTTGGTACAAAGGAAAGACTTGTTACCTGTCTAGTCACTCTGTCTCCTTTCTTGATTTTCATGTAGATCAATCCAGCTAACAGTGGGAATCCTACAAATCTCTATACTGGACCCTTTTCTCTTCTTCCTCTCTACTATTTCACTTGATGATCTCATCAGCTCCATCATCTCTATGAAGATAGTCTCAGATCTACTTGTCCAGTCAGCCCTACCCTTGAGACCTCCATTCTCATTTCTCCAACTGTCTGTTGGACATCTCCTATGGAGAAATTTGGGCAATGTAAAAACAAAGGCTATAAGTAAAATTGATTTTTAAATAAATAAATAAAAGTCTGATTCCATTAAACACAGAGATTCCACAGTTGGTCACATACCCCAAGAAGGTCATTGATGAAAGAAAGAAAGAAAGAAAGAAAGAAAGAAAGAAAGAAAGAAAGAAAGAAAGAAAGAAAGAAAGAAAGAAAGAAAGAAAGAAAGAAAGAAAGAAAGAAAGAAAGAAAGAAAGAAAGAAAGAAAGAAAGAAAGAAAGAAAGAAAGAAAGAAGGAAGGAAGGAAGGAAGGAAGGAAGGAAGGAAGGAAGGAAGGAAGGAAGGAAGGAAGGAAGGAAGGAAGGAAGGAAGGAAGGAAGGAAGGAAGGAAGGAAGGAAGGAAGGAAGGAAGGAAGAGAAAAGATCCATGTCCACCAAAATACTTAGAGTAGCAGGTTTTTCAAGAAGTAAAGAAGAGAAAACAAAGTAGATGACTATTGACTGGGATGCAGGTAAACAAATTGCAGTACTTGAATGTAATGAAATAGTGATGTGATGTAGAAAAGGAAGCATATCTTGAATAGAGAGAGACACGGAAAGACCTAGATGAATCGCTGCAAAATCAAGTAAGCAGGGCCTAGAAAAGAAGATACATGAGATGTCAGATTTTTTTTGATTTGCTGATTGACCTTGCTGATTTTTTCTTCCTATTTTTTAAATTTTAGATATTATTTTTTTGTCACCAGGAGTGAAACTCTAGGATGTAGAGTGATCCAGATAGAAATATAATAGACAATGTAAAAACAAAACATATCAACAAAATATCATTTTAAAATAATTTGTGTTACATTTCTTCTTTAGGGAAGAAAGAAATTCATGCTCTTTGGAAATAACTTGTATTAGTCAGTTTTCTTTCCTCTTAGGTAATCAAAAGAAATATTTTTTACAGAATAAACTGTACTTGCCGGTATTCATAAACTCTTCAGAGAATTCTTTTTATAGTGTTTCTTTTTTATCATAACTATTGAGGACAATTTTGATGAGGAAAAAGTTTCACATCACCTTCTCTCCTGTTTTCTCCACAAATCATCATAAATCAAAAATCAAATAAATATGTTCTGTCTGACTCCATTAGGGAAAATAACTCACAATAAGACATTTCTCAATTTGCTTCCAAATGCAAGTATAAACTGCATTTCTCAACACACTATTTGGCATTTGGGAATATTGGCTCTGAAATTTACAAAGAATGAGTCATTTGGGCAAGTCAGTTACCTGCTCTGGGTCTCAATTTCCCTCTTTGAAAAATGGAAAGGTTAAACTGGTTACCTTCTAAAGTGTCTATCAGTTCCAAATTCTATGGCTTTTGGTGTTTTCAGGAATCAGTGGCATTTAGGGATTTGACTACAGACTTCACTCAGGAGGAGTAGAATCTCCTAGACTACTCTTCTCAGAAGTTGCTTTACTGAAATGTCATGCTGGAGATCTCCCAGAGGCTGCTCTTCTTGGGTGAATTCAGTTTGTCCTCTGACCTGACCTCTGCCCAAGCAAATGTGAATCTGCCCTTGAAGGGAGCACCTTTGTTTAAACCCTGTTAGAGGCCAAAGATTCTTAGTCCCTTCCTGATCAGGTGACAGGGTCCTCCTGTGCCCTGTTCTCATTTCAAAAGTCTTTGCATCATCTTATAGGAAGCTGGGAGCTTCATTTGTTGATCCTCAGGCTATTTCTTCTCAATCCTAGGGAATTTCAAGTGAAGGATGAATTCAGAATTTCCTTCCTGATTCTTGGTCATTTAGCTTTTCTTTGAAGACTTCCACTGAGAGGGAACCCCCTATATCCTGAGGCATCCTCTTCCTTTTGGGAATATGTCTCATCTTTAGGATTTTCTTCTTGACAATAAGTTTAAATGTGTAACCTTTTGCTCTTTGTTATACTCTACAGAGCCTAGAACAATAATCCTCTTATTTTTTTCTTCCTCAATACTTCTCACTAGAAGAGATGCTAGATTTTAACAAATATGCCTATCCTTCTAAGAGGGAAGTGGACAAATTGTCCATTTGGGGATTTCAAATTGGCTCTGTGATCTTTTCCTCTTTCTAGTCTCATCATACAGATCGCTCTCTAAGGGACTTGGGCATACCCCCTGGCCCTTCCTAACATGCCCCCTTTCCCTGAAGAGAACTGAATTCTGAGGTTCTCTGTCCTTAGCACTTCTCTATTTACCATGAGCAGGGATTCCAGTTCCCAAAGTGCCTAATGTCTCCCAGTTGGACCAAAGGGAAGCACCATGGATGTTGGAACAAGAAGACTCAATGAATGCCTTTTGAGGTAACTGTGTACCCAGAAACTGGGTCCTGTTATCTCAGTTAATCATCATTTGGAAATATTTTCTGGAGAACAGAGTTCAGTGTCAAAGTTCATTTGGAAGGGACCAAGGCTATCTACTCTGAGCTGTTTTATGGACTGACCTCTCTTGCCTGATGCTGCTAGCCTTCATCCTTGAAGAAAAGACTGATCTCCAGTATGACACAGAACTTTCTCCTTCTCTCTTTGGTGTCTCCTTGTCTGAGAAGTCTTTCTGAGTCACTTCCCCTGACTGTTCACTTATTAGACAAATGGTCTGTCTCCTGGTAAGGTCTCAGACACTAGAGTCCCAAGGGACAGAGAACATGTTCAGTACCCTCAGGTGGCTATGAGCCACATTGAAGTATGAGATATAACTGTGGAATAAGGCATGCTTCCTTATGTGCCTGGATACTTATATAGTGCTCACCATGTCTTGGGGGAGGGGAAGGCAGGTGGCAGCTAGGTGGTACAATAGATAGAGCACTGGGTCTGAAGTCAGGAAGACCTGAGTTCAAGTCTTGGGCACTGTGATATGGAAATCACTTTAAAAGACTGATTATATTAATTTAAGGTCGTCAAGGAATTCAGCTATGTAATTCCTAAATGAAAACTCAAGTCAGCAGTCAACCTTTTATGGAGTTTTTAATTACAAACAGGAGGAAGAAAGGTATGAGAGAGAGAGAGAGAGAGAGAGAGAGAGAGAGAGAGAGAGAGAGAGAGAAAGGGGAGAGAAAGGAATAGGGCTTAAATACCCCCTCTGCTTAGGCTGGGCCAAAGGCCCAAACCCTTAGATAGCTGAGGCAAAGAAAAGAGATCAGTCCCTATCACTCACATGACCAAAATGGAGAAACAGTCTCAGGGGCCTCCACCTCCAGCCTCCTTCAGAGCAAGCCCTCCTCTCAGACCTCTCCAGGAGCTCTCCCTCCAGGACCTCTCTCCTCTTAGACTCCTTCAGAGCAAAACCTCTCAGAGCAAAACCTCCTCCCCCTGTCCTCAGACCCTGCTATCTTTAAGGAAACCATCTAAGTCCCCTCCCCTCAGTTCTCACATCTACCAATCACTATCGATGTCTCCCCTGTGCCAATGGTGGCTCTAGCTTAACCCAGAACCACCCAGAGGTCTGTTTCCTTTGCACATGTCTGTTGAAGGTCATATTCTCAAATAATTAAATCTTGATCTTTGCTGCAGCCCTTCCTAAATCCTGTTACTCTGAGTAGGGTGGAGATTGTATTTTCCAAGACCTGGTTCTGTCATTCCAAGTATCTCTATTGTATCAATTCTAAAATCAATCATGACTCAAAGAACTTCCTGTTCTATGCTTAAGCATAGGTCAAAGCCCTTTCCATTGTTTAGCAAAAGGTTTCTGTCCTAAAGTAGTCTTAAGTAGGGAGGAGAAGGACCCTCCCATGCCAAGGGGTTTCACATTCCAATAGAGTTCTTACTATCAGTAGGAAATTTTTTCCAAGTATGAAATTTCCCAATGGGGAAATTTCCAACATTCATAAGTCTAAGAAATTTTAAGGTTTACAGCACTTCCTAGCTCTGTGATCCTGGGCAAGCCTCTTAACCTCTGTTTGCCCTAATCCATTGGAAAAGGAAATGATTCTTTGCCAAGAAACACCCATACAGGGTCACAAAGAGTAGGAGATAGGTAACGACTGAACAACAACTTCCTGACTCCAAGCTTGGCACTTTAATAAGATAATCAAGTGGGACTACCTATAAAGTCCAATATTATCCTACAGGAAACTCTTTAGAAAGGAAATCCCTTTGTATATGAGAGATGATGGTATTTTATCCTTATTGATTCTTACATTTCATATTTTATGGTTATTCTTTTTCAACGAGTGTATGAAATACCACCTATTCAGTGCTTACCGTGCACCAAACACTTCACTGAGGGCTGGTGATCCAAATAGAAAAAGCCAGACCTTCCCTAGTTTCAAGGCATTTGCACTCTAATTGTGGGGAATAGCCTATGAGAATGTTGAGAGGCAGCTAGGAGACTCAATGGATTGAGAGCCAGGTCTAGAGATGGGAGATCCTGGTTTCAAATTTGGCCTCAGACACTTCCTAACTGTGAGACCCTGGGCAAGTCACTTAACCCTAACCACCTAGCCCTTACTGCTCTTCTGCCTTGGAACCAGTCCTCAATGATGATCCCAAGATGGAAGGTAAGGGTTAAAAAAGCAAATGAATGTTCAACAGTAGTTTGGATGGAAGATCCTCAAAGTCCTACAGGTGTATGAGGGATGATGGCAAAGCCTGGAAACTTAGGCACGTGAGTTCCTGAGTCTGGAGGTTATAGAGTCAGGGTAGAGGTAAGGGCTAGAGGATCCTAGAAAGCAGGTGCATTGCAGATGGCAAGGTCTTATGGTTCTCCATCTCTTGGGAAGGAATAGAGTTGATAACTCCCATGAGACAGATGGGAGGAGGGGTACAATACATAGAATGCTATAGCTGGGGTCAGGAAAAACCTGAGTTCAAATCTAGCCTAAGATACTTGTTAGCTGTGTGACCCAAGGTATGTCACTTCACTGCTGCCTGTGTCCATTTTCTCAACTGTAAAATGGGGATAATAATAGACTTACCTCACAGGGTTATTGTGAAGATCAAAAGAGATATTTGTTAAAGTGCTTAGCACATTACTTGGCACATAATAAATGCTCTCCTTCTTCCTCCATGTCATCTAAGCCATGAAAATTGCCATGGAGCCTAGGTATGCTAGTAAGAGGACAAAGGAAGCCTACAGGGGGAAGGCATTCCCAGAAGTCAAAGGTCTAACCAGCAAGGATGTATTCTAAATGCCAGGACTGGGGTTATATGGAAGAAGGAAGGTAAAAGAGAATGGAAAAGTCAACTGTGATACTGCATATAAGTCTATATTTCCATCAATAAAAGCAAGAGGATATATTTATGGGTTTTTTTTTAGATGAGGATATCAGGCTTTACACCAAGGATTCTCCTCCAAAGCTGAATGTTTCCTGAGGCTTCAATCTGAGAAAATTCTGGTGCTGTAATATCAAATAAGAAAAGAAGGAAAACAACTGAGGGAGTCATTCCAGATCATTAAAAATGATCCTTTCAATATCTCATACCCTATACCAAGATAAGATCAAAAGGGACTATGATTTAAACATAAAGAATGATATTATAAGTAAATTAGGGGTACATAGAAAACTGTATCTCTCAGATCGATGGAGAAGGGAAGAATTTGTGATCAAACAAGATAGAGAACATTACAAGATATCAAATGAATAATTTTGATTCTATTAAATTTAATAGTTTTATACAAACAAAACCAATGCAACCAAGATTAGAAGGGAAGCAACACACTGGGGAAAATGTTATCACAAATTTCTCTGATAAAGGCTCATTTCTCAAATATAAAAGAACTAAGTCAAATTTATAAGAGTCCAAGTCATTCCCCAATTAATAAATAGTCAAAGGATATGTATAGGCAGTTTTCAGATGAAGAAATCTAAGCTATTAATAATCATATAAAAATGTTCTAAATCCCTCTTGATTAGAGAAATACAACTTAAAACAACTCTGAGGTTGTTTTGGTCAGATTGACCAATATGACAGTAAAGGAAAATGATAAATGCTGGAGGGAATGTGGCAAAACTGGGACACTAAAATGCATTACTGGTAGAATTGTGAACTTATCCAACTATTCTGGAGTGCAGTTTGGAATTATGTCCAAATGGGCTATAAAAGAATGCATATAAGTTTTGATCCAATAATGCCATTACTAGGTCTGTATCCCAAAGAGATTTTTTTAATGGGAAAGTACCTGTTTGTACAAAAATATAACTACTCTCTTTGGGTAGCAAAGAATTGGAAACTAAAGGGGTGTCTCTCAATTGGGAAATGGCTGAACAAATTGTGATATATGACTGTGATGGAATACTATTGTACTAGAAGAAATGATGAACAGGATGATTTCAGAAAGAGCTGGAAAGACCTACATGAACTGATACAGAGCAGAATAAGCAAAACCAGGAAGACATCATATACAGTAATAGCAGTATTGTGGAACAATCAAGTGTGATAGACTTTGCTACTAACAGCAATACAATGATCCAGAACAATTCTAAGGAACTTATGAAAAAGAATGCTCTCCACCTCCAGAGAAAAAACTGATGATATCAGAATGCAGATGGAAGCATATGATTCATCATTCATTTATTTGGGTATATGTTTTAGGGTTATAGTTTTATAAAATTATTCACTTACAAAAATGAGTAATATAGAAACATGTGTTATGTGATAATACAAGTATAACAGATTGAAGTGCTCTGGAAGGAGGGAGAGAAGAAGAGAGGGAGACAATTCAGATCTTATAACTTCGGAAAACTCATGTGGAAACTAGTTATTCAAAAATTTTTTAATTTGAAAACCAAATAAATAAAATGTTCCCCAATAAAATGGATTTATGGATTTGAAGGATTAATGAATGTAATGAACTTGAGAGAAGTTTTACTCAAGGGTCAAAAGTTTCTGTCCAACCAAAAGTCCCCACACAAAAGATTCTCCAAGAATATGATGAAAGTGGAAGAACTTTCAGTCAATATTCAGACTCAATTCCATTTAAGAAAATATTTTCAGGGAAAAGATATTCCAAATATAGTGAATATAGAGATTGTTTTAGTGAACAGAAAGAACTCATTCAGTATCAAAGGAAACATATTGGAGTGAAAGACAATCATCATAAGACAGCTTTTGATTTGATCCCAGATCTTAGCAGTTGACAGAGATGTTAAACCATGCCTTCAAAGTATAAGAAAGATGGCGGGGGCTTTATCCATCAATCATTTCTCAATTTACATCAAAGAGTTCAACTAGAGAGAAACTATATGAATGTGATCAATGTGGGAATGTCCTTTTTCTGAACCTAGTTCTTACTAAACATCTAAAAAGTCACAGACTAGAAAAAAACAAGGAAATGCAAAGAATTTGAACAAACTGTCCCTCAGGAGTCCTCTCTCATTTCACATCAGAAGACTCATTCTGGAGAGAAAACTTACAAATGTTCTCAGTGTGCAAAAGCTTTCATAAAGCCCTCCAAACTTGCAGTATATCAGAGAATTCACACTGGAGATAAGCTCTATACATGCAATGAATGTGGGAAAGCCTTCAGATGGAAGGCAAATTTAATTGTACATGAAAGTATTCATACTGGAGAGAAACCTTACACATGTACTGAGTATGGGAAAACCTTTAGAGAGCAGAGAGCAGGACTTACTATACATGAAAGGATTCACACTGGAGAGAAACTTTACAAATGGAATGAATGTGGAAAGGCTTTTGGAAAGTCCTGTAACCTTAATGAAAATCAGAGGATTCATGCTAGAGAGAAGCACTACTAATGCAATAAATGTGGGAAAGCCTTCATATGCAGAAGAAAGCTACTATAGTATATCAGAGAACTCATACTAGAAAGAAAATTTTATCAACATAACCATTATGGAAATACTTTTGGACAATCCCCTAAACTTGCTCTACATCAGAGAATTCATTCTGGAAAGAAGTCCTATAGATATAATGAATGTGGGAAGGCTTATAACCCAGAGTTATACCCTTATTGTATATCATGGGATTCACATTGGAGTGAAGCCCTATAAATGTAATGAATGTGGGAAGGTCTTTGCTCAGAGGGCATTTCTTATAAGACAAGAGAGAGTTCATACAAGAGACAAAATTAAATGGGAACACCTTTAGCTGGAGGGCAGACATTATCAGATATCAGAAAAATCATTTTATACATGAAGTCATGGGCATTTATTGAAATTGCCTTTGAATTTTTTCAATGTTTGTCTTTTATTAATAGACATTAATATTCCAAGGCACTCATAGACCCCAGGTTCTTCAGCCTTTCCTCAAGTGACTGGCAAACACTACATTTCTAGTTCATTACTCCCACCAAAATTTTTGCTATTAATCTTCTGTTGTATAGGCACTTTTTAAGGTTGATATGAGCATCTGTAGGCCAAAAGCTTACCCAGTTTAATTATTTGTTCCTAGAGGATAATTCTGTTGTTTTCTTTTTAAATAAAATATTGTTTTCTTAATAATAAAATATTCCACAAATGAGTATTTCCATCAACAAGAGAAAACAGGATTGTGCATGGAACTGCAAATCTTCATTTCATATAACTTGTATATGTTATAGTAAATACACATTAAATCTTTTCAGTTGCCTCTGTACTTAGGTTAAGATGAATCTTTTTTTTTAGTGATAAGCTCTTTATTTTTTTTTCAGTTACACGAACAATTTCTGACAATCATTTTCTTTTATATATACAGATATGTAAAAGAAAATAAATGTGTATGTATATTTAAAACCCTTATCTTCCATCTTAGAATCAAATATTGCATTTTGGTTCCAAGGCAGAAGAGCAGTAAGAGTTAGGCAGTAGGGGTTAAGAGTCTTGCCCAAATCTGAGGTCGGATTTGATCTCAGGATCTCCTATCTCTCTAGGCTTGGCTCTCAGTCCACTGAGTTATCTAGCTGACCCCATGACCATTGTTTTCTCCCTCCCTTTATCACCTCCTCCCCGAGGCAGTAAACAGTCTGGTTTTGGTTATACCAATGCTCTCATGCAATATATATTTCCATATTATTCATGTTGTGATGGAAGACACATATACATATAATAAAAAAAACTCATGAAGGAAATAAAGTAGAAGATAGTATGCTTTGATCTAACATCAGATTCCAATAGTTGGTTAAGGTACATCTTCTCCCCATGACTCTGAAGGGCTTATGATCTATTTCTCTTCCATTTAACTTTTTATGCTGTGATTTTTAGTATTAAAAACACTGATGTATTTAGATTATCAAAATATGAAGAAATGACTGACTCAGCCTAGTTTCTGTAGAACTGCTTTCCAGCTTTCCCAACTCTTCATACAAATAGAGTTCTTTCTAAATAAATTATGTTGTCTGGTTTACTTAATGCTCAGTTATCAGTAAGAATAAGAGATAATGAATAAAATCCCTCTCCTCCCACAAGAAGAGAAACTACCAGGATGAAATGCTAAAAACACTGTTAAGTGCAGTCACAGAGTTGAGTGCATTAGCTAATTTTTTTTCTTTGCAACAGGAAAGGATTCTGTCTTCAGAGTTTGTGGGGTGGGAATGCCAAGGGAGCAGATTAAAAAAAAACCCAAAAACTAGAAATGGCAATTAAGTGAACTGTGATGAATAAAATTCAGATAAACAAGATTCTAGGGTACCAGATATGAAAAATCAATTTATTGACTTGGCTAGCAATAATCAATAAATTAATGCTCAATGATTCTCTTAGTAATCAAAGTCTATGATGAAGGATTTTGGATAATTTTAAATAGAGCTGTTGTCTTTCTGGCAACTCATTATTCATCCCTCCCCTGGACAGTAAAAGACAGTTCAAATTGGTGGATACTTGATGAGGAGGTAGTGTAAGAACTAAATTTTAATGGTTTGACTAAAATATATGAAAATTATAAATAATAATGGTGGTTGCTGATTCAAAGTATTATTGCTCAAAGTGGAAATGACTTTAATAACATTTATTTACAAAAAAGGTGAAAAGAGTGAAAGTAGAGAAGATATTTAGCCTATCTAACTAAAATATTGCTCTAGTGCTTGACTCAGCCAGGACCTATTAATCTTCAATCGGAATTACACTCTCTCCAGAAGATAGGAAGGGAATGCCAGCTATCCACTCACCCAAGTTCCCTCCAAGAGGCAAGTCAATGGCAATGACTTGAACAGAAGGTACCCCTGAGGCTGACTATCTTCTTTGAGCTGACCTTCTTCTTGAAGTTGACTTCCTTCTTGAAGTCCATCTCCTTCCTCAAGCCAACTTATTTCTTAAAGGTGACTTTTATAGCCCCCAAAATTCACGGCCTTTTATAGTGGCTTCTTGTCCCTTCCCCTTTTCACAGGGGCTAATCACAGCTTCCAAATTGCCCAGCACTGCCCAGGGGACAGTGTTTGTGGGAACCTCTTCTCACCTTCTGGAGAGGTTAATACTCATCAAAAGACTTCACAGATTCCTGGCTGATTGAGTTGAAAGGGTAGAGAGCTCCTCCACCTAGTGCTAAGTAGGGTTACTTCAGTTATTGTTAACCAAAGTGGTAACTCAAAATAGACAAAGAGAATAAAGGATTCCCTTTCACAAGTGTAAACTCAGAGAGAACAAAGAATTCCCTTCTACAGTGGGCTAGTAGTTTCCATCCCTTCCTAAATTCTTCATGGTGGTGGCAGGAGTTATATGAGGCAAGAGGTTTGGCCATAAGTGTAGCCTAATATTTGTTAGTTAATTAAGAATTAATTAGGAAATAGGATATTATTATTGATAGATGGATAAGAGAGAGTTGAGTGTGTTGGATTTCTTTAAGCCAGAATGGAATCTCAAAGATGACTTATGGGAAGAGAATTTTCTCAAGGAGTTTTGGGAAATACAGTTGGACCAATGGACCCACTCTTTGAATGATCCTGAATAAGGAAGATTGTTCCAGGAGGCTGCTCTGGATGTTGGGAGAAATTCCTGGGGAATTTATTTCTTGAAACCATGTTAACCAACCAGAGACCAAGGATTGTATTGGGTGCAGTGCCAGTGCTGAGTCCAGTATAGGATATAAAGATAGATATTTGGGGATTTAGTTAGAGAGAGTAGAATAAGAAGGATCATTCTTTGTGATCACAAAGAAATCCCTTGTGGGACAGATTTTGGGAGTTGATTTAGTTAAGATAATTTTAGAGTTAGGGAATTACAATTCCTAAGCTTCCTATTTTAATATCTACAATTTCCTTTTCCCATTACTATTCCTATAGAAGTAAATATAATAAATAGGTTTTATAGAAGATTTATCTCCAGTCAAGTCTTTTTCAACTACTGGTCCACCAAACTCTCAACCATCAACTCCTAACAACTAAATCTATTTATAGCCTAGTAATAGGTTATTATATCTTCAATATACAACTATCTAACCCCCCCAAATAACATAAGATTCTAATAGCCTTTGGACATCCAAGTAAGGATTCCCTCTTCATTCTGGTCAGTTTCATCTTTATGGATCTAATCATCTCACAAGTGGATGGGCAGAAGTTCATCACTCCTGGGGATGGCTTAAGTTCAATTCTGTTTACAGAGAGAACAGAACTCAAATTCCCCATTTGTGTAGGACCCATCCCAATTTAGAAGGTACAAAAGCATTTCTAGGACAGTCCAGGAAAGCTTTTTTTTTTTTTGGAATTAGACAGGAAAAGAAAAGTTACAGTTTAATATTTTTAGAAATCAAATGATACATCATTAAAATGAATTCTTAAAAGGCTAGATCTTGGAACAGAGCCTTTAGAGATCTTGAAAAAAGGAGATGGGGAGAGAGTGCACTTGATGCAGTTTAGACACCACTGCAAAAACCTGGAAGGGAGAAAAGAAATCCTTATGAGAAGCCATGAAACCGTCTAGTTGGCCTACATCACACACGCAGAGGAATGTACAAGAATGTGATGGGATGAGGTTAGAAAGGTATGTTGTGGTCCAGGTTGTAAAGGCCTTCAAATATACAAATGCAAAAAATGGGAGGGGGGAGAATTTTATACCATGGAGAGTTGATAGAGTCAGACTGACACTGAATAATTGGTGCAGTTTGGCAATTTGGTGGAGGATGACCTGGAAAGGGGGAAAGTCTTCAGGAAGGGAACCCAATCAGCAGGCTATTGTAATAAGCCAAGCAAGAAGTAATGAGTTCCTAGAATGAACCCAAAAGGTCAAAGACAGCAAAATATATTGCGTCTCCTGCATATGCATCAATCAAAGGCAGCAAACGTAATCATGTAATATTGCTCTAGCTAATGATCCAATAATTGTTCTCAGATGACCAGAGGATCTCACTTTTCATGTATCTTCAACATGTCACTCATAGGACTCTAATTCCACTAAAACCCCTTCCGAACCATGTATTGCACTTTGAGAATGTTTTCTAAAACCCAGTGTTGTCAAATTCTGCACATAAAATGAGAACTTAGGGCATTTTGAAACCAAAATCTTGCTCTCAATCACTGCTTTTAAGATATGGGTTGGAATACATGTTCACTGGAAATATAAATATAAAGGCATAGTTATTCCCTATTCTACTTTCCAATGGGGGAGGCAACTACATAGGGGAGTGATGGGGTGGTGAATGGGACCATAAGAGACAGATTAACACGAAACATCCAGGAAGAATAGAAGAGTTAATTTGGTCATGATTCATTGGGCCGGAATTGGAGAAGGGTGGAAGTGGGATTGTTAGGAGAAGAAGTCTTAGAAGAAGGAGAAGAAGAGATGTCTTCTTCATGCCTGGTCTCTGTTGCCTGACCCTCTCCTCCTTTTTCACACATTCTCATGTAGCTTCACTCCCTACAGTGGCAGAAATTGCCCCCTCAAAGGTTGAGAGCAATCTCTCCTTTTTAGAATATTCTCATTTTGATTAACTTTTTTTTCAAATTTTATATCACATTGGTTTCCAAATATATTTCTCCCCTTTCCGTTATCCAGAGATGAGTAGATGAAGAAAGAGCAGTTCAGCAAAACTTGCCTTAGGCAGTTAAGTAGACCAAGGGAATGGGTGTTATAACCCTTAGCCAAGAAAACCTGATTTCCAGTCCTGCCTCAATTCCTTGCTTAGCTGGGAGGAGCTGGACAAAGCACTTTCTCGCTCTCTCTGTCTCTCTCTTTGCCTCTCTGACTCTGTCTCTGTCTTTGTCTCTGTCTTTCTCTCTGTCTCCATCTGTCTATCTGTCTGTCTTTCTCCCTCTCTCATCAAGCATAACATTCAACTCTTAAGGTTGTGGTCAGGAACAAATGAGACCCATCATGTCTTTGTATGTATTTGTAAGAAAATCTAGCCCAGCCATAAGAAATGACAAACAAGATAATCACAAAAAACCTGGAAAGACTTATGTGAATTGATGCAAAGTGAAGTGAACAGAACCAGGAAAACTTTGTGCATAGTATCAACAATGATACATGATGATCATCTATGAATGACTCAACTATTATCCACCATGCAGTGATCTCAGACAACTCCAAGGGGCTCACAATGAAACAAGGAACTAATGGAGTCTTAATGTAGATTGAAGCATGCCATTCTTCACTTTATTTCTTCCACAAAATTTTCTCTAACATAAGCAATAGGTGTCTTGTTCCACATAATGGACACGGAAATATGTATTGTATGATAACACATGTAAACCTCTGTCTTTACCTGCTCTCTTGAGGAGGAGAGAGATTATGGATCACAAAATGCCAGAAAATTATTTAAAATTGTATTAACATGTAATATGAAAAAATTTCAATTAAAAAAAAAGAAAATCCAGCCCACTCTCTAGTAGCCCTAGGTGCCTTGAGAATGAAATAGCCTTGACAAGGCTCCCTCCATACTTGGGAGCTATTCTGTAAATAGATATGTTTCCCAGTCTCCCAGCACCTCCCCAAAACAGATGAGCTTCCCATGGTCATGTTGGACATGTGTAAAAATTGATTTTATATCTAGTAATAAACATATTATATTTTATGATGATTATTAAAGATTATTAGAAATCAAGGATACAACATAAAAACCACATGCCCGTGGCTGATTAGTCCATTCAAAATGCTTAGCTGACCACTAAACTTACTACATCATTGCAATGGCAGAGAAGAGAGGGTGGGAGGTATTACTTACACAGTTAAATACCAATTGTGATCTCACCAACATGGAGACTCAGGTGAGATTATAGGGAATTCTGGGAAATCCCAAGGACTTCTGGGGATTGAAGTCTAGGGTTCAAAATCTCCATTTTTACACATGTTGAGATTCATATTTAATAAGAATTTATTAAGCACCTACTGTGGGATAGACATTATGTTAGGTTCTGGGATCTTCATGGCTATTGGAACAAATTGTTGTCATCTGCCCATTCTTCAGGAGGAAGCCTGGGGTAGAGCCCCACCATCACCACCAATTCATTGATGAGTTTGAGGAATGGTGGATACCCTCAACCTGGTTTAACCTCCCTGTTCAGCTGGCTTATCTGGGTGTGGTCACTGCCCATGCTACAGTTTTTTGAAGCCACTGGTGAGAGCCAGGTGGTAGATGGACACCAAAGGAGGAAAGCAACCCAGAAAAGGCTTGGCAAATCCTCACACCTGAGGTGCTAGTCATCTCTGAACACTCCATATACCCTTACGCAGTGATAACAATATGGTAAAGACAAACACCTTTGAAAGAATGACAAACTCTGATCTGTGTAATCACCAACCATGATTCCCAAAATCTAATGATAAAATAATTGCCCTACTTCCTGCCTGAGAGGTAAAGGACTCAGAATATAGAATGAGAATTTTTTGTGGACGTGGCCATAACTACATTTGTTTGTAACAGTATTTTTTTCTTTCCTTCTCAATTAGAAGAGAGAATGGAAGGAGAGAAGGCAGACTCTTGCTGATTGAAAAATAATTTTTTAACTACAGAAAAGTTTCAAAAGCTTGATGGCGCTTATATTGTCCAAACGTGCAGCATAATTTGGTCGAATTCCTCTTTTTACACATCTGGCACAAGTTTTGCACTTCTTGGTGAGATCTGTATCCATTTTGGGATCTGTAAAATTAGTTTCTCATGAGTTTTTTGGTGCTGTCTTGGATCAGCTCTCCAAAGCCATCATATAAGGAATCCATCTGTGCCTGTCAGGTGGTATAATCTGAGAGTGTTACGATTAAAATTGCCTTGAGAGACTGATTTTGGGGTAAAAATATAACTTTATGGTTAGATCAGGCTTGTTGATTAGGCCAGCATCATAACTGATAAAGTAACATAGGTCTCCATGGCTCTCTTGCCACCAGGAATGACTCAAACTGGGTCAGGGAGCCTAATAAATAAAGTTTTAGAACCTCATTATTCCGTCCCTCCTTTAACCATTCCAAAACATCTCTAATTTGGTAACAGCAAATTAAGAAGTGGTCCATCCACCAACCTACCCCTCCTTATCCCCACAGGTGGACAGGTCACATACACAGGAAAAGGACCCTTCTCCCCTTCATCTGCTAAAAAGGAAGGCATTCCTTGGGATTCCTTAAGACAAAATAAATGCAACAATCAGCAGATTGATGGTATCTCTGACCCAGATTCCAGACAGCAGAATACATAGTAATTCTCTCCCAATATAAAGGAATTAATACAGTATGTGAAAAAGAAATTCTTACAATAGGATCAGATCCTTCCTGGTTCAAAGCATGGACTCAGTCTCAGTCTGATTCAGTCCTCCATTGCCCTGCTCTACCTTTTTTCCACTGACTCACCTGTACCTTCTATTGAAAGGAACAAAGGATATTTAGAAGCACTACCTTGGTTTTGTGACTTGTACTGCATCATCAGCCATCTGTTCTCATCACCAGGTATTTGGATACTACTTTTTCCATTGGCCCTTTGAAAGTGGCTGGTGCCCTTGAGATGGCTTTGGAATCCCCTCAAACTGGTAAAATCCAAAAGTATACAAAAAACAGTTTTTTCATTGTCTTCCTCAGACATAGTAGTCTAGTGGTATTAATTGTGCCAGTCCAAAAATGAAAACCACTGGCTGCCTAGCAGATGATCCAAGGCATCTTGCACCCATGGCATATTGTACTGGGCCTGGAGTTCAGGAAGGTCTGACTCCAAATCTAGACTCAGACATTTGTTTAGCTGTATGGCCTTGGGTGAGTCACTTAACCTCTTTTTGCCTTAGTTTTCTCATCTGTGAAATAAGGATGATAATAATAACCCCTGTCTCCCAGGGTGTCATGGGGATCAACTGAGATAATAAGTGTAAAGTGCTTAGCACAATGTCTGGCATATAATAGGCACTATACAAATGTTAGTTATTGTTTTTGTTGATGGTGGTGATCATGGTGATGGTGGTCATGGTGGTGGTGGTAGTTGTAATAATGCTTTTGTTTAAAGACCACTAGTCTATACATATCCCTATATTTCCATTGTTCTTGGCACCATCAAAATGGGTAAGGCATAAGGACTATTGCATTCTCTGATGTTGCCAATAACTAGCATTTCTTTGAGATGATTTTTGAGGGTATTTTTTTATCATGGATGGGGGAAGTCTTCTAGGCCTTCCTGACAATGATCAACAATCACTGAAGTGGAGTGTATGGGTTGTACAATGACAAATTCTCCTTCCACTCATTCACTGAAACATTTATGTCCTCCTGTTGAACTTTAGCCTTAACCTATCCTTCTACTCTGATAGGACTGGGAAGTTCCCAAAGACAAATATTTGGGGATCCAATTCAGATGAAGAACAGTAGGGGCTCCTGTGTTCACTGGCATTTCTTGTTTCTATCCTGAATAGCTGGTCCAAGTATCCCCATAGTGAATCCTACTTTGTTCATGGCATTGTGCTAGAACTTTGAAAAGATCAGAATTAGTCCTGACATGTTAGTGAGTGTTGGAGGATCTAGACATAGAAGAACTACACTATCCTCTTTCCTGATGGTGCCAGGAACCTCCTTAGCGAAACTCAAGATCATCTCAATATATCCTAAGTACTGAAAGTCTCTATCACTCAAACTGTTGTCATTCCCATCTTGTCAGTGGAGGCATCTAAAAATACTGTTCTGATTTTGGGAGAAAAATCAATTTTCATTTGATTTATAATTTTCTAGAAGAGGGATGCGTTTGTGAGTTTAATTTGAAATGGAGATGTCTCTGGGACATCCTAGTTGCCAATTAGTGACATGGGAACTGTAAAAATTAAAATTAATATACAAGAACTACAAATATATTTTATAAGATTTATGAATAATCACTAGAAGTAAAGGAATAAAAAGGAAATTATCTAACAAACTAAAACCACGTGCCCAAGCTAATCTACCTGCTCAAAAAGGGCTGGCTCCAATCCACCAAAACCTCCAACAGAAAGGAAAGAACAAGCCAAATGGAAAAAGGGAGAATTTATATCCTGCCTATATCAGTACTAACAACAGAAGGAGAATAGGGTGCTGGGTAATGTAGTTCAAGGGTTCAAGATTTCTAATTACACAGAACTGAATCTCAGGAAACTAGAGATAGATCATAGTTATCTGTATAGAGAAGGTAATCAAATCCACTGGAATTTATGAGGTCACTAATAAAATACCTAGAAAAGAATGAAATAGAATACCCAGAACAGTGCCCTGGGGATCATTCATGAGTTGGGGCATGAGAGAATGAGCCAGAAAAGTAGATAAAAAAAAAAGAACAATCACAAAAACAGGAGAAAGAAAGGAAAACTGTCTCAGAGAGATTGGTAAACTCAAGGAGAATAGTTTTTGAATGCTGAGACGTCCACCCCATCCCTCTCCTAGCTTCCAAGCCAATTTTTAGCTGACACTGGGGGTTTTCACACTCCTGTCTGGCTCGCCAAAAAATGTAAGATTAAAATTAATTTCCAATAACTCCAAGTACTATATTTTATAAGATTTATTAATAATCACTTGAAGTGGAAAACTACAAAAACAATAGTAAAAACCTGATTAAAGAAAGCTTTCCTGACTGTATTTGTGGGGAAAAAAAACAGGGAGGGGTGGGGCGGGGTCACACAAAAACTTTATCTCCAAAAGGACATAAGATGAGACGCAAAGTGGGATGTTGGCTCAGTCCCCTGGGTCCCCCGGGGCTTTCTCGAAGCTAAGATGTCAGGAGCATCCCAAAACTCCCAAAGGGGATCTTCATCTGTCCCGCCCCCCCCCCGCCCCCACCTCGGCCTTAGGGAGCCTGGGCCTTGCCTGAGCCAAGCTGGCGGAAACTGGAGTTGGATCCAAGGAAGTCGAAAGGAACTGGTAAATAGACTACAGACTTACACCAGGCAGACAGGCATCGTACTAAATCAGCCAGATGTGGTGGAGATGCGTCATGTGACAGCCCAGGACCCCAAGCTATTGGTGCACATAAAGGCCACAAGGGACTCAGTGCCTGTGCCCTGCCACTGGTGCTTTAAGTGCAAATACCTGCAGGGCCAGCGAGGCATTGAGAAGCCACCTTTTGAATTGCCGGATTTCATTAAATGAAGATTCAGAAGGCTCTCCAGGAGAAGGAAGAACAGAAGACCATGAAGTCCAAAATGAGAGAAAAGGTTCCACCCAAGATGGGGAAGATGGACATTGACTACCAGAAACTCCAGGATGCCTTCTTCAAGGGGCAGACCAAGCCAAAGTTGACGGTTCATGGGGACCTTTACTATGAGGGGAAAGCATTTGAGACTTGGTTGAAGGAGAAGCCCAGAGATGTGTCAGATGAATTAAGGATTTCTTTGGGGGATGCCAGTTGGACCAAATGCCCACAAACTTCTCCTCCATGGCTAATTGCTATGCAGCCATACGGATTTCCCCTTCCTACCGCAACCTGAAGATCCCTGGACTGAATTCTCCCATCCCTGAAAGCTGTTCCTTCAGTTACCATGCTGGGGGCTAGAGCAAACCTCCTGTGGACATATTGGGAAACCACTCTATGGAGGTGTGTTTGGAACCAACCCAGTGGAATTCCTGACTAAAACAGAAGAAGAGATTGACCAGACTCCTTGAGGGGAGCAGGAGCCTTCTGATGAGGAGTCCTCAGAGGAGGAGGAGGAGAGTGATGAAGATAAACCAGATGAAACAGGCTTCATTACCCCTGTAGACAATGGTCTCATCACCTCACCCCTGGGGGCTTCTCTTCATTGCTATCTGGGATAGAGACACCTGAACTGATTGAACTCAGAAAAAAGAAGATTGAAGAGGCTATGGATGGCAGTGAGACACCACAGCTGTTCACTGTGCTTCTGGAGAAGAGGATGGCCACCGTTGCTGGAGCCATGATGGGTTGCACCCATATTTATGACATGTCTAGGATGATGAGCCAGAAGGGCCCAGCCCCTGAACTACAAGGGGTGGAAGTAGCCTTGGCCCCAGAGGCTTTGGAGCTGGACCCCATGGTGATGACCCAGAAATACGAGGAGCACGTGTGCCAACAGCAGGCCCAGGTGGAGAAGGAGGACTTAAGTGACATGGTGGCAAAGCATGCTGCCAAGTAGAAGCAAAAGAAACAGAAGGCTCAGCCCTAGAATAGCCTGTGAGGGATTAAGAAATACAAAGAATTCAAGACTGGCTCCTGTCTATCTTCCTTGGACCCTGCCTTTGGCTCCTCAAGATTTCAAGGACTCTTCATTTCCATGTTCTTATTTCAGACCCATTTTGTAAATAAAAGTTCTTTCCTCCTGGAAAAAACAAAGTGGGATGCTGGGAGAGTCTTGGGGTTCAAATTCTAATTATACAGAGTAATGGTTTGGTTTTGTGATTCAACAATTCTTATGTGTTCACAAATTAATGCCACTAAGTTTTGACAAATATTCTAAACATTTAAAACCTGTAATAATTAAAATAATGGAAGACTTAAATTGTGGCAGATAATAGATTGGTTGCCTTGAATTGTGACTGCAGAAAATATGGTTTCAAGACAGTGTCTTGTTTTAAATCAAATATAAGGTGGTCGCCAGGGGAAAATTCCCAAATATGAAAATTACCCAAGTCAGCTGGGTTTTATAGAGATTTTAATTATTGCAAATGAGGAAATAAAGAAAGAGGGAAAGAGAGAAAAAAGAAATAATGGGAAAAGGGCTGAAAACCCTAAGAGAGGGATCAGTCAGTCTTTTATCAACTCACCACAAGATCTCTGAGAGGTGTGACAAGGAAATCACTTTAAAAGACTGATATATATTAATTTAAGGTCGCCAAGGAATTCAGCTATGTAATTCCTAAATGAAAACTCAAGTCAGCCGTCAGCCTTTTATAGAGTTTAATTACAAACAGGAGGAAGAAAGGAATTAGAGAGAGAGAGAGAGAGAGAGAGAAAGGGGAGAGAAGGGAATAGGGCTTAAATACCCCATCTGTTTAGGCTGGGCCAAAAGGCCCAAGCCCTTAGATAGCTGGGGCAAAGAAAGGAGATCAGTCCCTATTACTCACGTGACCAAAATGGAGAAACAGTCTCAGGGGCCTCCACCTCCAGCTTCCTTCAGAGCAAGCTTCTCAGAGCACCTCTCCAACCACTCAGAGCCAAAACTCTCCCACCAACCCCCCAGTCCTCAGACCCCTCTATCTTTAAGGAAACCATCCAAGTTCCCTCCCCTCAGTTTTCACATCTACCAATCACTGTCCATCATTTTCCCTGTGCCAATGGTGGCTCTAGCTTAACCCAGGACCGCCCAGAGGTCTGTGGCTTTGCACATGTCTGTTGGAGGTCATATTCTCAAATAATTAAATCTTGATCTTTTGCTACAGCCCTTCCTAAATCATGTTACCCTGAGTAGGGTAGAGATTGGAATAATTAAATTTTGATCTATGCTGCAGCCCTTCCTAAATCCTGTTAGGACTGAGTAGGGTGGAGATTGATTCCAAGTATCTCCATTGTATCAATTCTAAAATCAATCATGACTCAAAGAAATTCCTGTTCTATGCTTAAGCATAGGGCAAAGTCCTTTCCATTGTTCAGCAAAAGGTTTCTGTCCTAAAGTAATCTTAAGAAGGGAGGAGGAGGAACCTCCCATGCCAATGGGGTTCACATTCCAATAGCCAAGACCCGCTATCAATAGGAAATTTTTCAAGTATGAAATTTCCCAATGGTGAAATTTCCAACATTTATAAGTCTAAGAAATTTTAAGGTTTACAGAGGGAGCCCCGAGAGAGACCCTTCAAGGCAGCTTTGGCCAGCTGCTTCCTCCAATTCAGCTTTTCCCAGCTGACTTCCCCGAGAGAGACCTGAGAGAGAGAGTGTTTGCTCTCAGGTTTTCACCTCCTTTTAAAGGGAATTTTCTCCTATGTCACCTCCCCTAAGTTCTCACATCTACCAATCACAGTAGACGTTTTCCAAAGGACAGACCATTCTTAATTCACACCTAAGTAGACTTTAAACTTTTGATTAAGTTCACACCTGAAAAAATCTCTGAGTAAGTTCTCACCTCTTTGCTCCTTGTAAATTCACAAGTTGCCTGACCTTTATAGGTATTTAGCACCCTTTTGTATTAGATCTAAAAATAGGCACAGCTTAAGAATTTTTGTCTTACTATAAGTATGGGTTTAAGTATCTTTCATTGTTCAGCAAGGAGTTTCTTCCCCTAAAGCAGGCTTAAGTAGGGGTGGAGTAGAGGTCTCACATTCCTGATCTAAGTAGAGTTCTCACATTCCTGATCTAAGTTCCTTCATTGTTTAAAATGGGGAATGGTCTTAACCAAACCTTATGAAGTAGGGTCTGAGAATTTTTTAAGGTTCACAAACCCAAGGAAAGGATTTTAGTGAAACCAGAGGTTCCAACTGGGAGAGGCAGAAGTAACACTGGAGGAAGTCAGATCCTCTATCTGAGATAAATTGATTGCATTAACTAATGCAGTATTGTGGGATTAGTTTGTCTGACTTTAACTGACAAGTGATGAGGAATAATAGCATTTTCCTTTTCTCATCTTTCCATATAAGGCCTTTTGGGGTGTTCATTACCTCTCATCTGGATTATATAAAAAGCTTTCTAACTCCTCCTAAAATTTATTCCCACTCCAAACCATACTTCCTGTAACTCCCATATGAATTTTCCTAAGGATGAATTAGAACATATCATCTCCAATGCAAAGTCCAATGGCTCCCTGCTACCCAAAATCAAATATTAGGGAAAATGTTAGTTGCTATGTTAGAAGCTCAATTGAGGTTGATGCCATCTTTGCTCTTGTGGCCTGGTCAGTCCTTCTGCCTCTATTCAATGAACTTATGGTACACCAAATAAGGAAGGTATTCCCTTATTGCCATCTTTCAGAATTCCTAGTTTCTTTCCTTCCAAACTCACCTTTCTTGACATTCCCAGATGATCATATCTTCCTCTTCTCATATTTTTCCCACATTTTAGTGTTGTACTTTTTTTTATATCAGCAATTTGTGGGGCAAGAAAACTCTCCTTGGCTCTGCAGATGCAAATCTAGGTAGGTAGCACAGCATTGGACTTGGAGTCAAGGAGAGCAAAGTTCAAATCCAATTTCAGATATTTACTAATTGAATGATCCTGGTGTGAATCTTAAAACTACTCAGACTCTACTTAAGAAGATTTGACTAAGCTATTCCCCATTTTTAACAATGAAGATACTTAATCAGGAATGTATTGAGAACTTTTAAAATTACTCCACCCTACTCAGACAGTGCCTTGGGGGAAGATAAAAGTTGCAAGCTCCTGATTGAACAATGAAAAGTCCCTAACTCAAACTTATAATAAAGCTAGAACCTTAAGCTAGGTCTATTTTTAGATCTAATACAAAAAGGTGCTAAGTACCTATAAAGGTTAAATTAATCACTAAAAGGTCAAGCAACTTACAAAAGGCAAACTTAACAAAAGAGGTGTGAAGTACTCAGAAGATTTAATCTAAATAGAGAAGGTGAGAACCAAAGAAGATGAGAACTAACAATGGGCAGTCCTGGGAAAAAGCATCTACTGTGATTGGTAGCTATGAAAATTTGGGGAGGTGACATAAAGGGGTAAGAGGAATTCAAGGACATTTAGATTGAATTTGAGTTGAATCGAGTTAGAGGCTGAACTCAGTTCAGGAGTTCAGTAGAGAACTGGAACTCAGCCTGGAGGATTCCCCTTCAGACAGCTTCTTGGAGACAATCTTGTGGTGATAAAGACTGACTTGCTCTTCCTTAAGCTCCCTTTTATACTGGTTGGCTCAGTCTGAGCCAGAGCAATTAATTCTCTCTCTCTCTCTCTCTCTCTCTCTCTCTCTCTCTCTCTCTCTCTCTCTCTCTCTCTCTCTCCTTCCCTTAATTCCTTTTCTCATTATTAATTAAAATCTCCATAAATCCCCAGCTGACTTGGGTATTTTCATATTTGGGAATTTCCCATGGCGACCACTTATTTTAGATTTTAAGTCAAAACACTAAAAATTATCCTTACAGTTTTGGCCAAAACCTTTACAGTTTTTGGCATTTATAGTTTTTAACATTCACACTGGGCAATTCACTTAACTTTTGTGTTCCTTGGTTTCCTTAACTATAAAATTGGAATAATAACATTACTTATCTCCCAATGTTGTTGGGACAATCAGGTGGGATATTTATAAGGCTCTTAGTAGAGTGCCTGGCATGTAGGGTTTTTTTTTAATGTTTGTTCCCTTCCCCCTTGATATGACAAAAACAATTTAGCAAAACCCTCCAATACTGTGACCCCATTTGTAATGGAAACTAACTACATTCTGTCTCAGGAATTCCTCCATATCCCTTCTGGAAGGAAGGAGATGCTTTTCATCATTTCATCTGGGACTGCCACTTATTTCTCAGTTTCTCAGACTTCTTAGTATTTTTAGTGATCTTCCAGTTTACACTACGGTCATCATTGCATATGGTTTGAGGATCTCTGCTTACTTTGTTGTTGTTCAGTTGGTTTGGTCATGTCTGATTCTCAGTGAACTCATTCAGGATTTTCTTAGCAAAGATATGGGAGTATTTTGCCATTTCCTTCTCTGTTTCATTTTACAGCTGAGGAAACCGAGCCAAACGGGGCAAAGTAAGTTGCCCAGTATCATACATCTAGTAATCGTCTGAGGCCTGATCTGAATTCAGATTTTCCTGACTCCTAAGCCCTCTGTCTTACTAAGTCATCTAGCTGCCCTTCTTTGTACTATATCAAGTCATATAGAATTCAGGGAACAGACTAGGTGAGCAAGAATAAGCAGGTCAAATCAGGGGCCAACTGTTTGCTAAACTCAAGAATATAGATGCCTGGGGAAAGGACTCCCTTTTTGAATGAGTACTGCTGGAAAACTGAAATTGTAAAAATGGAGATTTGAACCCCAGACTTCAATCCCCAGAAGTCCTTGCTCTAGTTCCCAAGATGCCCTCTAATCTCAATGAGATTTCCACCTGGGTGAGATCAAAATATCTATTTAACCGGCTGTAAAAGCCTACTGAGCTCTCTTCCTACTTCCACTTTCAAGCAGACGCATCTCTCATGATGTAAGTGGAATTGAATGAGCCTTTCGGCCCTCCTAGGCATGTGCTTTCTTACTTGTATTTTCTTAAATTCTTAATCTATAATAAACCTCTAAAAATATAATACTTTTAGCAGAGAAACAAAATTTTACCTGCTACAGTTTGGTGATTTTAATCTTAACAAAATGTGACATAAATTAGGCTTAGACACATCTTATATGACAATAACCTGAAAAATGGATATCTGTGGGGAGCAAAAAAATTTATCATTCAAATAAAACTCAGAAGGGAACAGGCTCAGAGAATTTTTGCTTGTGGCAGGATGACTGAGGGAAAAGGTTTAATGATACCGATTCAAAGTTTTCAAAGAGTAACAAGTGACAAGGATGTGGAGGAAGTACATTGGACAGATGACAAGTTCAGAGGGAAACAAAAATAAATGAATGATCTTTGGAGAGAACATACTGAAGGATTATAAACTAAATTTTTTAAAAGATAAACGTAATCGAGTTTCACCAGTTTTGTGCAGAAACGTGTTTGCGTGTGGCAAGGGTTCTACTTGCTAGTGTTTCTAAATTTCAAAGCTAACAAAACTTGAAACAAATTTTATTTACTGTACAAAGCGATTATACAAGAAAAGTCACAATTCTCTGCACCTTTTGGCCAACCAACTTTACTACCAGGCTTCTATTCCCCAAAGTCAGTGCCAGATGGAAAGGTCCACTATCCAGTGGGATATCCACAGCAGCACTTTTCATGGTAGTAAAGAACTGCCCATAAAAAATATGCTAATCATCGGAGAAATGAGAGAAGAAAGAATCGTCTATGAATGTGGAATATTATTGGGCAATAAGAAATGACAGAAATAAGGCATTCACAGAAAACATCATTGCATTTCTATGGCTTTCCCAACAGCATGAATTTCCCAGCCTCTTACAAGGTCTGGGCTCCATCTAAAGACCTTCTTTCTCACATCAGTTCGATTCGGTCCTCGTGTCCCATCCGGTAAGGTACGAACTGCAGGCAAAGACCCTCCTTCATCCATTGCATTTATAGGGCTTCTCTCCAGGATGAATTCTCTGATGGGCAGCAAAATGAAAATTCTGTCTGAAAGCCTTTCCACGTTGATTGCATTTGGAGGTTTTCTCTCCAGTGTGAACCTTCTGGTGTAAAATGAGCGATGATTTCAGGATAAAAGCCTTCCCACATTCATCGCATTTGTAAGGCTTCTCTCCAGTGTGAATCCTCTGGTGTACTCGAAGATTTGAGCTTCGGCTGAAGGCTTTGCCACACTCGTTACACTTATAGGGCCGCTCTCCAGCGTGGATACTCTGGTGGGTGAGAAGGGATGTGCTCTGGCTGAAGGACTTGTCGCATTCATTACACTTATACGGCTTCCCTCTAGTGTGAATATTCTGGTGCCTGAGAAGGTCTCTGCTCTGGCTGAAAGCCTTCTCACACTCATTACATTTATAGGGTTTCTCTCCCGTGTGAATGTTCTGATGTCTCAGGAGGTCTCTGCTTTGGCTAAACGCCTTCCCACACTCATTGCATTTATAGGGTTTCTCTCCAGTGTGGATCCTCTGATGGACGGCAAGGTTGGAGTGATTTCGGAAAGCCTTTCCACACTGGCTGCATTCATAAGGTTTCTCTCCAGAATGAATTCTCTGATGGGCAATAAGGGATGAGCTGTAGCTAAAGGCTTTCCCGCATTCATTACATTTATAGGGCTTTTCCCCAGTGTGAATTCTCTGATGTCGATGAAGATCTCTACTCTGGCTAAAAGCCTTCCCACATTCGCTACATTTATAAGCCTTTTCTGCACTGTGGATTTTCTGATGTTGACTAAGATCCGTATTCCGGAAAAAGGCCTTCCCGCATTGATTACATTCATAGGATTTCTTTCCTGGAGGAGCTTTCTGGTGTAGACCAAGAGGTGAGTTTTGGGTGAAAGTCGTACCATGTTCACGATATTTATAAGACATTTCTCCAGCATTACTCTTCTGATGACTAATGAGATCTGGGCTCAGGCCAAAGGATGTCTCACAGTCACCATCTTGAAAGCCCTTCACTCCATGATGCTCCAAGAGATCCATCTCCTCAGGAAGGCAGTCACTGTGTTCGCTATATTTGGAATATCCATCCCCTGAGGTGATTTCCTTACATTCAAACAGGTCTGAATATCGTTGGGAGCTCCTTCTCCGTTCAGCTTGGTCATGATGGATCTTTGAGTCTTGATTAGAATTTCTCTCAAATTCATTAAATTCATCACTTCTCCTTTCACCGGGACTTTTCCTGAAGAACATCTTTAGATGTTTGGAATGACTCTCCCAGCTGTCTTGCTTCTTCCCTAACCTGATATCAGAATCCAAGATTTGTCTCGATTTTAAATCACAGGAAATGCTTAGCTTTTGAGTCGTCTCTCTGGTTTTAGGCTTGCTCTCCCCATCTGAAGGAAACAAAAAGAGAAAAATATATCACTTGACTAGTTTTGCAATTAGGGTTACTTTGGTCAACTCTTTCATCCTTACTCTCTTCCCTCCTGGCCTCCTCTCAATGCCCAAAGCCCATCTAGATTGGTCAGATATAGGCCTACTATGGAGTAACCTCTCCTCTTTCACTCTGTCTTTTGACCACCTGGAAACATGGATCCCACAGCTTTGTCTACTTGGATCCCCAGTACAGTGCTGGGCACTAGTCTGGTAGTTTTGGGCCCCTAGCAAGAAACAGAAGGGTCCCCTAAAACAATGAACAGTTCCTATTTGTCAGAGAGTAGCATGATAAGCCTTCCTTGAATGCCAGCCCACTTTTCTCTTAGGATAACCAATCAAGTACCCTTCCTTCTTGGGCATCAATAAAGAGGTTCCTCCCCTTCTCATTTGGGTCACTAGCTTTACTGAGATGGCCAGTGTGACTGACTTTGTTAACAGTTCTGCCCATAACTTAACAAAGTGATCTTGCTCAGAGTATGTGCCTCAGTCTACTTTTATTAAATTTACTTGAGATAATTCCTATCAAGTAATTGCCAGTGATCAACGCATCCATCAGCTTGGGAAGCAACCCCTAGAGAGATACAAATTACAAGTTGCTTTTGCAGAGGTTTCATCCCTAGTTCCTCAGCTGCTTGCTCCACTAAAGACCCACAAAAGAAAGATCTCATCATCAAAATCCTTGGCATTGTCCTACAATTTCACATCAGAATTGGATAAGATTTTTATTAGTGTAAATGCCCTTATGGGTCATGAGACCTTTCTGTTTGACTAGCCGCTCTATATTTTGTCTCCCCATTAGAAAATGAACTCCGTGAGAGTATGGGCTATCTTGCTTTTGAACTTGTGATTCCAGCCTTAGCAGGATGTGTTTTATGGAGTTGTTGCAGAGTAAATGCTCTTTTAATTTATTCATTCAATACTTTACCATTTACATTTACACTCCCCTGGAGTGAGAAACGTCCACTCAAACCTGCCAATCTGGTATTTTTCTTCTCCAGACATGTCAACATGCCCATGAAATGCATTGCCAGGAGCCAGATATTCTAGTGAGATTATAATAGGTCTTCGTACAATGGGTTTATCAGGTCCCTTGTTAGGGACACTGTTTCCATCCCTGTAGCCCAAATTCTCAACAGTTTTCTGGACTGCCCTGTCTCACTCTTGACTCCTCTAGCTTTCTTGCATGAACTATGGTCTAGCCACATCTCTCCAGCCTCTAGCTATGGAAGTGATTCGTTGAACCTATGTATTAAAAGTAATACCATCTTATCAAAGTTGGTTCATTGGCCTTTTATCTGCATCAAAAGCACTTTCTAAGACTGCTATTGATGTGACCCATTCATAGAAGGAGACATACTTTATTCCACAGCTGTAGCTCATCCTGAGAAGGGGATTCAAAAATCCTGGAGGCCAGGGAACAATTCTTCTATTTTGTACCCCTCTCAGGGCTTAGGAAATTGCTTTAATCTATTAGGAAACGAAACGTTGTTGACTCAGTGGCCATTGAGGGGAAGTGACTCATAAGAAGGACTTTAGAGACAAAGAAAAACCCCAGGTAGGAGGAAAGGAAAATCTTTGCATCAGACAGATGACCAATCTTTTTTCCAAGAACCCACGAAAGAAATGAAGAAAAATGATTCATGTTAATGAAAAGGGTCTCTGAAAAGGGCCAAGTAAAAAACACATCCACCTTCTCAAATGACCTTCAGGGATCTAAGGAATGTGCCCTGCTCTTCATTTCCCTGTATCCTCAACATTCCCAAATGAAATACTGCTAAGACAAAAGTCCCAAATCTTCTTGGTTTTATTCACTCACCTGGACTAGAGCTCCTTGAATCTACTTGCTTCAGCATCCATGGTGTTTCTGCTTGGTCCACCTGGGAGATCACATTGGCTTTGGGAACTGGAAGCCCTGCTCATGGTAAATAAGGAGGAGAATCTCAGAATGTGATGTTCTTCAGGGAAAGGGGGTGTTTGGGGAAAGGCTGGAGGGTGGTGCCAAGAACTCCTTGGGCATGCTTCTGGGAGTTACAGGAGAAGAGGGGGAAAAGTTCATTAAAACCATCTGGAATCAGAAAATTGGTTCTTTGCCCAGTCCTCTTCTAAAAGCACAAGAAATTCCCATGACTTCTAAGACCCACAATGGAATTCAAGGGAAATATCTTGAAAGAATAAGGACAGGCTTTCTCTGCTAGACCTTCGAAGGTAGACTTGGGGCAGAGGCTTACAAATGTAAGCTCCATACCCAGAAGAGTGTCCCAATGATTAGGCTTCTAAAAGAGAAGGGGCTGCCTCAGGAACTAGGGAGTTCTCTTCATAGGGAGGAAGCAGAGGAAATGGAGGAAATTTGAAACTAGATAATCTCTTGGGTCCCTTCCAAATCTGAGATTCTTTGATTCTGATTTCATCTTTGAGCTGAAACTCTCTAGAAACATGAAGAGGCTGCCTGAAAAGCAAGCAACAAACCAAACTCCCAGCTTCCTATTAGGCAAAGCAAAGACTTTTATTCGAGAGCAGAGAGCATTGGGGACGACGATTCCTAAATAGAAAGGACTGAGGAGTCTCTGCTTTCTAATGAAGGATAAATGCTTGATACACTGAGCAACAGGTAGCAAGGCAGGGAGCAAAGATATTCCTTATAACGCCAGATTCCAAATGGTTGAGGCACAAGTGGGGTCAGAGAGTAAGCTATTCTTACCCAAGGAGAGAAGGCTCTGAGAGATCTCCAGCATGACATCTTTGTATAGTTCCTTCTGAGAAGGATCAAGTAGGCACCACTCCTCCTGGCTGAAGTCCACAGCCACATCCTTGAATGTCACCGATCTCTAAAATAACAAAGGCCATAGGAATTAGACCTGACAAGACTTTAGAGATCTTCTAGTTCAACCCCCTCAATTCACAGAAGGGGAAACTAAGGTTCAAAGAAGGCAGCTAGCTGATTTGCCCAAAGGTCATAAATCAGCATTTGAAGCCATCATAACAGGAATCAAATGGAATGTTTTTTTGGAAAGCAGTTGAGAAATGTCTTACTGTGAAGTGCTCGTCCCTGTGGACATAAAGAGGTGTGCCTTTTACCTGTGATTTTTTTTTAATTCTATGATGATCTGCAGTGAAGTCAGGGGGAGACAAGGTGATACGAAACTCCATCCTCATCAAAACTGTACTAAGTGATGTGTTATAAAGAAAGTTTGTAAACAAAGTCTATAAATAGCTGGTGAGAAACTGGAAAGAAAAGTGTATTCTGCAAAGTAGATTTCTTGTGGTTAACGAAAAGAGGTCAGATTTAAAAGTGTAATGCAATGTACTTCTTAAGAGAGAGATTTGACTCCTATCTACAGGAGGAGTATGAAGAGAATTCTTTTTTTTTTTTAAACCCTTACCTTCCGTCTTGGAGTCAATACTGTGTATTGGCTCCAAGGCAGAAGAGTGGTAAGGGCTAGGCAATGGGGGTCAAGTGACTTGCCCAGGGTCACACAACTGGGTAGTGGCTGAGGTCACATTTGAACCTAGGACCTCCCGTCTCTAGGCCTAGCTCTCAACACACTGAGCTACCCAGCTGCCCCCGAGAATTCTTTTTAAAAAATAAACGTTAATGGTACCATTTGTCTAATATTGTCTTGATTTCTCCCTGTGTCCCTGCCATCCTACCTTCCAAAGAGCCACCCTTTATAACAAAGATTTTCTTTTTTAAGAGAAATCATTTGCTTGCTTGGGAGCAGTTGTTCTTTCCATTTACATGTTGTAGTTATGATGTACAATGTTTCTTTGGATTTACTTACTTCTCTTTGCATCAGTTCATACGAATCCTCCCATGCTTCTCTATAGTCATCACATTCACCATTTCTCACAGCACGGTGATATTCTATTACATTCATACACCACAACTTCCTTAGTGATTCCTTAGTCAATAGGCATCTGCTTTGTTTCGGTTATTTACTACCACTAAATTTCCAGCTAAAACACTGGGTATGTATATGGCCTTACTTTTTGAAACTGAGCGTCTTGGGATATATGCCTAGCAGGGGAATCTCTGGATCAAAGGGTTGGGCATCTTAGCCTCTTTATCTGCATAATTTCACAATGCTTTGTAGGGAGCTAGGTGATGTAGTGGATAGAGCAACAGGCCAGGAGTCAAGAAGATTCATCTGAGTTCAAATCTGACCTCTGACACTTACTAGCTATGTGACCTTGGGCAAGTCATGTAAGCCTTATTTGCCTCATTTTCCTAATCTGTTAAAAAAAAAAAGTGAGCTGGAGAAGGAAATGGCAAACCATTCCAATATCTCTGCCAAGAAAGCCCCAAATACTTATTAGCTGTGTGACTCTAGGCAATTCACTTAACTCTCTCTGCCTCAATTTCCCCCTATGTAAAATGAGAGGGAAATGGCAAATTATTATAGTATCTTTGCCAAGAAAACCCCAAATGGGAATCCCAAAGAGTCAGACATGAAACAATGAAACAACAAAACTATGCTTTACAGAATGGCTACAGTCAGTCACAACTACCAAAAATTAGTGTACTTGTCTTTCCACAACCCCTCCAGCACTGACTAGTCCCATTTTGGGCCACTGTAGTTCTCCTCCTATTGGTGATCTGGAGCATCTTTTCACATGATTGTTAATAGCTGCTAATTCGTCTTTCGAGAAATGTTTGTTCATAAACTTTGATGAGATATAAATTGAGGAATGGCTTTTGTTCTTTGTCATTGCTGTGAATTGTCTATATCTCTTGGGATCCAAACCTTCACCTGAGAAACTTCATATAAAGACTTCAGCTTCCCCTCTTCTCATCTGAGACATTTAGTGTCCACTTCACATGAATGCAGCTAGTTATTCATTTCATCTTTTGTAACTGCCTCCCTCACGTTGCTGGTTACTAATTCATCTCCTGTCTGCAGTTGTGAAAAGTGTGTGATGTGAGGCTCTTCTCCATTTTTATGGTCTGATTTTTAATATTCAGCTCATGTCCATTTGTAATCTAGCATGGAATAATAATATGCTGCCAACTTTGTTACAAATTACCAAGCGGTTTCCAAAGACAAGATGTTAGAAATTTGAAGAACAATTTAACTTGCTGGAGGAATATTTAGTACTACAGGCTGGGGCACACCAATACAATAAAAAGAACTTTTAAAAATCCATTATTTTCCATCTTAGAAGCAATACAATGGATTCATTCTAAGGCTGAAGAGTGGTGAGGGCTAGGCAATGGGAGTTAAATGACTTGCCCAGGGTCACACAGTTAGGAAGTCTCTGAGGCCAGATTTGAATCCAGAACCTCCCATATCTGAGCCTGGCTCTCTATTCACTAGCTGTCCCCTAAAAATGACTATATTACTCAAGTTAATTTCTAGATTTAACATTATACCAAACTACCTACAATTTGCTTTACTAGATAAAAATAACAACAAAATTCATTTGGAGGAAAAAAGGACTTAGAATATCAATAGAAATAGTTGGGGTGGAGGGGTCAGGGAAAGGTAGAAATGAAGAGGGAATGAACTGCTTGCCTCAAACTATATACTGAACCAGCAGCATTTTAGTTTAATAAAATTGAGAAGTCAGTCATACGAGGCCAGAGAATCAAATATTGCTGTTCCTGTTGGGGCCACTGCCATACTTTCATAATCTCGGCATTGTTCTAGACTCTTTAAATCTCTTGCACCCCTAGATCCAATCAATATATTCCAAACCTTGATAGATCTACCTTCAGAACATCTCTCGCTCCAGGTTAACTAACTCTATAACCTTAGTTCAGGTCCCAATCGCCTCTCACCTAGATGACAGCAAAAGCCTCTTAATTGGTCACCCAATCCTCAGTTTCTCAGTCCTCGAGTTCCTTCTGGCTAGACACAGCTTTGGGTTGTTCAGTTGTGTCTGATTCTTCGTAATCCCATTTAGAGTTTTCTTGGCAGCGATATTGGAAGAGTTCACCATTTCCATCTCCAACTCATTCAAGAGATGAGAAAACTGAGGCAAACAAGGTTAAGTGACTTGGCCAGGGTCATGTAGATAGTAAGTATCTGAGGCTGGATTTAAATTCAGGTCTTCCTAACATCCAGACCGGGGACTCTATCTACTGTGCCACCTAGTTGCCCTGACACACAGCTACCGAAATGATTTTCATCAAGCTGATTGTGTGTCTGAACTGTGTGACTGTGAATGAGCTGATTGGGGGGCTTAGACTAGACAACCAACTTAGTGGCTTCCTGTTGCTTCTAGAAAAAAATTCCTTGACTTAGCTGTTAAAGCCCTTCACAATCTGGCCCCAACCTACCTCTCCTGGCTCATTGGACATTACTTCTATTCTTTGTTCTGTAATACAGCCTTCCTGATCTCTCTTCCTCACTGAAAATACTCCATCATCTCCTGTGCCTGCCATGTGCCTCCTAATAGCCAAATCCTAAAGTTCCTGTCTTCCCTTAAAAGCAGATGAGATGCCATCTTCTGCCCAAAGCCTCCTGATCTCCACCACCTCCAACCACTACTGCCTTCCCTCCTCAGCCAGCTAGTATTTAACTACTTTGTTTTTATTTATGTGGATATGGGTATGGGTGTATACTTTGTATACATATGTATTCATCAACCAGAGACTATATACATAATCTCATACCAGGTAGGGATCATTTCAGGCTTGTGCATTTACCCCCAGCACCTAACACCACTCTTGGCACACAGTAGGACCTTAATAAATTCTTGTCGATTAATTCCACATATACAGTTTTCAAACCCAATCAACCATTTACTTTTTCATACTCTACTAGCTCTGGAACAATTCTTGCTCAGTTATTAAAAAATGATTTACTCTCCATCATTTTAAATTTAATTTTTCAAAGCTAGCATTTCCCCTATATTTCATGCCCCGGTTTCTTTCATAATTTCATTTTATTCTACCATCTCTCTTCTGAAACATTCTGATGATTCTAGTTCTATTATTGTGAGGGGTTCCTGAGAACTTATTGGGCTATCCCCCTGAGTCACAGGGATTCTAGGTAGAGTCATAGAGCAATAAATTATCTAGTCCTTTCTTCAAATCTCCCAATTTTATTTTTAATCAGGGGTATTCTGCTTACTATCCATCACTAAATAGTATTTATTCAGTGTTGGGTTTTTACCCCAATCTTTTCCTTTAGGAATCTCACCGAAGACTTAAATCCTTCAGGTCTAAGTCTATTTCCCACCATACTTTCTAAATATTCTTGTTTCCCCTTCTCTTCTCTTCTCTTCTTCTCTCCTCTCCCCTTCCTTTCCCTTCTCTTCCCTTCCCTTCCCTTCTCTCTTTTTCCCTTCCATTCTCTTTCCTTCTCTTCTCCCTTCTTTCCTTCTCTTCTCTTCTCTTCTCTTCTCTCTTCCTCCCTTCCATTTTCTTTCCTTCTCTTCTCTCTTCTTCCCTTCTCTTCTCTTCTCTTCTCTTCTCTTCTCTTCTCTTCTCTTCTCTTCTCTTCTCTCTTCTCCTCTTCTCTTCCTTTCCCTTCCCTTCTCTTTCCTTCTCTTCACTTCCTCTTCTCATCTTCCTACAACCCCTTCTTCTGATTCCTATTTTGGTTTGTCCAAATAATAAGGGCATGGTGGCTTGACTTATGTCATCACATGATAAAGACAAAGGAATCTGTTCAGATCCCTATTATAGCATAGCACCCTATGGAAAGCTGACGCATGACAAGGAGTCAAAGCTTCCTTCCAAGAAGGAATCCAGTGCTTGTCTTGCAAGGAACATACCACTCAAGCCTGGCCCTGAGATAGAACAGGTAGAAGTGAGGAGGAAATTCTATTTTCTAGACATTGGCTCATGCTCTCTCTCACTACCAACAGAAGTATTTGTCTTGTTTTAAAGAAAATGTCACCCTTAGAACAATGGAGGACCAACAAAGGAACATTCTACTCTGAATCTGATTTCCACTAACAGGGAAGAACTTGATGGTGGAGCAGAGTCCTTGGGGGAAGGGGCCACTCCATACTAGATTTTTTTATTCAAGAGGGAAAATCCAGGCCTGAGTGGCACGAACTCTATCTACATTTGGAGAAATCAGACTGTAAAGTGTTCAGAGGAAGGATAGGTAGGATTCCATAAGCCTTAAATACTTTAGAGGAAGTGAGCCCAGGAGCCATAAATGATATCCAAGTGTGAAATTCTGAAGACACAAAGAGAAGTCATTTCAGTCAAGAGAAAACGCAGTTGACTGAAGAGAGCAGTATGGATTGACAGAGGACTCATCCACCAATTTAACTACAAAAATGAAATGCAGAGAAGATGAAAGTGAGGACAGAAACTGGAGGTTGAAAAGAAGAGCAGGGAATTGTCCTGTCAAATTGGGGTTAGAAGAACCCCAGAACATTCTTACAGCTATTTGTCAACTTGAAAACAACCTGGCAAGGTCTGGTGTCTTCAGTTGCTTCTCTTGAACAGGATGGAGAATTGTCCAAAGTGAGTCTAACTAGAAAACTCTCTGGCCATTTTCAGAACAAGGAAGAACCCAGGGAGCCAGCTGAGAGGAAGCCATTGGAGACTTGAGGAAAGCAGAATTTGGTCATTTTACTGCCCAATGGCTCCTCCTGGAATTCCTGTGACTCTAAGGTGGAGCCCCCCTAGAAGCAAGCTCAGCTTAATTTGTCCCAGATTCTGGTCCATCCTTCCCCTCCTCTCCTGTGTCAGCCTGTCTTTATATGCTCTTTACATGTTGCTCCCCCTCATGTTTTCTAGTCTCATCAGTGTCCTCACCAATGGCATTCTTTCCCCTCTTTCACTGTCCTTTGCACATCTGACATCCTCTCCCTGAAATTCTCCCCCTCTTTATCTTTTCCTCTTGGAATTCCTGCTTCCCTGGGGGGCAGCTCAAGGGCCTCCTATTTGGATGGACCTCGGCCCCAAGTTATTGGTATAGTTTTTCTCTTTTATTTGTAGCCCAGTGCTTGGCATACAGAAAGTGCTGACTGGATGCTTGTTGACTAATCACATTCAAATTTAAGAGGGATGAAAGTAGAATTGAATGCTTGAGTTCTGTAAACCTTAAAATTTCTTAGACTTATGAATGTTGGAAATTTCCCCATTGGGAAATTTCATACTTGAAAAAATTTCCTACTGATAGTAAGAACTCTATTGGAATGTGAAACCCCTTGGCATGGGAGGATCTTTCTCCTCCCTACTTAAGACTACTTTAGGACAGAAACCTTTTGCTAAACAATGGAAAGGGTTTTGACCTATGCTTAAGCATAGAACAGGAAGTTCTTTGAGTCATGATTGATTTTAGAATTGATACAATAGAGATACTTGGAATGACAGAACCAGGTCTTGGAAAATACAATCTCCACCCTACTTAGAGTAACAGGATTTAGGAAGGGCTACAGCAAAGATCAAGATTTAATTATTTGAGAATATGACCTTCAACAGACATGTGCAAAGCCACAGACCTCTGGGCGGTCTTGGGTTAAACTAGAGCCACCATTGGCACAGGGGAGACATCGACAGTGATTGGTAGATGTGAGAACTGAGGGGAGGGAACTTAGATGGTTTCCTTAAAGATAGCGGGGGGTCTGAGGACAGAGGGGGAGAGAGTTTTTTTGCTGTGAGAAGAGGAGGTTTTGCTCTGAAGGAGGCTGAGAGGAGAGAGGTCCTGGAGGGAGAGCTCCTGGAGAGGTCTTGAAGGAGGCTGTGGAAGGAGAACTCAGGAGGAGTCAGGAGGAGAAGGCTCTGGAAACATTTCTTGAAAGGAGGCTCTCTTGAAGGTGGAGACTGAGGTTGGCATGAGAAGCCTTACTTAGAGAGATCTTGGGTGAGTGATAAAACCAACTGACTGATTTATTCATTCTTATTCCTTTCTTACTTTCTCTCTTTTTCTATTGATTAATCAGTGTATTATAAATTAAATTTCTCTATAAAACCCAGTTGGCTTGGGCATATTCATAAATTGGGAATATATTCCCTGGAGACCATCTTATATTTATATAAACCCAAGACACAGTAGAAAACATATTTCAGCAGTCATAATTGTTATATATTTCCCTTGCTCCCAAAACATTTTAATTATCACAGTTCAAAAACTACCCATTTCACAAGTACAAAATAGGAGAGACATGGTTAGACAGTAGTTCAACTGATGGAGATCTGGGGGTCTGAGTGAAACACAAGCTAAATTTATAAATCCACAATCACAACAAAAGCTAATGCCATCTTGGGTCTCACTCTGAGGGGCCCAGGATCCAAGACCCAAGAGATCCTGCTGCCATTATCAGACCTCTTCTGGAGTCTTGTTCTGGGTTCTACCCAGTGGAAAGGCCTAGAGCATCCCCAGGACGGCAACCAGGACAGTGAAGAACTACGAGGAGTGGGGAAATTTGATCTGAAGAAAAGATTTCTGTGGGACACAAATGGTGGCTGTCTTTGAGTATTTCAAGTACTAGAGAGTGATGGAGAGGAGGATTTGGATTCGTTCTCCTTGGCAGAGAAATGGAACCAGGAGCTTTGGAGAGGAATTATAGTGGCCACTGAGGCTCAATGACAGGAAAGACTTCCTACCCAAAAGAACTGTCCAAAAGTGGGATGGGCTGACTCAGGAAGGGGTGGGCTCCCCTTAAGGGATATTTTGAAGGATGGGCAGAATGTATAGCAGAAGGCATCCTCTCTAGAGTTGACTGCTAAAGTCTCTGGAGACTTCATGTAATTCTGAAACCCCCTACTAAGAGCTCCATAAGTGTGTCCACAGGAAAAAATCGAGGAAGAGAGGAAAGACCTCGAGGGACTGAAGTATTTTGATTGCAGCAAAAAAACAGGGGGGGGGGGGAGGGAACTATTAATACTATTTCTAGTTAACATCCATTTAGCACTTATGGTTTACAATGCATTGAATGAGCTAATATCTGTAAAGTACTTAGCCTAGGACCTGGCAAATTGTAAGTGCTTAATATAAATGCTTCCCTTCCCACTATCCTCACAATAATCCAGGGAGAGAAGCGCTAGCATGATCTCCACTTTACAGAGGGAGAAACTGAGGCTGAGGTTAAGTGACTTGCCCAGGGTCTCACAGGTCTCACTCCTATCGTAGATTTATTTATTAAAAAAGAAACAATCAAGGCAGCTAGGAGGCACAGTGGATAGAGGGCAGAGGATTGGGGTTCAAATCTGGCCTCAGACTCTTCCTAGCTGTGTGACCCTTGGCAAGTCTTTGCTGTTCCAAGACAGAAAAGAAAGGGATTTTTAAGAAGGGGTCCATAAGTAATGGAGGCTGAGAGGGGCAGGAAAATGCTCAGAATGGCTAATATTTGTCGAGGCTGGGCAGATGGCACTTACCAGGAACGGAGTCCTCCGGGGGCCGGCTCTCGTTCCCTCCGGTTCCATGCTCACCTCTTGGGCCAGGCCTGACTCCTGCACAGGCTGAGCTGGAGAAGAGAAAGGCTCCCCATTGGGGAGGGCTCCAGGCTTTGCCCTCCCTGGTCGGAGGCTGGCCATCCCCCCCACACCTACAGAGATGGAGGCCCAGGGAGGCTTGTCCCCGAATCAAAGGAGGGCAGGGGTAAGGCTCGGGCCCAGGACCCCAAAGGGCTCCCTTCCTTCTCCATGTTTCCTCCAGGGACACAGGAAGCAGGAAGGGCTTCAGAGTCCCACATGGGGATGGCTGAAGCTAGAAGCAGACCTTCCCTCCACACTGACACCGAGGCCCGGCCCCAGCTCCCCAGCCAGGAGCATCTGACCCAAGAGTTCTTGTCTTTTTGGTCCTGGACTCTGGGGAAGCCTGGAGAGCCCCGGCCAGGATGAGGCTTTCCAGGCAGAAAACAAGAGGAAGGAAGGCCACAGTCCAGCCGACTTCTCCAAATGGCTCTCTGCGGCCCAGAGCTGGAGTGTCTGACCCAGAGGGAAGGCTGGGCACCTGGAGGACCTAGGGAAGGGCCTGGGGAAAGGGGGGGCAGAGACAAGACTTCTCTGAGGGGACTCGGGGAGCTCACTGGGTCTGCGACAAGAAGTCCCAGATTAGGAGACGGGAGGGATGCTGGGAGAGAAACCCTGAGTGCAGGGGAGTGAGGGCTGTAGAGATGTCTGAATAGAGCCTGGGTCTGAGAGGCAGGGGAGCAGCCATGGCTCAGCGGGGAGAGTCTGCAGTCAGAAAGACCTGAGTTCAAAACCAGCCCCAGACACTAAGTAGCTGTGTGACCCTGGACAAGTCACTCAACATGTACGTCTTAATCCACTGGTGAAGGAAATGGCAAAGCACTCCAGGATGTTTGCCAAGAAAACCTCCTGTACAATAAGGAAGGGTCCGACAGGCCTGGACTTTGGCTGGGATGCTGTAAGAACCCCTGGCCCTGGGAGGCCTGGGAAAGAATGGATGGATGCTGGATGCTGGATGCTGGAAGAGGCTCGGGGAAGGCTGAAAGTGGGACGTCGGGGTGGGTGGGGGCGAGGCCTCCCGGTTTTCAGATGAGGATAAGGCTCTTGAGGGGGGGCAGCAGGAGATCCGGATGATTCCACAGTGGGGGGATGTGGCCCGAGTGGCAGCAGGGAATGGGGGGGGCGGGGGCGGGAGGGGTAAGTAGCAGGGGGTGGGAGGCGGAACCCTGGGGGCGGGGCTGGGTAAGGGGCGGGCAGAGGGCGGGCTGGAGGAGGAGGAGGCTAGAGGCGGTATGGAATGGGGGGGGGGGCTGGGCTGAAGGCAGGAATGGGGGGGGGGCGGGGGCAGGAATGGGGCTGGATCGAAGGCAGGCTGCCTGGGTTGGAGCAGGGACTGAAGCCAGGCTGAAGATCGGACGCCTGGGTCCGATCTGGGGAGTCACGAACACTCACTCACCGGGAGGTCCGAAGGGAGGAGGAGGCAGCAGCAGGAAAGGGCAGCCGAGGCGGGGCGGGGCCTGAGGCCGGGCCGAGGGGCCGAGGGGCCGAGAGCCGGGCTCTGACCGCCCGAGCTCCCTCGTTCAGCCCTGGGTTCCCAGAAGGCCGCGAGCCGGCGATCTCAGGCCCGAAGGCTTCCTGGAGGAGGAGTCCAGGCGGGGCCGCGTGGGAAGGGGAAGAGGAGGAAGAAGGGGGGCCTCCGTAGGCTGGCACTCACCGGGCTCCGGGCTCTGGGCCCTCCCAGGCCCCGCCGCCCCGCCCCTGAGGCCTCGGGATTGGGCCTGAAATGGAGCGTACCTCCCTCTGACCCTCAGGAGCTCCATCTTGGTTGGAGCTGGCTTGCCAGCCCAGGCTGGCAAAGCACAGGGGTCCCCCTGTGATTGCTGGGCAGCCAAGAACTGCCTGGGCCCCGGGCCCCGCGCCGGACCCCACGTCCAGGCCAGCCCAGATTTGTGGCCCGGAGCTCCGCTGGGGCACTAGACACTGAACCGGCTCCTTTCGGACTTGTGGAGCCGAAGTTTCTTTAGGAGAATGACTTCAGCCCCAAACAGTTCTGTGTCTGCCCAAGGAAAGGCTCTGTGGGGGCCGGGTACCATGTGAAGGCAGCCAATCAGAAGCCACCAAGCACTTCAGGCCAGGGCAGCCAGCCTTCATTAGGCTTATTGAGGCACCGGCCCATAGACCTAGCGGCAGAGAGAGCCCCGCCCTGGAGGAGCTCCCCATCTACGGCCGAGACCACTAGCCAGCTGGAGATTCAGACGAGATAAAATGGAGGCGAAGATCGCCAGAAGGAGAGCGCGGCCCTCCCAGGGCCATGGAAGCTTTTAGCAGAAGGGAGAGCTTCAGCTGGGACTGGAAGGCAGTGAGGAGGCCAGGAGGCAGGCAGGACCTGCGGGTGGGGGGACAGCCCGGAATGTCACTCGATTGCAGCGAGGAGGGGAGGGAGCAGCTAGAAGGGAAGGACGAGAAGCTGGACAGGATGGTCAGATTGGGTCCCGGGTGTGTGCCATCGCCCAGCACTCGTGTTTATTCAATAGGGAAGCCATAGAGTCCAGTATGAGTTCTAAGATCACTCTGGCAGCTGAAGGGAGGATGGGCTGGAGTGAGGAGAAGCCTACCAACAGGCTCTAGAAACAATCCATGCGTCAGGTGATAAGGGCTGGCACTGCGCTAGGGACAGGGCCCAAGAAAGAAGAGAATCCGGATGTTGCCAAGGGTCAAAGAAAATAGAAATAGACTGGACGGGACAACGGATGGGATAAAGGGGGAGGGCATGACTGATACATAGGTTTCTGAAGGATCGTGGTACCCCGGAACAAAATGGCATTGGGGAAAGGGTAGGGTATGTTTAACAGCATTCCTTGAAGTATAGAGGAAAAGAGATAACACCTCTCTCTCTCTCTCTCTCTCTCTCTCTCTCTCTCTCTCTCTCTCTCTCTCTCTCTCTCTCTCTGTCTCTCTGTCTCTGTCTCTCTCTGTCTGTCTGTCTCTCTGTCTCTCTCTCTCTGTGTGTGTCTCTCTGTGTCTCTCTGTCTCTCTCTCTGTCTCTCTCTGTCTCTGTCTCTGTCTCTCTCTCTTTCTCTATATGTGTGTGTCTGTCTCTGTCTCTGTCTCCTTCCCTCCCTTCCTCTTTCTCTCTCTCTGTCTCTTTCTCTCTCTCTCTCTCTGTCTCTATCTCTCTCTGTCTCTCTGTCTCTGTCTCTCTGTCTGTCTCTCTGTCTGTCTCTCTCTGTCTCTGTCTCTGTGTCTCTGTCTCTGTCTCTGTCTCTCTCTCTCTCTCCCTCTCTCTCTCTCTCTCTCTCTCTCTCTCTCTCTCTCTCTCTCTCTCTCTCTCTCTCTCTCTCTCTCTCTCTCTCTCTCTCTGTCTCTCATTACTTCCAGCCCTGTGGTGACCCATACCTGAAATGCTTTGGCTTCTTGTCATGAGGGAGCCACCCCTTTGGGGTCTCTTGCTCATCTGACCATAACAGCAGCATGGCCAAGGGATTCTGAGGTAGACTAGGAGACAGCTTCTATTGGGCTCTCCCTTGCCTAAGAAACTCTGAGTCCATGATAGTGAACTTATGGCACACATGCCAAAGATGGCACACAGAGACTTCTCTGTGGGCATGCATGCCATCAGTCTTCAGAGTTAGTTACTATAAAGGCAAAGGAAATCCAGTGGAGCTGCTCCCTTACCCCTCTCCACCACATCTCCCTGCCCTTCTGCCCAGCAGCCCAATGGAAGTGCTTATTCCTCCCTTGAGCAGAGTGCTCAAGCCTCTCCCCTTCCCCTCTCCAGGTGAGACCTCTCATTACCCACTCCTCTGCCCAATAGCCCAAAGGAAGCACTTACTTCCTCCCCTGAGTGGAGCACTCAGACTTCTCTCTCCCTTTCTCCCACCTCTATCTGGGGAGGCAGGGTATGGCACCCAGTGGGGGCGGGGGGGCATAGCATGCATTGTCTTAAAGGTTCACCATCACTGTTCTGGGTGATATGATATGATCTGGGGAAACTGAAATAAGTTCAAATCTACTGTCCCCAACAGGGGAGAATGTGCCCACAATGTGGTAGAAGGACATAATTACACTTTTATTCTTGCTCAGATTTCTAAATGTTAAGTGTTTAAATTGAATGGGGCTTCTCTACACTCATTAGTGGTTAAGGTTTATAAGGGGAGGGAGTCCTTACAATAGGAAGGACCAGATAAAACCTGTGGAGGCTCAAATCAATGACATTAGAGAAAGAGATTCCAGACCCTTCAGAGTACTCAGAAGAAGCTGAAGGGGAGAAGCTTGGTTCTGGGAAAGTGAAGCCAGAGAGAATTCAGTACCCTGAGAGGGAAGCTTTCTCTAAGAGTTTGACAGAAAAAGAAAGGAGGGATGTACAACAATAGTGGTAGGAGATGGCAGGATCCAGCGACATCCTTTTGAGGATAATGGAAACTTGGGTGTGTGGTAAAGGCTTTGGTGGAAAGGATCAGTAGATAAGGATAGGGTAAAGATGAATGACTCGGTAGCTATGGATGGCCACCACCATGGAAGATCAAAGTTGGGAAAGACAAAAGTGGGCTGTGAAAACAACTTACATCGACATTTGGTTGAAAAGATTCACAAAAGTCATAAAGATTCCAAAGCAACTAGGTGGTTCAGTGGATTGAGAGTTGGGCCTAGAAGTAGAAGGTCCTGGCTTCAAATTTTGCCTCAGATACTTCCCAGCTGTGTGACCCTGGGCAAGTCACTTAGCCCCTCTTGCCTAGCCCTTACCCCTCTTCTGCCTTGGAAACAATACTCAGAACTGATTCTAAGACAGAAGGTAAGGGTTAAAAAAAAGTAATTGGGAAATGTTTAACAAAATAAATAGATATACAATACAATGTTAATTTGTAGTTTTCTAAGTCAATAAGCAGCCAATAGAGATTGTTTCTACTTGAATTATGCTCTATTCAACTGCCCTACTGATCCAAGAACCCTGATTTCCAAGAAACCTGGAAGTGGCAAATGATGCAAGGTGAAGTGAGCAAACCCACTTTTTAAATATTTTCCTTTATTTTTTTAACTTCTTTTAGAAATACCTTTGACAATGTTTTCTGACATTTTGTGGTTCATATTCTCTTTGTCTATTCTCTACCCCCACCAGAAGTAAAGAAACTGATGTAGGTTATACTAGTGCTTTCATGCTGGGAGCCATCAAAAACTATGCTGTTTGACACAGTCACACATGGAAACCAGGGACTGCAAAGCAGCCCCCATGAAGGATGGAAACATCCACTGAAACCCACCTAAGTGACTTTCCTTATTAACATCCCCTTATTATTGGAATTACTATGATTATTATTCTTACTTAGCACCGGGAAAAATACATGAGAGCAACATGCTTTCAAGGTTAATACAGATGTTCCACTCTGTCCCCCAGGATATTACCAGGAGATCCTACTTACAAAATTAAATCTAAGAATTCTTATATACCCACTTAGATAGGACCCTCTTTTCTAGGCATAAAAACTTCTGGCAAATTTGTGCTCTGAATTCCCCAACCTATATTTGGGACATTTTGATTCTACCCTTTGACCCTACACTTAGCAACAATGTTTTGTTGACTATCTCCTTAGGCTTCGCATTTGGTTGTTAGGTTCTATGGAAACATGTATGTTGAAAAATGATTGTCTGCCAGAAAAGCATGTACTCACTGAAGATATAAAATAAATGCAAACCCTATGCAATGGCAGAACACTGAGTGACACCTAAACACAGGTCTGAGCACTTGGTCATCTCTCATCTCTTATTCATCTGACTGCTCCACCTAATCAGAAGGACCCTTCACTTTGGGAGACCATGGGCTTGGCTCTCAAAACTTTCATCCAATATGCCATGGTAGAAAATACATATTATACATACAATAAAAGACTTATGAAAGAAATAAAGTGAAAGATGGTATACTTTAATCTACAACCAGACTCCAATAGCTCCTTTTTTGGCTTTAGGGAACATTTTTTATCATGAGTCCCTTGGGGTTATCATGGGTCCTTGTTTTGCTGATAATAATTTAATCCTTTGCAGTTGATCATCATTTAATATTTCTGTTACTATATACACTGTTCTTCTGGTTCTGTTCACTTCACTTTGCATCAGCTCATATAAGTCTTTCCAGGTTTTTCTGAACTCATCTGTTCATCATTCCTTATGGCACAACAGTCATATACCACAGCTTGTTCATCCATTTCCCAACTAATGGACACCCCCTCTTATTCCAATACTTTACCACTCAAAAAAGAGCTGCTAAACTGCTGGTGAGGTTGTGAATTGATACAACCATTCTGGAAGACAATTTGGAACTATGCCCAAAAGACACTAAAAGACTGCCTGTCCTTGGATCCAGCCATACCACTGCTGGGTCTACCCCAAAGAGATAATGAGAGAAAAGACTTGTACAAAAATATTTATAGCTGCGCTCTTTGTGTTGGCAAAAAAAAAAATGGAAAATGAGGGGCTGCCCTTCAATTGGGGAATGGCTGAACAAATTGTGGTATCTGTTGGTGATGGAATACTATTGTGCTGAAAGGAATAATGAACTAGAGGAATTCCATGTGAACTGGAATGACCTCCAGGAAGTGATGCAGAGTGAGAGGAGCAGAACCAGGAGGACCTTATACACAGAGACAGATGCACTGTGGTACAATCAAATGTAATGGACTTCTCTACTAGCAACAATGCATTGATCCAGGACATTTCTGAGGGACTTGTGAGAAAGGATGCTATCCACATCCAAAGAAAGAACTGTGGGAGCAGAAATACAGAAGAAAAACATTTCCTTGACCACATGGTTTGATGGGAATGTGATTGGGGATGTAGACTCTAAATAATCATGCTAGTGCAAATATTAATAATATGGAAATGGGTATTGATCAATGACACATGTTAAACCCAGTGGAATTGTTCATTGACTATGGGAGGAAGGTAGGAAAGAACATGAATCATATAACCATGGAAAAATAGTCTAAATTAATAAATAAATAAACTTTTAAAAAGTTGCTAAAATGTTTTGTACAAATAGGACCTTATTCCCTATCTCTGATCACAGTGTTCCTTTTGAGGAGCTGAATCTATCCTTTACTTTCACCCTCCCTCTTCTTTGTACTTGGGCCATTTGGGGATTTGTTTTGCTTGACAGGTTGGGGATTTTTCTTCCTTTCTTTGTTTTTAATAGGAGACACTAGCGGAAAGGGGGGATTTATCAGTGGTGATCCATCCCCCAATAAAGCAGGACCATTGAAGGTTTTTTTTTTTAATACAAAGAAAAGGGTAGCATGACTATCATCAGCATCTTGTAACACTTGAGAGGAGTTAGAGCCTGGCAGTTTGGGAGGGGGAGAGAGAGAAAACTAAGGTGTCTAAGGCTGCTGCTTGTCCAAATCTAGTAATGTGGAGTGTGCCAAGATGCCTTCAAGGAGGATGGTGGGTGGTAGGAGCTCCAGCAGGGAGCCACACCTTTCCCTGAATCCTCTGATGACTACAAGGCAGAGAGATTCACTAAAGAGTTCCCTTGTAGTAGGCAGTGAATAACAGCTGCTTCTGAGCCTTAAGAAAGCCTGTGTTTGTCTATCTGAATAGATGACTCAAATAACTTTTTGCTAGTAAAGCCAACCCCTGCAGCCAAATTCCAGTAGGAATGAATGGAAGTTTCTAGATATAGGAGAGTTAAAGGTGTGCATACAAATGTCATAAATGACTTCTTTCAGAAATATTTGTGAAGTATTTTATACTTAGACAAACAGACACACACACACACACACACACACACACACATACTATTCCACTGAGCACAAAACTGTATCTCTCCTATTTTGATATGACTGTTTCTATACCTATAACACACCATATTTTCATTTAATTAACTACATTTTAGTAAAGAAAAATATTTTCTTTGTAACTGACTTTTTGTATAGCCTGGCACAACATTCTTTTTCTCTTTGGAAAATAAAATGTTTTATTTAAAGATATTAATATTAATTTAAAGATTATATATAATATGTTATATATAATAAATAAATTAAATATAACAGTGTTAATTAATAAAATATTATTTAAGATTTATCTAAAATTTTAAGACTGATATTCATTAATGATACTAGTCTATTCTTCTCTTAGGCTTTTCCTCCCTTGGTTTAAATATTGCATCTATATTTCCTTCAAAAAAGAAATTTGGCAATTTCGTACTATTTTTCCTAAATTCTGAGAATAAGTTCCCTAAAACAAGGCTATTGAAAAGAATATGTAAATGGGGGCAGCTAGGTGACTCAGTGAATAGAGAGCTAGGCCTGGAGACAAGAGTCCTGAGTTCAAATTTGGCATTAGACACTTCCTAGCTGTGTGACCCTGGACAAGTTACTTCACCCCCATTGCCTAGCCCTTACTGCTCTTTTGACTTAGAACCAAAACACATTATTAATTCTGACAGAAGATAAGGGTTTAAAATAAAAGGCAGGGGCAGCTGGATGGTTTGATGGATTGAGAGCCAGGCCTAGAGACAAGAGGTCCTAGGTTCAAATCTGGCCTCATGTCAAAGGTTGATAACTTGGAGCCCATCTAAGATAAAGATCTGAGTGCCCTCTGTCAAGAGGTCAAAACTCAGAGTTTGTCTGAGAATGAGCCCAAGTGCCCTCTCCCTCCCTTCCTTTAGGCTTCTCATAGTAATATATGTCTATTGCTGGCAAAGACATGCTATTGCTCACAGTTCCATGAACCTTGGATGGGACTCAATAAACAGCACTAGAGAAAAAAAAAGTCATAATATTACCCCAAGTGCCTATCTACATTTTTTGGAAATACTCTCACCCTAATTCCTGGAATCCTTATCCTGCGCCAGGTGTCAGATCTACCATCCTTGTTGCACTTTCCCAAGGACCCATCTCAAATGAATGCTTTCATTTTTTGTGATCTGTACCTTTAAAAGTTGTTAGCAGCATGCAATAAACTGTATTTGCCAGCCATCAGCAAGGCAAAACCCTTCCAACTCCATACTGTGTCTGTTATCTTTTGATTCTTATCTTTTCCCTTGTCCTTACCTACAGGCAAGGTCCTTATAATTCCACCTTTGTATTCCTCTATTATTTTTTCCCTCATCCTTACGTGGGGAACTCTGGTCCCAGTCCTGCCCCCTGGGACTATTTCAGCCTCAGATGCTTCCTATCTGTGTGATGCTGGGCATCTCTCTATTGCTCTCTATTGCCTAGCCCTTACTGCATTTCTGTCTTGGAAGCAATATTCCATACTAATTCCAAGATGGAAGATAAGGTTTTAAAAAAAGGAAAGAAAATAAATTGTATCGTGCTGATAAAAGTCTGAAAGAATCTTCCTATAAATCCACCTGAAATAGGAATGTTATTTCTACTTTAGCCTCACTTCTCTGCCCCTCATTTTCTGTTGTTTTATTTTTACTTTGTTTTTTAGAATCCTTTCTCCAGCTTGAGAGGTTCTGCTTAAATCTTCATTTCCTTTTATTTAATTAGTTATCTCTATACTTTCCTTCTCTGTTAAGGGGGTATTACAAAAACCATTCTTCTCTGATCCCCTCCTACTTCTTTTGTTTATTATTGTTTTCTTCTGGGCTTTTAAAAAATTATTTTTCTAATCTTTGTTTATCCCTCTTCTTTACCCTCCTGCAATTATTAACTTCTATTGTTTGATTCGTAGTCCATATCCTTTGTTATTCCTTCTTTGATCTTTGTGTTCCTTTGAGTTAAAACTTCAAGACATCATTTTCCTTCTTCTGAAATAGGATATTGTCCATGATGGCACAATACTCCCAGAGAAGGTAGTTTCCCAATGTGCTACCTCTCTGATGTTAAATCTGTTGTAAAGTTTTAGTCTTCCAAATCAGCTATCTACCACACCCTTCATGAGAATACTCTTGAGTTGGACCTTCTTTCTATAATGTGCTGAGGCTTTTCTCTTTCTACCTATTTTAATTTCTCTCTTCTGCTCTTGTCCCATTATTCTTCTTGCTGATAGCCTATAGGAGTTGTCATTAGTCACTGAGGAAGAAAAGAGGAAGAAAGAATAAGAAACAGCTATATTTGGCAACCCTGACCCAGCCAAGGACTAGTCTCCTAACAGCTCAGGAGCCACCATGCATCACCTCCCTACCCAAAAGATAACATTCCCTAAACTAGCCTTCCAGGTGAAACAATAGGCCAAAGCTAAGTCTAGTTCCCTATGAACCTTTGGAGGCTGAGTTTACCTCCATAACTATGACCCATGATTTCTTTATACCTACTTCTCCTTCTTTCCCTATCCCCATAATAGTTAATTAGTGACCATTTAAGAGAAAACTATCCCTAGCTCCCTCCCCATATTCTTTCATCCCCATTCCCATCAACCCAACCCCACCCATTTCACAAGCCAGCTCGACCCTTCCCTTCCACTATGGCCTTTGGAATTATAATTAATAATTGATAAATTCCTTCTCATCTTTGATTTCTTTTCATTTATTAGTCCTTACTAAATTGGTACTAAACCATGGTTCTTTTCTCTGGCACTGGCTATACCTTCTCTCCTTTCTATTTCTTTATTCTATTTACATCTTTATCTCTTAGATACTTTTTGCTCTGGGTCAACACTTTATTTCAAATTTTATGTTCATAACTTTTAAATTTAAATTTTTTAAATTTTACAACATATTTTGTAACAACAAGCACTGATTTCCTCTTCTTCCCATTGGAAAACAAAACTAAACCCCTGTAGCAAATATGCACTCAAGCAAGACAAATTCCCCCACTGGTCAAGTCCAAAATAAAATATTTCATTATTTGTCTTGAGTCATCTCTTCTCTGTCAGGAGATGAGTAGCAAAGTTCATCATTGATCCTTTGGAATTGCAATTGGTCACTGAATTCTAAGAATTTTGAAGTCTTTCAAAGTTGTTATTTTTGACCCTTGCCATTGTAGAAATTGTTCTTTTGATTTGGTTCACTTTTCTCTGCATCAATTTATATGAGTTTTCTTCCATTTTTCTGGAATAATATCTTTGTGTCTCCTGGAAAAATAATATTTTATATTCTAATAATAATTTATATTCCACAATTTGCCTGCATATTGCCAATGGATAAGCACCCTCTTGGTTTTAGTTCTTTACTTTTTTCTTTTTTTTTCTTTTTAATACTCCCTTCATGATTCACCCTCCTTTTGTTTATTATCCTTTATCTCTCCTCTTTCTCTGCTTTTTTCCTAATGAGTTTGGTGTATTTTAGCACCAAAGTTTCTCTGTGTTTGGATATGCATTTAATCCTTTTGTCCTAATGAGATGGAGAGGCTGATCTGATGCCCTCCCCATCCCACCTAACACATAATTGTATATATTGTTTTTATGATTCTGTTTATTTTCACTACATATGTTCATATAAAACTTATTAGAACAGACAAGACAAGCAAGAAATATGTGGACAAGACAAGTATGGAAGTATGTGAAAATAGGAGCTTGCTATTTGGTAAACTCAAGAATACAAATTACTAAAATTCTCCCTTTTTTATGGTCACTGTTGAGAATACTGGAAAGTAGTTTGGAAGAATTTAGATTTAGTTTCACATCTTACATGTTAAATCACCATAAACTGACCTGACTACAAAAGACACATCATAAAAATTAGAAGAGAAAAAAGTTAGGTATTGCTCACTGTAACTGAAGAAGAATACCTAACCCCAAAAGCGATAGAGCTGATTTAAAAAATAATTTTAATTGAATATGGTTTTAAAGGTATATATGAATATAATGAATTAAGACATGAAAAAGAGAAACTATGGAGTGAAGAAAATATCCGTACATGATGTTATGGGCTCTGGAAGGATAGCCTTGGGGTTCAGGAAGGATACCTTTTGCAAGCATGCAAGACTCCAAAACTTAGCTTAAAAACACAAAAGAGATTTATTAATTTAGAAAGTAATGTTGAGAATGGCCAGGAGGATAGCAAGGTGGGGCAGCAAGATGGGGAGCAGTTCCTTGGGAGGACAGCATGAAAGGAAAGGCTGTCCCCTCCCCCCAACGACATCAGTTCTGAGGTTTTTATACCTTTTTACAATAGAACCTATGCCCCGGTGGGGACATAACTTAGAGTGGTAAGCCCTCAGCCATTTGGTGGGGTGAGGTAGTCATCTGACTGGGGTCTGCCTGGAGGCATAAAGATTCATCTCTTTATCCATCTTAAATCTAGAGGACAAAAGAAGATAAACATCTCAAGATCCTAGGTGGGGTCATTCGGTGTTTCTAGGTTCAGAGTCAGGAGGAGGCAAAACAAGGGAGTTTCCCTGATAATAGTTCACCTGGGTTTCTGGGGTACAGTGCCCATGTCATCTCCCCCCTCTCCTAATATGTAAGGGAAAAAGGGATGGTGGTCTGTCTTCTGTAACTTCTTTAGAGCTGAAGATGGGCGTAGAGATGTCCCTGCCTAACATTAGGAGAGAGATGTATTGACTGTAGGCTGTGTCCAGAGCATCAGGCTGGGATGGTTATGGTGGCATCTGGCATCTGGGTGACTCCCATGAATGCTTTTACCCTAGAAGCAACTAGAGAGATGGCAAGGTTACAAATACAAGGTCCACATATCAAGATACTCCCAATTATCAAGATGATAGGGATAAATGGGGCAAAGAGGACATATAGCAAGGATTTCCAGGAGGATGAGCCAGGAAACAGCTTTCTACGGGCATCAGCCATCCAAGTGGATACCTCATGTAGTTCTTGAACTCTTGAGTATTTCCACTTAGTGGGAATTATTGATATACCAAAAATGTCAAAGAATGTAAGGAAAGAGATAGTCATGGCTAGAGCAAGAGAGATTTAAGATAACAAGGAGGAGTAAATGGAGCTATTTATTCCAAGTGTCCTTAGGTTGGGTCTTTCTGCAGAAGAGGAATTTGAGATCTTCCAGTGGCTCACAGTAATAAGTGGCTTCCGTTCCCCCTTCACCACCTGTTTCTAGAGGGATAAAGGGTTTAATACGAGAGACATGAGTCCATGTATTCTGCCCCTCTAATTTTACAGCTGTAGAAGTGGATAAAATAACCCTATGAGGGCCCTCCCATCGGGGTGTTAGGTGGTTTGTTTGACGCCCAACATTTTTGGCTCTCCTGAAAGCTACTCCTGTACCCCAGATCATCTGTGAGGACACAGCTTCTCAGGTAGGAAGGAGCCTTTTCTTTGACTCCTGAAGCCCCCATCTTTTGGGTGATATCTTTGTGGGAACTCTTTCATGCTCTCTCTCCCATCGGCCCTAGATCAGTCTGGCCACTGGAGTTTGGGGTCTATCTGTCGGCTCCCCCTTATACTGGAAGACGGTTCTAAGTTGTGTGGGAAGCCTTGCAGCCTCAGTGTTCAATTGAGTGCTCACCTCAGTGTTAAAACTGAGTGCTCTTGGTCAGGCAATGTCTGTGGATGCACAGTTGTTGACCCTCGGTGTGGAATTGGCCATTCTGCATCTAAATGGGACAGAGACAGAGTGTACCCCGAGATTCCCGTTTGGGGTGTATACTTAAAAATTGGGGGGAAAATTGGCACTAAACTGCTTAAAGAAAAAGCAATTAATTTCTTTTTGTAATGTTGTCTGGCCACGTTACATCCTTGGTAATCGAGAGACATGGCCTATCCATGGTACTCTAAATTATAACACCATCAGACAATTGGATTTGTTCTGCAAAAGGGAAGGGAAATGGACAGCCATTCCCTACATTTCCGCTTTCATTAAACTCAGCCAGAATCCTGAGCTAGGACGATTATGTCATTGGTGCCTTGCCACCTCCTTACTGACCCCTTCTGGGGAAAGTCCCCAACAGGATGTTCTGGATGACTTAGCTCTACAAGCAATTTAGCTTCCCTGAGAGGTAGGGAGATAACATCTCCTACACTGACTGAGAGCAGTCAAGGCCTTCCCCTCCCCCAAAACTAACTTCTACCACAAAATCTCCTCCAGATTCTCCTGGTTCCTCTCCCCAACCCTCAGCTCCAAAACCTCCACCTTATTCTCGAGGTTCAGAGCCTGAGACCACTCCTCTCTTTACTCCCAACTGTAATAGCCATTTGTACCTGCCACTGCCTAAGGATAATGTTACCTCGTCCATTCCTCAACCAAGCCCACTACACACCCAGAGTGGACTGAGCTATGGCAACAGGGCCCACCTCCTCCCTCGCCAGATGGGCTGGCTCGGGTACATGTTCCCTTTTCTATGACTGATCTAGCCCAGATGAAGGAGAAATTGGGTCGCTACTCAGAGAACCAGACCAAATTCATTGAGGGCTTTAAATCCCTTACTCTGCAGTTTGACCTGTCCTGGGCAGATCTGCATATTCTTATCTCCAGCTGTTGTACCCCAGATAAGAAAAAACGGATCTGGGACTTGGCTGTAGAAATAAGTGATGAGAAGGCCCTAGCTGGCACATGGGCAGGAGTTCCTGGTGCCACCGCAGTCCCAGGGCAAGATCCTGGATGGGACTATATGAATGAAAGGGACAGACTTAGGAGAGACCATATGATAGACTGTCTCCTTGAGGCCATGCAGAAAGAGATTAGAAAGCAAGTGAATTACAATAAGCTCAAAGAGATCACTCAGGTAAAGGAGGAGAATCCAGCCCTCTTCCTGTCCTGATTAGTGGAAACCATGAAACAATATACCAATGTCCACCAAGACACTGATGAGGGGGCACTTATCTTAAGGCTCCACTTTATAGGGCAGTCTGCCCCAGACATCAGGCGAAAGCTGCAAAAGCTGGATCTAGGACCTCAGACTCCAATTAACCAATTAATGGATGCTGCTTTTAAGGTTTTTCACAACAGGGACCTAGCTGAGACAGGAGGACAGAGACGTGAGAAACTTCTCACAGCAGCTCTGACCTATGGGCAGAGGCCAAGGGGCTCTTGCTACACCTGCAGACAGGATGGGCACTGGTCGAAGGACTGTCCTTCGAAGGGAAGACCGCCCATGACTCCGTGGCCAGCCTGTGGCCAACAGGGACACTGGAAACAGCAGTGCCCCATCAACCAGAGACCCCTGCGACCCCAGAGGCACGTTCCTGACCTCCAGTCTCCTGAGGACTCAGAATAGGGCTGCCCTAGGGTTTGTTCACTCCCAGTTTCCATCACCATGGCCAAACCCAAGATTATTCTCGAGGTTGAAGGTAATAAAGTTACCTTTCTAATTGATACGGGAGCTACATATTCTGTTCTCCAAACTCACAATGGTCCTACATTCCATTCGCAGCATAAGGTAATTGGAGTTAGGGAAAAGACTCTTAGCTGTAGAGAAACGGCACCACTAACATGTGTCCATGAAGATAAATTATTCCAACATATATTCTTGGTTATTCCTTCCTCCCCATGCCCCTTACTGGGCAGGGACATTATGAAGAAATTATGGGATTAGGTTCAGCTGGGTTGGTCTGGATGTGCCCCGAGGCAAAAACCTCCGGTGAGACTCTGATGGAAGGATCCTGCCACAGGGTTACAGGCTCCCCCTGACTCTCTCAGGCTGCTTCCCTGCCATCTGTATTGGACACCCCGAGACTGTCCCAGGTTGCTTTCAAGGTGTGTCCTTCAGAACAGCACCTTTGCCAGCCCTGAGGTTTCCGCTGCTGCTGGAGGCTCAGCACTCTGGGTTGGGGGGAGGGGTCCTGGGACCTTCCTTCTGCCTTCCCCTTAGACCCGAGTGTTCTAGGATTCTGGCTTTTGGGGGGCATACCTTTTGATTTGAGTCCAGGAGGGGTCTCCACCTCTGTCCTATTGTTATGTTTGAATTTCAATCTCCTAGGAGCATCAGTTTGTGATCGTTAAGGAAGAATTTTCAGAGGTCTGAACTTTTGCTGCTTCTAAGCCTCCATCTTGACTGAAAATCCATGCTGGTTTCTTTGTCCTGGCCATCTCTTATGCCAGGAACATACTTCCTTCCCACTTCTGCCTCATAGAATCTTTCTCTTCAAGACGCAGGGCAAACCCTACCTTCAATATGAAGCCTCCCTCCATCTCTCTAGCTGCTAAGACCCCTGCCCAAAGTATTTAGTTACTTTGTATTTATTCCTAGTTGCACTTATTTTTATAAACTTATATTATATATGTGTATATATATATATATATATATATTGAGAGAGAGAGAGAGAGAGAGAGAGAGAGAGAGTAGGGAAGACTGAGTATATATACTCAGTCTTCCCTACTAAGAGGTAACTTCCTTCAGACAAGGATCACAAAAAGTTGTACACAACTAAAATGATTAAACAAAAAACAATAATTTAATCAATACTTGTTGGTTGATCAGCATGGGACCAAAGACATTTGCCTATTAATTACTGTCTTCTAGGAGAGTCAACTTTACTATACAAAACAACTATCCTACTCTGACCAAGGAAACCTATTCTCCTAAAATGAAATTTATGCCATTAAATATATGGGAAAGCCAGTTTCCATTTAATGATCATCTTAAACTCTAGCACTTCCAAATTAAATGAAAATTGAAAGAGGCTGCAATAATGAGTTGTAAAAAGGAGAGAGCATCCAAGAGAAAGCAACATTGAAAGACCTGGGTCCAAAAACCTGGGCTACAACTTCCAAAGGATTCATGTTGGTGTAAGGGTAAATTTTAGGGTTGAGACTGAATATAAATTTAATTGGTCTCCAGGGATTAATTCAAATCCCAATAAAATATTCAAGTCAGTTTGGAAATTTTATTGTGATTTAATTAATATAGAGGGAAGGAATTAAGAAGAAAAGAAAGAGAAAAGGGCATAGGATTTCTCCGGTCTAGCCTGTGCCAGGGGGAGTTCAAAGAACTCTGCCACAAGGCCTCCTCAGAATATTAGGGGCTTCCTAAGAGGATAGTGTTTTGGAAGGTAAAGGAAAAAGGAATCAGCCTAAACTCCAAGAGAGCTCAGAGAAGACACCTCACCTGGCCTATGAAATTAAGCTTCTCCCAGTTACTGTATCAAGGACACTCACCGCTGCAGCCACACCAAGATGCCAAGATGCTCAGCATGCTGCCACCAACCACCTCTTCACCTCCAGAGACAGAGCCATCTCTCCATGAAAAGAGAGCCAGAGAGAGGAAGTGACACGAAATATATATACCATTTTTACACCATTTCCTGCATCTCACATGTACCAATGATAGCTTAAGCTTGTCTTAGGACAGCCCAGGGGGTCTGTCAGTTGTTTCTGATTTGTCATTTGCTAGCATATGTCTGTCATCAGCCATCCTTCTCAATGCTTAATCCTTAAGTGGGGATGTAGACATTCCTGTTTTGTTAGACTAATCAGGGTGTAGTAAATCTAAAATTCACATTGGTTAGTCACATGCCTGAATTACTAGTTCTGCTCACTTTCTCCCCATTAAGGAATAGATAATCAGTCCTTTCTCACCTGGATTATTCTTTAAAGTTATTGATCAGTTATTTCAGGCATGTCTGATTCTTTGTGACCCCATTTGAGTTCTCTTGGTAGAGATATGGGAGCAGTTCACCATTTCCTTCTCCACCTCATTTGACAGCTGAGGAAACTGAGGCAAGCAGGGTTAAGTGACTTGCCCATTGTCACCCAGCTAGTAAGTGTCTGAATCTGGATTTGAACTCACAAAGATTAATCATTCTGATTCCAAGCCAGGATTATCCTAATAACTATCTAATTGGACACCAGCTTCATTTCCTTCCCACCCAACACAAGTTAATCCTCCATACAGCTACTGTGTCAAGGAAGCTCATCCCCTCCCCCTCCTAAGTAACTTTACATGTCTATCAAACATTCCTGACATACCACAGTTGCACCAGGGTTGCATCAGTGTACATTCCGTATGTCAATAAAAGTTAAGATTTGGGGGAGAACTGGGAGGAAGGACAGGAGAACCACAAAGAGAAGAGACAGAGCAGGCAGGTGAGGGGGAATGAGGAAGAGACTGGTAGGCTAGGCACCACGTGGTCAGGTTACTTATAGGAATGTTGTCTACCCTTCCAATAAACTTTATAAAATATATATATCTGGGTAGAAATATTTATTTTAATTATTGCAGTTGACAACCTCATTGGTCTAAGAGAAACTCTTAATTTTCTTCTGAGAAAAGTTCTGAGTCTTAGGTAAAGTTTAGGTAAGATAGAATTGGCTTCAGTTTGCTAGCCTGCCTTCATATACAAAAGGAACCTTGGTGGAGAGAGGGAATAGGCTGCTCTTTTTTCCTGGATGGGATCACATTGGATTGGTGAGAAAAATTCCTTCCCTGGTGGCATCACCCCCCACCCCCCACCACACCCCATTTTTTTCTTTTGGCTTGAATAGGGGTAAAGGGGGGATTTTTGCTCATACAGAATTGGATGGGTTTTAGGACCCAACAGGAACTCCTGCTCTTTTTTTCCCACAGAAGGCAAGGTCCTAGAGTTCTTTCTTTCAGCCTAGTGCAGTGCAAGGCAGTGCAGGGGCACCCCTTAAACAGATACTGGGGATCCTTTCAGGCTGTATAGTAGAGTTAGGGCCTCCATGGGGCAGTCTTGAAGCAGAACTGGGAAACCAGGGAGGAAAGTGGCTGCTTTATATTAAAAGGTAGGATCCCATGGGTGGGAAAAAAGCAGACTCCTGTTTCTTCCCAACCTCTACATGGTTCTCCCCACACCTGACCTGACCCATTTAGGACGAGAGTGGAGTGGTAAAGGACAGGGCCCCCTCACAGAACTTGCAGACTTATGGAACAGCACACAAGGGTATCCCGTAGGAATTGGTGTAAGACCCCCTCATTCAAAACTGGACTGAGTTGTTTTTTTAAACCAAGGGGCACTAGAACCCAATGGATCTTTATACGCCCAATGTATGCTCAACTTTCCCCATGTGCCTCTGTGGCAGGGACCTTCTCCGAGTCACTCATTAAATTAGTTCTGAGGGTCCTTCCAGGCTGTGCACTAGGGTTAGGACCTCCTTGCCCTCCCAACTTTGAAAACACATGGCTGTTCCAGGGGAAGGGATTTAACTCCATTTTTCTCTCCCTTCTCCTTTCCCCCCTCAAACAGTCCTTAAACTGGGGCTTAGAGGAAGTGGGTTTTTTTTTATTTGTTTCTTGAAACTGCATTTTTCTCTCTCCCTCCCCCACCCTCAAACTTTGCTTGTAGTCTGTCTAGCTTCTTTAGAATATCTAAAGTCACATTTTCCTTGGGAGTGTTTGCCTTCACTAGTATATTAAAATCCACTCAAAACTTTCCTGGAAGACTGCCTGCCATTCTTTAGCACATTAAAAGACAATTTTTTTGCTTTCTCTTCATCTGACTGCTTGCTTAGATAGGTCTACCCACTGGTGCCTTCCACTCTACATGCATTTATAGTGCCATCTACTGTCAAGAATTAAAACTGCAGGAAAATAAAAAGAATTCCTTTGCTACTGCTACTAGTGATCTAAAATAATGCTATTAAATTGAATGCATTTAAATAAAAGGATTCTTAATAGGAAATATTGATAATAGTAAATTTAAATTAAAACCAAATTTCTAAAACTGAACAAAGCCAACACTAAATCAAATAAACTATGTGCAATATTAAGGAATTGTTTTAGAACACAATAGTATTAATAATACCACCAATAACAATAATTATTAATTTTCAATAACTATTATTAGTCATCATTATTAATTACTAATGGTTATTATTGATTATTGATACTTGTTTATGGTTTATGGTTGTCAATTATTAATAACAATAATTATAACAAATGAATATTGTTAACTATTGATAACATTATTGACAACTATAATAAATGAATGTTGATATTAATTATTAATAACATCATTGATGATTATAATAAATGCATATTGTTATTTATTATTAATAACAACAATTATTCAACTAAATACACATTCATTATTGATACTATTGCTGTGCTATAATTACTGTTTCCTTACATTAGCCTTTTGTTTTAAAACTCCTCCTATTGCCTTCCACCATAACATTGAAGAACTTTGTATCTCCATTTTTTATGTTTTAGGAACTTTTCATTGTTTAAGCTGACCATTTAGCAATACTTAAACTAGCTTAAATAACTTACATAAGACATACAGACTAGACAATATGGGAAATACTGTAGCACATCAAAGGAAATCAGGAACTATTCCTTCTGATTCACTGCTACATAAATTTCTAAATTGCTGAAATGATCCAAATTTGCCTAAGGAGAACTGGATGACAAAGGAAGATGCTAGAAAACTTTATAAGGCATGGATGGACATATCTTTAACCTGGCCAAAATATGGCTCTTTTGACTTCAAGATCTTAAAAAATTTGAAGGTAGCCATTAAAATAAAGATTCCAAAGATTATAAATACTGTTACTTATGGGCATATCATGTTGATGAATCAGCCATTCCCTCCAGTGAGGAAACCATTCTTTCTTTGGAACCAAACCATTCTAGTTTAACTCCTCAAGTGAAATGTAGCAAGAAACATGCACTGTCATCCCACCTAGCCTGTGAGGAGGTTTCTCCTCATACTGATCCAAAACATGACTTGAACCCCTCAGCTCCTCTCCCTGTCTGACCTTGCTCATCCTCCACTTCTCCCATCCCCTTTCCTCCCAATATACTTCTATACCCTCCTTTTCCCACCCATCTTCCCTATCCACACCCATACCATCCCTACTTCTATCCTTTTCCATATCCTCCTTCATACCCACCTTACTGTGACCCCTTCAGACCTCACCCATCCTACTCCTCTCCACCCCATACCAGGTCCCACCCACTTCTTCTCCACCCCACCCTTACCCCTTCCCTGATTTTTTCACTCTGCCTCCCCACCTGCTGACCAGCTCCATTCCAGCACCCCACCCCCTTCCCTTATCAGCTTCACTACAACCCACTCCATTGAACACTCCACTCCAGAATATAGGCCAAGCAGCAGTTGCCACAGATGATTCAAATAAAGGTCTTTTCCCTCTAAGAGTTGTCCCTACAAATAACAGACATGGAGATTTAGTAAACATTAGATACTATACACCTTTTTCTCCACAGGACATTGAGAGATTCAAGGAAAAAAAACCTTCATATGAAGCTGAGCCTGTGGTGGTGATGAATAATTTTGAAAGCATTTTTCGCACATATAATCCCACCTGGCTTGATGTAGAAGATTTGCTCCAGGTCTTGCTAACAGAAAGGGAAAGGAATAAGATTCTTTCTCTTGTTAATCAGGCCCAAGGAGAGGGAACAGCTCATTGGCCAACTGAAGATCCCAAATGTGACCCAAATTCAGAGCAAGGTTACTTACAACTATGCCAGGCTAGAAATGCATTGATAAAAGCTATGAGAGCCTGTTCTGATAGACCTGGTACATGGACTAAATTTGAAAATCTTAAACAAGAAGATATTGAGCTTGATCTTGATAGAGAAAGAGATCTTAGACAAATCAGAATGCAATTTGTAAAAAAAAAAAACATTTGTAAGGTAGTTAGGAATTATTTTATGACTAGCTGTCTAAATTGGAGTACTATGGACCTTGAAGAATTAAAGAGAATAGCAGTTTATGCTTCTGAGGAACATAAGGAAAAGGAGAAGGAAAACACTGATTTAGTGGAAGCATTAAGGAAGGAAATAAAGGAATTGACTTCTAGACAGAGTGCAAAGGATAAGGAGAATACTACTTTAGTAGAGACATTGAGGAAGGAAATTTTAAAAAATTAACTGAAGCAGTTATGAAGGGAAAGCAAGGAGAGATCATAGCTGCCTTACAAGAATCCACAAAATAATCACTAACATGTTACTTTTGTGGAAAGGTTGGGAATGTAATTATGAATTGTAAGAAGAGGAATCAGGAAAATAGGAATAGAATAGAATAAGGAATAATGATATGAATAGGAGAAATAGTTATTCCAATGAGTAAATTCAAAACTCACACCCAAACACCTGTACTCAATGTGGGAACTCCCCACAGCATGGGAGACCCCAGAGGTGTGGACAAAGGGATTGTGATGACTGATGGTACTTGGGAAGGGAAGAAACCTCAGAGTCTGAAAGTGAATTATTAAGCATTTTCAGACCTCATTGCCTTCTTGATGTTAACTGTCTTAGTTTGTTCCCCTCCCCAGAATGAAGAAGTGTATGTAACATGATTCTAAATACAAGATGTATGTAATTTAATGTTAACTACTTCATTAGTTATCAAATTTGGAACTATTCTGTTACACTGTTACATTGTCTTTATTTGTACCTCCCCTACAACTGTACTGTAGAAGAATATCTTTGTAAAAGCCCACAATCATTTTGTTCCTTTTTTGCCTTTGTTAATTGTCACACAGAGCTGATGTATGAACTTCATCAAATTGGTTTCAACCTATATACAGGTTTTGGAGAATGTACTTATTTAATAATTTAAATTGACTTTGATGGGTATTCAGACATGGTTTTCAGATGTCTGGGAGCATTCCTACCTCTGATCATTCATTTTCCTGCCTCTTTAGTTGTTTGTAACAAGAGGTAAGGGTCTATTTGTAGTTGAAGTAAAGATAAATGGCATTGTTGTATATTTCCCATCTCTGCATTTATTGTAAATGTAATGGATGATGTATCTGAAGTGATTTTTGCTTTTTAGTCCTCAACTCTACATGAAAATGGGTGGGACATATTGGAGACAGTTCTGATACACTGTTACAGTCTCATACCAAGAGGGAGGGAGGTGCCCAAGTGGCTTAGTTAACTTGTGATGTGTTATAATCTCATCCAGTAGGTGGGAATAATTTTTGGTATGATGGTAATAATAGACTTTGGAATGATGGTAATAATAGACTTTGTTAAAAAATATCTTTGCCAAAGTTGAAAGATTGGCTAAATCTGTAGAACTTGTGACAAGTATTCATGATTTCAAAGCTTTTTTACATGTCACACAGCAAGTCATGTGAATCCTAATGATAGTTCGTTTGTTTGCTATTGTCATTAATGAGCTCTTATAATTTGGGGGATTTTGGTATGTTTTAGAATCTGTATTAGTTGTACTACAGTTTTTAAAAGGTTTTAACCTGGTGCCATGTACACTCACACTGTGGATCCTGGCCAAGTTAAGAGTAATATATATTTCATTTTTGAGTAAGCACCTTTTGTGTTGTGCCTCTGCTTGGCTAACACATTGTCATATGAAATGTGAACTCTGAAATTATGTTTTTTTCATTATTTTTTTCTCTTTATGTTTTTAATAAGATATTTGATTTTTTTCTTTCTTTTTTCCTAGCCTTGGTGTTACTTGCAGTACATAAAATCAGTATTAAAGTGGTTTTTTTTTTGGCCTTAAAAGATTAAGTTTACAGTATAAGTTTACAGTATCTATTAGCCCTAGTAATATGCATGCCCAAAAGGCTTTCAACTATGGAAACCTGCCATTTATTGATAAATGTTATGGGACTTTGTTTAATGATTATGTCTGATTCCAGAAGGGAACAAAAGAGCCACTATACAGTGCCAAGTAGCGCAAGGTCAAAACAGACCAAATCCAATCCAGGGAGGATTGTTGAACTTCTATGCCAATACGAAAGGTCTTGAACCTAATGTACAAATTGAGGTTGTAGCACTTGACATATGTTAAGATGCAAGACTCCTTGTACCACACTCCATGTGCAATATTCTGACTCAAGTACCCCAGGTTGGCTATCATCCTGGCTCCCCTTATCTCTGACAGTCACAGTAAAATCAGACCAGGGAATGATTTTTCCCATTTGCTGCTGAAACTTAGTCCTTTATCTCTTATAGTTCGGTAATTTTCTGTAGTCCTGGCTGCAAATGGGTACAGTGCTCTATTGCTGTTATTGTCCTACAGACTTGTGGGTCATAAGTCACTTTAATTGGTCCTGCTTGTGATTAAAGAACCTGTTACAGTTTTATTATTTTTTACTCAGAATTTTATACATGTAAGATTTTTATTTTATTTTTATCATTTCTGTATTTCTTATTATTTTTATGCAGAATTTCATTTTTTACTCTTTTATTTGGGATTTTGGGGGGAGGTTTTCTTTTGATATTAGTTTCATATACCTCATAACTCAGTCATGTATCCCAGTGTGATTCTGGTGTTTGTCAACACCCTCCTCGGGGGGGGAGGGGTGTAATTGTCCTAAAATGCAAAGATTTTAAAAATTTTGGAGAAATTTCAGGAAAAGAAACTTGCCAACACCCCAAAATCAAGAAAGTGGATCCTTTTGGAGAAGGTCCTGTAAAGATGCCTGAAGAAGCCACACACTGCATCAAAAGGTCTGGAATGAAGTTTGGGATATAATGAACTGAATTGAAGGAGATTGAACATACTTATTCTGAATGTAAACTCTTATGCCAAAGGGGACTAGTTGGCATTTTGTCAATGCATCTATCAATCAGTTTTTGTATTCTACTCCCATCTCTATCTATTGTAACTCCCTCTTAGAAAAAATGCAATATTGTATGTACTTTTGGCTAGAAGATATTTAGAGTTATAAGATAGTTATAGTTAAATGATCCATTGGGGAGATGGGTCTCCCAAAGGATCACAGGGGGGTTGATTGTGTCAAGGAAGCTCATACCCTTCTCCTCCTGAGTAACTTTACCTATCAAACATTCCTGACATACCACAGTTGCACCAGGGTTGCATCAGTGTATGTTCTGTACATCAATAAAAGTTAAGGTTTGAGGGAGAATTGGGAGGATGGACAAGAGAACCAGAAGGAGAAGAGACAGAGCAGGCAGGTGAGGGGGAATGAGGAAGAGACTGGCAGGCTAGGCACCACGTGGTCAGGTTACTTATAGGAACATTGTCTACCCTTCCAATAAACTTTATTAAAAAAAAAAATATATATATATGGGTAGAATTATTTATTTTAATTATTACACTACTAAAGTGATTTTCCTAAAATATCCATCTGACCATGTCAACCCAATAAACTCTAGTGACTCCTTATTTTTCCAGGAACAAATTCTAACCCTTCTCTTGAGCATTTAAGGCTTTTCAAGGCTTGGTCTGTTCATATATTACCAGTCTTCTCATACTTGACTCCCCTCAACACAGCATCACTGAGCAACCTGCTCTTTATATATGACACTCAATTTCCCTTCTCTGAGCCTTTGTATTGGCTATCTCCCATGCCTAGAATACTCTCCCTCAAAACCTCTAACTAGCAGAATTTCTGGCTTCCTTCTTGATCCTTTTGGCCTTGGTTCTTCATCTGTCAAATGAACTGGAGAATAAAATGGCCAAGCACTCACTGCTTTGTCAAGAAAATCCTAAATGGGATCACAAATAGTCAGACACAATTGAAACAACTGAACAACAAAATAGATATAAAAATAGTACCTTCCTCCCTGGACTGTTATGAGAACAAAAAGAAATATTTCCAAAGCATTTGGTAAACTTCCAAGTGCTATATGAATTATTATTAATATTAAATAGATGAGTCCTTTTTTCTGAGGCAGCTAGGTGGCATAGTGAATGTGAGAAAGTGAAAGGAATTCTGACTATAGTAATTGCTTGGATTTGCTCATCTCCATTTTTTCCCAGGGGATTTCTGACATATAACTATGATCCTTTGTGACTAGAAACTAAGCTTGAGAAAAGGAAACCCATCTCCTGAACACTGCCCTAACTGTACCAGTTGAGCCTGGACTGAGATCAATCCTAGGAACCTTTCCTGAAAAGATGATCATTATCTCCCCAGGAGGGGCTCCAGAGATCTCCATATAAGAGAACTGTTATCAGCCTATCTCCTTTGTCAAGAATTTGCTTACATTTATGCCTCAAGATATCATCTTTTTTTTTCTTTTTTCTTCCTCATCTTTCAAACAATAAAATTCAAACAAAAAATAAAATATAGGCTAATGTCTATATCTAAAGGGCCCCTCTCCATGCATGCTCATTCTGCTAAAAATAGATTAAAAACAGCCTTGGATTCTCCCTCTGTTTCTAGTATCTTTCACTCACTTTGACTCCAGTCTTGTGGGATCAGATAGTGTGTTGATGAATGTTAGGTCTAAAGTTAGGAAGTCCTGAGTTTGAATCCAGTCTCAGATATTTATGAGCTATGTGATCTTGAGGATGTCATCCAACCTCTCTATACTTTTAATTTCCTCATATGTAAAATAAAATTAATAATAGAGCTTATCTTCTAGAGTGGTCTTAAGGACAAAATGAGATAACATTTGTGAAACCCTTTGTAGATTTTAAATCACTATGTCAAATCTAGCTATTATTACTGTAAATAGTAATAATAATAATAATATGAACCCTTTTCCTTAGGCAGCTAGAAGCTTCAGTAGATAGAGCCTCGGTCTGATGTTAGGAAGATCTGAATTTAAATCTGGCCTCCCACACTTACTGTGTAACCCTGGGCAAATTACTTAATCTCTGTTTGCCTCAGTTTCATCAGCTGGAAAATTGGAATAATAACAGCATCTACTCTTGGGGTTACTATAAAGATCAGATTTGTAAAACAATTAGCATAGCGCCTGCTCCATAGTTGATGATCATTAAATGCTCTTTCCATCCCTCTTCTCCTTCCCTTAGTAAACAAAGGCATTCTTTACAGAATATTCAGGGCCTAAAAGTCTTGATGGAATTGCCATTAACCTTTTTTTCCAAACCCTTACCTTCCATCTTTGAATTGGTACTGTGTATTGGTTCCAAGGCAGAAAAATGGTAAGGGCTAGGCAATGGGGGTTAAGTGACTTGCCCAGGGTCACACAGCTGGGAAGTGTCTAAAGTCAAATTTGAATCTAGGACCTCCCATCTCTAGACCTGGCTCTCAATCCACTGGGCTACCCAGCTACCCCCATTAACCTTTAAAAATATATACATTAATAAATACATGTATATATTAATATACATATATATACACATATCTCTATCTATCTAATTTACAAAGAGTTCTAATGGGGAATGTTTCATACCACCTTCTCTATGTTTTCTCTACAGATCATCAGAGATATTAAAGACAAGAGACAAAACCCAACTTGTTTCCTGGCTCCTGGATACAAGTACTTCATAGGAAGATATTTCTGAACCATCTTCCAGCTACCAGCACAAATTAATTTTCTCAACATTCCAGGTAGCTTTTAAAGATTGTGGTTTCAAATGCTGTCTCTGACATTGACTAACAAATTGTCCTCTAGACAAGTCACAACTTGGCTGGCCTCAGTTTCCACTTCTTTGTGTTGAAGGGGGAAAATTAGATGACCCCTAGAGTCTCTTTCAGCTCTAAACTCTGTGATCTTTGGTGTTTCAAGAAACAGAGGGGATTCAAGGATATGGCTGAGGGCTTCGTCCAGTAAGAGCTCTGTCCTTCAGAAGAAACTATACAAGAAGGCCATGCCTGAGAACCCCTAGAACCTGGTCTTCCTGGTTAAGAACAGCTTGCCCTCTGATCTAATCCCTGCACCAGCCATTCAGAAGAGTCATTGAAGGGAGGGTCTTGGCTCCCTTACTGCTTCTTAGAAGACAATGTTTAATCTTTTAATCATTAATGAAGAACTGAGATTTCCAGTCTCTTTCTGACTGAAAGACAAGACCTTTCTGTTCTGTTCTCATATTAAAAGAATTGGTTTTGGTCTAGTAGGAAACTAGAAGCTTCATGTGTCTTTCTTCAAGCTATCTCTTTCTGATTCCAGGCAATTTCAGGTCAAAAATTAAACAGAATTAAAGAATCTCAGACTTAGAAATTATCTCAGAGGTTGTCCAGCCTAACCTCTTTCTGGACAAGAATTTGCTTTATGATCTCTCAAAGAAGTGATCATCTAGATTTTCTTTGAAGACTTCTATCAAAAAAAATCCCTAATTCTTGAAAAATTTCCTTTCTCAAGGGGATAGTTCCAATCTTTACAATAGCCTTCCTGATTTGGGAAACAATCTTCATAACAAAAACCTCTGACAAAGGTCTAATTACTCAAATCTATAAAGATCGAAATCAGTTGTACAAAAAATCAAGCCATTCTCCAATTGAAAAATGGGCAAGGGACATGAACAGGCAATTTTCAGTTAAAGAAATCAAGACTATTAATAAGCACATGAAAAAAGTGCTCTACATCTCTTATAATCAGAGAGATGCAAATCAAAACAACTCTGAGGTATCACCTCACACCTAGCAGATTGTTCAACATGACAGCAAAGGAAAGTAATGAATGCTGGAGGGGATGTGGCAAAGTAGGGACATTAATTCATTGCTGGTGGAGTTGTGAATTGATCCAACCATTCTGGAGGGCAATTTGGAACTATGCCCAAAGGGTGATAAAAGACTGTCTGCCCTTTAATCCAGCCATAGCACTGCTGGGTTTGTACCCCAAAGAGATAATAAGGAAAAAGACCTGTACAAGAATATTCATAGCTGCGCTCTTTGTGGTGGCCAAAAATTGGAAAATGAGGGGATGCCCTTCAATTGGGGAATGGCTGAGCAAACTGTGGTATATGTTGGTGATGGAATACTATTGTGCAAAAAGGAATAATAAAGTGGAAGAATTCCATGGAGACTGGAACAACCTCCAGGAAGTGATGCAGAGCGAAAGGAGTAGAACCAGGAGAACATTGTACACAGAGACTGACACATTGTGGTCCAATCCAACATAATGGACTTCTCCAGTAATGGCTTTACAATGTCCCTGAACAACCTGCAGCGATCTACGAGAAAAAAAAACAACTATCCTCAAGCAGAGGACAAACTGAGGGAGTAAAAACACCGAGATAAAGCAACTGCTTGACTACAGAGGTTGAGGGGACATGATTGAGGAGAGATGCTAAATGAGAGCCCTAATGCAAATACCAACAACAAGGAAATGGGTTCAGAGCAAGGACATATGTGATACCCAGACGAATCATGCATCGGCTAGGGAAAGGGTGGTGGGGGATTGGGGGGGAGGAAAAGAAAATGATCTGTTTCCAATGAACAATGTATGAAAATGACCAAATAAAATAATGTTTTAAAAACTAAAAAAAAAAAACAATAGCCTTCCTGACTTCAATACTAAATTTGCTATTCGTTCCTGCTGATCCTGTTCCTAGAGTCTAACAGAGCTAATCTGTCCTTCTGACAGTTGTTAAGAATACCTAGAACATGCCTTGTTTCTAGGGCAATTCACAGGTATTTCATTCAAGAGATCTTTCTAGAAATTTCTAGGTTCCACATCACTTATGTGGTGTCCTTGGTAATGTGTAATTAGAATTTTGTTAACCTAAAAACTACATTTTCCAGAATTCCTCTTTTGTTCCCATGATAGGTCCTTAGTTTTGTACATAAAGTTTCAGGAACCCTGTCCCTTGGGGTTCTCTATTCTCCTCTCCCCCAACCTCCATCAGGATAAACTTCTCTTTGCTCATGGTTTTTACTTTCCTCTATTTCCTCTATTTCAAGTGATTATTAATAAATCTTATAAAATATAATACTTGAAGTTATTGGATATTAATTTTAATCTTACATTGCAACCAGCAAAATTGGAAAAAGAATTCTCAACATTTTTTTTAAGAAAGCCTTTGAGTAAAGGATAGGGAGCAGATAAATTTTACTCCTGCTAATAAGCTGCTTTTCAAAGTGCTATTTTTTTCTGTGAGCTGTCCACAGTTTCTCATACTGAAAAGAATCTACCTTACAAATGCAATAAATGTAAAAATGCTTTTAAAAAGCCCTCCAAAGTTGCTTTATATGAAAGTTTTTTTAATTGGAGAGAAGCTCTAGATCAGAGTCTTTCAAAATATGGTCTGTGGATCCTTGAGAATATTTGAGGCTTTTTCAGGACATTGATAAAGTCAAAACATTTTTCTTAATATATATAAAAGCTGTATAATTGTGACCCATTTTATTTTGTTGATTAAAAAAATTAATATCCAATATCCCAAGTAATATATTTTATGAGATTTATTAAATATCACTTGAAAGTAGATGAAAGAAAAAAAACCTTCAGTAAAGAGAGGCTTTCCCAGACCATGCACACAGGAGAAGATTTGAGAGCAAGAGGCTGAGTTTCAGAACTTATAAACAAATATGTAAGGATGCCACATGGACATAGGGAAAAGGATTCTGGGAGATGAAGTAAAAGGGTTCAAGATTTTCTAATTACACATTCCCTACACATTGGGAAAGCAGTCTCCCCAAAAGGATCATTTTAAACATAATCAACTAGAAGTACATACAATATTATAGCTTCTAAATTTAAAATTTAAGAAAATAACCTTTGAGTGAAATATAGAATATCAAAAATGTGAAAAATTCTGGGAAAAAGGAAAAAATTCACAAATCACAACAGGTTCTTGAAGCAATCCATGTCCCATAAGTCTGCAATGACAATCATTCACTAACTCAATTTAGTGGTCTGCCACATCTTGGAAGAAAATGGAAAAAAGAGACTAGATTTTGAAACAAATGGGAAATATCATTCCCTGGTTTGACTCTTTTTTTTTTTTTGCTTTCCAGGATAATGGAGCCAGAACAATTGATGTTATGTACTTGATATAGAGTGTAGAGTGTGGTACAAGGATTCTTTGCATTTAACACATGTTAAACAGCTGCGACCTCAAGTCGCACACATGATCAAGTCTTTGCACTTTTTGGGCAGAATATCATCAATCCCCTTAGTATTGGTTTTGTTTTGTTTTGTTTTTTACCTTTGGGCTCATTTGGCACTTTGCAGGTCAATGACTGTGCTCCCTTGTGGTTCATTTCTCATTGGATTAGACATATTCATTGAGCAAAAGTCTCATAATATTTAAATAACTAGTGGCAGGTTGCCATAGTCCAAAGCTTTTTTGGGTATGCATTGACATTAGTGTTAATGTACATTTTTAAACTTTCCCTAGTGAAAAATAAAAAAAAAACTTTTCAAAACTGGTAAAATTTGCTTTGAGTTCAAAAAAGGAGAGAAAAAATAATACTGAAATACTGCATTGCACATACCAGGAAGAAAACTAATTTTAAAAAGAGTTTAAAAAATAAAAAATATATAGCTTACCATCAGTAACACACTGTGTCGGCCAAGGAAAGGTATAATACAAAGGTTTCTCACCTAAAAATGAGATCCATTTCCTTTTTAACTAAGCCATGATCCCAGTGTGAGTGCAAATGATTTTCACAAAGTAACAGCTTTATAAAACAGTAGTACAGTAGGTAATGTACATTCAAAGAAAATACCAAAATTCCCAAAATTCACAATAGCCCAGTTAATGACAATAGCAAACAAACCCACTATTATATAGGATTCACATGCATCTCTATATAGCCACTTACTGTGTGACATTTTAAAAAACCTACGAACTGATAGATACTTGTCATAAGTTCTACAGATCTAGCAATTCAACCTTGGCAAGGATATTTTTAACAAAGTCTATTACTGCCATCATTCCAAAAATTGATAGAGGAGCCTAGAAAAACCCCCAACACATCTCTCTGTACTACTGATAAAAATCTTTTGGATTTAAAACATCACTAAGAATCCAGATAGTTCTGGTGGAAGTAGATTAAACTGAAGAGTTAAATATCATGCAGAAACTACTTTGGTTTCATGCTTTATATAAAACTTTTGTGGAAGGACCTTCTATTTTTGTTCTCTACCTTTAATTCAACATTATTTTACACATATATGTATATATATATATATGTTTATATGTATGTATATCATACAGAAGCTACTAGATATCTAAAAACTCATTTCTGAAGACCCATTAAAATCAATTGAGATATTTAGTTCATTAAATTCTCCAAAGATTATATACAATTATAATCCGTTTTAATGGAGTCCATCCATCATCATCTATGTGACAATTAACAAAAGCAAAAAGGAAAATAAGGCTGTATAAGCAATATGCGACCTTGCTGGATCAGGTGAGAAATCCAGCATACATAAGGAGTTATGGTTTTGCCACTGAAAAGGGTTTGTGTAAGGTGTTTATAGGCTTTCACAATGATATGTTCTTCAGTACTGTCATGGGGGAAAGTACAAGTAAAGATAATGTAACAGAATATATATAATACTCAAAACACAGTAGCATGAAATGATTCAGTATAACAGAATAGTATTAACTAGATTAATATATGAAGGTAATAAAATAAACCTTAAAGCAAATAATCAGCAAAATACAATAAGCATGATAGACAATGAATTCAAAAGTCCTTTCCAATTTCAATAGACTCCTTCACTATTATGGAGGAGAAAAAAAAACAAAAAGCTAACATCAATAAATTTCCAGATCTCATTAAAGGTTCTATCACCTCCCCAGTATTTATCATCCATTTGCATTTTTTTAATCACACTTATAGAGTTCTCCATACCCACACTGAGCATAGTGTGGATGAATCTCATATTGGGTTTGGTGCAGAAACTGGGGAGGCCAAAATGACAAGAGGGTATAAGGAGATGTATCTCCCATCTGAATCTTAAGATTAGTCAAGCTTCAACTGCAAGGTATCCAATCAGCACAAAAACCACCCTGAACAGAAATAAGAAAAACATCCTAAAACTGTAGGCTGCATTTGCTCAATAAGGCTCTCTGAAAATGGAAGCTGTTTGAGATATGCAGGAAAGTAGGCCAGGCTTTGTAACATGTTTACTCTTCAAATAAAGGTCAATGGGTTTTTAAAAGCTATTCTCCAGTGCCCTCTTCCCTAAGGGCAAAACTTTGAAGGGGAACAATAGCATATTTGCATATGAGAGATTGGCTTCTCTTAGTGTTTTGGGGTCAGGAGAAAAAAAGCTGGGAAAAAATCAGACAACAATCCCTAAAACTTCTGCTTCAAATCCACTAATATGGGCTACCTGCCCTCCCTGTTATATTGGGTTGTAGGGTGGGAAAAAAATGGCAGGGTCAGCTTAGGAATTTGGCTTAGAAAATAGAAAGAGGTGGGGCTAAATAGCAAGTTTTTTCTGTTCCACCCTGTGTTCCCCTGCTGAAAAATACCTAGGACAGGCTGGAAGTTCATGTTGGTGGGGAAGGGGAGTGGGGTGGACAGATTTATATGTCACCCTCTGTGCAAGATGAAGAAGGCGCTTCCAAACTCCAAACAGCTCTCAGACTTTCCAGGACACCTGAGCAATAGGGAAACCAGGGTGGGAGCAATGGAGCAGCAATGAATGCTGACTCAAACGGATGGACACAAGAAGCAGCAGGAGAGAAAATGGGGGCTTGCAAAATTTATCTACTCCTTATTCTTTTTTCTAAGGCTTAAACAAATATTTTTTGAGAATTCTATCCCTTCGTAGGTAGCCAAATATAGATTAAAAATTAATCTCTAATATTCCAAGTAATATATTTTATGATTTATTAAATATCACTTGAAAGTAGAGGAAAGAAAAAAAACCTACAGTAAAGAGAGGCTTTCCCAGACAGAGCATGTGGGAGAAGAGAAAGCGAGAGAAGGAGTTATTGAAGTAGCCCCAAAAAGACCAAACATGGAAAAATTACCCCATCCACATTTTTAGGGGACAGACCTGGTTTCCCTTCTTGCAGGAGATCAAACTGTTTATGCAAGATAACAAACTGGTTTCTGCTTAGCTTGGATGGCAAGGGACAAAAGAGGAATTTCAGGAATATCAAAGGGTCAGCGAACTAACATTTGGCTAAGTGAAGATAAACACTCCTTGAATAACAGCCCCCTCATAAATCTAAGAATTGTCTCCACATCTCAGACCCCACATTCCTGTGTTAAAATCTGTTTGTTGTCAGATAAGAACCTGTATGTGAAGAGAAATAACTTGTATCTTGGAAACCTATATAATCTGTTCCTTAATGTCACACTGGCGCAGTTTTCCATTAGGGAATTCTGCCCCAACTGGTAGATTCTTTATTTCTCTCATTTATTAATAAATTATGGTTCCAATAATTGAAATTCTAGGTGTTTGAACTCATTTGTGAAGTGCACCACTTCATTATAAACTTATAAACAAAAAAGCAAGGACACCAAGTGGATGTCAGAAAAAGGGTTCTGGGAGATGAAGTCTAAGGGTTCAAAATTTTCTAATTACACAATTTATTTTTTATTAATATCTATCCTCATCCTAAAAACCACAAAATTGCATTTATGTATACCCAGAAGAGTACAAATTATATTCCCTATGAAAATATTAATTTCCTTAGAATCCTTAGATTTAATTTTGTAAATGGGATCTCCTGGTAATATCCTGGGGAGACAGAGTAGGACATCTGTATTAACCCTGCAAGCAAGTTGCTCTCATGTATTTTTCCTGAGGCTAAGTAAGAATAATAATCAGAAATTCTAATAATAAGGGGATGTTAATAAGGAAAAATCACTTAGTGTGGTTTCAGTGGGTATTTGCATCCTTCCTGGGGGCTGCTTTGCAGTCCCCAGTTTCCACATGTGACAGTGTCAAACAGCATGATCTTTGATGGCTCCCAGCAATGACCAAAGTTATACTGCTTATAAAGGAAAGGCTGTAACTAGAACTCCCATTCTGTTATGGGTAGCCCCGTACTCTTTTTGGAGTGCCTCTCTCCAGTTAAGGATAACTTTTTCTTTCAGAAGCTTTTAAATTAATAACAATTTAAATTGTGTTCTGGTCCAAAAATTATAGATTTAGTGTTTCCATTTTTCTATCTTTGTTTATTTGGTGTTTATAGGCTCTAGCATATGTGAAGGTGCTGTGCTAAACTGAGTAATAGGTATACACCATTCAACTTCTATAAAGCAGTTGTCAAAAATCTATGAATATCCATAATCCTGGGAAGCAGTCCCTGTGGAAATGCAGCCAGACAGTAGCTTCCTTTCAAGTTGGAGCCCTGCTAGCTCAGCAATCTTAGCTACTAAAAACATCCAAAAGAATTTTCTTACCCCTAAAGTCCTTAGTATAGTCAGATAGTTCAATGTTAGAAACAGATATGATTTTACCATATAGAAAAGACATTACCATTCACTTTACTTGTACCCTAGAGATCATGGGACTTTTTAATATGACTTGCAAACAACCCATATATGTTTTCTATTCCATCAGGATATGAGTTCCCTAAAAACAGGGGGTCTTGCTAACTAGTTTGCATCTCTAGCACTTAGCACAGTCCTTTGCATATAATAACCAGTCAATGTGTACTTTTTTCATTCAATATTTCATCCTGACACTACAGTAGCTACATCATCATATTCCTAAGGATTCAAAGGGTTCCTCAAATGGGTTGATCAGAACCCACCCATCAATGTCCATTCCATATTATTTTTATGTAGGTTTATCAATAGCTTTTATAAAATATGGTACCAAATATGGAATATACTACTTACTGAAGATGTTGCTAAAGAAAGTCACATTACAATGAGCCTGTCAGCTCACTTGGTAGAGATTTCCATTTGGTCTCAATTTATGTCTGGTTTTTTGACTTCCATATCTCACTTTTGACTCCTATTGGGTTTTCAGGCCCCTGGCACACTCATGTCTTTTTATGGCTCAACTGTGTATCAGTCTCCCTGAGTAAGATTGATTTGTTGAATTTGCAAAGGACTTCATTTGCATCCCAACCATTTTCCTCTTGACCAACTGTCATTGCTCTCCTAACATTTTATCTGTTCCTAAAGCACTTGATGAGTATACATGTGAACCAGACATAGAAGGGGACAAACATGACTCTATGGCTATATTTCATTCTCCTAACAAGACCGTAAAGTCTTGAAGGCAGTGAACATCTCTCTCTTAAATCACCCTTAGGGCTTATGGAACTGACTTAGACCTTCTAGGAAATGGAACATTAGTCCAATCACTGAACAGCCAGAGGAAATGACTAAAAAGAATTGTCTCTGAATCATCCAGGTAGCATAGTGGATTGAGTCAGTAAGTCTAGAGTCAGTAAGACCTGAATTCCAATCTGCCCTTAGCCACTCGCTATCTGCTTACTTGGTAAAGTCACCTAATCCCTATTTGCCTCAGTTCCTCAATTATAAAATGGGGATAATAACAGTGACTACCTCTTAGGGTTGTTCTGAGGATAAAATGAAATAATATTTTTAAACCCCCAGCATAGTGCCTCGTACACAGGAAGTGCTATATAAATACTTATCCCATTGCCCTCTTCTGGGACAATGGAAACCCCTGAAAATGGAGAAAGAGAAATGTCTGTGTCATATCACAAACCCCTTTCTCCAAGAATACAGGCAAACATCAGGCAAGAGGGATCAGGAAAGTAACTTTTTTGATAAGAACAGTCTATGAAAAAGCTGAAAGTAGACAGCCTTAGTGCTCTTCAGCTGTCATTGAGAGCTTTGAGGTATTCCCTATATTTCTGAGGGAGGTACCTGTAGTGTCCCCAGAGTGTGGTATAGTGAATCTCATGTACCACAAAAGGTTTACACAAGCTGATATAGATAGTTTTAAGAAAAATACCCCAAAATATGAAGAACAAATGGCAGTTGTAAAGCAATTCAAGCACTTAATTGAAAGTTACAATTCTTCTTATTTGGACTTTGACATCCTTGTGGATGAATTATTAACAAAAAGGGAGAAATAGCAAATTATAGAGCGCACTAATAATAACTTCTAAATTGCCAATTGACCAACTGAGGATCCTGGTTGGGAAGTCAACTCAGTTGCAGGGTGGAGAGAATTAACTACAGCCAGGGAAGCAATAATTGAAACTATGAGGCAAAATTCCAGATGTCCAGGAACCTGGTCTAAATTTGAGCACTTAAAGCAGGAAGTAGGAGAGACTCCCTCCACTTTCCTCGATAGAATTATTGACTGTGCTGAAAAATGGATTGGGTTGGATATTTTGACAGAGGAAAATCACATTCACAGGCAGTTTGTGAAAAACGCAAGCTCTGCAATCTGAAATTATTTTTGGAATAACTATCCCAATTGGTTTGATATGGGTCTTGATGAAATTTGGAGAATTGTTCATTATGTTTTCTAAGATGAGAAATATAGGCAATCAGAAGAGAAACTGATATAATTGATAACTTAACCAAAGAAATTAGAGAGCTTAAACAAAAACTGAAATCCAGTAAAGTACAGGAAAAAACAGTAGCTGCACTAAGAACTTCTAGACAATCCAGAAATAACTATAACCCCAGACAATACAGACAGACCCCAAGATGTTATCTTTGTGAACGACCTGATCATCTAATGAGAGATGGCAGATTTAAGGAACAATTTTTGGACAAAACTTTACTGGGAAATGAGGCAAAGAGTTTAATTGCTTTAATGGATTCAGGCAAAATGGATATGGAGATTATGGATTTAACAACAGATTCAATAATGGATTTAATAATGCATTCAAGTATGGGAGACCAAACTACCCAAATTATTTTGATACTGGGTGCTACCATAATTCACAAGGCCCAGACCTGAATTCTATGCAAGACTATATCAAAGCAGGTGATCGTCCAAAATATTCCCAGGTAGCTGGTGGGAATCCCCAAGAACTTGATATGCAAAAAGGTGCAAATTCATTATAAAGGTGTGCCAAGGACTGTGCAATTAAAGAACTAGTATATGGAGAAAATGGATTAGGAAGTATAGGCAATGAAATAAGAATTAATGAAAATGGCAATAGAGATTTTAAAAATGTGGAAAATTAGTACCAGAGAAATCAATGAAGAATTAGAGAATGAGGACCAGGAACAAGTGTTGAGTTTTCTTGATCCTAGTGTGTTAACTCCTGTCCATTCTCCAGAAAATAACACAGAACACCATGTAACACTAAAAATGGGAATCCAAGTTTATGATTATCTCTTAGACACACGTGTATTAGAGAAAGAATTGTGGCTGCTGACTGCTTGTATGTGAAAAAAGCAATAGCAGCCGAAGAGATTACATTAGACAATATGGCTCAGTCAAAAAGACATCAGAAGAAGAAATTATTCAAGAAGAAGAATAAAATAGAGACAGAAATCAAGACAAAGGAGAAGACAACATAGAAAAAACAGAAGATGACAGCGGAAAGAATGATTGAACTGTAACAAAGGTATTGCAAAAAAAATCAACACAGAAAAGAGAAACACAGAATGATTATGAACCCAAACTGTAAGATTTTTGCGCCATTTTAATATTACACACTTTCACTATAGTTGCAAAGAAACACAAAGACAGAAAACAGTATCAGAGGAAGTGACTTTAAAGATTCGGTAAGTATTCATTACAAAATAATATACACATATAGAGGACATTTCTCACACACTCTGCAACATCATATCCAGATGATGAGCATTCATAGAAATAAATAAATACAGACAAATCACTGGAAGATAATAATGATTGTACATCTTAAATTAATAAGACCTTATCTCACAGGAAGACTTTATGTGTTTCTAGGAGATAACATCAGAAGAACATACATATCTTTCAAAAGAAAATCTTTAAAGTTTTCTTGGACTATTTTAAGGAGGAAAGTTTATTTTCCTCCTGCAAAACATAAATACTTTGTAAATACTATGTACATAGTCTTTAATATAATTTGTACACAATATATACATAGGTGTAGAAATTGTACAGATCTGTATATTTCTATAGATTTCTGTATAGTTAAATTGTTGCAAGGTTTTGATGTTATTAGTATAGCAAATTGATTTTGAGTTTTAATGTAGTTAGTTTTGGTTTTCTGTATTAGCCATATGATAAGGTCTTAGCATAGTAAAGAGTTTCATTTGAGTTGTTCAAATAGGATTTGTAAAATGTAGTTTGCATGAGTTTTGCAAAGTTATTATTTTAGATAGACTTTAGTTTTTTTGTAAATTGGTTTTTTGTAATTGTATTTTATTGTTTCAAAAGTTTTTCAAAAGTTTGCAGCTTACATTTTGTATTTTACATTTTGAATGTCTCTAATTGTATGTTTTACACTTGCATTTGTGCAAGTATGTTTTCATTATTTGTTTTCATTGAAATTTTCTTTTCTTTGATTTATATCCCGAGTACAGTTTAGCATAGATAAGAATAGGATAAGATTAAGTGTAAGATTAAGATTAATTTGTTTTGGGAAATATAATAATAATAAAGTTAGGTATAGTTTTGGAATTTCATAGAATAGCGAGCATACAGGGGAGATTTTTTTTTATCTCTCCATATGCTTGAGGGGGAGAAATTATAAGGATGATATTAAAAAATAAGTATTGTTTTATTAGTTTAGAGATAAGAAGTAGAGAAGCTGGCTTGAGAAAGAATTGGAGTGTCAAACAGAGCTGAGACAGTGTCAATTTCAAGTCCAATGTTTTTTTCTGTGACAGTTACTCTCTCTAGAGGTGGCAGTTGGTCTCTGGCAGTTGGCAGTCACACACAGAGGTTCTGGCTCTGAGTGCTTTGAGGAGGTAACATCTTTGCCTCTCTCTCTCTCTGTTTGAGGTAATGTCCTGAAGGAGTTAAGTGTTCTCTATTTCCAACTTGAGAGACACTATTGACTATATACTACTGTCTTTATAGATTGTTTAATTCTGAGAAGACCAAAGAAAGACCTGCTCTTTGGTTTGGACTCTGACTCTAAGGTTCAGAGTCCTAACTTTATTCTTGTTGAGAATCAACTGGCTAGCCTTTGTTATTTTTATAGCTTGGAGGCAAATTAAAAATTATAAGAATAATGTATAGTTGGAAATTCTTGAATCCCTAAAATTGTATTACCCAAAATTCTTTTCTGTATTACCCAGAATGCTTTTCCCTTTGTGCACATTTGCATGGTCTATAATTGTTTATAAGTTCTGTAGCTCCTCCCTCTTTCTCTCTTCTTTTGTGAACCATTGGGTCAGTTTAGGTAGCTTTTTACTTTAGTTATTATTAATAAAACTTAACAAAATATAATATTTTAGTTATTGAATATTAATTTTTAAAACCCACATTAATATTGTTAGTTCGTTGTAGAACAGGGAAAATTTGGGTTAGTCAGATGAGGAAGGATTAGTGTAGTTTGTGGACACAGGAGAAGTGGTTCCTTGTGGAACCAGGGAGATTTATTTGGGTACAGTTAGAATCCCTTAGAGTTAGAAATCCTTTTATCCTTATATTTCAATAAATATTATATTTTTTATAACAAGAGTCTTTTTACCATCCTTGCACCTGGCACCGAAGAGAAGTTCACTTCACTGGTTTAAACTGAAGATACTTTGTGAGCGCAGCAAGCAGAGTATCTAAATCAGTTTATAATCAATAATCAATCCATTGATATTAGTTTTACAGTCACCTTGTATTTTTACAGTGGGAAAATAGATATACTGATGCAGTGTGGGTGAAGATATGAACTAGTCCAACAATTCTATAAAGCAAATTGGAACTATACCCCAAAAGCTAACCATGTGTGCTCATTGGCTCAGTAAAACTGCTATAGATCTATAATGGAAAGAAATCAAGGAAAGGAGAAAAGAGTTCATAGCAGGGAATTGGAAACTGAGGGGATGCCCATCAATTGGGAAATGACTGAACAAGTTATGGTATATTAAACCTAAAAAACATTATTGGATTCTAAGAAATTATTAAGGAGATAGCTTCAGAAAAACCTGGAAAGTGCATGAACTGATACAAAGTGAAGGGAACAGAACCAAGAGAACAATTTATATAATAACGCAACATCATAAAGATAATTAACTTTGGAAGACTTTTGTTGTTCAGTGGTTTCAGTTATGTCTGATTCTTCAAAACCCCATTTGGATTTGTCTTGGCAAAAATGCTGGAATGGCTTGCCATTACCTTCTCCAGTCTATTTTATAGATGAGGTAACTAAGACAAATAGGATCAAGTGACTTGTCCACAATCACATAGCTAGTAAGTGTCTGAGGCCAAATTTGAACTCAAAAAGATGAGTTTTTCTGACTCCAGGCCTGGCTCTCTATCCAAAGCACCTCCTGACTGCCCCCCAAAGACTTAGTAACCCTAATCAACACAAGGACCAACCACAATTCCAAAGGGGTCATGATGAAACCTGCCATTCACCTCTAGATATGGGGCTAATAGACTAAGAGTACAGATTTTAAAGCCTGTCTTCTTTCCTCCATTTTTTTGTTCCCTCCCTTCCTTCCTCCTTCCTTCCAGTTAATGCAAAAATTAGTTGTATGTGACAATACATATTCATAATGAATTTTTATTTTCTGACTTTCTTGATGGATGAGAAAGGGAAGGAGAGCATTCAGTACTGAAAATATTATTGAATTTTTTTTCAGAAAAAAAATATAATTTCCCCATTCAAAAGGTATAGGAACTGGGGGGGGGGGGTGACTTTTACTGTAAATGAGTCTTACTAACATAGTAGAACTGGTTTTCACATAGAAATAATAGGAGTCCTGAAAGGAAGTGACCAATTCTTCTTGGGATTTTTGATAGGGGAGGGGAAATATGGCCCTAGACTGACATAAACTCTAGATTTGGGGAAATCAAATTGCAAGAGATTCAAGAGAAAGGTGAGAGGGAGGGAATAAGTAAGTGTAGGATTTTGGAAGCCTTATATCTCACAAAGAAAATCAACCCAGGATCAACGAATAATAATCTTTGAGGCAGTTAAGTGTTATGATGGATAGAATTCTAGACCTGAAGTCAAAGAAGTCCCAAGTTTAAATCTAGTCTAGGACACTTACTAGCTGTATCACTCTAAGGTCACATAACTTCTGGTTATCTCATTTTCCTCATCTATAATTGGGGATAATAGCACCTACCTGCCCAGGTTGTTGTGAAGATAAAATGGGATGTTTTCAAAGTGCTTGCAAGTCTTAAAGTGCTTTAGATAAGCCAGCTATTATGGTTATTAATATTATATTCAAGTAAGAACTTCTGAAGACTCAAAAGGAATTCTGTCCATCTGAAAAAGCACCGTTGTTTGTACAGACCAATATGAATTCACAAGGAACTCAACAACCAACTTAATTTTAACCCTAAAGTATATATAGAAGAATTGGAAACAGAGAGTGAAAGCAAATAATAATGAAGAATTGTCTTGTAAAGACAGGATAAGGAATTCTAAAGTTCAGAATAAGGGGAGGGGCAGAAGGGAAATTAATAACAATTAACCTGCAATGATATAAATGAGAGCTGGGTTCAAATACTCAAGTGGTGTGTGTGTTGGGAGGAATTAGACTTGTTCTTCTTGACCAAGTTGCCTTCGAAAAGGCAATTTTTGGCTTGATTTCAGTAAAGCTTCTTTAAGAACTTTCCCAAAAAGGAACTGGCTATATTTGGGGGTAGATATTGGGCTCTCCCTTAGACATCTTTGACCACAGGTTGGATCTTTGTTAATCTGGTTATGGGCTGGAGTAGATCACCACTGAGGTGGAATCAAATATGTTCAATGAACGAAATGGAATATTATGTACCCTAAAAAAATTATAAATGGAAGAGATTCTGAGATATCTGAAAAGACTTGTATGAACTAAGACAAAGTGAAATGAGCAGAACCAAGAGGACAAATTTCCACAGTGGCTTCAACAGATGGGAAAGACTTCAGCACTCTGGTCAGAGCATGTCTAGGCAAGACTAATGTGTCAAGTGTAGTTATTAATTTCTACAAGAGAACTTTAAAAAGGGAAAGAGGGCAAGAAATTCTGGAGGTGGCACTAGATGTGTAAAAAACAGGGCAATGACAGGAAAGGCAATGCTGTTAGTACTGTAATAAATTTATTTTTTTAAGAAATCATTTATGTATAATCAAGATTGATAGATTCAGATACAAACTTCTTTAGCCGTTCTTCCATGTCAATGGAAACGTCCATGTTAGCTGATGTTTGTCAAGTATGTGGACACTCTCCTGGCAGGAATTGCTCCAGGACATAGGGGTCATTCCTTCTTGCTCCTTGCTGCACTCTTGTGCCAGGCCTAAATAAATCCTTAGTAGACTGAGCTGGAGAAGGGGATTAATCTTTAAGTGGAAGGGAAGGGAAAGGGTCTTTCCTTTCCCCTGCAAGAAAGGAGGCTAGCCATCCCCTACAGAGGGCTACAGAGGGAGAAGTCTTCATAAAGATGAGAGTCGCTGGTCCTGCCTTCCTCCAGGGAAAAACTCAAGCCAAAAGATAACATAAGATTAGGTCAGACAATTAGAAATTCTGGAGGGGCAGCTAAGTGAGTGGATTGAGAGCCAGTCCTAGAATGGGAGGTCCTGGGTTCAAATATGCCCTCAGATACTTCCTAGCTGTGTGACCCTTGGCAAGGCACTTAACACCAATTGGCCAGCCCTTACCACTCTTCTCTTTTGGAACCAATACTTAGTATTGATTCAAAAACATAAGGTATGGGTTAAAAAGTTTTCTGAAGATAATAGATCCTGTTCTCCTTTCCATCCCAAATTGCTCACTTGGAGATCCAAGAAGCAGAAGGGGCTTTGGTGACCCAGTTAGGCTGATTCCAGACAGTTCCTTTTATGAGATGTTCAGAATCAGACTTCTCTCCCTGAATTCCTTCGACCACCCCGCACCCCCAAGCAGAGTCTAGACACCTGACTGCTTAAATTAGGAAGGAGTGAGTCTACTTGCTGGAATGTTTAGGGAAGGCTGAAGAAGCTGAGAGACAGAATCCCTTACGGGGATAAGGAAGCCTGAGGAGTGGGGAGCTCAAAATCCTGGATTTGGGGCGGGGGGGGGGGCAGGAGAGGCCAGAATTGGGAAAAGGTCAGAGATAAATTGAGAGGCTAAAAGAGAAGCCCTACATTTGGAACAGGCAGTGAAGAGCTGGGGGGAAAAAGGGGAGGAGGGTAGGGACCTGGGTAAGGCAGGGTTTGAAAAGCATGACCCACCCCACCTCCAGCCTATAGGAGAGCTCAGGGGGTGGCGCTGGAGTCCGGAGATACCAGAAAGGAGGAAGGATGCCGTGGCCCTCCGGAGCAGCGGGGTGCTCTTTTCCTGCTAGTGCTCCAGGATGGGCAGGAGCAGAGCCCCTTTTGTCCCAACCCCCCAAGACTTGCTTGCAGGGTGCCCATTCGTGGCTCTCGCCCTAGCCCCGGGCGCACTGCCAGCCGCCACTATTCGAGCCTCTCCCCGCCGCCACCACAGCCACTGTAGTGAGCAGGGGGATAGCCCTCCTGGGCGGAGAGGACGTCTTGACGTCATCCTGCGTAAAGCTCGGCAGGGGTCGGGGTGGGCCCTGAGAGCAGCTGCAGAAGGGTTCCCCCAGCTTTTGGGCTGGAGGCGGGGACGGTGGTGACCTATACCAGCTGACTCCACCGCCCAGGTGACAGCGGGCAGACCCCAGCTTATCCGTGGGTACCGAGAGCCCCTCTGGCCAAGCTGGCCTGGACTCCTGAGCGTCTCTGAGCTGTGTCTACACCGCACACTGTAGTCCCCTGCGCAAAGCTGGGAAGGGGGCGGTCTCATGCCCATTCCATACCTGCAGCTCCACGCGGAGGACGCTTCCCGCTGGCCAGCGCATCCCTAGAGAGCCTCTCCTACTCAGGGGCTTGGCTTTGGATCTCCAGAAGAAGGGACAGGGGGTGCTACCCTGCCCACCTGTGTGTGATGCCCCCACCTACCCAAATCCCAAGGAGCCAGGACCGAAACCAGAGACGCGGGCATCTCTGATAGCCCCGGGCCCTCGGACCAGGAGAAGCCTTAGCATTCTCCGGGCTGATCCCATTTAGTGACTGACGGAAGGCTGACGCTCACCAAGGACTACTTGTCCGGTTACCAAATAACCCCCGAGACGGAAGGGAGCCTCTCGGCACTAGACACTTCCATCCCCCATTGTCCACTGGAGACTTGGGCTTTCCGGTGTGCCGCTACAAAAACATAACGGCCATGGCTTACTCCAGGGAAGCCTGAGAAAGAGAGACCATCCACCAGGCGCACAAAGACTCTCTGTGCCGGAGATGGGCACCGAAAGTGATGCCTCCACAGAGAGAGAGTGTGTGTGTTATTACAGAGGTGAAATAGGGAATCCTCTGCTGCTAGGTGAGTAATGGAGGGGTTTAATGCCAACTGAATTACTGTGTTCAGCTATTTCGAATTCTGCCTCCTCCAGTCTGTCCCGTCGATCTGATTTTCTATTTTCTAGTGAATACTAAATGTTTCAGTGATGACTGCTTTATAATAAAGTTCTGAGTCCAGAAGAGCCATTCAACCTCATCTCTACTTTTTTTTCATTATTTTCCTGGAAATTCTAGATCTTTTGTTCTTCCCACTTAATTTTATCATTATTTTGTTTAGCTCTGTAAAGTATTCTCGTGTTAGTTTCACTGCTTTGCCGGTGTGTATGTCTACCCAACTCTTCCTGACCTCATTTTGGAGTTGTCTTGACAAAAACACTGGAGTGGTTGGCAATTTCCTTCTCCAGATCATTATATAGATGAGGAACTGAGGCAAAGAAAGGAAGTGACTTCTCTGAAGTCACACAGCTAGTAAGTGTCAAGGTCAGATTTGAAGTAAGAAAGATGAATTTTCCTGACTTCAGACCTGGCACTATCCAGTCCTCCCCAACATTAGAATAGCACCAAATTTCTAAATTAATGTTAGCCAAATTTCTATTCTTATTATAATAATATGACCAAGCTATGATTGCTAACTTATTCCCCAGCTCAATTATTTTTTAAGAATTTTATCTATACAAATACTGAATTATTTAAGTGGACTGGCTTCCAGTTGGTTTAAGCATTTTGTGGTTATTTTGAAAAATATTTTACTTTTATTGCTATCTCCTTGATACTATATAAAAATGCCACTGATTTTTGTGGACTAATTTGTAACCTGAAATTCAAAGCCATTAATTGTGATCATTTTCTGTCTTCTGTCTTTGCTGATTTTCTAGGACTATGTAAGTAAAACATCATATCATCAGCAAATAAAAAATAATTGTGTGGATTTTTTGTCTATATAGTTTTACTTTCTTTTTGCTACTGTTAACTTTTTAAGAACTAGGTATAACAAAGTGGGGAGAGTGTACACTCCTGCTTTATTTCTTATTGGAAAAAACAGTATTTTTCCATTGTACAAAATGGCTTCAGAGAGATACTTTTTATCATATTTTAAAAGATTCCTCTAAGACTATGCTTTGTTGGGTTTTTAGCATAAATGAGTATTGTATTTTGTCAAAGGCTCATTCTGAATCTGTTCAGATAATCCTGTGGGTTTGGATGTTTCCATTTTTTAATATGTTGAACATTAATGTTTTCCTAATATTAAACCATCTATGCCTTCCTAGTATAAATACCAGCTTGATCTTGGTGAAGGGAAGAGAATAAGTAACTACCACAAGCCAGGCATTGGGCTAAGCACATTATAAATATGATCTTATTTAATCCTCACAACAACTCTGCCAGCAAGGTACTATGGGTATGATTAGTGAATGAGTTTCTGTATAAATTACTGTAATTTGCAGGTTGGGGGAATTTTAACCTTGAAATTTTGTATATTAATAATTACTAATGATATTGTGTTATAGTTGACTTTCTGCTTTTCCTTATAAGGTTTATATATTTAGCCTATATTCTCCTGTAAATTTACCTGGAGAATTTTTCTTTCATAGTTCCTTTACACCAATTTGATTTTCCATTTGTGAAACAGTTAAGAACAATTTGGTGTTCTGTTACATTGTGTATTTTGTATTTTTATGGATAATCCTCTTTTGCTTTTGAGTTCTTCATTTTTTTTATGTCTACCTGAATTTGTTTGGTTCAGGTATTTTTGTTTCTTTTGTCTTCATCCTTATTCTCTCTTATTTAAAAAAATGTTTATTAATTTGATTTTCACCCTCTTCTTTTTAATCTTATTAGCCAAAAATTTATAAATTTTGCTAGTTATATCAAATAATAAACTTTTAATTTTGTTTGCCAGTTTTATGGTCTTTTTGTTTGCCAATTTACTTGTAGGAAATACTGTTTTCATAGCTTCTTCCCTCCACCCTTCATCTTAATTGTCATTCCTTTCTATAGTTTGGGAGTTTTGCCTAAATTATTGATTTCTTCTTATTTATTTCATTATCTGTTACCCCACATGTTTCTATTTTTCCACCTCAATTAAACAGTTAGTTTAAAACTTTCATTTTTCTCTGATCCTCACCTATTTCTTTTCTCTTGGACTTTTTATATGGGCATTTTTCCAAGAATTCCTTTGCTTAATCATCTTATCATCTCAATTTCTTTCTGTCTATATTGAATATTTATTCTCTGATTCATGGTCTAGATTCTTATTTGTTCCTTCTTTCATCTCTTTCTGTTTCTCCTAGGGTTAGAGCTTCTCAATTAGAAGATTATGAACTGCTCTTTTCATTCTTTTATTTTTTAACCCTTACCTTCAGTTTTAGAATCAAATACTATGTATTGTTGATTCTAAGGCAGAAGAGTGGTGAGGGTTAGGCAATAGGAGTAAAGTGACTTAAAGTGTGTGAGTCCAAATTTGAAGCCAGGGACCCCTGTCTCTAGACCTGGCTCTCAATTCCCTGAGCCCCTCAGTTGCCCTCAACTCCTTTCTTCTAACAAGTTTCAATATTCATTGTTTTTATAGGTCTTGCCTCATCTTTCCTTCCTACTGTTGTGCCTTACGTCTGGATGCATCATAAGGGCAGTTAGTGCCCATTGGTAGAAATTACCCTGTGTCCCCAATCATGTTATCTTTTTCTAAATCTTGTTCTTCCTTCTCCTCATGACTCTTCTTTCTCTGCTTATGGGTGCCAACTTGCATTTCACTCATGGAGGGAGGGGATGATATCCATGGAGGCATGATACTCTTCCCTTTCAGGGCACCAACTCCTTTCAGATCAAATCCATCATAAGTTCCCTATCTTCCAGCAAAGACATCCACTTCATTACCAATGTGTACTACCCTATTGTGCTGAGACCTCCCTTCCATTCCAATATCCATCTCTCCCTTCAGTCTCCTTTCCCATTTTCCTGTGAGTACTCTTCTTGATAAGCCATTGTAGGAGTTATCAATCTTTTCCTTTTCATCCATGGTTTGATTCTCTTTCTTCTCTTTTCATTTCCACCCTCTCATCCTGTAATTTTGCACCACAAAATTCATTGATTCACAGGATGAAGAGATTGTAGTGTTTAGTCCGTGATCCTTTTTTGCTCATTCCTCCAAATTCTCTTCTCCATTTCTTTAAATTCCAATTTCTCGTAAAATTTTAATTTTCTCTCAATGCACATGTTTAATTTTTTAACTTTAAGTCAGATTGTCTTGTTCTAAAAAATAACAAGCTTTTCAATATTGATTAATTTATTTCATTACTTATTCTTTCTTTGGAAATTGAACTTATCTTTTTTGGGTGTTTCTTTTTGGAAAGCTATTTGCCATTATTTCACATTATTCCTTTCACACCTGTTTTTTTGTTAGGTAGGAATATCTCAAATTCCTTGGCTTTTGTTTAATATTTATCTTTTTATTGATTTTTGCACTTGCAGATATCTCATTTGGGATTATATTTGAAGCCTCTTTTCCTTTGAGGGGAAATAATATTGCATTTCCTTCTGTAGTTCATATGGTATTCAGGCTAATTTTGTGATGTTTTAATTTACTTTGATTATTTTGAAATTCTTTCAGCTTTTTAAAACAACTTGTTTTTTGTTATTGGAATTGTTAGATTTAACTAATTTATTTTGGAGTTTGAATTAGAGAATATTTTTCTGGAAGGGACCAGTAGATTCTTTCACAGTCACAAATTCTGGGATTTTCTATATTATGGGATTCTGGTTTTTTTAATTATCATATTCTTCTAGGAAAGCTATGCCTTAAATTGTCTTTGTATGGCACAGCTGATAGAAGGCTAAACCTGGAGTTGGTATGGCCTGTGTTCAAATCTGACCTCAGACACTTTTTAATTGGGGCAAATCCCTTTAACTCCCTTGCCCTTCTGTCTCAGAGTTTTTCTTAAGACAGAAAATAAAGGCTTTTTTAAAAAACTGTCTTTGTACATCTTGTCTTTGAGGTCAATGATTTTTTGCTTTTGAGATCAGCAAATTTTTCTTAATATTATTGCCTTGTGCTTCTCTTCTATGAGATTTTCCTCTGTTATAATCTCTTGGATTTCAAGTCTCTGATCTTCTCTTTCATGTGTTTGTGGACACACCATCATTGATTTGATTGTTTCTAATATGCTCATTGAGTGCATTTTTGGCATTTGAATAGCTATTTATACTGACATTTGTTCATACTTTATTTCTTCTCATAGATTTCACTTCTCTCCTGAACCATCACTGTTTTTTAGGTGTTACCCACTCTTGAGAGTCCACAGGTTTTGTTTCATCAAGCATTGGTTTACTTTCCTTTGTGTTGTGCTTTTTAAGAGAGCTTTATAATCTATGAGTGTTTACTATTCATCAGTGCTAGTTTTAGAATCTTTTTTGTTGATTTATCTGCTTGTAATTCTAGCTCTTAAAGTGAATTCTTTTCCTTTTGCAAAGATTTGGTGGTCTAGCCTTTTTTTCTTTATATCTCTGTCATTCACTTTCTGACTCCTCCTCTTTTATTGGTGGATACATCCCTGACACTGTTTTTAAAAACTCCCTCAGCCTCTGCCCTCATTTGGAATCATCCATCCCTGTCTCTTCTTCTGCCAGAACTACAGGTCTCAGGGAAATGGGACTCCCAAAAGTTCTCTTGATATCATTAAGGATGTGGGGGTTTTGTGTGAACAAGGTAAAGTGTCTTTAGTTCAAAACCTGATTTCTTGTTTGAGAGTTGTTGACATTGACTATGAGAACTGTCAAGATTCAGAAAGCATAAAATAAGATAATATCCCCAATCCTTAAAGGGGAAGAGTTGAGCAGAACTGGGGACTTAAGAATGTGGCTGCCTATGATGGAAAGAATTGTTGTAGATATGGCTTTAGAACATTAAGGTCTGTCCAACTTGCTTCCGCTTAGATTTTTTTCTTTTTAAAGAAATTTGACTAGTTTGGCCCTATTTCAGACTTCAGTTGCTATGGAATTGCTGTGTTTTAACATGTAACTAAAGGCTAACAAGCTTTTCTATCATTTTAATAGAACAATTATGTTGTTTGGGATTGCATCTAAGGACAATTGTTATCCATGGTATATTTTATTTTAAGCATGAATGGTAATTAATGATTGGTAGTGCCAGCAAATTAACCTTTGAAATCCACCATTAGTTTTAGTCTGTGATGATGGTGGAATGAAAGGAGCATAAAAAATAAAAACCTTTAAAGTCATTCATGGAGTGTAAGATTAATGTGAATAACCATTATTATTTGATTCAAAATCATAGAATTTTTGAGAGTTGGAAGTAGCCATTTGGCACCTCAGGTACATGAAAGGGATTGTTAAATAGTAATAGTTTTTATTTAATTAGTTCTTATTTTTTAATTAAATCTAGGAGAATATTCTAACTATGAGCAATTGATAGTTGGGAAGGGATTTTAATGAAATTGGAGATATATGAGTGCCCCCCTAGGTGTGGGATTCTCCAAGGATCTCAGTGCAATGATTGCTTTATTATCTAGAGCAATATCAGAAATTTTGGTTGACTTATTTTTACTGATACAGATGATGGAAAAAGTTTTTTTCCTACTCTTTCTTTCTCTCTTTATCTCTCTCTCTCTTTCCCTTCTCTCTATTCTTTTTATTCCTCTCTTTTTCTCTCTTCCTCTCCCTCCTTCCCTTTGCTCTATTCTTTTTCACCTTCCCTTTTCTCTCCCTCTTTTCTTCTCTCCCTTCCTTTTCTCCTCTCTCTTCCTTCTTTTTTCTCTCTTTTTCCTCCCTCTCATTTGTCTCTCTCTCTTCCTCCCTTATTTCTTTCTCCTTTCTCTTTCCCCTCTCTCATATCTCTCTCTCATCTCTCTTTCCATCTCCTTATCCCTTTCCCTCTCCGTTTATCTGCCCCCCTTCTTCTTTCCCTCCCCCGTCTCTCCCTACCTCTCCCCCTCCTTTTTAGTCCAGTTTAGGCCCATTCACTCTAGACTATTGCAATATACCTTTCTCCCTGCCTCTAACCTCTTTCCACTCCATACTAAACCCTACATAACTGCCAGATTGATCTTCATAGACCATGGATCAGACCATATTAAGCTCTGAATCCACAAACTCCAAAGGCTCCATGTTGTTTCTAGGATCAAATACAAACTTCTCTGTTTGACACTTGCACCCTGGCCTCAACCTACTATTCTAGCCATTTTCCCTCTCCATGAATACTATGGTTCTACTAAACTGTCTTTGTTTCTGTTAATAAATTGTTTGTTCTCCTGTCTGCTATGCCTCCTTGCTGCCATTCCTCAGAATCCCTAATGCTGAAGAAAACTAGGGATTCTGAGAAATGGCAGCAAGGAGGCATAGGGTTAGAGTATTCCTATAATGCTCTCCAAGAGTAAGAGTGTTCCTAGAATGTTCTCCAAGGGTTAGGTTGAGGCCAGGGTGCAAATGTCAAATAGAGAAGTTTGTATTTGATCCTAGAGACAACATGGAGCCTTTGGAGTTTGTGGATTCAGAGCTTAATATGGTCTTACCCTTGGAGAGCACTCTATCTACTGTGTTATCTAGCTGCCCCTATAGGATAATTTTAGAATAGCTACTTATGGTCATAATGTATTCAAATAGTCAAACTTAGATTATTGTTAATTCAAAAGGTTTTCTTTCTTGTTAAATTGATGTGACACTCTAGGGAAAAAAAACCATTAGAACTTCTCCCTACAGAATGACAATGATTTGAAAATGCTTTTTATGGTAATTTTAATAATTATGTCAATATGTTGATTTGAAGTTAAAATTTGCATTTAACTTAATTTTATATTAATTTGTATTCATTTTAGTAATTATACTAAAATTGAAAATTATGTTAATTTGGTTTCTAATATTGTGTATTTAACTAGCAGTGATGGGTAACTCTGTGGTCATGTATAGTAACTATAGCTTTTTTTCTGAAAATGGTACCTAGAGTGTTCCTATAATGCTCTCCAAGAGTTAGATTGTTCCTGTAATGCTCTCCAATGGTTAGAGTATTCCTATAATGCTCTCCAAGAGTAAGAGTGTTCCTATAATGCTCTCCAAGAGTAAGAGTGCTCCTAGAATGTTCTGCAAGGGTTAGATTCTTCTTGTAATGATCTCCAAGGGTTAGATTGATCCTTAAATGCTCTCCAAGGGTTAGAGTGTTCCTGTAATGCTCTCTAAGAGTAAGAGTGTTCCTATAATGCTCTCCAAGAGTAAGAGTGCTCATAGAATGTTCTCCAAGGGTTAGAGTATTCCTATAATGCTCTCCAAGAATAAGAGTGTTCCTAGAATGTTTTTCAAGGGTTAGAGTATTCCTATAATGCTCTACAAGAGTAAGAGTGTTCCTAGAATGTTCTCCAAGGGTCAGTTTCTTTCTGTAATGCTCTCCAAGGGTTAGAGTGTTCCTGTAATGCTCTCCAAGGGTTAGAGTGTTCCTATAATGCTCTCCAAGAGTAAGAGTGCTCCTGGAATGTTCTGCAAGGGTTAAATTCTTCCTGTAATGATCTCCAAGGGTTAGATTGATCCTTAAATGCTCTCCAAGGGATAGAGTGTTCCTGTAATGCTCTCCAAGAGTAAGAGTGTTCCTGGAATGTTCTCCAAGGGTTAGATTGTTCCTGTAATGCTCTCCAAGGGTTAGAGTGTTCCTGTAATGCTCTCCAAGAGTAAGAGTGCTCATAGAATGTTCTCCAAGGGTTAGAGTATTCCTATAATGCTCTCCAAGAATAAGAGTGTTCCTAGAATGTTTTCCAAGGGTTAGAGTTATAATGCTCTCCAAGAGTAAGAGTGTTCCTAGAATGTTCTCCAAGGGTCAGTTTCTTTCTGTAATGCTCTCCAAGGGTTAGAGTGTTCCTATAATGCTCTCCAAGAGTAAGAGTGCTCCTAGAATGTTCTGCAAGGGTTAGATTCTTCTTGTAATGATCTCCAAGGGTTAGATTGATCCTTAAATGCTCTCCTAGGGTTAGAGTGTTCCTGTAATGCTCTCTAAGAGTAAGAGTGTTCCTAGAATGTTCTCCAAGGGTAAGATTGTTCCTGTAATGCTCTCCAAGGGTTAGAGTGCTCCTAGAATGTTCTCCAAGGGTTAGATTGTTCCTGTAATGCTCTCCAAGGGTTAGAGTGTTCCTGTAATGCTCTCCAAGAGTAAGAGTGCTCATAGAATGTTCTCCAAGGGTTAGAGTATTCCTATAATGCTCTCCAAGAATAAGAGTGTTCCTAGAATGTTTTCCAAGGGTTAGAGTATTCCTATAATGCTCTCCAAGAGTAAGAGTGTTCCTAGAATGTTCTCCAAGGGTCAGTTTCTTTCTGTAATGCTCTCCAAGGGTTAGAGTGTTCCTGTAATGCTCTCCAAGGGTTAGAGTGTTCCTATAATGCTCTCCAAGAGTAAGAGTGCTCCTGGAATGTTCTGCAAGGGTTAAATTCTTCCTGTAATGATCTCCAAAGGTTAGATTGATCCTTAAATGCTCTCCAAGGGTTAGAGTGTTCCTGTAATGCTCTCCAAGAGTAAGAGTGCTCATAGAATGTTCTCCAAGGGTTAGAGTATTCCTATAATGCTCTCCAAGAATAAGAGTGTTCCTAGAATGTTTTCCAAGGGCTAGAGTATTCCTATAATGCTCTCCAAGAGTAAGAGTGTTCCTAGAATGTTCTCCAAGGGTCAGTTTCTTTCTGTAATGCTCTCCAAGGGTTAGATTGATCCTTAAATGCTCTCCTAGGGTTAGAGTGTTCCTATAATTCTCTCCAAGACTAAGAGTGCTCCTAGAATGCTCTCTAAGAATTACTCAGTTCTGCTTTCTGCCTTTATATAGGAGAGAAGGGTTCCAGAATGAGACACATCACTTCCTTCTGAATTTCCCTGATCTACCTCCCATCTGGACATGAGGCTAGGACCAGAATACTCCCCAACTTGACCAAATTGGCAGAAAGAAGTTGGATGAATCATGTGAAGACTGAGCTGAAATGTCCCTAAGCATAAACTTTCTCATTTACTGCTTTCATCAGGGAACCTTACAATTGCTCTATCTGGACTCCCCCAATCATTAATAGATTTCCACCCTCTTCCACTTTTCTCATTTTGAAAAACTGAACCCTTGATGAGTAAAACAAGCCCCTGTGTCAAAGTCAGTTGTGTGCTCCCTCATCACCATCCCCTTCAGCTCTAGTTCCTTTCTACCTCCCCAAATGTCCTACTCCAGACTTCCTACCTCTTCTACTGTGCATTCTGGAATTTCTGGTTCGTCATTAAGAGGCTTCTTTCCATCTTCAATCCCTTCTCTTCCTTTCATACTTCCCTCCCTTTCTAACATTTACTTAGGATCCTTTCTATTGTGGATGTTTTTCTTTCTGCCTTTTACATTAGTTTTACTTTACTTTCACTTAGAACCTAATTCTGGGATGAAGGAGATGGAATTCTCATAACCCATTTCTGTTTCCCCGTTCTCTCCCTGTTATTCATTTGCTTTTCTGTGTTGTCGAACTCTTTGAGACCTGATTTGGGGTTTTCTTGGCAAAGATACTGAAGTGGTTTGCCATTTCCTTCTCCAGACTGAGGCAAACATGTTAAGTAGCTTTCCCTGAGTCACACAACTAGTGTCTGAGGTCAGATTTGAATTCAGGTCCTTCTGAATCCAGGGTCAGCATTCTATCCATTGTAACAACTAACTTCCTCCTACCTCTCTTTTGAGGTTCATGTTATATCCATCTATATCACCCATTTCAGATCCTATCAACCTTCAAGACCTTAAGGAAGAACCTCTAAGGAAGCTTCCTTAGTGAGTTCAATGTCCAATGATTTATTCTTCTACTCCATTTCACTTATAGCAATGGTCATACTCTTGACTCATATAGGTGCTTAGTTGATCAGAATTTATCATAGAAAGTGTATACACGCCCCACAGTCTCTGAATCACTTCCTTTCATTCCACATCATTACTCCCCTCTCTCAAACTTTTTTCTGTATGTGCAATAGACTACCTACTCTTCCCCCATTGCATATATATCTAGCCCTAAGTCTTTCTCCTGAACTCTGGGCTCACCTCTCTAACTGCCTCCTGAATTCTTCAAACCAGATGTCTTGGTAGACAGCTCAAAATTAGCATTTCCAAAATAGAACCTATTATCTTTCTCTCAAAACCCTCCCTACCTCATTATTACTTCAGTGGGCACCTCCATTTTCCCATGTTGCTCATCTCCATCACCTTCACATATCTAATCTGTTACCAAGTCTTGTCATTTCTACCTTCACAACATCTCTCCAATGTTTCCCCGATACCCAAGCAGCCTGATACATTCTGATGTAGCCACTCTTTACCATATACCTGAATTATTGTAATCCCTGGCTCAGGTTTATCCTCACTCCCATTCTTCCTCCACTTAGCTGTCCAAGTGATCTCTTCCTAAAGAACGGGACTGATTATATATTACCCTCCTCCCATCTCAATGAATTCCAATGGCTCCTTATAATCTCCAAGACCCAAAATAAAATCCTGTTTCCTTCTTAAAGTCCTTTACAATCTACTCACTTCCAACCTTTCTGGTCTTCAGGAAATGAGAGAGAGCATTCCAGTTGTATGGAATAGATAGTAGAAAGGCATGCAGATGGAAGATGTAGTATTGACTTGCTCTGAGTATAGGAGGGAAAGTAATGTCCATCAAGACTGAAAAGTCAAGTTAAAATCTGGTCATGAAAGACTTTAAAGGCTAAAGAGAGGAATTTCTATTTAATCTAAGAGCTGAGAGGAAGCCAGTGGAATTAGTTTTAAGTAGGGGATTCATATAATTAGGTCTGTTGGAGGAAAATGTTTTGGTAGTGCTTGCTCAGCCTACTGGGTCCCCTGCCTTTTCTTCCCTTCCTTATCCCACCCTGTCTCACCTCCAGCACCCAGAGCTAGGTATTCTGCCTCCCCAGCTCCTTGGATACAAGTGCCCAAGATTCCTTGCCTCAACCCCCCAATTCACTTTCAGTGCCCCAGGTGTTCTTGCCTTCTAGACTGTACCTATGGCACCCTTACCCAGGTCTCCCTCTTGCTCCCCTATCCCCACTTTTTTGATAGCCCTTAAACCCTCCTCCATCCACCACTGTGACCCAGGATATCTTTTTCAACTTCTCCTTTACTTCAGCCCCTCTCCTAAACCTAAGCATTCTCCAAACACCATTCCTGTTCCAGACCCAGGAGTCTGAAATCCCCTTTACTCTTAGTCCCAGCACTGCTCTGGCTATTTCTAGGCCTCCATCTTCCAAGGCTTTCCCCATATCCAGGCTTCTCTAGCCTCCTCACCTCCTAGATTCAGCAGTCAGATGCCTAGAGACCCTGCTTATGTGGGGCAAGAAGAGGGGAATGCAATGGAGATAGGTCTGACACTGAAGGATTCAATGAAGGGCTGGGTTCAGCCCATCTGGGGCAATAAGTCCCTTCCTGCCTCTGGGTTACCAAAGATGGAATTCAAGAGTGTGCGAGTGAGCGTGGTAGAGGAAGTGAGATGTTGACCTTCTAATTTTTCAATCCTGACCCTTATTTTAGGCCATCTCTACTCTGAAGGCAACTCTGACCCTCTGTAGGACTTGGCCCTCTCTTGGTCCTTCTGGGGTCTCCTGCCAAGGAGGGGGAAAGTCAGACTCCTCCCCCTCAGAGATCCTTCTCTCTCCACAGCTCAGCCTGCTGAGGATCTAGAGGGGAGCATGGAGCCAGAAGGAATGACCCCTGGCAGCCAGAGGACCCCCTCCCAGGTAAGAGCCAACAGGCCACACACTTGACCAACATTAGGAAACATGAACATTTCTATCAACACAAAACATCACAAGAGGATTGTAGATGAAACCACCAAAGAGAAACAACCTCTATTGCCTGTAAATCTGGGTGGATTTTTTTAGCTCGTTTCTAACCCTAATCTCCACAGCTTCTCACCCTCCCTTCTTTCTTTAAAGCTCTCCCCTTTGGAAATTAATTATAGTCAAGCAAAACAACTTCACACAGCAGTCTTGTCTGGTCATGCTTTGACCAGAGCTGAAGGCTTTCCCAGCTGTTTTGTTTTACAGGGTAGTTACTATAGGAGTTGTTCTTGCAGTCCTGCTCATTTTGCCCTGCCTAAGTTCACATAAGTCTTTCCACCTCTCTCTGAATCCCTTCCACTCCCCATTTCTTTTTTTGTAAACCTTACCTTCTATCCTAGAATCAATACTAAGTAGAGGAAGGTAAAACAAAAAATCAGTAATGGTTAGGCAAAGAGGGTTAAGTGACTTGCCTAGGTTCACACAGCTAGGAAGGGTCTGAGATCACATTTGAACCCAGGACCTCCCAACTCTGGACCTGGCTCTCTATCCACTTAACCACTTAGCTCCCTCTGATCCCCATTTCTAAGGGCACTTTAACATCCCATTTCATTCAAAGACCAGACATTATTCAGTCTAAATAATGATTAGAGTAAGAAATGGAAATAAGGTTAGAAACAGAACCATGTCCAGTTCTCTGCCTGTAACCAACAGGGTGGCTATGAATATTTGGGGGTATTTGATCTCTTTGAGTAAATAGCCTTTTGTTGAGCCCTATTAAGGCAAAGCTGTGCCTAAATAAAAGCTCTCCTTCCAGTGTTGACAGCTCCTCCTTTGAAAATACATTCCCTTTAGCGCACCCCTCATTGGTCCCCATCTTGGAATCAAATCCTCTTTGCTTTCCATATATTTAGTTCTTGTTTTGGATGTTCAATCATATCCAACTCTTTGTGACACCCATTTAGGGTTTTCTTGAAAAAGAAACCAGAGTAGTTGGCCATTTCTTTCTCCATTTTACAAATGAGGAAACTGAAGCAAACAAAATTAAGTGACTTGCCCAGGGTCACACAGCTAGTAAGTATCCAAGTTTGGATTTGAACTCAGAAAAATGAGTCTTTCTGACTCTAGGACCAACATTATATCCACTACATAGCCTAGCCTCCCTTTCTAAACTACTGATTCCAATTTCATTTCACAACTCAGACTAATCAATCACCCAATCAAAGTCCTAATGGCTGTTTCCTACTGATCTCCAGGATATTCTTTCTCCTTTCTCCAAAAGTTCAGTGTGATCACTCTGTGTCTCTTTGCCTCAACTGCTGCCTTTCCACGAGGAGTCTTCAACATGCATGGTGGTATTCTTTCAGTTGTTCCTCAGTTTCACCTGTCATGTCCTACTTCTTCACCTTACCTCAGCTACATGCAAGGATTATCATTCTTGCCTTCCATATTCATTGATTCCTTTCTGCACTCATGTTTTCCCATTCCCTCTCTCCTTATGCCTTAATACTCCTAACTTATTTCCCCAGACCATCACCCCGTGCTCTAACTATGCTTGCCTCCCTTCCCAGATTTGCTGAACCAGTTCATCTGTATGCTATTCTCTTTCAAATCCCTCCCAGTCAAACCCCATAAAACTCTAACTTTGGATTACCCCAGTCTCACATCTCCAACTGTTCATTGGACATCTTGAACTGGGGGTCCTACAGATATATGGAACTCAACATGTCCAAAATGGAATCTATTATCTTCTCTCTGGCTTTTGCCCTCATCCTAATTTTCCTATTATTTTCAAAGGTGCCACTATTCTTCCAGTCATCTAGACTTGTATCCTAGGAATAGTTCTTAACTCCATACGCTCTCTTACCACCCCTAACTCCCATATCCAATCAGTTGCCAAGTCCTGTGCATTCTCTCTTTGCTGTATCTTTTGTCTCTTTGTTGCAGGCCTTTTACCTTATACCTGGACCACTGCAATACCTTTCTGGTTAGTTTTTCTGTTTCAAGGCTACCCACTCTAGTCTATCCTCCACTTTGCTGATCTTTGCAAAGTGCACATTTGATTCTGTTCAAGAAACTATTCCTCAGCACCACCTGCCCCTAGGGTCCTTGCTACACTATTTGAAAGGGTCAACATGGACATCTGGGAGCTCATCAATGATCCTCTACCATTCAAAAAGAGCATCCAGGAAATTCTTCTCATAGTTTCCTACCCAGGCATTTTCCTGGACTTTATTATCCCCAGAAATTTTTCATTCTTTTTCTTAATTGAAAATTTTTATTTAATTAATTTATTTAGAATATTTTTCCATGGTTACATGCTTCATGTTCTTTCCCTTCCCTCCTCCCACCCCACTCCTGTAGCCAATGAGCAATTCTCCTGGGTTTTACATGTGTCATTGATCAAGAACCATTTCCATATTATTTATATTTGCACCAGGGTGATCATTTAGATTCTACATCCCCAATCATATTCCCATCAAGCCATTTGATCAAGCAGTTGTTTTTCTTCCATGTTTCTACTCCCACAGTTCTTTCTCTGGATGTGTATAGAGCAGAAACTTATTCTACAAGATGAAATAAACCTTGTAACACTCACTTCTTGAGGTCATTTCCTACTTCTATTGTAGGACTTCATCATTCTTACACTAACTAACTCACTAGGTATCTCCTCCCATCTCTTTTTGACTCCTTTTAATGTATTATCTTCTCCTTTAGATTAAGCTCCTTAAGGCCAAGGACTGCCTTTTTCTCTTTTTTTGTTTGCCTAGCACTTAATATAGTATAGGAAGCACCTGACAAATGTTTATTGACTTTATTATATATCCAAGATCAAATATAAAATCCTCTGTTTGACATGGCAATCCCTCCATATCCCCTTCCTACTTTTCTGTTGCTATTATACCTTACTCACTGTATTCTCCAGTGCCATGACCCCAGCCTCTTTCTGCAACTCCAACAAGATACTATCTCCTGACTCTGTATTTTTACAGACTGCCTCTTATCTCTGGAATTTTCTTTCTCCTCATTTCTGTTTCCTTGATCCTTTCAAAACTTAGTTAAAATATCATCTTCTTCAAGAAGCTTTACCTGGTCACCTTCAATGCTAGTGACCTATCTCTAAGATGATCTCCAATTTCTCATGTATATATGTATATGTAATATTGCTTTTTTTCTAGCTTTAACATTTTATCACTGTACCTAGGACATAGTGTAAATCTAATGAATAATTATTGGCTCATTGATTCCCATTATCTGATTCCTTTGATCTTATTCCTGTACTTTTACAATAGAACTAGAAGAAATCATAAAATCTGATGGACTGGACATACTATGATTGTGTGCCATCTGATCCACCCTTCCTTCAGTTAGGCAATCTTTCTCCTTCCTACCTGATATAAGGGGGATGGGGGGAAGGAGTTATTTATTAAAGGGTTGGACTGGAGTTTTTAAGAGTGTGGTCACCAGGAATTTATTTTATTCCAAAGAGATTTATTTACAATTTATTTACAAAATGTAGAAAGAATGAAGTAAGAAAAATCAGAGAGAGGCTAGGGTAAGATATCTAGCCTAAGCAATAAGTAATTTACTTCCTTAGCTGCCCTCAGCAAAGCCAAGGACCTAGGGAAAAACTCTCTCAAGAGGCTAGTCTCTCCTGAGGCTAGTTTCTTCATAAAATATGCAGGAAAGGAGTCAGCTCTTCCACTCACCATGTGTAAGTCCAACAGTCTCATCAGGAACAGGGTCTCAGGTCCAGTTAGCAGATGTTCTCCTTCAGTCTCCACTTCAAAGAATGAAGTAGTGTCTCTCACAGGAAGTGACTGCTCCTTTTTTTTTATTTTGCTTTTTATTTTTATTTTTTAATAATTTTTATTTGATAATTTCCAAGCATTATTCATTAGAGACAAAGATCATTTTCTTTTCCTCCCCACCCCATAGCCGATGCGTGATTCCACTGGGTTTCACATGTGTTCTTGATTCGAACCCATTTCCATGTTGTTGATATTTGCACTAGAGTGTTCATTTAGAGTCTCTCCTCAATCATATCCCCTCCACCCCTGTAGTCAAGCAGTTGCTTTTCATTGGTGTTTTTACTCCCACAGTTTATCCTCTGTTTGTGGATAGTGTTTTTTAGAACCCTGCAAGTTGTTCTGGGACATTGCATTGACCCTAATGGAGAAGTCCATTAACTTCGATTATACCACAGTGTATCAGTCTCTATGTACAACATTTTCCTGGTTCTGCTCCTCTCGCTCTGCATCACTTCCTGGAGTTTGTTCCAGTCTCCGTGGAATTCCTCCACTTTACTATTCCTTTCAGCACAATCATATTCCATCACCAACATATACCACAATTTGTTCAGCCATTCCCCAATTGAAGGGCATCCCCTCATGTTCCAATTTTTGGCCACCACAAAGAGTGCTGTTATGAATATTCTTGTACAAGTCTTTTTCCTTATTATCTCTTTGGGGTACAAACCCAGCAGTGCTATGGCTGGATCAAAGGGCAGACAGTCTTTTATCGCCCTTTGGGCATAGTTCCAAATTGCCCTCCAGAATGGTTGGATCAGTTCACAACTCCACCAGCAATGAATTAATGTCCCTACTTTGCCACATCCCCTCCAGCATTCATTACTTTCCATAGATGTCATGTTAGCCAATCTGCTAGGTGTGAGGTGATACCTCAGAGTTGTTTTGATTTGCATCTCTCTGATTATAAGAGATGTAGAGCACTTTTTCATGTGCTTATTAATAGTTTTGATTTCTTTGGCTGAGAACTGTCTGTTCATGTCCCTTGCCCATTTATCAATTGGAGAATGGCTTGATTTTTTGTACAATTGATTTAGTTCTTTGTAAATTTGAGTAATTAAACCTTTGTCAGAGGTTTTTATGAAGATTGTTTCCCAATTTGTTGCTTTCCTTCTGATTTTAGTTACATTGGTTTTGTTTGTACAAAAGCTTTTTAATTTGATGTAGTCAAAATTATTTATTTTACATTTTGTGACTCTATGTCATGCTTGGGTGACTGCTCCTTTTAAAGATGCGTCTTTTGCGTCGCTTCCTATGTCTTCCTCCACTTTTTTACATGGACAAATCATAGTCTAAAGCCTTGCTTAGAACAGCCCAGGAGGCAGTCAGTTGATTCTGATTCATCACTCACTATTGCACACATGGGTCAAAGACCTCCCAATGATTAAGTGGGATGTTTACACTTTTGGTGATTAGATCTAAAAATGGGCAGATCTTCCCACTCAACTTTAAGTAGGGTATTCTAAAAATAGGCAGGGTTACAATTTAAATCTTCACAATCAGGGAAGAGTTCATGATTTTCATTTTTACAATCAGGGGATAATTAAATTTAATCTTCACACTAACTGATTCCCTATCTCAGTCACCTTCTGTTTCCTCTTCAAGTTTTCCATGGTAATCTCTATTGTCACTCTCTCAGATGTCTCATATTTAATTAAAAAATGGAGGCTATTTGCCTTGAACTCTTTCCTTCTCTTCTCGCCTCCCATCCTTAATGTCACCCCCCAACAATTTCATGCTTTACTTCAATAAAGGAGGAAACAGCAACCCTTTCCCTTGCCAAGAATAATCCCTCTACATGTTCTCTTATTCCCATCTAATCCTGTTTTCACCACTAGATTACTCCCATAATCATCCCCCTTCTCTCTCTAATCTTCAGTCTTCCTCTTTATTGGTTTCTTCCCTTCTCTCCAAAAGAGACTCATCTTTCATTAGGCTTATTGATCATTGTTTGGTCTGTTTTGAATTCAGGTTTTTGATAGAGTAGTAGTATGCAAGAACTGGTTGGTCTGCCTCTGGACACCATCTTGTCTGGAAGTCCCCACAAGATGAATTCTTAATCAATTAAGGAATAGAATCATTTGCAAAAGATAAAACAGATTGTTTCCATTACATGAGATGGAAAAGTTTTTGCATGGACAAAACTTAAGTACCTAGGGTTAGAAGGGAAGCAACTAACTGGAAAACAAATCTTTGTATCAGATTTCTTGGAAAAACAATTGGTATCCAAAGTAAATAAGCAGTGAACAGAAATCTGTGACTAAGAGCCAGTCCTCAAGAGATATATGACCAAATGGTATAAGCAAACAGGTCTCAGAAAATTTTTTAAATATTGGCCACCATTTCAAAGAATACTTCAAATGACTGGGAAGTGCAGGAACTGATGTCAATCTTTCTGGACCAGGCTTCTCACATCCCCCACTTTGGGATCTCAAGCACCATGAGGGTCTATGGACAGTAGACTCAAAACTTAGCTCAATTCCTACATAGCATTGGCCCTACCAAGTTCATTTCTAGATATAGCTCCTTTACTGGATGAATCCTGGCACTGGACTAGAGTTCTTTAGTTTACTTTGTTAAAAAATATAGTGTATTTCCCAAGTCCTTACAAATTCATCATTCGATTCTATTTATGAGGTTTCATTATGACATATCACTTAGAAGGGTCTGGATGAGAAAAAAGTTTCATACTACCATTATTCCTTCTATCTTCTCTACCAATTCTCTTAGATTACAAATAAAACACAAGAAAATACTTCCTGACTCTCTATGGACAAGCGATTCACAATTTTCAATAGGACATTTCTCACCTACCTTGCAGTTGCCAGTGTAAACCATTTTTTCTAACTTTCCATTTGACCCTTGGGTTTAGGGTTACGCATGTTGGCTCTGACACTTACTAGGAATGTGACCTTTGGGAAAGACCATCAAATTCTTTGAGAGTCATTTTTATCACTTTGCAAAGCACAATGACTTGTAATATGACTTCCTGCTCTAAATTCTATGACTTCTGCCATTTCAGGAATATGTGTCATTCAAGGATGTGACTGTGGACTTCACCCATGAGGAGTGGTGCCTCTTGGACTCTTCCCAGAAGGCTCTCTACAGAGATGTCATGCTAGAGATAGCCCAGAACTTGCACTCCCTGGGTAAAGACAGATTGTACTTTTACCCAAACCCTCCCTCAGCAATTCTAAATTGGCCAATGAAAAGAATACTTTTATCCCTCCCTTCCTATCTGTAGTGCCCAGAATTTTAACCAATAAATAATGAGGCCACTTCCCTGAGAATAACATCATTTATTAATAGGGGATCAGTCAATCATGGTAGCCCCAGCATGGAAAGAAATAGAAAGTTGCAAATCCTTTTAACAGAGTTATATACCTTCCTTCTGTTTGGCCTGACAGTATAGTTTTTTATCTCCCCTCATAGCCTTGATTGGTGGATATTTTGAAAGAGAAGGTAGACTTAGAGATCTCGCTAGAGAATCCTGCAGCTTCACTAAGCTAGGAAATCTGACCCACCTACCCTCCTCTATTAAGTAATGGATTATCATTGAGCTTATAAAGCCCAACTTCTAGTAATCTTCAACTAGAAAAATATAAGTTGTCAAAATCATGTTTTCAAATGGTTCTTTCCTCTACTGGGGATCTGGTCATCCCAAATCTAGATAGGTTTAGCTAGAACAAAGAAGGCTTATTCTTTCTAATGACCTAGGGTGAGTGTTCTTACTTATAAATAAAGAAGGAAGTCTCCATCTTGCCCAAAACAAAATATGGAAGGTCCTATGCCAATTAGATGCCTTGAAGCTTGGGAATAATTACATTAGCTTGGGAGCCACCTGATGTTGGGAAGTTAGAGGTTTGGGGAAATGAATGGTTTCACATAGAAATATTTATAATAAATAATACAATTCAAAATTAATTTGTCTCACTATTATCCAGTGTTTCGAGTAGCAAGTACTTAACCATTATTAGAGACCAAAGCCTCCTAGTCCATTCCTGTCCAAGAAACAGGGTCTTCATCCTCCTTGTCCTCACATCAGAAGTACTTGTGTTGTCTAACAGGAAGTGAGGAGTTTTATTTGTTATTTCTCAAGCTAGCACTTCCTTATTCTAGGGATTTTTCAAGTGGAATATGAAATCAGAATTACATCCACTAGACATGGTCATCCAGCTTTTCTTTGAAGATGTACAATGAGATATAAAAACCCCTAATTCCTGAGGCAACCCTTTCATCTTTGAGATATATCTTATTCTTAGGTTTTTCTTCCTGATAATGTCTACATTTGCATCCCACTACTACTAGTCCTATTTTTGGAGATCTATCCAAGCAAGCCTATCTTTTTTCTATCTTAACACTTCCACAAAATTCATATATATATATATATATATATATATATATGTATATGTATATAATTCAAAAGGTTCACATCCTTCTAGGAGGGAAATGGATAAAATATTAATTTTCTGATTCCCAATTGACTCTACAACATTTTCTTCCTTCCATCCCATAGTTCCCAAAATCAACATATAGGTCATCCCTGAGGGGGACTAGGTAACACTCTCTGATCCTTCTAAGCATGCCTCCTTCTCTCAAGAAGACTGAATTCTAAGGTTCTCTGTGTGTTTAGCCTTTCCTTGTTTACCATGAGCAGGGCTTCCAGTTCCTAAAGCAGATCTTATCTCCCAGTTGGACCAAGAGGAAGTACCATGGTTATTGGATCCAAAAGACCCAAGAAACTCCTGCCTAGGTGAGTGAGTGAAACTGGGCACAGTTATCTCAGAAAGTCATCACCCAAAAAATATTGTACAGATATCCTTAAAAATCCCCAAGGTCATCCAAAAGAGACAGACTCAACATATGCCACTTTCTTGATCTTTCTTCCTTGATGTTTGCCTACATTCTTGAAGAAAGAGTGATCTACAGTATGATACAGAGCATTCTCTTTTCCCATTCTTGGTGGTCTCCTCTGTCAGAAGTCATTCTTCTGAGTTGCTTCTCCCGATTATTCACTGAATGGAAAGACAATCCATTGGCTAGTAGATCTAAGACATTGCCCAAAGCCTTAGGAGAAACTCAAAGGACAGAAGAGATGATCACTGCCTTCAAGGGTTTGCAAAACACACTGAAAGTGTGAGTTATATCTATGGAATAATGAATGCTGCCTTCTTTGACTGGGTTATCTCTCTAACACATTGAGGAAATGCTTTAGAAACAGATAAAAGACCAATTAAACAGTAGACCTAGTCTTTAGGACAGATTTCATTTGAGCCATGTGAAGTCCTATATTTAGGTGTGACAGATTACCTGCACAGTCACAGGCAGGGAAAGATGTGACTAAATCATAGTTCACACCAAAAAAAAGCTATTGGAGTCAAGAGTGAGACTTGGAAGTTGTGAAAACTGAGGTGAACTTGGGTTCGTGGATAGAAGTATGGTTAGCGTACCAAGAAGCTGATGGGCCCGTTGTCCTCTAAAGAGCCCAGACCACAACTGGAGCAGTATGTTCAGTTTTAAAGATATTGACAAACCCAGAAAAAGGTAATATAGGATGGGCAGATATGGGTGGGCTCTGATCAACTATTAGAAGAACTCTATCCCCTTTGATGGGATGACAGAACCATTGAAATGTAACTGGCAAAGTATGGTGTGAGCAAATAAATGATTGACTGCCTGAATGATGAATAAAAACTACTTATTAAGCACTTTCCATTTCCAAAAATATTGTGCTAATTTCTAAAGATATTAGTAGAAAAGCAGGAAAGCCTCTGATATCATGGAGCCCATGTTCTAATGGGGGAGACAACCCATAAAACTGTCTAGCATCCCATGGAAATGTCTAGCATCAGGCATCAAAATTGATGGTAAGACACATTCTTTAACTGCATTTGGCAATGCCAAAGAATATCATGAAAAGAATTCTCTTTTCAGGGTCTTCAATATTTAGGTCTCCTGAGAAGGCAGGAGTGCAGCATCTGAAGAAACCGTTGCCAGGATGCCTCCCTAAGGCACTTCTCAAGATGCTGGCTTCGTAGCTCTCTTGTAGTTCCTTAGTGTGAGTTGAAGGGAATGCAGTCACTTATAAAGCTAGCATAGCCCTTTTAAAAAATTAACCATGATGGTTACAAAAAACTCATATACATGAGAAAAGCATACCAGCAACACAATAAAAATCCTAACAATGATGAGCATTTGGAGAAAGGTTTCATACTAAAATGCCAATTCTGGGAAGGAATCTTGGCAAGTTGAGGGCTCAGGTCCCATACCTTCCCTTATACACAGTATGATCTTAGTGCTGTCACTGAAGTATTATGGTCACCTTTTCTGAGTCATACGGGTGTAATAAATAAAAATGCCTACCCTGCCTATGTCACTGACTACTTGGGAAAGGATCCAGTACTATTCTATGGGAAGCTCTTTGGAAAGATATTATTTTTCAGATATGAGATAATAGAATTTTATCATTGATTCCCACCTTTCTTGTTTGAAGACTTTTCTTTTTGAATGAATGAGATAGCATTTTTTCATAGCTTATTATGTGCCAAGAACTGTGTTAAATAAAGACTGGGCATCCAAACATTAAAAACCAGCCATTCCCTAGTTTCAAAGATCTCACTTTGTAAGTGAGGGAAGTAACATGGGTTGTTCGGTCGGAAAAGCCCATCAAAGATGGTGTCATAGACCTGGATACATCAGTAGGTCAGATGGTAGTTGTTATGAGACTGGAAGTCATGGAGTCAGGTCAAAGGAGAAGAATTGGAGGTTTTAGGAATATTGCATCTAGTTAGATCTAATGGTCCTCCATCTCTTGGGAAGGAATAGAGTTGGCAACTCTTATGCAACAATGTGAGTACTCATTCAGTGTTGAAGAATTCTAGGTGTCCTGGGAAAGGAATACAGGAAAACCAAAGAGGAAGGGTATCAACCTGCACATGTTTTAAGTTCCAGGATGGGGTGGAAGAAAAAGCCAAGAGACAAGGGAGGAGACTGAATTAACACTAAATCTATTTCAGCTTTCTTTCTGTACTAAGAAGTAAAGAGGCTATAGCAAGCAGTTAGGTGGTTCAATGGTTAGAGCACCAGGCCTGGAAATGGGAGGTCCTGAGTTCAAATATGGCCTCAGATACTCCCTAGTTGTGTGACCTTGTGCAAGTCACTTAACCCCCACTGCCTAGCCTTTGCCATTCTTCTGCCTTAGAACCAAAACATAGTATTGAATCTAATACAGAAGATAAGGGTTGTTTTTGTTTTTGTTTTTTTTTAAGAAGTAAGAGGCTATATTTCTGTGTTTTGTTTCCTTCAGATAGGCAAACCACACCTCAAAGCAAGGAGTCTTTTCCAAAGCTGAGCATTTCCTGTGACTTCAATTTCAAAGAATCCTGGCACTGTGATATCAAGTTAGAGAAGAAGCAGAGTATTTGGGGGAGTCATTCCAGACAATTCAAAAAGATACCCCAGAAAACTCCAGAGGAAGAGAGAGATGGTGATGAATATAATAAATTTAAAAGGAATTTTACTCAAGGGTCAACCCTTTCTGTCCAATCAAGAGCCCCCACAAGAAAGCTCCACCATGAATATGCTAAAAGTCAAAGGGACTTCAGACAATATTCAGACCTAATTCAATTTAAGAAATTCACCTCAGGGAAAGAACATTCCAAATACTGTGAATATGGGGACTGCTTTAAAGAGCAGAGAGAGCTCAATCAGTGTCAGGAAAAGCATACGGGAATGAAAGATTATCAGAGTAATCACTGTGAGACAGCTTTCAGTTTGATCCCAGATATTAATAGTCATAAGAAAAATCACCTCGGAAAAATACCTTCTAAGTGCAATGAAGATGGGCCATGCTTCATCCACCACTTGTCTCTTAGTTTACTGCAGAAAGCTCATACTAGAGAGAAATTGCACAAATGTAATCAGTGTGGGAATACGTATTTTCAGAAAATTCACAGACCAGAAAAACCTTGTAAATGCAATAAATTTGGGAAGGCTTTTCCCCAGGGATTATCCCTCATTTCACCTCAGAGAATTCATCCTGGAGAGAAACCTTACAAATGTAATCACTGTGCAAAAGTTTTCAGAAAGCCCTCCCAACTCACAGTCCATCAGAGGATTCACACCGGAGAGAAACCCTATAAATGTAATGAATGTGGGAAAGACTTCAGATGGAGAGCAAATTTTATTATACACGAAAGAATTCATACTGGAAAGAAACCTTACATATGTAATCAGTGTGGAAACGTTTTCCAAAAACCCTGCAACCTTGCTGAACATCTGAAGATTCATACTGGAGAGAAGCCATATAAATGTAATGAATGTGGGAAAGGCTTCATTCAAAGAGCAAAGCTTATTGTACATGAGAGGATTCACACGAGAGAGAAACCTTACAAATGTAATCATTGTGGAAAGGCTTTCAGACAGTCCTCCCATCTTGCTGTTCATCAGATGATTCACACTGGAGAGAAGCCTTACACATGTAATGAATGTGGAAAGACCTTCAGACAGAGCTCATCCCTTATGGCACATCATAGAATTCATTCTGGAGAGAAGCCCTATACATGTAATGAATGTGGAAAGGCTTTCAGACAGAGATCATCCCTTATGGCACATCATAGAATTCATTCTGGAGAGAAGCCCTTTAAATGTAATGAATGTGAAAAGGCTTTTAGCCAGAAGTCATCACTTATGGCACATTACAGGATTCATTCTGGAGAGAATCCCTATACATGTAACGAATGTGGGAAATCCTTCAGCTGGAGTGCAAACCTTGTTGCCCATCAGAGGATTCACACTGGAGAAAAGCCCTATAAATGTCACCAATGTGACAAAACCTTTACTCGGAAGTCTTTTCTTACCATGCATGAGAGAATTCATACTGGCCTGAAACCTTGTAAATCTATGTGAAGTGGAAATACTTTTAGCTGGGCAGCAGACCAGAAGATATTAGAAAATCCACATGGTTCATGAACTCATAAGATATAATGAATTTTTAAAATTCTTATGTTCAGATTGTTTACTATACAATAGTATTCAAATATTTGAGCCCTGTCTAAAGGTCTTTCCACATTCATTACAATGTGTAAAGCTCAATATTCATCAACCAACTGTAATACTTTGGCCATTCCCCTAAGGCAATCCCTTTATCTGAAGTTCTTGCTAAAATGAAAATTGTTGCTGTGAATATTTTGATGTATAGTGGACCTTTAGGTTTAGGCTGTGATCCAAAACGATGAATATTTTAATGATTTTTCCAGGACACTTCCTTTGTTGTTATTGTTTTTTATAGAAAGCGAGGGTTTTGTTATTCTGTTCTTGACAAAAATATCAGAAAATGAGCATTTTCACTTAAAAAAACTGAGTGTACATAAAAAAATGCAAATCTACCTGAAATACATTTTTTGTGGTTTTTCAAAAAATGTGTTGTTTTATCATTTGTAACTGTCTCTAGCCCTTGTTTGGTGAAGAATGCATCTCTTCCCATAGCTATGAAAACTATAGATCTTTTCTAATTTTTTAATGCTTTGAAGTTAATAAGAAGAGAATGTATCTATTAAGAATTTATTATTTAATATGTTATAATAATTTGATCTCAGCCTAATTTTTGATACTTCTTTCTAGTTTTCCCATAAGTTGTTCATCAAATAGATAGAAATTTATGTGCTCATGTTTATTGAACTCTGAGTTCTTGTTTATTTCTGATTTTTCCCATTTCTAGGCTATTCTACTGATCTATTTCTCCCTCTCTCTCTTTTTTTAAATACAATAACAAATAGTTTTGAAGACTGCTGATTTATGATGCAATTTGAGGTCTGTCTATTTTATTTCCCTGTCATCCTCACCTTTTTTCATGATTTCCTTTCATATTCTAAATCTTTTGTTTCTAAAAACGAATTTTGTTCTATATGTTCCTTTGAGAGTTTAATTAGCACAGAATTAAATCTGTAAGTTAACGTTGCTGATATTACTATTTTTTTATCATGTTCGTATGGCCCAGTCATTAGCACTGAATATCCATCTACTGAATTCATTTTTGTATTGCTTTTCATCAATGGATGTTCACAGGTAGGGCATATTACATATATTTTCAGATTTTTGAAATCTGCCAGTTTTCCTGATTTCTTCCTTTTTCCTTTTTCTTTTTCTCCTTTAAAAACATTTGTTATATCAGATAACCCTTGAAGAAGGGAAGACTATGTGGTGGTGTAAAACAATAGCAATAAAATCTATTTTTAAAAAGAAATATAAAAAATGTATATAAAGTATTTCTCAAAGGTGGTTCTAAAGTTGTCCCATTTCTCTTCATTGTCTCCTGAGCTTTCTGTTTTATTTTGTACTTTTTAAAAGAAGCTTCATGAATACTCATATGTTTAAAAATTTTCATCATCATCATCAAATCCTTCCTCTTCCCCAATAAGAAATTCTCCAATTACACAAAATACTTTAGCTCATTCTCTTCTTATTCTTAGTGATATATCCCATTGTAGTCAGGTCAAATATCCATTTTGAATTTAGGGTTGTATAAGGTGTAAAGTCAGACTTCTAAACTGCTCTACCAAATTGCTAATCCATTTTGGCAAGAAAAAAAAAAGATCCTTCTTCACCTGAGCATTTATATTCTTGACAATGGGCTCCTATTTTCATTTCTTTCTTGCTTGTTTGTTCCATTCAATTTTATATGAACTGATAGAGAGTGAGATGAGCAGCTGGAAGAGAATAAAATACTACCACATCCTACATTAAAAAGATTGCTAAAAAGAAATGAGACTGAATAACTGACAAACCAGCCAAGATCTTGGAGTGTACTGATGGAGAAAGATTTCTTCCTTCTCAAACAAAAGAGGGGGGAGATTGATTGCCAGCACCGAATGTTGGATGCACTAGCAAATGGGATCATGCTGTTTTTGCTGCACTCTTTATCTTTGCAATAAAAGAAGATTCCATTGGTAGAATGGGAAGCATTTCAGATTTTTGAAATCTACCAGTTTTCCTGATTTCTCTTTTTTCCTTTTTCTTCTTTTTTGAACCAGAAATGGCATGTAAAGCCAAGATCCAATAAACCATGCTTAAAACTAAATGTGAAGAGTGAAAGGCAGCAGGAGGTGTGTTGTCTCCTGAGCTCTCTGTTTCGTTTTGTTTTGTTTCATCCCAGAACATCACAGAACAGCCTCTTTCTTGAACTGAACCTTGAAAGAAATTAGAAAAGAATATGTTGTTCCCCAAGGATCTGTGTTAGTTTAAAGCAGCCAACCGATGTCATGTTGTTCTAGTCCATAAAGCAATCATTGCTCTCAGAGGAGTCGATCCTCAGTGTTGCTTCTGAAACTGGTACTTTGAGCATTCAACCGTAACAGTGCTGAAGGGGAAATTTCTTCTCCCAACACTTTGGTCATGTTGTTTTTCCTCAGAAATTATACTAGCTAATTTCAATAATCCAAAATGAGTCTGTGTGCAGTTTTTAATACACTCAGAGTATGGAATGCTTGGCCGGCGGCTGAAGGGGAGTACATCACAAGGCATCAGCATTTCTGCATTACATGTAACAAAGAAAGAAAGATGCTTACTCATTGTAGCTGGTTATACAAAGGAAACAGAGTATGCTTGTTAAGGAAAATGTACAACATTAGCTATAGGAGAGGGATAAGGGATGCGTCCATGCTAGTATAGTCAGTTTCACTAAATCAAAGGGAATTAACTATGTGTCAGGTTAGATAAAGAGGAGGACATACCAGATGCTGAAATCCTCTCTTTTGTTAGCCATTAAAACTCTTGGTATCAATGAAAGGAGAAGACACTGATGGAAATCAGCTGCTACAGATGGTCATACACAGCAAAATGGCCAGTATGGAACAAAATGGAGTCAGTTATTTTCTCCAAAAAGTTTGGTTTTGGGCACTTTAAGGATATAATCTTATACATGAACATATAATTCTTTCTTTTAATTCAATTTTATTTCATATTCTATTTCAAATTATCTCCCTTTCTTCCTCCCCCTTACCCACTGAGAAGACAAGAAAAATAAAACCCATTACAAACATGCAAAAAAAATTTTTACACATTAGTCATGTTCACCCAGACAGAAAGGGAAGGAAGGAAGGAAGGAAGGAAGGAAGGAAGGAAGGAAGGAAGGAAGGAAGGAAGGAAGCAAGGAAGGAAGGAAGGAAGGAAGGAAGGAAGGAAGGAAGGAAGGAAGGAGGGAGGGAGGGAGGGAGGAAGGGAGGAAGGGAGAGAGGGAGGGAGGGACGAATGGAGGGAGGAAGGAAGGAAGGAAGGGAGGGAGGGAGGGAGGGACGAATGGAGGGAGGAAGGAAGGAAGGAAGGGAGGGAGGGAGGGAGGAAGGGAGGAAGGAAGGGAGGGAGGAAGGAGGAAGGAAGGAAGGAAGGAAGGAAGGAAGGAAGGAAGGAAGGAAGGAAGGAAGGAAGGAAGGAAGGAAGGAAGGAAGGAAGGAAGGAAGGAAGGAAGGAAGGAAGGAAGGAAGGAAGGAAGGGAGGGAGGGAGGGAGGGAGGGAGGAAGGGAGGAAGGGAGGAAGGAAGGAAGGAAGGAAGGAAGGGAGGAAAAGAAAGAAATCTTACAAAGTTGATCAGTGTGGCAATGCTTTATTCCAACCTTGTATATCAGAGGATTCACACTGGAGAAAAGCCCTATATATAATGAATTAATTTACTCAAAATACTTCCCTTGTAGTACAAAAGTGTTCACACTAAATAAAAATCTTATAAATGAACAGTGTTGACTTTTAGAACTACTTTCACCCTTTTTTATATATCAGAGAATTCACAGTGAAGAAATGCACTGTAAATGTAATGTGGAAAGACCTTCAATCAGACCTCAGCCCTTATTTATTATGAAAGAATCCTATACTAGGGAGATGTATCAAGAATGTCATCAATGTTGAAAGGCTCTCCAAAATCTTTGTGTGTGTGTTCTTTCTTTTTTAATTTTTTTAGTCAATTTAGAACATTATTCCTTGGTTACAAGAATCATATTATTTCCCTCCCTCCCCTCCCCCACCTTCCCTTAGCTGATACGCAATTTCACTGGGTATTACATGTATCCTTGAGCAGAAGCTATTTCCATGTTGTTGATGTTTGCCCTGGGATGTTCATTTAGAGTCTACATACCCAATCATATCACCCTCGACCCATGTATTCAAGCAGTTGTTTTCCTTCAGTGTTTTTATTCCCACAGTTTGTCCTCTGCTTTGGATTGTGTTCTTTCTCATAGATCCCTCTGGGTTGTTCAGGCTCACTGCATTGCCACTAATAGAGAAGTCCATTACATTCGATTGTGCCACAGTGATTCAGTCTCTCTGTATAATGTTCTCCTGGTTCTGCTCCTCTCACTCTGCATCAGTTCCTGGAGGTTGTTCCAGTTCACATGGAATTCCTCCAGTTTATTATTCCTTTGAACACAATAGTATTCCATCACCAACATATACCACAATTTGTTCAGCCATTCCCCAGTCAAAGGGCATCCCCTCATTTTCCAATTTTTTGCCACCACAGAGTGCAGCTATGAATAGTCTTGTACATGTATTTTTCCTTATTATCTCTTTGGGGTACAAACCCAGCAGTGCTATGGCTGGATCAAAGGGCAGACAGTCTTTTAGCACCCTTTGGGCATAGGTCCAATTGCCCTCCAGAATGGTTGAATCAATTCACAACTCCACTAGCAATGAATTAGTGTCCCCACTTTGCCACATCCCTTCCAGCATTCATTACTTCTCTTTGCTGTCATATTAGCCAATCTGCTAGTTGTGAGGTGTTTTGATTTGCATCTCTCTGATTATAAGAGATTTAGAACACTTTTTCATGTGCTTATTAATAGTTTTGATTTCTTTGATTGAAAATTGCCTATTCATGTCCCTTGCCCATTTATCAATTAGAGAATGGCTTGATTTTTTGTACAATTGATTTAGCTCTTTATAAATTTGAGTAATTAGACCTTTGTCAGAGGTTTTTGTTATTAAGATTATTTCCCAATTTGTTACTTCCCTTCTAATTTTGGTTGCGTTGGTTTTGTTTGTACAAAAACTTTTTAATTTGCTGTAATCAAAATTATTGATTTTACATTTTGTGATTTTTTTCTAACTCTTGCTTGGTTTTAAAATCTTTCCTTTCCCAAAGATCTGACATGTATACTATTCTGTGTTCACCTAATTTACTTATAGTTTCCTTCTTTATATTCAGGTCATTCACCCATTCTGAGTTTATCTTGGTGTAGGGTATGAGATGTTGATCCAAACCTAATCTCTCCCATACTGTCTTCCATTTTTCCCAGCAGTTTTTATCAAATAATGGATTTTGGTCCCAAAAGCTGGGATCATTGGGCTTATCATAGACTGTCTTGCTGAGCTCTCTTACCCCAGGTCTATTCCACTGATCTTCCTTTCTGTCTCTTAGCCAGTACCATATTGTTTTGATGACCACTGCTTTGTAGTATGGTTTGAGATCTGGTACTGCAAGTCCTCCTTCCTTTGCATTTTTTTCATTATTTCCCTGGATATCCTGGATCTTTTGTTCCTCCAAATGAACTTTGTTATGGTTTTTTCTAATTCAGTAAAAAAGTTTTTTGATAGTTCAATGTGTATGACACTAAATAAGTAAATAAGTTTCAGTAGGATGGTCATTTTTATTATGTTAGCTCATCCTACCCACGAGCAGTTAATGTTTTTCCAATTGTTTAGATCTAGTTTTAATTGTGTGGAAAGTGTTTTGTAGTTGTATTCATATAGTTCCTGTGTTTGTCTTGTCAGATAGATTCCTAAGTATTTTATATTGTCTAGGGTGATTTTAAATGGAATTTCTCTTTCTAATTCTTGCTGCTGAGATGTGTTACACATATATAGAGGTACTAATGACTTATGTGGGTTTATTTTGTATTCTACAACTTTGCTAAAGTTGTTGATTATTTCCACTAGTTTTTTAGTTGATTCCCTAGGATTCTTTAAGTGGACCATTATATCATCCACAAAGAGTGATAGTTTTGTCTCCTCATTGCCTATTTTAATACCTTCAATTGCTTTTTCTTCTCTAATTGCTACAGCTAGTGTTTCTAGTACAATGTTAAATAATAGAGGTGATAATGGCCATCCTTGTTTCACTCCTGATCTAATTGGGAATGCATCTAGTTTATCTCCATTGCAGATGATATTTGCTGATGGTTTTAGATATATACTGTTTATTATTTTTAGGAATGACCCTTCTATTCCTATACTTTCTAGTGTTTTCAATAGGAATGAGTGTTGTATTTTGTCAAAGGCTTTTTCTGTATCTATTGAGATAATCATGTGATTATCCTAATATTGAACCATCCTTGCATTCCTGGTATGAATCCTACCTGATCATAGTGGATAACCCTTGTGAGGAGTTGTTGGAGTCTTTTTGCTAGTATTCTATTTAAGATTTTTGCATCTATATTCATTACGGAGATTGGTCTATAGTTTTCTTTCTCTGTTTTTGACCTGCCTGGTTTTGGAATTAGTACCATGTTTGTGTCATAAAAGGAGTTTGGTAGAACTCCCTCTTTGCTTATTATGTCAAAAAGTTTGTATAGTATTGGAGTTAGCTGTTCTTTGAATGTTTGATAGAATTCACTTGTGAATCCATCAGGTCCTGGGAATTTTTTCTTAGGGAGTTCTTTGATAACTTGTTCAATTTCTTTTTCTGATATGGGATTATTTAAGAATTCTATTTCTTCTTCTGTTAATTTAAGCAATTTATATGTTTGGAAATACTTATCCATATCACCTAGATTGCCATATTTGTTGCCATATAATTAGGCAAAATAGTTTTTAATGATTGCCTTAATTTCCTCTTCATTGGAGGTGAGATCCCCCTTTTCATCTATGATACTGTTAATTTGGTCTTCTTCTTTCCTCCAAAATATTTAAACTTGCTGTTTATCACACAATTCATGCTGGAGAGTAGCCCTGCATATGTAATGTATATGGGAATGACTTCATCTATAATATCTTGTGGTAGAAGAGAAAAGTCAGATTGAGGACAGAGGCATGATGGTGAAGTGGAAGAAGTATAGTGAATTTATCCTCCAAAATCCTCTAAACAGATCCAGAAAGTGAAGGAGATTGCATTTGAATGGAGAAATTCAAGAAAAAGTCACAGTGATTTTTCCTGTCCAGGTCAGCATGGGGAGACAGAGGGGTCTACAGTAACTGAGGATGGGATTTGGCCAGGAATGTGCCTCATAGAGTACTCCAGCACAGGCAGAGACTGTGTACCTGCACTAGAAGGGGTCCCAGATCCATCAGAGATGTAAACCTGGGTAGGGTACAGGAACAGGTGCCACCTGGCAGCTCTGTTATTCATTACCCAAGCACTCACAGATCCAAGATAAGGTGAGAGCATGGCTTGAGCCTTTCTGTAGCTATTTGGAGTACAGCCCTAGGCTATGTACTAAAAAGAGTGAAGCAACTTTGAAAGACTTCAGAACTCTAAAGAATGCAGTGAACAACCACAATTCCAAAGGACAAGTGATCAGACATGCTACCCACCTTCTGACAGAGGAATAGTAATAAATTCATTTTGGGAAGTGACCAATGAGGGAATTTATTTTGCTTGACCATGCATTTTTGTTTCATCTTTGTTTTTATTTTTCCCTCAATAGAAGGCAATAAACACTTACTCATTGAAGAAAAAAAAAAGATTTAAGTTTCAGTAAGTAGGAAAGTCTATAAAGTAGGAAAGTATATAAAGATGCCTATGGAATTTAAAGACATAGAAAAGGTTAGAAAAAAATCAAGTCAATATAGGAGAAGGTAGCCAAGTCATTGTAAAGGCTAATAATAGAAGGAAAGAATTTGTTATTAAGGAAACAGAAATTCTAAAATTGAGAAGCAAATGGGTGTACAGGATTAGCTTCAGACGTTGGGGGGATTTGATTGAGGAGAGTTAGGATGAGAGGACATGAGGGGGAAGGGTTAATTTTTCTCCTAAATGGTTGCTGATTAATTGTTAGAATGATAAGGAGAGAAAACTAAGAAGCCACAAGAATAATGATGAGTAGCAGATCAGGAGGGAAGAAATTAGGAATCATTACTAAAGAATGTTGCAGAGAGGTGAGCTCGACATGTTTCATCTGGATGGTAGATGGTTGTGACAAGACTACAGTGTCTTCAGAGAAGACTAGTATGTGTGGTGAGAGGAATTGCTGAACTCCTTTCAGTTCTATTTGTCTCCTTTGGTGTTCACTTGCCACTAATTCTCTCCTGTAGCTCTAAGAAGCTGTAGCATGCACTATAGCCACTCCCCAGTAAACCATCTCTGCAGTCAGGATAAACCAGATTGCAGGTAACCAACAAGCCTCCAACCTATTGGTGAACTGAGGTGAGGGGGCAGTGTCTACCCCAAGCATGTGGCATTTTCCCCCAGCAGAAGGGACAGATGAGAACAACATGTAAATTAGCTGGAGAAAGAAATGGCAAACCACTTTTAATCTCTTCACCAAGAAGATGAAGTCATAAGGAGCGAGACACAACTGAATCGAGAGAACAACAACAACAAAATACAAAAACTAATTGATGTCAAACATGAAATGAAGTCATACTCCAGCTTGGTTATAGCAAACTGGGGTGATGATCATAGGCCCCTAGCAATTGGTTTGGGGAAGAGAGAGGAGATGGTCATAGGAATTTGAGCCAATGGTTTGGAGGAGAAATACCCCACCCCAGGTTGCACAGGACAACTGAGAACTAGAATTCACATGTTATAAGGACTTTGAGCTTTTTTCTCAGTTGTTAACAGTTCAAATTCTTATGAGAACTATTTTTAAACCCTTACCTACAGTCTTACAATAAATACTGTGTATTGGTTCTGTTATAAGTAAGAGAGGGTATAGCTTGAGAGGAGGGTCTGCAGAGGACAGATTCAGAGGATGGAGGCAGGAGACAAACAGGGAAAGAATTCTGGAATGTTGAAAAGAAGGCTGAGCTGAAAAACTGAGAAGCAGTTAGAGTCTCTCTGAGGGTTTGTTGACAAGCTACCTGGTGGATTACCTTTACCTGTCTGTTGCTATTAAGAAGAAAATCCTTAATGTCTTTTCTTCATAGGCTCTTTATTGATTATACTTTATATTCTGTTCTAGTCAACAAAGAATGCACTTAGTATTTCTACTTTTCCACATCTGTTTATAAGTTCTTTAGGCCCTAAGGCTTGGTCAGTTTCTATAAAGGTGCCATGATAAACTGAGAAATAAGGATACTCTATTCCCAGGACATGACTCTGAAGAAAGAACTCTAAGACAAAGGAGATCTCCCTCCTCCCACTAAGAGAAAGGGGAAAGAGAAAGCTCAGTCATGAGAGAAACTCTCCAAGAATGAAGACAAAGCTCAAATGAGAGATCAGGAAAATGAATTGTGGTGATGCGGAAGGTCTATAAAAAGGCTCACAACAGATAACCTCAAATCTTTTCAAATGACCTTGGAGGATCTGTGGACAGTACCCTGCTCAAAATTTGTAAATGAAAACTTCTTAAAGTAAATGCCTGAAAATCCCTAATTTCACTCACTCACCTACACAAGAGTTCGTTAGGTCTTCATTTTCCAGCAGCCGTGGTGCTTCAACTTGGTCCAAGTTTGAGATCCAGTCCACTTTAGGAACTGAACGCCCTAATGATGGTAAGTAGCAAAGGGACATAGAGGATCTCAGGATTCATTTCTCTTTGGGGGAAGGGGATATGTTAGCAAGGATCAGCGACAGTTCCCAGGAAACCACAGGATTAGTATATATGATGTTTCTTGGAGCTACAGAAGGGAAAGAGGAATAGTCATGGAGTCAATTTGGAATTACAAAATTAGTTCTTTGCCCACCTTCCTCTGGGAAGGAAAGGAAACTTCTATAACTGCTGGCATTCTCAGTGAAATTTAAGCAAAATATCAAGGAAGAAGAAGACTAGATTTGTTCTAGGAAGCTTCTAAAAGAATGACTTGCCACAGCTGGATTGCAAATTGAGGCTTGATGTCAGAATGAATGCAATAAGAATGAAACACATTCCACAGGGGAAGAGATTGCAGCAAGAGCTAGGGGGTTCCCTGCACCAGACATCCACAAGAAGTTCATTGACTAGTGTCCAGAGATTCTCAAGGAAATTATTGTCCAAGTGAACTTCATCCCATAGAATCTCTGAGATCACATGTCAGTTTGAGATTCTATAATTCTGATTCCATATTTGACTTAAAACTCTCTAGAACGAAGAGGAGACTACCCAAGAAGCAACAAATGAAACTCCCACTTTCATATTAGACAAGGCAAGAACCTTTAATAGACCAACAGGGAGCAATGGGCCCCTGTCTGTTCAACAGGAAGGGACTAGCAACCTTTCATTTCTTTTTTTTTTTAAATATATTTTATTTGATCATTTCCAAGCACTATTCGTTAAAGACATAGATCATTTTCTTTTCCTCCCCCCCACCCCCCATAGCCGACGCGTAAGTCCACTGGGCATTAGATGTTTTCTTGATTTGAACCCATTGCTTTGTTGATAATATTTGCATTAGAGTGTTCATTTAGAGTCTCTCCTCTGTCATGTCCCCTCAACCTCTGTATTCAGGCAGTTGCTTTTTCTCGGTGTTTCCACTCCCATAGTTTATCCTTTGCTTATGAATGGTGTTTTTTCTCCTGGGTCCCTGCAGATTGTTCAGGGACATTACACCGCCACTAATGGAGAAGTCCATTACGTTCGATTATACCACAGTGTATTAGTCTCTGTGTACAATGTTCTCCTGGTTCTGCTCCTCTCGCTCTGCATCACTTCCTGGAGGTTGTTCCAGTCTCCATGGAACTTCTCCACTTTATTATTCCTTTTAGCACAATTGTATTTCATCACCAACATATACCACAGTTTGTTCAGCCATTCCCCAATTGATGGGCATCCCCTCGTTTTCCAGTTTTGGGCCACCACAAAGAGTGCAGCTATGAATATTTTTGTACAAGTCTTTGTGTCCATTATCTCTTTGGGGTACAGACCCAGCAGTGCTATGACTGGGTCAAAGGGTAGATATTCTTTTGTTGCCCTTTGGGCATAGTTCCAAATTGCCCTCCAGAATGGCAACCTTTCATTTCTAATCATGCATAAATGTTTGATGCACCAGAAGAAGTAGCTGCAAAGAGCAAAGGCAGTCCCTTTCAATAGAAGGTTCCAAATGGTTGGGAGCTTGTGGCATCAGAGGGTTAATAATTCTTACCCAGGGAGAGCAGGTTCTGAGAGATCTCCAGCATGACATCCTTGTGCAGCTTCTGTTGAGAGGGGTTCAGAGAGCACCACTCCTCCTAGCTAAAGAACACAGCAACTTCCTTGAATGACACACATTTCTGAAACACCAAAGGATTGGAGGGTTAGACTTTGTCAATCACCCATTCACAGAGGAGGAAACTGAAACCCCAAGAAGGCAGGTGACTTTGATTTGGCCAAAGGACCCAGAGCCAAGCCAAGAAACCATCATTGGTAAGAATGGATCAAAGGGTGAGAAAAGCACCATTGTGCTAGTGGATGGAAGATAGTCTAGAATTGTCTTATTGTCAAGTAATTGTGCTTGTAGAGTAAGAGAGAAACTGATGTTTATTTGGGGGGGGGGTTGACTATAGATGAGCATCTATAGAGAAGACAAGAAGGAAGGTGATGTAAAACAACTTCTCTATCAAGTCTGTTCCAAGTATTACATTTTAAAAATCCTCTTCAAGAGAATTCCATGAATAGTTGGTGAGGATCTGGCAAGAAGAGAGTAGTCTAAAAAGAAGGTTCCTGGACATTATTGAAGAGATGGATAAATAAAAAAGCCACAAAAACAGATTTGATTCATCTACAAGATAAATTTTTAAGTGTTTTATAATTTTTTAATAATTTAAAAACATTTTTTAAATTTTTTATTTTTAAAATATATTTTATAATAAAACATTTTAATAAATTTTATTGATGGCTTTTGTCTTATATCAAGTAGATTTCCCACATACATGCCGTCTCCCACAGAGCTATCCTTCATACAAAAACTTTTTAACTAAAAAGATTTTTTTTAAAAAACCCTCACCTTCTATCTTGGAATCAATACTAGGTATTGGCTCCAAGACAGAAGAGTGGTCAGGACTAGGCAATGGGGGTCAAGTGACTTGCCCAGGGTCACACAGCTGAGAAGTGTCTGAGATCAGATTTGAACCTAGGACCTCCCATCTCTAGGCTTGGCTCTCAATCCACTGAGCTACCCAGCTGCCCCCTAACTAAAAAGATTTTTTTAAACCCTTACCTTCCATCTTGGAGTCAATACTGTGTATTGGCTCCAAGGCAGAAGAGTGGTAAGGGCTAGGCAATGGGGGTCAAGTGACTTGCCCAGGGTCACACAGCTGGGAAGTGTCTGAGGCCAGATTTGAACCTAGGACCTCCCATCTCTAGGGCTAGCTCTCAATCCACTGAGCTACCCAGCTGCCCCCAACTAAAAAGATTTTTGATCATTTACTAGTCATTAATAATATTGCTGTAGTCATTATGAATAGTATATACTGAAAACTGCTTACTTCACTTTATATCAGTTTATAAAAGTCTTATATTCTCTGAATTTCTCAAATTCACTGTTTCCTGTGACGCAGTAATATTCCATTATATTTACATACCACGATTTCCTTAATCATTCCCACATCAATGAGCATCTATTCTATTTGCACTCATTTGTTACTATTAAAATGTTGGCTTTAAACATTTTGGTGTAGATGAGACCTTTCTTTTTGACAGTGACCTCTTTGTGGAATGTCCCTGGCAGTGAAATCTCTTGGTCAAAAGGGAGAGGCATTTTAGCCATTTGGCTTACATAATTCAAATAGCTGTACAGAAGGTTGTTCTAAGTCACAGCTGTACCAAAAGTGAATAAGCGAACCTGTCTTTCTACAGTCAGTCTAATACAGACTAGTCCTCTCATCTCATCCTTGTCAATTCTGTAAGTGTGAGTTGAAACTTTAGGGTTGTTTTGCTTTACATTTCTTTGCATACTTGGAATGTTCTTTCTTGGAGTTGTTCATTGTTTGCAATTCTTTTAGAAACACTTTTTTCACATCCTTTAAGCAATGAAACACTGAGGTATGTCTTTTGCGTTACTCTGTTGTTGTGAGTTGTCTAATAACTAAGATCTTGAAATCCAAAGCTTTATCTGAGAAATTTCCTACAAAAATTTCCCCAGATGACTGCTTCCTTTCTTATCCTAGACACCTTAGTTGTGTTTGTGCAAAAGCGTTTTCATTTCATGCAATTAAAACAATCCATTTCATCCTTTTTTCCATTTTATTTGCTTGTTGCATTAAAATGCCCAAGTATCTCCCTCCCCCTTCCCTCCCACCTACACTAGAGAAGGCATCATTTGGTAAAAAGATATGTGCATATGGAAAACTATGTCTTGCTTATTTCTGTTTATCAGTTCTTTCTCTGGAAGTACACATATATAATATTTCATCTTTGGTTATTGTTTCTCTCCCTAATTCATCTTCTGGGAGCAACTAGATGGTTCAGCAGGTAGAGAGATGGCCCTGAAGTTAGGAGGTCCTAGGTTCAAAGCTGGCCATAGGCACTTCCTAGCAAGTCTCTTAACCACCATTGCCTAGACCTTACCACTTGTCTTTCTTGGAACAAATACATTGTTGTATTAATTCTAAGTTAGAAAGCAAGAGGTTGTTTTTTTGTTTTTAATTCATCTCCTGCCCAGAGCTGTGAAAAGTATATGATTTGAGGCTCTTCTCAGTGTTTTGTTCAATGATCCTTAATATTCAGTTCTTATATCCATTTAAAATTTATTGTGGAATCTGCTATCATCTCTTGATCTGACACACATCGATACAAGTAATGCTCATGTGCAATCGACTACAAAATGTTCCTTAAAGAAATAAAGTCATTTAAATGGCTGGAGGGATAATTAGGGCTAATAAATGGACCAAGACACTATAAGGAATTATCAGAGTTAAATATTTAATGCTGTATCAGCCAATCTACTAACGACACACTTTACAGAGTTACATAAAATGATAAATTTCATTGGAAGAAACAAAAGACCTAAAATATCAGGGGAAATAGTTGGGAGAAACCAGAAATGGAGGGGCAATAACACCCCTTATTTCAAACTATACAACAGAATAGCAATCATCAAAACATTTGGTACTATTACAAAAAATAGAAATAGCCTGTTCAATGTTGAGATGAGACAGCAGAGATTCAAACATCTGTGTTTCTATCCAGGACGCCATTATCTTTTCAGTGTCTTAGGTTCAAAATCTCAGCATTGATGGGGATACCTCACTCTCTCTCATTAATATCCAATCAAATATCAAAGTATCCATTGCACCTGATTCCTTTCTTCAGCTCCAGTGGGATCAAGTTTAACATGGATGAATGTAAACTCTTATATTCAGGGAATAAGACATTTGCAAACAGAAGATAGGAGAGGCATGGCTGGACCATAGCTCATCTGAAAGCAATCAGGGGAGACTGCAAGCCCAAAATGAGTCAAGAGCATAGTATTAGCATCCAAAAAGCTAATGCCATCTTCACTATGAGAGAGGCACAGGATATAAAACCACACTCCTATGATCCTGTTCATTCTGGTTGGACCTCCTCTGAACTTTTGTTCTGGGGTCTGTACTCTATATTTAAAGAAATGCCATTGGAAGATGCAGAGCATCTCCAAGAAGATGACCAAGATGGCGATGGATCATGAGGTTGGGCCATTGAGAATTAGAGTTGGGAGAAAGTTTGAAGCTTTGTCTTGAGAAAAGAAGATTTCTGTGAGATATAGATGCTAGCTGTCCTTGGGTATCTGACAGGCTGTCACAGAGAGGAGAGTTCTCTGCTTGGCAGGGATATGGAACAAGGAGCAATAGGGAAAGTTGGAAAGAGGCAAAATGAGACTTCATTGAAAGAAAGTCTTCCTACTTCATAGAGCTGTCCAAAAGTGTAATAGGCTGCCTATCTTTAAGGAACAGAGGGGTGTGTGGAAGAGTGGATTCTAGAATCAGGCATGCTAAGATTCCTGCCAATACCACCAACATAAAATCTGGTCTGCAAATGAAACAAGCAAATGAATGGTGCAATGGATAGAGCGCCAGACCTGGAGTCAAAAAGATTCATCTTCCCAAGTTCAATGAGTTCAGACACTTCCTAGCTGTGTGACCCTGGATAAGTCATGGAACCCTGTTTGCTTCCGTTTCCTCCTCTGTAAAATGAGCTGGAGAAGGAAATAGCAAACTACTCCAGTATCTTTGCCAAGAAAACCCCAAGTGGGGTAACAAAAAATTAGACAACTGAAAAATGGTTGAACTGAACCCAATGAGAAACAATGACTTCTTCCCCCACAGAACTGCACAGAAAGTCATCCAGAAGCCAGTGGGTAACAGGAAAGAAAGCCCCCATCGAACAACAACTGAACAACAAAATAAAATACACAGGATAGCATTGTAGAAGGGATTCAGAAAGACCTGGGAAGACTTGTGTGAACTGAGGCAGGCTGAAGTGAGGAGAACATTTATACACTGACTAGGATACTGTAAAGGAAAACAGCTGGGAAACACTTCAGAACGCTGGTCAAGGCTTTCCTGCATAAAATTAATTTATTATTGTTTGCCACAAGAGGGAGTATTTGGGGGGGGGGCGCGATGGGGGAGGATGAGCCAAAGACTGAGGTGGGTAAAAATAGAGATGAAATAACCACTGAAACAATGAAAATATTTGGTGTTATTATTATACTTAAACTGTAATTATTCGATTGTGTGTATATTTAAATGAGTATATATACGCATATATTCAAAATAGGCACTGACATATACAATCTCCTGTTGTTCTCTGTCTCTGGATTACTGGTGTTTGTCAATGTCTGTCATGTCTGGAGCCTGACTGCTCTTACCTGGGATGGAGTCTTCTGGATCCCAGGAGCCATTCCCTCCGGCTCCAAGCTTCTGCCTTGGACCAAAGCCTGGACTCTCTACAGGCTGAGCTGGAGAGGAAGAAAGCTGACCTTTCCTCAAGAACCTACAATGAAGAAAGGACCAAGGAGGATGAGAGCCATCAGGGGAGAGACCCCAATCAAAGCAGGTTCGGAAGCATAGTCTGAACAGAAAGAAAATATGGCTTCCTTTCCTGCTCCATCTTTCCCTCCTTTGGAAAACCAAGATGCAGGAGGAGACTAGGTGTCATACATGGCCCAAGAGCAGCCAGACTGTCTGTCACTGACACCTTTGGAATCAGACTCTAACTCCACTGCCTCTTCCCTTCCAGGCTCCCCCCATTTCCATCTCACTCCACAAAAGGGTCTAAAAGAGGGGGTTTTCAGTCTTTTTTGCATCACAGACCCCTTTTGCAATCCTGGGTCACCTGTGGACCCCCTCCCCAGAACACTGTTCTTAAATGCAAAAATTAACAACACCTTTTTGAATATAGCTATCCCAAAATATTTTCTAAAGTCAAGTTCGTGGACCCCCTGTCAGCAACCTCTTGTCTAGAAACCTGAGTGACTGATGAATCTGAGGCAGGGGGGAGGAAAAGACTAAGGATGGAGAAGACCCTGGGATATGGAGGTCGAGGACTGGCCAGAGAAAGGCTGGGTCTTAGAGAGACAGTCTCTCCTGGGAATAAGGGGATTGGAGGGAGGATGGAGAGCTAGGAGAGAGGGTCCAAGGTGAGGGGAAGGCTGGCAGAGAAATCAGGGATCCTGGTAAGGAAATGAGGGCTCTAAAAGAAGTTGAATGAAGCAGGAGTCCTGGGTTAGGGAAGCATAGGCATGGTCTGTGATGTGCCATTGGGGTGGGTAAGACACCATGGGTACTGGAACAGTGCTATGACGTTAGATGGGGCAAGGACATCTAGAGACCAGTAGGGGATGGGGTGGGGAGCATACCTGGGTTTCAATTGATGGGGGAAGGAGGAGGGGGCACAGGACACCTGCTGCAGAGATAGAGCTGGGGCCAGGGAGGAAAGAGAACTGGGTCCCTCTCATGGGGAGTGAGTGGGCAAAGCTCCCAGCTCCTAGGTACATGGAGAGGGATAGGATGAAGGCAGGATGTCCAGATCCCGACAGAGGACGGGGAGACACTCCCCGGGAAATCAGACAGGAGAAAGAGGAGATGAGAGCCAGCAGAAGCAGACAGGACCTGAGGCTAGAGCTGAGGGCTGGAAACCAGCCAGGATCTAGGAGTCTTGCCGGGGCCTCAGTCCTGGGTCAACAGGGAATTGGCTCCCACTCCCAGCCACAAAGGATTCCTGTCACAGGCAGCCAGGGCTGTACTTGCAAAGGTGGGGCCTCAGTCTTCGGTCATATTGTGGGGGAGCTGTGCGGGATCCTTCCTGGTCTCAAAGCCCTCCTCTGCCCCACACCGCCACATTCCTGAGGTCTTTGGAGTGGAGCTTTCCTCCCATCCTTTCCTCTCAACACTGCACTGGAGGCTTCTAGGTCTACACCTGCTGCCAGGTGTAGACACCTCCCCCTGTTGTCCCTTATGTCCCTGTTCTGTGTTAAAACTTATAGAATTCAGTGGACATGGAAATCGGTCTGGTCACCCCTGGATCTCCCAAGCCACAAACCTCAACCCCAAGGGCTCTACCTCCATCCTGGCTGTCCACCATCCCTAGGGCTAGTTATCTCTTTGAGCTACCTCTTCCCCATAATTCTGCCACCTCCTTCCTTCTCCCTGCTCTGGAACTCAGACCTTCCTGCCTTTGATGAGAACCTGCTGATCTTCCATATTTCTCCCTGCTCCACTCCTGAAACTCTTCTGCACCAGGCTCTCCAGTCTTCCCATTCCTCCTTGTACTCTTGGCCATTGCCACCACTCAAGCAGGGAGCCCTGCCTTCCCTGCACAGCCAGGACTCTATAGTTTTGCCCATCCCACACTCTCCTCCACCTAAGAATTCTTTGACCCCTTTTTCCTATCTTCATTTCTGATTTATAAGTCCTGAACCCTAAGAGGGCTTTCCCTCCTGCACAGACACCTTGTTATTCTTCCTTGAGGAACACTGTCTCTAGAAGACTCCTCAGTCCTATGGAAGGTATTACAGAATATATTACAAACCTCATTTCTTCTAAACTCAGACAGCAGCTACCCTCTATTCACTCTAAGAGGGCCTGAATGAATTTTTAAAAGCACTTTTTAAGCACTCAAGAAAACACATGAACAAGCAAAAATAATCCCTGGCCTCTCTGAGCTTTCATCCAACTAGAGAAAATATGTAGGAAGGAGTCCTTGTCAAGGAGGGGTGTCTGATTGGGAAATCACAGGGATGGGCACTGGAATCCAATGGCAATTCACTGAAACATATCTTCCAAGAATAACACTTTGGATGTGCTTATAGCTCCTAGAACTAGAGGTGGGATGGGAGAGGGCTCAGTATAGCATCAAGATGGTCAGAGAGTACCATCTGGTGGTCTGGTCTTGGCTGGTTATGGAGAACTTTGCCCAGTGACTGTAGAAGGGGATAACAGTTGAAGAGGAACTAGCCAGGGTACTAGTCACTACTGTTGTCATAACATCCCAGTTCTGAGTACACAGCCATTTTAATAAGTTTCCCATAGCCACAGAGCTGTCAGGATTGAACCTAGTTAGAGAATATCTAACCATGCTCAAGTTTCTCCAAAATATTTCCATCATAGGTCTTCATGATTCCCCCCAAGAGTTTCCCCAGACTTCTCCATGGGTAATGCATCCATCAAAGGCATCCTGTGCATATTCTAGTTCCCTGAGAGTAGCAAAGGCAGCTAGAGGTATGAAGTAATTGTGCCTAGTTTTGGTCCCTAGCATTAGCTGCCATGCAATGACATTGGAGTTAAGAAATTGAGCAATATTTGTCCTTTCCTATTCTTCATAGAAGTCACATAATGGGGGGCAGCTGGGAAGCTCAGTGGATTGAGAACTAGGCCTAGAGACAGGAGGTCCTGGGCTTCAAATCCGGCCTCAGCCACTTCCCAGCTGTGTGACCCTGGGCAAGTCACTTGACCCCCATTGCCTAGCCCTTACCACTCTTCTGCCTTGGAGCCAATACACAGTATTGACTCCAAGACAGAAGGTAAGTGTTTAAATTTAAAAAAAAAGAAGAAGTCACATAATGTCACCTGTAGAGTCTCAACAAGAGTACACCAAACAGTAACAGTTTCCTGGTAACTTCTCTGGCAACTCATTCCAAATCTACTGTCATGACTTAGGGGAAAATAAGGAACCAGGCAGGGTTGTACTTCATTAAGAAAATTTATAAAGCAAATTTATCACATTACCTGGCACATAGTAGGTACTATAAAATTCTAGCTCTATCATCATCATCATCATTGTATTTCATAGAAACAGGGCAATATGAAAGTAGACAAAGCAGATTAGCACCTCCTGAAGAAATCCCAGAATGAAAACTCCCAGGAAAGTCAGAGAGAAAATCTAGGGCTTCCAGCTCAAAGCAAAAATACTGCACAAAGGAGTTTTAGTACCAAGAAGCAATAGTCAGAACAGCATGACTTAGCAATTGCTACCATAAAGGAGAAGTAGGATATTCCAAAAGATAAATGATAACAGGTAGCATCTAAAAATAACCCATCTGTAAAAATTAAAAGGGAAAGTGTAGCATTCCAGACATATAAGCATCTGGGAAGTATGGTTGATGTATTAAATACTTGATCAGATCAGTTAATGATCAATGTATAGACAGTTCTAAGGGCAGGAGAATTCCTGAGCCTAAGCCACAGATGCTTAGCTCTCACCTGGTCAAACCTCATTCCTCTGAAAAGCGCATGTCAGGAGAATCCCCACCTCCTCTGATCTTGTCATTGTCTATTCAACCAATGTTAAGACCTACGTGCTATGTTACCTATTCATTGATCACCTCTCAAAACACAATAAATGCTGGGGCAGGGCGTGCTATTCTTTCTCTTGATTCCTGCAACCTTGGAGTTCTCCCTTTCCTAGTGCCACATGCTTTCTATCTCGGAATTCTTACTTCCACGTGTTCTCTTATTTCTCATATTTTCCTTTAATTGATTTTCTAAGGAGAATATTATCAGGAGCAAGCGCCACTCCCTATATCAATTAACTTGTCTGTGAGTCTTCATTTATCACCCATTTTCCTCAGACTCCTTTCTCCTTCTCAAGTTATAACCCACAAAGGAAAATCTTTATGTAGCAACTGCTGGTCGGATTGTTATAGAAAGAACATTGTGAAGATTGGATTTGGCTCTCCCCTGATTGTAACAATGAAGGTACTTAGCTCTTCCTTGATTGTGAAGATTAAATTGTAATCCCCTGTCTATTTTTAGATTTTAATCCCCAAAGTGTAAACACAGTATTTAAAGTAGATCTACCCATTTTAACCACAAAAAAGTGTGAACTAACTACCAAAAGTTGTGAACTAACCACAAAAGGTGTGAGCACCCATTTCATACACTGAGTGGGAGGTCTGTGGTCCACGTGTGAAAGAATGGGAAATCCTGAAGAGGAGTGTCTGCTGTTATTGGTAGACATCAAATTTAGGGGAGGTGACACAAGAGAAAAAAGTCTTTAAATAGTGGAAACAGAGACACACAGGATGGATACAGTCACTTGGAGTTGGACTGGAAGATAGTCACTCAAGTTTGGAGTGAAGACACTTGGCTGTGGAACTGGACCCCTGGAGGAGCTCATGCAGGAGACTTCAGACTGCTTTCCTTTTAGATGATCACCATAGTGAGTTAAAGGCTGACTTAGTTTCCTTGCCATTTTGGAGGTGTGAACCTCCAAGAAAGGCCCATTGTCTTGAGACTCCTTTCCCCTAGCTGGGGCTTAGAATTTCTACCTGGCTCTGAGGAAGCCTGAGCTCTCTCTCTCCCTCCCTTTTCTCTCTTCCTTAATATCTTCCCTCTATTGTAAAAATAAACTACCATAAATTTCATTTACATGAGTAATTCATTTTGGGATTTAGTAATTAAATCCCTGGCAACCACCAATTAAATATTCAGTCCCAACCAACCAATACATCTAACAACATTTAATGAAATACAGAATTTCCAAGCATTCCTTGTGGGAAAACAAATTCCAACACCAATAATTGGGGGATTGAGAAAAAGAATGAAAAGAAATCAAGAAAAGGAAATTGACAAAGGGGAGAGAAGCCGGTAAGGAAGCATAAAGAGATGATTTCATTTATAGATCATAAATCTTATACAAACTTCTGTAAGGGTTAAAAATTAAATGATTGGACTAAATATATTAAAATGTGGTTGCTGAAATTATTACTCAAGTCAGAATGACTTTATAGCAATTTATTTATAAAATAGAGGGAAAGAGTGAAAGTAAGGAAATGAGAGAGAGGGTAGATAATTATTCTGACCCAGTCCAAACCAGGCAAGGTTTCAGAGGCCCCAGAAAAGAGGGCCCCAGGGGTAAATTAAACAAAGATTCTAGCCACAAGGCCCCCTCCAAGACGAGGGGTCTCTCTGGAGGTTAGTACCTCCAGAAAATCCAGGAAAAAGAGTCAGTCCTTTTCACTCACCCACATGGTAGTTCTAGAAGAAAATCTAGTGGTAATCTGAGGTCTCAAGCTGGAGCTCCTTCAAAGCCAAGTTTGAAGGCAAAAGACCTGGTCACAAGAAGTTTTTCCCACTTTTAAAGACCATTCCTTTCATCACTTTCATCCTTCCTTCCACTTTACATAGACCAATTGCAGCTATACCTTTACTTAGGACTGCCCAGGGGACAGTCAGTGGGTTTTGATTTGTCACCTACTATAGCACACATGGGTCACAGACCTCACCCATACTTAAGGATAACTGGGGTGTATACCCTTCTGGTGATTAAATCTAAGAGTGAGTGAGAGGAAAGTTAATCCCATCTTCACAATCCCTCCTATGATCCTTTGGGAGAATTGTCTCCCCAGTGGATCATTTGACATAATCATCTTGTACCTCTAAAAATCTTCTAACTACAGGTACATGTAATATTGCACCTTCTAAGAGGAAACTATAATAGTTAGAGATAAGAGGGAACTAGAAAAGAGAGAAAGCAAAACCAATGTTTGGTAGGCACATTGACAAAAAAAACAATTAGGGGGAAATCTCCTTTGGAGTAAGAGTGTCCATTTAAAATAAATGGGTTCAACCCCCTTCAGTTCAATCAATTGCACCCCAAAGTTCATTCTGGATCTTCTTGATGCAGAGTAGGTTTCTGCAGGCACCTTTCTCCAAATAGTTCATTTTCTGGATTCAAAGAGTTAACAAACTTTTTTTCCTGAAATTTTTCTCAAGCAAAAATTTTAAATTGTGGATTTTATGAAAATATATACAATCCTCCCTGAGGAGGGTGTTGACCAACACCTGGATCAACTCAGAATATATGGCTGAGTTATGGGGTATATAAGTCAATTATCAAAAGATAAATCAAAACCATAAAAATAAATAGAAGAAAAAATTAAATTTTGGGAGAAAGAAAAAATTCAAAATCAGAATCAAAATATCAAAAATCTATGTATATAAACATTTCTGAGTAAACAAGAATAAATTCATAACAGACCCTTGTATTAGGGTCCAATTGAATAAATTCATAACAGGCCCTTATATTAGGGTCCAATTAAATTTTTGTTCTCTTTTCCTTTTACCCCCAAATTATTGTAATTTATAAGTTGGGTATGGTTACAAGATCCATTGGGGAGACTAGTCTTCCAAAGAATCTCGGGAGGATTGCATAATTTGAATCTGTTACTCGAAAAACTACTATCCCCAGCTAAACTATGATCCACAGCACCCTACTCCCTTTCTGTTGTTACATGCTGATGTAGACATGAGATTAAATTGGTGGAATTCCATCTCTCAGCCTCTTTTTCCTTCCTGTGGTGGCTTCAGTGGAGAGGGGATTTTTGAGCAGGTAGAAAATTTAGTCACATGGTTCTATTTTGTCAGATAATAAACTTTATAAAATAATACTTGAAGTATTAGATATTAATTTTAAATCCTACATGCTTCTTTCACCACCTTTGTAAAGAAAAGAGCAAAAAAAAAAGAGAACAGGTACAAGAGGGCATGAGAGAAGAATTATGTTATACCTCCTTTCCCTATCTTGACTTCTTGCTGAAAATTCCAGCCCTTTGGATGTCCTCTTTTCTTGATTGGTTGGCTTCTCTGCCACAAATCTCTCTGCACTCCAATCCATCCTCCACATACCTGCCAAAATAATCTTCCTGAAGTTCAGGTCCGATCCCATTACCACTTCTACTCAATAAACTCCTATGGTTTTCTTTTACCTCCAGAATAAAGTAAAAAATCTTTTGTTTGGCATTCATAGCCTTTCCTATGCTGCCCCACCTCCCCTTCTCAGTTTTCTTACACCTTACACACTACCATATATATGCTTCAGTTCATTGATTTTTTTTTCTCACCCAAGAAACTCTGCCTCCCAACTCCAGAAATTTTCATTGGCTGTTCTCCATGCCTGGAATTATCTCCTTTCTCCTCTCTACCTTCTGACTTCCCTAGCTTCCTTTAAGTGATAGTTAAAAATATCCTCTTCTGTAAGAAGTTCTTCTCTTCTTCCCTGTTTTCTTCCCTCAGTTGATTATTCCTAAGGTATCCTATTTAGAGAGATACATAGATACATCTGGTTTGTATGTAATTATTTGCATGTTATATCCCAAGGAGATTGTGAGCTCCTTAAGACCAGAAATGGTTTCTTGCCTTTCTTTATTGCCCCAACACTTTACCCAGGCCTGGCACATAATAGGTAGATAAATGGTTTTTGACTGACATAAACCCACTTATAAAACAAAATAGAAATAGTTTAGAAAAGTTCAGAAAGGAATATGTAACAATATGTTGTCTATAACAAACTCACTTGGAAGCAAAGATTCTCTGAACTATCAAAAGCTAGAGCAGAATGGATTATGCCTCAGGTGAACCCCAAAAACTGGTGTAGCAGTCATCATTAAAAGTTGACATAACTAAGTCAAATTTACAAAAAATCAAGCCATTCCCCAATTGACAAATGGTCAGGGGACATAAATAGGCAGTTTTCAAACAAAGAAATCAAAATTATCAATAATCACATGAAAAAGTGTTCTAAATCCCTCCTGATTAGAGAAATGCAAACCAAAACAACTCTGAGGTACCACCTCACAAGTAGCAGAGTGGCCAATATGGCAGTAAAAGAAAATAATAAATATTGGAGGGGTTGTGGCAACATGGGGACACATGCATTGCTGGTAGAGTTGTAAATTGATCCAACTATTCTGGAGGGCAATTTGGAACTATGCCCAAAGGGCTTTAAATGACTTCCTGCCCTTTGAATCCAGCCATACCATTGCTGGGTTTGTACCCCAAAGAGATAATAAGGAAAAATACATGTACAAAAATATTTATAGCTGTGCTCTGTGGTAGCAAAAAATTGGAAAAAGAAGGGGTGTCTCTCGATTGGAGAATGGCTGAGCAAATTGTGGTATCTGTTGGTGATGGAATATTCTTGTGCTGAAAAGAATAATGAACTGGAGGAATTCCATGTGAACTGGAAAGAACTCCTGGAACTGATGCAAAGTGAAAGGAGCAGAACCAGGAGAACATTGTACACAGAGACTGATACACTGTGGCACAATGGAATGTAACGGGCTTCTCTACCAGCAGCAATGTAATGATCCACAACAATCCAGAGAAACTTTTGAGAAAGAACTCTATCCACATCTGGAGAAAGAATTGTGGGAATATACATGCAGAAGAAAAACACACAATCGATCACGTGATTCGATGGAGATATGACTAAGATTTTGTCATTAAATGATCACTCTATTACAAATATGAATAATTTGGAAATAGGTTTTGAACAATGCTACATGTTTATAACCCAGTGGAATTGCTTGTCAGCTACAGAAGGGGAGAGGGAAGAGGGATGGGAAAGAACATGAATCACAGAAACATGGAAAAGTCTTCTTAATTAATTAATTTTTAAAAAGAAAGAAAATGTGAATATGGCCTAGCTGTACCAGATTTAAAACTGTATTATAAAGTAATAATCAAAGCATTCTGGCACTGGCTAAGAAGCAGAGCAGTGAATTAGAGGAATAGATTAGATACTGAACACACAGCAGTAAATGACCATAGTAATTTATTTTTTTACTTTTAACTTCTTAGAATCAAAACTAAGTATCACTTCTAAGGCAAAAGATTAGTTAAAGGCTAACCAAGTCGAGAAAGTAACTGACCCAGGTTTATCCAGCTAGGAAGTACCTAAAGCCACATTTGAACCCAGACTTCCCATCTCTACAGTTGGCTCTCCAAATAACCATAATAAACTAGTGTTTGATAAATCCAAAGAAACAAGCTTTTGGGACAAGAACTCACAGTTTGACCACTTCTACCACATGCCAATATAAAATAAAAATGAATATGTGATTTAGACATAAAGGGTGAAACCATGGGCATATTTAGGGAATCAGGGAATAGTTTACCAATCAGATATTGGATAAGAAAAGAATTTATGATCAAACAATAGATAGAGAGCATTATGAGCTATAAAAGAGATAATTTTGGTTATATTAAATTTGAAGAGATTTGCACAAACAAAATCAAAGACACCAAGATTAGAAGGGAAGCAGAAAGCTGGGAGGTATCTCTGATAAAGGTCTCATTTCTCAAGCAGAGAACTGAGATATATTCACTTTGAAGTGAAGGGAGCAGCACCAGGAGAGCAGTACACAGCAACAGCCACATTATCTGAAGGTCTTCACTCTTCTCAGCAATACAGTGATCCAAGGCAAGGCCAAAGAACCCCTGATGAAAAATGCTGTCCACATCCAGAGAAAGAACTGAGGGAGTCTGAATGCAGAAGAAAGTACCCTATTTTCCACTGTGTTTTCTTCCTGGGTTCTTTTTTATGAATCTTCTTCCAGATCAATAGCATAGATATAACCTAGATCAAGTCCTTTATGGACTCAGGGAGGAGAAAGGGAAAGGAGGGAGGAAGACAATTTGGGACTTAAAATTAAAATTAAAAACCTAGAAAATGAATGTTAATTTTGTTATGAATGTTAAACTGAATGAATGTTTAAAATTGCCGTTCCATATAATTGGAAAGAAGAAAATATTCTATGAAAAAACTGACTTCAATTACTTGCTCATTTACTTAGCTGTGTGACCCTGGGCTCGAGTCATTTTAACCTTTCCCTGCCTCGGTTTCCTCATCTGTAAAATGGGAATAATAATAGCCTCTATTTCCCAGGATCAAATAAGAGCCGGTTTGGAAAGTGTTTTGCAAATCTTAAGACGCTCAAAGAAACGCTTGCCGTTTCAGCTGGTGCTCAAAATGAGGTGAGGTGAGATGATTTACTGATTGAGCCTCTGGATTCCTTCAGGGTCCAGCACAGGACCTGGCACCGAGCAGGTGCGCAAGACAAGCTCCCCGTCCCGGATCCTTGGGTCCATTTCTTTAGCTCCCTACGGGAGGAAGGGAATTATTGCTGGAAGAAAGCTGGCAGGGGCTCTGAAGATGCTCACGGGAAATCCCCTGGTTTGACCAAGGGGGCTCGCGAGGCGAAGGGACTTGGCCAGAAAAGCGAGCCCAGGGATTCTGGACGATCCTGATCTTCCGGGCCCATCACTTTCCTCTTCCTTCCTTGCTCCCGTGAAGTCCAGCAGTAAAGTCCCAGCAGGTGCTCAATACCTGCGCAGATACCTGGTTAAGAGAGAAGAAGCGGAGAGGGAACAGCGGGGTAGCCCCCACTTGCCCCAACCCCCAACCGGGTGACGTCATCCCCTGGGCTGCAGCCCCGCCCCTTTCCCGGAGCCCAGTCGGACCTGGGGACGCAGGCGCAGAACGGAAAGGGGGTGTGGCGCGCCCCCCAGTTTGGATGGGGCTGCTTTGTCCCCTTGGGGGAGGGGGAAGGAGAGAACGAGCGTGCGCGCGCGCGCCGGCCCGTGTTGCCCTGGCTCCCCAGATCAGTGTCAGCTCGAGGAAGCACAACAGCTTTACTGCATGCCGGAGAGGCTGCCCAGGTATGGGGGCGGGGGGAGCCCGGAAGGATGCGGATTCGGGGCCGAGTCAGGGGATGCAAGGAACCGAGGGAGCTCGCCGGGAGTATAGTGAGATTTCAATGATAAAAAAGACTCCCAGGTGCAGAACCTTCCTTTATGCATGCATGTTGCACCTCCTCTGAACCTTCCACTCAGAGGGATCTGCCTAGAACACTAAGGGGCTGGGGGTGGCCCAAGGACCTGGAGAGGGCTGCCGGCCAGTGTAGGGACAGCGGGGGAGCGAGCGTGCAATGCGGAGATGGGGCCCGCTGTCTTAGAGCTGGGGGAAGGCTGGAGATGGGGGCTCGTAACCAAGGGCAACAGATGGGGGGAGGAAAACTGTGTAACCAAGGGCAACAGGTGGGGGCTGGTTTGTAATGAAAGGCGGGGCGGGGGGGAGACACAAGGGGTAGCCAAGGGCAACAGGTGAGCGCTGGTTTGCTATGCGGGTGGGGGAGGGTGGCTGGGTAACCAAGGGAAACTGAAGATGGCCGGCGTGTAACCAAGGGCAACAGGTAAGGGATGGTTTTCCGGGAGGGAGGTGGGGCTGTGACCGAGGACAGCAGGCGAGGGCTGGCCTCTGTGGAAGCCAGGACTGCGGCGAAGGGTGAGTGGGACCCTGGTGCTTCTGACCCTGGTCGCTGGAAGGAGGAGAATGTGTAACTAGGGGGTGGCTACTGTGTACGCCCAGTAATGAGGAGGGGAGGGAAAGGCGGAGTGCTCCGGCTGGGGGTGGGTGCTGGCAGTCCAAGGGCGCTGGTGGAAACTGCAAGTTTCACATGGCAATGTCGCGATTGGTTGCCTGACGCTCCGTCTCCTGGCTACAGGCATTCTGCCAGCCCAGGCCAACTCCTCTCCGCTGCAGACCTCCCGGGCTGCCTTTAAGTCCCAGCTAAAATCCCACCTCCTCCTGGAAGCCTCCCTTAACCCCTGAATGCCAGTGCCTTCCCTTGCTTTTCCTGCATCCAGCCTGTGCACAAATGTGTTTGATCCCCCTTAGAATGTGAGCTCCTGGAAAGCAGGGGCTGTGCTTTTTAGCTTTCTTTGTATCTGCTGGTGCTTAGCACAGGACCTAGCACATAACAGGCGCCTGTTGCAACAATGCTTGTTGATTGACAAAATAGAAATGCCCCTTTCGAAGTCTCTATATAATATATAGAATTTAACTTAGCTCTGCCCCAAGGACACAAAGGTGGGGGAAATCAAATTATAAGAGGACAGCCAGAAAGAGGAGTTGTAGGGAGCAGCTGGGTGGCCCAATGGATTGAGAGCCAGACCTGGAGATATCCTGGGTTCAAATGTGGCCTTAGACACTTCCTGGCTGTGTGACCCTGAGCAAGTCACTTAACTCCCATTCCTTGGCTAGCTCTTACTGCCCTTCTGCTTTGGACCCAATACACAATATCATTCATAAAATGGAAGAAAAGTGTTGGGGGGGGGGGGGAGTTAGAAGAGAAGTTGTAGAAGAACAAGAATGGAATGCAGAAAAGATCATGAAAAATGAGAAGGGGGAGAGATTGGATCTGAGATTTCAATGGTAAAAAAGACTCCAAGGTGCAGAACATACTTTATGCATGCATGTTGCTCCTTCTCTGAACCTCCCACTTTTAGTGATCTGTCTAGAACACTAAGGTTAAGTGACTTGCTGGCATAGCTAGGATGTGTGTAAGAGGCAGGATTTGAACCCAAATCTTCTGGCTTTGTGTCTATTTTAGAAAAAATAGATTTAGAGTAAGAAACAGTCTTTAAGATCACTTCCTCCCTCATTTTGGAGATGAGGAAACATCTGCTGCAGTGAAGATCAAATAAAAGAAGGCAGAGCTCCAAGGGGCTGGGCTGATGATGGTGATATGGACTTATTTCTTGTTCATCTATATATCCTTCAAATTGGCCTTTTCCACAGCCTTTCAATGAATGAATTCCTGATCCAACTGGGAGTCCCTTCCTGTCTCCAGACCACTGTCATGGCCCCCTTATCCCTGAATCACAGAATTTTACCTTCCTATAGCCAACCCTGGTACTAAGACTTGAACACAGTACTCTAGTGAAGTCTGACTCCAGCAGGGTACTTGGGGACAAAAAAGGCAATAAAACAAAAATTTTTTTAAAAAGATCTTTCAGGCAACCCTGAGTTCTCTCTCTTTGAATGTGCATAGTATTTTTCCTTCAGAGTTCTTTGGAATTGTTGTAAATTATATGGATTAAAAGAGCTAAATTTTTCATAATGGATCATCCTTACAATATTGCTGTTACCATACGTTCTCCTAGTTCTGCTCACTTCAATTTGTAGCAGTTCATGTACATCTTCCAAGGTTTTGCTGGAACCATCTCCCTAGCCATGTCTTTGAGCACAATAGTACCCCACCACAATCATATACCATAACTTGTTCAGCCATTCCCCAACTGATGGACACCCCTTCAATTTCCAATTCTTTGCCATCACAAAAAGAGCTGCTGTAAATATTTTTAGCACAGATAGGTTCTTTCTCTCTGTCTTTGATACCCTTGGGTAATAGACCTATTAATGATATTGTTGGGTCTAAGGATATATATATATATCTATATATATCTATATATAATTTTATAGCCTTTTGGGCATAGTTACAAATTGTTCTCCAGACTGGTTAAACCAGTTCACAGCTCACAAGAGTACGTTAGTGTCTCTTTTTTTAATTAATTTTTTATTTATTTTTTAAAAGTGAGGATTGATTGAAAACAAGCTCTTGTTGTTCATAATTTTTTTCATTTTTTCATAATTTATTTGTTGGTTGGTTACATTAAAATTCTCAGGTTTCTTTCTCCTTCCCTCCCCTCCCCTTACTAGAGAAAGCATCGTCTGACAAAAAAAAAAGAAAAAATATATATATATATAAGGGTGCAGCTAGGTAGTTCAGTAGATAGAGAGCCAGGACTGAAATCAGAAAGTCCTGGGTTCAGATCTGACCTCAGACACTTTCTAGCTGTTTGACCTTGGACAAAGTCACTTAACCCCTATTGCCTAGCCTTTACCACTCTTCTGCCTTGGAACTGATACTTAGTATTGATTCAAAGTCAGAAGGTAAGTGTTTGTATGCATATATATTTTGTATATATATATATATGTATATATATGTATGCATGTATGAAGAATTTCTATTTTTTCACATCCCCTCCAACATTTGTCATTTTCCATTTCTGTCATGTCGACAAATCTTATAGGTACCTCAGATTTGTTTTAATGTGCATTTCTCTAATCAGTGATTTAGAGCATTTTTTCATATGACTATTGATATATGAAAACTGCTTGCTCTTATCCTTTGATTATATCAATTGAGAAACAGCTTTTATTTTTATAAATTTGGCTTAAGTTCCATATATATTTGAGGAATAAGGCCTTTATCAGAGAAAATTACTATAAATTTTATTTCCTGGTTTCTTCTTTTCCTTCTAGTTTTGACTGCATTGGTTTTGTTTGTGCAAAACCTTTTTTATTTCGTGTAATTAAAATGACCCATTTTGCTTCTTTTTTAGATAGGATAGACAGATCCTTTCTATCTCTTGTTTGGTCACAAACTCTTCCCTTATGCATAGATATAATAGGTAATTTTTCCTATGATCCTCTAATTTAATTATGATATCACCTGTAAACGCCAAAACTGTAAGGATAATTTTAGTGTTTTGACTTGAAATCTAAATAAGTGGTCGCCATGGGAAATTCCTAAATATGAAAATACCCAAGTCAGCTGGGGATTTATGGAGATTTTAATTAATAATAAGAAAAGGAATTAAGGGAAGGAGAGAGAGAGAGAGAGAGAGAGAGAGAGAGAGAGAGAGAGAGAGAGAGAGAGAGAGAGAGAATTAATCTAAACTGCTCTGGCTCAAGCTGAGCCAAGCAATAGTTAAAGGCCTTGGCCAAAGTGGCCTCCCTGAGCCTAAGGGAGAGGGAGTCAGTCTTATTACTCACCACATGACCATCTCCAAGCAAGCTCCAGTCCTTCACTGAATCTCCTGAACTGAGTTCAGAATCTAACTCAAATCAACTCAATTGTCCAACTGACTTTTTACTCCTTCCTTTTAAAGAAATTTTCTCTTATGTTACCTCCCCTAAATTTTCACATCTACCAATCACAGTAGACGCTTTTTTCCAGGACTGCCCATTCTTAGTTCTCATCTTCTTTGGTTCTCACCTTCTCTGGTTAGATTATATCTTCCGATGTACTTCACACCTCTTTGTTAAGCCTGTCTTTTGTTAGTTACTTGACCTTTTTAGGTACTAATTTAACTTTTACAGGTACTTAACATCTTTTTTGTATTAGATCTAAAAACAGACCTAGCTTAAGGTTCTAGCTTTACTATAAAGTATGAGTTGGGGACTTTCATTGTTCAATCAGGAGTTTACAACTTTATCTTCCCCTAAGGCACTATCTGAGTAGGGTGGAATAATTTTAAAAGTTCCCAATACATTCCTGATTCTTGTTAGACCAAGTATCTTCATTGTTACAATAAGGGAATAGTTTAAATCAAATCTTCTAAAGTAGAGTCTGAGTAGTTTTTAAGATTCACATACCCTTTATGTCCAAATCATGTTCCCATTTTGACTATATCTTGGTATATGGTGTGAGATGTTGGTCTATCCATAGTTTCTGCCATTCTACTTTACAGTTTTCCCAGCAGTTTTTTCTCAAACAATGAGTTCTTGACCTAAAGGTTGGATCTTTGGATTTATCAAACAATAGATTACTGTGGCCATTGTGTACTTAATCTATTCCACACTGATCCTCTACTCTATTTCTTATTAGGTATCAGATTGTTTTAATGATTATTGTTTTGTAATATAGTTTGAAATCTGGTACCATTAGACCACCTCCCTTCCCTTTTTTTTTTTAACCTATTCCCTTGATATGCTTGGTCTTTTGTTCTTCCACTTAAATTTGATGTTATTTTTTTCAGCTCTACAAAGTAAATTGTTGGTAGTTTGATTAGTGTGGCTTTAAATAAGCAAATTAAGTAGAATTGTCCTTTTTATTATACTGACTCTGCCTACCTATGAGCAATTAATATTTCTCCAGTTGTTTAGATCTGATTTATTTGTGTGAAAAATGTTTTGTAATTGTGTTGATTTTCTCCTGTGTGTCTTGGCAGTTAGACTCCTAAATGTTTTACATGGTCTTCAGTTATTTTTAAATAAAATTTCTCCTTCTCTTCCTTCTGGGACACTATTGATTTATGTGAGTTTATTTTATACCCTGCAATATAGCTAACATTTTTAATTGTTTCAACTAAAATTTTTAGTTGATCTCTAGAGTTCTCTAATTATGTTATCTGCAAAGAGAGACAATTTTGTTTCCTTGTTTCCTTTTGTTATTATTCCTTCCATTTCATTTTCTCCTCTTATGGTTATAAAAGCTAGCATTTCTAGTAAAACATTGAATAGTCATGGCAATAATGGGCATCCTTGCTTCTCCTCTAAACCCAGTGAGAAGACTTCTAACTTGTCCCTGTTGCAGAGAATGCATGCTCTTGGTTTCAGAGAAATACTACTTATCATTTAAAGAAAAGCTCCATCTATTCCTGTACTCTCTAGGACTTTTAAATAAAATGAATCTTGTATTTTGTCAAAAGCTTGTTCTGCATCTGCTGATCGAATCATATGATTTCTTGTTTTTGTTATTGATATAGACAGACTGATAATTTTCCTAATAATGAACCAGCTCTGCATTTCTAGTATAAATCCCAACTGGCCATAATGTATTTTCTTTGTGATATATTGCTGTTTCTTCTTGCTAGTATTTAATTTAAAATGTTTTCATCGATATTCATCAGGAAATTGGTCTCTAGTTTTCCTTTCTCTATTTTTGTTTCTCTTGTTTTAGGTATCAAAATTGTGTTTATGTCATAAAAGGAATTTGGTAAGACTCTTACTTATTTTTTCAAATATTTTATATAGTATCAGAATTAATGTTTTGTGTGTTTGTTTGCTTGCTTTAAGAAACTCTTACCTTCCAGTACTGTGTATTGGTTCCAAAGCAAAAGAGTGGTAAGTGATAGACAATGGGGTAAATTAAGTGACTTGCCCAGGGTCACACAGCTAGGAAATAACTGAGTTCAAACTTGAACCCAGGACCTCCATATTTAAGGCCTGGCTCTATATCCACTGAGCCACCTAGCTGCCCCTGAAATTAATTGTTCTTTAGATATTTGGTAGAATTCATTTGTGAATCCATCTGGCCCTGGAGATATTTTTTCCCTTAGGGAGCTCATTTATGGCTTGTTCAGTTTCATTTTCTAAAATAATTAATTCTGTTCATAGTTTTCCTGATATTAAATCATCCCTGCATACATGATTAAATCTGGCTAACATTTTACTTAGGATTTTTACATCTATATTCATTACTGAAATTGACCTATAATTTTCATTCTCTGTTTTTGCCCTTCCTGGTTTAGGTTTCAGCACCATAAAAGGACTTTGGCAGGACTCTTTCTTTGCCAATTGTTCTAAATTATTTAATATTGAAATTAAATGATCTTATATGTTGATAGTCATGTGTAAATCCATCTGGTCCTGATGGGTTTTTTTTTAGAAAGTTCATTTATAACCTGTTCAATTTTTTTTGTCTAAAATAGGTTTATTTAAACATTCTATTTCCTCCTCTTAGTCTAGGCAGTTTACATTTTTGTTAAATATTCTTCCATTTCACTTAAATTGTTGTATCTGTTGGTGTATAATTGAGCAAAATAACTCCTAATAATTGCTTTGATTTCATCTTTACTAGTGGGAAATTCACCCTTTTCATTTTTGATGGTAGTGATTTGGTTTTCTTCCCTGTTTTAAAAAAATTCATATTAACGCTTGGTTCATCTTTTATCAATTTTTATTTTATCTTTTTTATTTAAAAAGAGATATCGGGGGGGGGGGGGCAGCTGGGTAGCTCAGTGGATTGAGAACCAGGCCTAGAGACGGGAGGTCCTAGGTTCAAATCTGACCTCAGCCACTTCCTAGCTGTGTGACCCTGGGCAAGTCACTTGACCCCCATTGCCTAGCCCTTACCACTCTTCTGCCTTGGAGCCAATACACAGTATTGACTCCAAGACGGAAGGTAAGGGTTTTAAATAAAAATAAAAAATAAAAAAAAAGAGAGAGATCGGGGACAGCTGGGTTACTCAGTGGATTGAGAGCCAGGCCTAGAGTTGGAAGGTTCTGGGTTCAAATTTGGCCTCAGACACTTCTCAGCTGTGTGACCCTGGGCAAGTCACTTGACCCCCATTGCCTAGCCCTTACCACTCTTCTGCCTTGGAACCAATACACAGTATTGATTCCAAGACAGAAGGAAAGGGTTTTTATAAAAAAAATAAGAATAAAAAGAGATATATCAAAGCCTGATAATTCTTAATCTAGTCACCTTTTTAAGGTCCCTCTTTTATTCCTTCTTTTACCCTCTTATTTCTTAATGTCAGTTTCCTTTATTATTCCCTCCATTACCATCTGATAGGAACCTCAGATTTACTTTACCTTATTTTTCTCCAATTATTTCTGAATTTGAGCATTTTTTCATATGATGTAAATATTTGAGGGTTTTTTTTTCACTTTGAAAACTTCCTGTTAATATCCTTTGACAGTTTGTCTACTGGAAAGTGGCTCTTATTCTTATAAATTCGTATCATCTTGGAAATGAGACTTTCTCAGAGAAAGGTGCTGGAAAGATTTCCCCCTGTTTGCTTGTTTCCCTTCTAATGTTAGCTTCATTGGTTTTGTGTAAAAAAATTCTTATTTTAGTGTAATCAAAATTATCCATTTTCTCTTCTTTGATCTCAATTCCTTGTTTGGTCATGAAGTCTTCTCCTATTCATAGATCAGTCAGTAACTTCTTCCTTACTTCTCTAATTTGTTCATGATTATATCCTTTATGTCTAAAACATGAACTCATTTGAGCTTCTCTCAATATACAACACAAGCTATTGTCTATACCTAGTTTCTGCCAGACTGTTTTCTAGTTTTCCTGGCCATTTTTGTCAAATACTGAGTTTTTAACCATCAAGTGCTGAATTATTTGAATTATTAAATACTAGCCTACCTGTTTATTTTCTTGTGTATGTTGTATACCTAATCTAATGTTCACTAATCAACTTCTCTCTTTGTTCACTAGTTCCAAATCATTTTGATGATTGCTACTTTTTACAGTACTTTGAAATCTAGTCCTCCTAGGACTCCTTCCTTCCTACATTTTTCATTATTTTCTTTGAGATTCTTGATCTTTCGTTTCTCCAGATGAACTTTGTTATTTGCTTTTCTAGCTCTATAAAGTAATCATTTGGTCATTTGATTGGCGTGGCATTGAATAAGTAAATTAATTTAGATAGTGTTGTCATCTTTATTGTGTTGGTTCAGCCTAACCATGAACAATTAATATTTCTTCATTATGTTAACCTTTAATTTCATAAAGAATATTTTCCAATTGAAAATGTCTTGTAGGTAAAGTCTCAAGTGTTTTATACATTTCTGTAATTATTTTAAATCATATTCCATAATTTGTGAAGCCATTCTTCTATTTGTGACCAACAAATTTGTCCTAAGTTCTTTGCTGCTATAAAAAGAACTACTATCATTATTTCTGTACATTTGAATCCTTTGCCTCTTTCTTTGATTTCTATGGGATAAAGCCTAGTGGTAATATTAGTAAATCAAATGATATAGATGGGTAGAGTTTAATGCCTTTTCAGGCTTGATGTTTTTATTTTTGTTTTCTGGATTGTTGTCCAGAATAACTAGACCCTATCGTATCTCCACAGTCATAGTGTATGATGGGGCTTATTTTTCTTCAGCCCTTCCAACAACTGCCATTTTCTTTTTGTCACCTTAGTCCATCAGGCAGATGGGAGGTAGACCTCAAAGTCAAACTGACTTCCACACAAGTGCTCAAAATTGTCCAATTCTGACAAAGCTCTTCCTTGGATGAAAAATGTTCAGTGGCTTCCCAGTGCCTCTAGGTTATAACACAGACTCATTGGCCTGGCTTTTAATTCCCTCTTCAATATGGTAGATACCTCCCTTTGCTTATTCCATGTACCATTTACCTTTGTATTCTCCAGATATTCACCCAATTGGGCTCCTGATTATTCCCAGTACTCAGTATCCCTCCTCCATGCCCTCATACACCCTGTTTCCCTCCCTTGGAATGCTCTCTCTCTTCAAATCCTTCCAGATTTTTTAGTTGTCCTTGAAGGTGCCATCCAGGTACTGCCTCCTCTATGAAGGCTTCCTGGCTCCTCCAGTTGTCATTGCTCTCTTCTATACCAAGTCACCTTCTTTTTACAAAATTCTTGTGTACATGCAGGGTCATTCTCTTCCTTTCTCCTCCTCTCCACCCTACCCCCATGGAATGGAAGCTCCCTGTGGGCAAGAAATGCTTTTGTGGATGGTTTGATGAATGGTTATGGAAGTTAAATGATTTTGCTTTCCTCCCCAGCCTCCAGATCTGCAGGAAAGTAAAGATAAGACTGTGAGAGAAGATGTCCATCTAAGAAGTCATCCCTTTTCCTGAAGGCCTTTCCTCTAGCTGGCTGTGTGTGAGTGATGCTGATTATCCCGCCACTGGAGAAAGGAGAACACTGAGACAATGGCAAGTAAGAGTGTACCCAGGATGAAGACCCACAAGGAGAAAGGTGAGAATACTAGAAGGTCTGGTCTTCACAGGGCTGGAGAGAGGAGAGAAACTCCCATCTCATGTCAGGGAGTTTCCTTCCCTCACCAGCATGATCATCTTCTTCTAGGGATCCAGTCTCCTTCCTAAAGAGTGGTACCATAATGATGGAGCATCTCTACCAAGATGATGCTGGCTTCCCTCGTGAGCCCTGTGCAACCTTCTAGTGAGAAGGTCTTTGGGCTGCCAAATCTCACTGTTGGCTTCTAAAGAAACAGCCATCTAGTAAAATGCTAGAGTACTAAACCTGGAGTCTGAGAGAGCTGAGTTCAAATACAGCCTCAGATATTTAGAAGTTATATGACATTGGGAAAGACACTTAACCTTTCTGTCTTAGCTTCCTCATATGTAAAATGGGGATAATAATAGCATCTACCACTCTAAACAATCACCCTAGTGCAATTATCAATAATATGGAAATAGGTCTTGATCAATGATACATGTAAAACTCAGTGGAATTGCATGTTGGCTTCAGGGAGGAGGGGGAGGGAAAGAACATGAATCATGTAACCATGGAAAAATATTCTAAATTAATTAATTAAATAAAAATTTCAATTGAAAAAAATAATAGCATCTACCTCCCAGAGTTATGATATTTGTAAAGTGCTTTGTAAACTTTAAAGCATTATTTCAATATTGTTAGTAAAATTTTAATATTATATATAATAACAATTAAATAATTCATTAAAACCATCAGAGTGCCTTCACATGAAATATTTAATGAAAGACTTGGTTGTTCATTCCTATTAAATTGCATCTTAGAATATTCAGTCCATTATTCTGAGGTTGTAAAAAGCAATGTGGTATAGTAGCATGTTTGCTGGATTTCAATTCAGAAGAGACCTGCGTTCAGAACCTTCTTTTGACATTTAATTAACTTGTTCAAGTCATTTAATTTCTTTAACTCTCATTTCATCCTCCCAAAAGTGGATATAATAATAATGATGGTGCCTATCCTCTGGAGCTATTAAAATAAGATGAGATAATGTATGAAAAGTTTTACACACCAGTAAGTGCTAATAAGGGGCACCTAGATGGCCCAGTGGATAGAATGCTAGACATGGAATTAAGAGGACTTGAGTTCAAATCCAACTTCAGACACTTCCTAGCTGTGCAACCCAACCCTGGCCAAGTCACTTAACCCTGTTTGGCGAGCCCTTCTAGCTCTTAGAACCAATATATAGTATCAATTTTAAGATAGATGGTAAGCGTTTAAGAATAAATAAATATTTACTATATATGAATACAGCTATATACACATATCTGTGTATATGAATGTATATGGATATATATATATATATATACACAATTAGGGAATGGCTAAAAAAGTCATGGCACAAGAGTATAGTGGAGTCATCATACAGAGAAGCACAAAAACACAAAAATTGATACAAAGAGAAGAAAATAGAGCCAAGGAAACAAGATACCCATAGACTCCAACAATGTAAACCCAAAGGATGACCAAACAGTCCAAGGTGAATCACAAAATGACAAAGAATAAATCTGGTGCCAAAGCAGAAATTGGAGAAGACCACCCTCCCTAACACATTTGCAAAGGCAAGAGGTCCTCTGGGATGAAACACTGTAGATCTTTTCATACTTTTTTGATGTCATGATCAGTTTTGCTGATTTTTTTCTGTTGTTTTTTTTCTTAAAATAATTCTTATATGAGATGGCTCTCTGGGAGAGAGGAGGGAGAAAGAAAGGGGATACCAAGAGAAATGTAGATGACATAAAAATATCAATTAAAAAATTTTAAGAGTTGAATTGCTCTGCTTTCTCTCTATTGTCAATTCCCATTCCATTCGCTCCTAGTGGTGATGTTGTCTCCTCTGGGAGCCAGTCTTTTTCCAAAGATGTCTATTGTTGTCTGTTCTTTTTGAAGTCATGACCCTTTTGGGGGTTTTCTCAGCAAAAATGCTAAAGTAGTTTGCCATTTCCCTCTCCAGCTCATTTTACACATGAGGAAACAGAGGCAAACAGGGTTAAGTTACCTGCCCAGAGTCATACAGCTGTCTAAAACTGGATTTGAACTCAGGAAGATGAGTCTTCCCACTTCCAGGCTGGATTCTCTATGCCCAGTGCCACCTAGGTGCCCTCAAAGATATCTACCAAACCCCTTTTTTTATTCTTTGCTCTCTTTCCCAAAATCACCCCAGTTCTGAGTTTTAGCACTCTTAACACTGTTCTTGCAAGAGCTAGACTACACTATTTCTATTAGGCTGAATAGACAACGGATTCTGAAATTTGGCTATGAATTGGATTTTTCTAAAGAATTCAGCTAACTGGTTTCTGACAAATCTTGAGAATCAGGGCAGAGAATGAAAATATATGTATATAACTAGATCCCAATCAGTGTGAATAATAAATTCTATGAAATGGTTGCATGTAGTCCAATTGGAATTATTCAGTTATAATTTATATTATAAATATAAAATATAAATTATATAAAATATGGTTGCTCTTTCCCACCCAATGGAAATATGCAATGTGGATTCAAATAATGAGTCTGTTTCATGAGATTTCTTATTTTCCCTAATCAGCACCCAGATATATTCATTAAAAGAAGAGAATTTCACATTGAGCATCCCAGGGGACATGAGTTGAGAATTATGCCTGTGTGTCCTGATTGAGCTCCATCCCTTGGAGCCTGCTGTGATCACAGGAATATAATCAAGGTCCTGGGAACTAATGTCCTTCTCTCTAATTATAGATTAGGATTTCAGGTCTGTAAATAAAATTGAATTTGTTTAGCACCCTCCCCTTCCATTTTAGAATCAATATGACATATTGGTTCCAAATCAATAAAGGCTATTGAGGATGAGGTAATGGGGGTTGTTAAGTGATTTACCCAGGGTAAATCCCTCGCCCCTGTCTCCAGGGGAGTCACAGCCAGCCTATGTGTAAGGATTTGTGGTCTGGTGAGTCTATGAGGAGCAAGAGGATCATTCCCCTTATGATCCCTTTTTCTATTCTCAGCTCCATATCCTCAAGACCACCACAAGCAAGAAGATAAAAAGAAAAAAGGTCATAAGAGAAGAGCAGCTGCTGCCATCCAGTTGGCCAGAATTCAGGTGAGTGGGGCTTATTTTCTCTCTTGCTCTTCCCAAGGCATCATTCTGGGCATCGTTCTTGCTTTCCTCTGTCTCTGCTCTTGGCCAAAGTAAGTTTCATCCAGAGCCCTAAGCTACCATTATTCTCCCCCAGAAGACTTGGCTCGAAAATTCTCAGGGTTCCTCAACTATTAGAGCTAGGCAGGCCATGAAAGGTCTTCAAGGCCCCTCTCATTGGACACATGAAGACCCTGAGAGGCACCTAGGAGGCTCCAAGCAAGCCCTTGGCTCTCCCAGTGGTGCCCTTTGAAGGTGAGACTTTTGGAAGACGATACAATGGGCGAACCATCCCAGAGGATACAGTTCTAGACACTCTTCTTACTTTCCATCATCTCTGTGTTTTATATATACAAAAATATCCACTGACAGAGGGGCCAAGGTAGGTGGATCCACAGTTGGGGAATCAGGACCACAACCATTAGAGGCATCTAGATGGCCCATAAGAGCAGAATTGGGAAGACCCAAGCTCAAATCCTGCCTCAGATACATCATCCAGTAATATAAAGACAAATTACAGTGTATAGATAAAGTTAAATTGCATAGGACCCCCCATTAAAAGAGGAGTGGTCTTCTGAACATCTCTTCTCAGGGCAGGTGACCAGAGAAGGTCTTTTTTTAATTAAGAAAGTATATTCTACAAAGTGATGATCAATTCCATATATGGTAAAATCCAAGGTCACTTCTGGTAACCTCAAAACCAACTGAGATGTCATCCCCTCTGGACACCTTCCAGGACACTGGACACATGCACACAGCTCCTCTTGCCAAGGCATTTCAGGGGGTTTTCTTTGTGATTTTGACTCCCACTGTGCTTATTGATGACTGATTCTCATGTATAATTGTCCAATTAATTCATAATTGGGATGGATTGTAATTTAGTATTATAATATTTGCCCTCTAAGAGGATTGATTACATGCAGAAGTTATAGATGCAAAGGTATTACTAAAACAATGAATATTTCCTAATTAAAATAGCTTAACTCAGTTATCTTTTACAAAGATTGATTTGTAGGCAGGGACGGCAGAAGCACTCAGGCTGATTCTGCAATACTACTGCTGGAGAAGGAGCCCGAGCGAGTCAAAAACAGGGAAAGGGCTATTTTTCACTTGAGTTTTTTGGCATTTTTATTTGGAGACTTTGGTTTTATAGGAGGATTCTCTTACAACAGTGACCACTATGGAAGTATGTTTTGCATGATAATACGTGTATAACCCAGATCAAATTGCTTACCATCTCCCAAAGGGGAGAGGGAAGGAGTCGATTTGAATCTTATTGTTTCAGAAAACAGATGCTGAAAATTGTTATTACACATAACTGGGAAACAAAATATTTTTGAAAAATAAAACAGGGAAAAGAGAGATCTGTCCTAAGAGATGCTGTGAAGGCTGAAACAGCAAGATCAGGCAACTGATTAGATGTGGGATGCGGAAGAGGATGGAGTCCAGGATAAAGTGAAGTTACACACCTTGGGATTTGGAGGGATGGGTTTATTTTGTTTATTTTTTGTTTGTTCTTTAAGGATGAGGGAAACTTGGGCATAAAGGTAGTAAGAGAAGGACCCAGTCAATGGGGAGAGATTGAAGATCAGAGCAGGGGGCAAAATAGGGGATATAGTGCATGGACAAAGATGGAAGGGGCTTTGCACTAGCTGGCCCACATGATGGAAAGTTTGCAGTATACTCCTTTACCTCCCCCTCCTAGAACCCATAGTCCCCGCCATGGCTCCCCCAAATGCCACCTTTCATCAGGCCTTTCCTGATTTCTCCAGTTTTTTTCTCTCCCCCTTGCGTAACCCCCACGCCATTATTTCCAATAATTTTATCTAGCTCTTGGATCTTAGTCATCAGGGAGCATGGTATATTCTCACATCTCTCCCTGTCCTCCTTCCAGGAGAAAGTAAGCTCCTTAAGGCAAGAACTGTCCCTCTTTTGAACCCATATGTTCAGTGCCTGACATATAGCCAGTGCTTTATGAGTATCTTATCATTGAGTTGTTGGTGAGAATCAGAGCCAAAAGAGCGGCACCCTCATCATTGGTCCCTTCCCCTTTGAAGGATGGAAGAAGTTGTTGGCTGCTCAACTTTGACAAAGAAGGAGCTTCTTTCTGGCAGGCATCCAGGTGGCTCACTTGCCTTCTTTTGGCAAAAAGCCTTCTCTGTGGTGGCCCCCAGAGTTCTTCCTTTTCACAATGGTGCAACCTATTTTTTCTCCCTCCCACCTCTTGACTTATCCAAGGATCTCCTTTGCCTTTTCAGCATCATTTTCTCCTTTGTTTTCCTATTAAAACCCTACTTCCATCTTCCAAAACTTCATTCTCTAAGCTAATCAAGAGGGTACATGAAGAGCCATTGGGGTACTTGACTCTTTCTTCTAGGAGAGAGAGAGAGAGAGAGAGAGAGAGAGAGAGAGAGAGAGAGAGAGAGAGAGAGAGAGAGAGAGAGAGAGAGAGAGAGAGAGAGAGAGAGAGAGAGAATAAGAGAGAGAAAGAGAGAGAGAGAGAATAAGAGAGAGAGAGAATAAGAGAGAGAGAGAAAGAGAGAGAGAGAGAATAAGAGAGAGAGACAGAGAGACAGAGAGACAGAGAGATCAGGCATTCAGCTCTGGCAGGAACTCAAACAAAGCAGACTCCATGCAAGTCATCGTCAGGTTCTACCTGCTAACGATGAGATTCTCAGTCTTCTTCTCTTCCATCATATTGGTAGATCTGGAAGATGATTTTTGAGACTCGACCACTCTTGTTAACTTCCTTTCTCAGCCTTGGAGTAACCGTGCCCCAGACAGGATTGCCACAAAGGGTTCCGTTTTCAGCAGAAGCATTGACACCTCCCCAATCCCTAGTCTCTACAAATCAGGGCACAAGTTACATTTGGTTGCCCATCTAGACTTGAGAAGGTCTCCATAATGCAGATTAAATTGTAAAATGTGTGCATAATTTTTTCCCAGAGAGCCTGGTGGTTAAACATTTACCAGCCCTCCCCAGTTTTGCTCTATAAACATTGCTTGACCTTAGCAGGAGTGCAGTAGAAAGGAGTAGTCAGTCCTCACCTGGCTTCTCTATGGAATAATAAGAACTGGAATTTGGACAGCACCTATGAGGTCTACAGAAATGGTTTGCATCCATTATCTCCACTGAGCCTTACAACACCCCTGGCAAGTATAGTGAGTGTTTTTTAATTAAAGCTACTGAACAAATCCTACTTGTAGTTGAATATGGTTGCTAGTGCCTCTTTGTTATAAGCCATATCTTGTCTCTGTTCATTCCGTATTTCGGAGGCTTCCATGGGGCACTTGTTTTCCTTGGGCATATTTTGGGAGATGAACAGTAAGGCGAAGCTCACTCGGTAAAATAAAGCTCTCGTCACACTGGCCCAAAGGGATGCCCCTTATCGACGTGTTCTCAATGACTTCTTGACGTGGATAACTCAGAAGCCCTCCTCACTGGTGGGATGCTTCCCTCTCCCTCCTGACGATTGTCTCCACCGAGGCTCCCAAGAGATCAGGAATGTGCTCCATGTTTCAGGGACTGGTGACCTTCAAAGATGTGTCTGTGGACTTCTCCCGATCCGAGTGGAAACACCTCGTACCTGCCCAGAAGGCTCTGTACCGGGATGTGATGCTGGAGAACTATAAGAACCTGGTGTCGCTGGGTAAGATCAGCTTTCTCCTGGGATTCTGGAATTTCTGTCCTACTTTCTCCTCGTTTCCTAAGGGCTGGGGTTGGGGACTGAGGGAGAGGGAGAAGGGCTGAGTCTTGGCTTTGTGTGCAGGGTGAATCAAGAATCTATATAATGGAGGTCAGTAGAGGCAGGAGGTCCTGGGTTCCAATTTGACCTCTGATGCTTCCTAGCTGTGTGATCCTGGACAAGTCACTCTTTGCCTAGCCTTTACCACTCTTTTTACCTCGGAACTAATATATAGTATTGCTTCTGAGATGGAAGATAACGGTTCAAAAAGAAACAAAGAAACTTTAAAATTCCCCCGTCTCAGGAGAGTGGGTTAAAATGAACCAGTTTTCCTTCAGCCCCAATCAACTTGGTGACCCATCCCCTCTCCCCAACCCCATTTTCTGGGAATATACTCTGGAGTTTTCTTCAGGTCTGGTCCTTTGTGTAGCTCCTTGGAGCTTCCTGTTGTGCCCTCAAGTCCTCATTTTACTACAGAAAAATAAAAGACAGGCTCTCTTTCTCTATAACCTTTCTACTGATTTCCCTGCTAACAGGGCTTCAAACTATTAAGCCAGATGTGATCTCCCGGCTGGAGCAAGGGGAAGTACCATGGATTCCAACAAGCCATGTCCCAAAAGGTGGGTGAATGAGTGAGAACAGGCAAGCACTTTGCATATTCCTTCACCCAGCAATATCATTGAGTTAGAACCCAAAAAGATCAAAGGAAAAGGACCTGTTTGTACACAAATATTGATTGTAGCTCTTTTCATGGTGGCAAGAATTGGAAATTGATGATTGATCACCTGGTTTAATGGGGATACAACTGGGGATCTAGACTCTTAAGTGAACACTATCGCAAATATTAATAATATGGAAATAGGTCTGGATCAATGACACGTGTAAAACCCAGTGGAATTGCTCATTGGCTATGGGAGGAGGGGAGGGAAAGAACATGAATCATGGAACCATGGGGAAAATATTCTAAATTAATTAAATAAATAAATATTTAAAAAAGAATTGGAAATTGAGGGGATGCCCATCTATTGGGACAAGTTGTATTCATATATGATGGTGATGGAATACTGCTGTTCTGTAAAAAACGTTTGTGGGGAGGTTTCAGAAAAACCAGAAGAGCTATATGAGCTGATGCAAAGTAAAGTGAGTAGAATCCAGAGATCTTTGTACAGAGTAACGGCAGTGTTATAATGATGAATGACTATGAAAGACTTAGCTATTCTGATCAATACAGCAATCCTAGAAAATTCCAAAGAACTCATGCTGTCCACCTCCAGAGAGAGAACTGATGAACTCTATCTATTTTGGACAAGGCTCCTAAAATGGATAATGGGGGATGCTATTTAGTTTTACCTAGATTTTAACATAACATAGCATTTGATGAAGTATCTAGGTGGTGGTCCAATCAAGTGGGCAAAGGGCTGATTGAAAGACCAAAATCCACGAGAGTCTCTCCCTCTGACTTCCCTGACAAAATCCTATTCTTCATCCCCATCATGACCCTTCAGTTCTCTCCCAGATCATTTCCCCAACACTAATGACTTTGTCCTTTTTCCCATCTTGATTCCTGGATGAACCAATTAAAATCTACACTGTCTTTGTCCCTTGAATTCCTAGTAGAGAAGGAGAGATGGAAGATTAGAAATGGGAGGATGCTTTCATATAAAATCTGCACTCAGATTATTGGGTTAGGGTAATATCCTGCAAATGCCTTCTTAAAGAGTTTTGAAATTGTCATATAACATGAGAAAAGGAGGGCCTTAATTGGGAGCTGGAAAATGCTATGATGGAATGGACATCACAGGAAGAAAAATCTGGCATCTGAGTGCAGAGGAAGGGAATAATCTTGGGCAGGGTACTAGTTTGTTCCCTGGTTCAAAATGATGGCCAGATTTCTTTCTTTTTTTGTTCCATTTTATGACACTTCATCCAGAGTATCTTCAGTTTGCTTCAGTAAACAGTTATTAGGTGCTTACTATGTCCCAGGCATTGTGCTAAGTGCCTCTTATATATAATATATATATTATTATATATATATGTATATATATATAATAATATATATATATATAATATATATATTATATAATAAAGAGAGCCTCTAGCCTTGAGGAGCTCACAATCTAATAGGTCTTTAATATCCAGAATAAATCTATTTCCTCATTCGGTAAATGTAGACATTTTCCCCAACATAGCAAATGATGATTTGTTAATAATATCTACAAGTACTTGCAGGAAGCAGGAAATTAATTCATTTATTCCCAGACACTTAGATGCTGCTGCTACTATCTGCTCATGTATGTAACTTTTCTTAAAAATGTGTTTAATTAATTAATTTAGAATATTTTTCCATGGTTACATGATTTACGTTCTTTTCCTTCCTCTCCTCCCTCCTCCATACCTCCTTCCCCCTCCCATAGCCAATAAACAGTTCCACTGGGTTTTACATGTTTCATTGATCAAGACCTATTTCCATATTATTAATATTTGCAATTGTTAAATTTAAATCAAAGTCCAATAATTCCACGTATTATGTTTTATAAGATTTATTAGTAATCCCTTGAAAGTAGAAGAAATAAAAAATAGAAGTACAGAGTTTAAGTATGACCATGTGAGCAAACTTTTCCTGCCAAGCTCTCCCCCCACCACAGCCTCCACAGCCTCATTCTGGGAAGAAGAGAGAGAGGAGCTACACCCACACCTTTATCTTGAAAGTGTAAGCATATAACGTGAGAATGAAAATGGGAAGCTGGGAAAGAGAGTTCTGGGGAGAAAATTCTAATCACACACAATAGAGTGATCATTTAAAGTCTATATCCCCAATCATATCCCCATTGACCCATGTGATCAAGCAAATGTTTTTCTTCTGTGTTTCTACTCCCACAGTTCTTTCTCTGGATTTGGATAGCATTCTTTCTCATAAGTCCCTCAGAATTGTCCTGTATTGTTGCATTGCTGCTAGTAGAGAAGTCCATTACATTGGATTGTGCCACAGTGTATCAGTTGCTGTGTACAATGTTCCCCTGGTTCTGCTCCTTTCACTCTGCATCAATTCCTGGTGGTCTTTCCAGTTCACATGGAATTCCTCCAGTTCATCATTCCTTTCAGCACAATAGTATTCCATCACCAACAGGTGCCACAATTTGTTCAGCCATTCCCCAATTGAAGGGCATCCCCTCATTTTCCAATTTTTGCCACCACAAAGAGCGTAGCTATGAATATTCTTGTACAGGTGTTTTCCTTTATTATCTCTGGGGTACAAACCCAGCAGTGCTATGGCTGGATCAAAGGGCAGACAGTCTTTTTACCCTTTATACCCTTATACCCTTTGGGCATAGTTCCAAATTGCTTTCCAGAATGGTTGGATCAATTCACAACTCCACCAGCAATGCATTAGTGTCCCAATTTTGCCCCATCCCCTCCAACATTTATTAATTTCCTTTGCTGTCATATTGGCCAACCTGCTAGGTTTGAGGTGGTACCTCAGAGTTGTTTTAATTTGTATTTCTCTAATTATAAGAGATTTAGAACACTTTTTCATGTGCTTATTTATAGTTTTGATTTCTTTATCTGAAAATAATGGCTTGATTTTTTGTACAAATGATTTAGCTCCTTATAAATCTGAGTGATTAGGTCTTTGTCAGAGGTTTTTGTTATAAAGATTTTTTTCTCAATTTGTTGCTTCCCTTCTAATTTTGGTTTTGTTTGTACAAAAACTTTAATTTAATATAATCAAAATTATTCATTTTATATTTTGTGATATTCTCTGTCTCTTGCTTGACCTTAAATTATTTCCTTTCCCATAGCTCTGATAGGTATACTAGTCTATGTTCACCCAATTTACTTATAGTTTCCTTCTTTATATTTAGGTCATTTACCCATTCTGAATTTATCTTGGTATAGGATATGTAATCCTTCTAATGTTTATCCAGATTGAGCAGCATTTTCCTTAATGAAAGAGATAGATAATACATATACTATGAAGCATTTCCCTTAGCCCACCATAACAAGTAGATATTCATGCTGTTTTTGAATTTTTTTCAGATTCCTCTCATCACAAGACTATCAGTAGAACCAAAAAGTCAGCTCCAAAGCAGGATCTCTCTGTGAGAGAATCCTCTAAGAAAAGAGTGACAAAAGATGACTCGCAAAAGGATTCAAAGCTTAGGAAAGTTTCAGGAGGCAATAGCAAAGCAGAGATTAAGAAAGAAAAGCCAGGAAAACAATCCAAGAATGAAGCACTTAGTCACCAACAAAAGCACCAAGCACCAAAAATCACCAATGAGTCAAAGGCCCATAAATGCAATACATTTGACAGAAAATGCAGCCCAGTTTCAATACCTACTTCACGGCAGTCAGTTCCTACAGCAACAAGTGTCCATAAATGTCATATAGCTAGAGAAAGCTTCTTCAAACAGCTTTCTGAACTAATTAAACATAGCAAAATCTCATTTGGGAAAAATATTTGTAAGTATAATAACAATAAGCAACCTTTTGGTAGCCACACAGAATCTACTAAAAAGCCTGAAAAACGTAATGAAGAGAAACTTGGTAAAGATAAATGTGGGAAGGACAACATGCCCAGGAAACCCCATACTGAACATCAGAAAAGTCACACTAAAAATAAACGCAATAGATGTAACGAATGTGGGAAAACCTTCACACGAAGCACAGGACTTTCTGAACACAAGAAAATTCATAGTGGAGAGAAACCCTTTGTGTGTGATCAGTGTGGGAGAGCCTTCACAGCAAAGGGAAGACTTAATGAACATCAGAAAGTTCACACAGGAAAGAAGCCTTATAAATGTCATGAATGTGGGAAAGCCTTTGCTATAAGAGGGCGGCTTAACGAACACCAGAAAGTTCATACAGGAGAGAAGCCCTATGAGTGTAATGAATGTGGAAAGGCTTTCATCCAGAAGGGTACACTTCTTGAACATCAGAATGTCCACACTGGAGAGAAACCCTATGAATGTAAACAGTGTGGGAAAGCCTTCAGACAGAGGGGACAACTTTATGAACATCAAAAAATTCATACTGGAGAGAAACCTTATAAATGTAATGAATGTGGGAAAGCTTTCTTAGGAAAGGGACGACTCACAGATCATAAGAAAATCCATTTAAGAGAGAAACCCCACACATGTAGTGAATGTGGGAAAGGCTTCGTCCAAAGGTCACACCTTTTTGACCATCAAAAAATTCATACAGGAGAGAAACCTTATAAATGTAATCACTGTGGGAAAGCTTTTATAAAGAAGGCACTACTCATTGGGCATCAGAAAATTCACACTGGAGTGAAACCTTATGAATGTGAATATTGTGGAAAAGCCTTCACACTGAAAGCACGACTGAATGAGCATCTGAAAATTCATACTGGAGAGAGACCTTATGAATGTGATCAGTGTGGGAAAGGCTTCATAGTGAAGGCACGACTTATTGAGCATCTGAAAATTCATACTGGAGAAAAACCTTTTAAGTGTGCTGAATGTGGGAAATCCTTCACACAGAGTGGACAACTTACTGAACATCAGAAAATTCATTCTGGATTAAAGCCTTTCAAATGTAATCACTGTGGGAAAGCCTTCACACATAAAGGACGACTTGGTGAACATCAGAAAATTCATACTGGAGAGAAACCCTTTGAATGTAGTCAGTGTGGCAAAGCCTTCACACAGAGTGGACAACTTAATGAACATAAGAAAATTCATACTGGAGAGAAACCCTTTGAATGTAGTCAGTGTGGCAAAGCCTTTACTCGAAAGGAAAGACTTAGTGAACATCAAAGAATTCATACTGGAGTGATACCCTATGAATGTAGTGAATGTGGGAAAGCCTTTACACGGAAGGAAAGACTAAGTGAACATCAGCGAATTCATACTGGAGCAAAACCCTTTGAATGTAGTGAATGTGGAAAAACCTTCAGTCGTAGGACATCCCTTTTCTATCACCAGAAGACTCATCGTAAATAAAAACGTTACTAATGTGAGAAAATCTTTGGCCATAGGATATCCCATGTCATCAGAGAAGTCTTACTAAAAAAAAAAAAAGGCCTAAGTATAATGAATGTGGGAGATCCCTCAAAACTTAAGAAACATAAAATAAGTTGTAACAGAGAATCTATGAATTAAGACATATGAAATATAATTTTATCATCAAAGAATTCACACTGAAAAGAAACCAAATGGATATAATGGATATGGTAAAGCATTTAGCAACAATTCAAACCTTAAGAGCCATCAAAAAAACTATAATGAAAAGAAATCTATGAATACAGTAAATGAAAGTCATTGGCAACAACTTTAGTGGTAGAAATTATCTGTGAATTCATCCATTCATACAAAAAACGAGTGCTATGAATATGTGATACCCTTCAAACAAATGATGGCTTATTAAATATTAGAAAATTCATGCTGGAGAAAAACCCTATAGACATAATGGTTTCCTAATTTTGTGCTACTCTTGCAACCCTGGTATGAATCCAATTAGAACATAATGAGTAGTTTTTTCAGTATATAGTTACAGCCTCTGTTAAATGTTATTTAATTATTTTGCATCAATATAGTACTTTTTATTTTTCTTTCTCTGCTTAATCCCTTCCTGGTTTGGGTATCAGAACCATTTTTGCTTCATAAAATGAGATTGTTAGAGTGCCTTCTTTATTATTGAGAAAAGTTTTTTAATTGCTCCTTAATTTTTCTTAGAATTTATCTACTATCCATTTGAACCAAGAATTTTCATTTGGTATGTCATTTATGGCTCATTCACCTTCACTTTGTAGGACTGAGTTATCTGGAGTCTCTTTTTTGTTTGTTTTGGTAATGTGATTAATTTATATTTCTGTAGGTGATCCATTTTAATTCTTGATTTTTCCAGCATATTTATTATGTTTGGTTGTTTATGATAATGTTTTATCTGTTCATTATAAATTCACATTGGTTATTCTCATTTTGAACATTTGATTTTCCTCTCTTTTTTGTCAATATATTTAATGGCTTAATTGCTAATATTTGTTCTGATTTGTGATTTCATTAGTATGGGAAACTCCCAATATAAAAACTCTTTCTACCACTGCAAATCAGCAAACTTTCTGTAGATTACAATCTTCAAGTGGCTTAGAGTCTTGAAGAGGTTACATTTCTTGTCCAAGATCATATAAACAGTGTGTACCAGGAGGCAAATGTTGAACCCAGCTCTTCCTGCTCCAGCCTTTTGTTCTAGCTGCATTTTTGGTTCTGTTATTTTTCTTTCATTGGAAAACATCTCTAATTACTTTAGTGCATTCTCATGTGGCATTAAAATTGAGACCTTTCATCATCTTGGTTGTTTTCCTCTACATATTATATTATTTCTTCCTCTTTGCACAGTTACTTACTTTTTAGCATTATTGTAAACCTCTAATACTAATCATTTTTTCTGTATCATCATACATGGCTATTCATTTCTACACTTTTTAGTGTAAGAGTTGTGTCTGGGCACTTTTCTTACTCTTTCCTCTTCTGTCTTCAGATGAACCTCCTTGGTATCAGATAAAGATTTCCCCAAAAATATGTTCTTGAAGACCCTGGTATTAGTCCTTACTAGATGCAGTCAGTCTTTCATTTCTGCATCTTGAATCATGATATCAAAAGTCAAACTCCATTGCTGATCATTGTCTATAGTCTCCTTTCTCTACCATAGCAGTCTTCATTTGGAAGTAGCAAAGGAAAAGGAAAAAAATAATAAAGTAAAAAAACCACAACAAAACCCTTCTCCCCATAGTACATTTCAACAAATAACTTAGTAAAACCATACATTTATTAAGGGCCTACATGGACCAAAAGGTAAACAAATAAATATTTGATGCAAGTTCTATACTCAAAGAGGCTATAATCTAATGGGGGAAGGTTGGGTATTTACCAATAACAATGAAAGAGGGCAAATGAGAGGTCTAGACAAAGTATTAAGAGAGCTTGAAGGAGAGATCACTTTCACCCTAATGACAAAGAACAATCAAAGAAGGCTTCACTAGGGGGTAACTAGGTAGTGCAGTTGATAATGTGCTGAGCCCCAAAGGCAGGAAGACTTAAATTTAAATCTTGCCTTAAGACACCATCTGTGTTACCTTGGACAAGTCACTCAACTTGTCTGCCTCAGTTTCCTCAACTGTAAAATGGGGATCATAATAGCACCTACCTCACAGGGTTGTTGTGAGGTTCATATAAAATAATATTTGTAAAGTACTTTGCAAACCTTAAAATATGATATAAGTTCTAGTTGTCATGTTTCATAGAGGAGGAGGTATCTGAATTGAGCCTTGAAGAAAAGTGGTACTTAAAGAGTTGGACATCAGTGGGGACAAGGAACAAGTTCATTCCCTGGACGAGAATCAAGTCATGAAGATGCAAAAGTACAAAATGAGAATGGGGCCTGAAACTTAATTCAGCTTGGTGGGGATATAAGGTGCAAAAAGGGGGACAGGATGAAATAGGACTGGACGAGCAGGTTAGAACCTGATTGTAAGTTACCTTGAATACCAGAATCAACAATTCAGCAAATAGTGGGCAATCACTGAAAGCTTTTGAGTAGAAGTCAGATCACCTCTGTCTTTATTATTTATGCAACAAGGTAGACAATTACTTGGTGAAGAAGTAGCCAAGAATCAGGATGACCAGTTGGGAAGTGACTAGAGTTTTCTAAAAAGGAGAGCAGCCACCTGAGATGCGACAGATTATTGGCACAGTGGAAAGAGAATGGCTTTGGTGATTCCCATGCAGCTTCTCAACCAGAAGGCTGGAGAATAGGAATCCAAGCCACTTGGACTCATTACTGTGCAATAGTTGCAAGAGCAGATTGTAGAGTTCAAAGAAGATGCTCTGACAGAGATGGCAAAGGAATCAAGTTCTACAATGAGGTCACTTGGGCAGAACTTGTCAGCAGCTGTGTTGTAGGAGATGGTTATTGAGGTGGATATTGACATAATCACAATTAATTTGTGTTTTAAATTTTTCTTATGAATTTAAATATCAACAAAATATTTCAATAGCTAAAAAAGATAATCCTATATGAAACTGTGTATTCCTACGTATACTTTGTTTATCATGAGCTCTGTAGAATTTCTGATAATGATGGAAGAGAAAAATGGAAAAAAATTAGAGGAACATTCAGGTATTTCATCAGGAAAAGAAGGGCTAACTGGTACAGCAAAACCTGATCATATAGTACCAAACCTTAGAAAGAAGTGAATACTGTGATGAAAGGCTCCAAGAAGCAAATGTGGACCATGTTGGTCAAGTAAATCATGAAGAATTTCTACGACAATGGCAACAAAATGAAGACATTGTAAGGAACATGCTAAATTTCTTGTATGGAATTGTTTATTTGTCTTTTCTCTGTGAGTTATCTGTAAAAGGTTCCCCCCATCTAAATTCAAAATAATGTGTATATGTAGTAATTAAGACTTTGTTCCTCAGTTGTCTCCTTTCTTCTTGTTACTGTCACTGACTTGATATCTTATTTGGGAAAACTGGTCAAGTAAATGTTGCTTTGGCTTACTCTGCCTTTGTTAAAGCCCTTCTGTACAGCCTAACTTAGATGGAGTCATCTGAATAATACCCTTATTTCTTTTCCAAGGTAATGAGTCAAGAAGCATTTATTAAGGAGGCAAGTAGGTAGCTAAGTGGATTGAGAAAGTTTGGCTGAGACTGGAGGTCCTGAGTTCAAATCTAGTTTTCCTAGGTGTGTGACCCTGGTTAAGTCATTTCACCCCAGTTACCTAGCCTTTACTGCTCTTCTACTTGGGAATCAATACTTAGTATTCATTCTAAGACCAAAGGCAATTTTTGTTTTTGTTTTTTAAGAGAGAGAACATGATGCCTGGAATCAAAGGATCAGAATTTGAATCTAGGTTCCACCATTAACTAAGCATCCCTCAAAAGTAAAGATGATCCCTCAGGGAGAAATCCTGCTCTACAATAGGCAATACAGGAGACATTTATTAAGTTCCTACTGTGTGCTAAGTGCTAGGGATATAAATGAGAAGGAAAGGCAGCTCCTGTCCTGAAGGAGCTTACAATGGGGAAGACAATATACAAGAGGAAGGTAAAAAGCAGGAGAAGGAAAGTACCCAGCCTAGAGGTAGGATGATGGTCCATTAGAATCCAGAGGGCAGCTGATGGAAGCTTTAAGAATAGTTTTTTGCTTCACCCACCAATCGGGGATAGAGGCTACTGAGGAAACTGTTGACAGGTGAGGTGTGAGTACCAAAGCGGAAGCAATCTCTCTGGCGATGAATTTCCTGATAATGAGCTTTGGGCTTAGAGGTGGAGGGGGAGTTCTCAGAGGGGAGGGAGGGAAAGCATATATGATGGTTGAATGGAATCCAAAGGTGCAGCCAATGAGAAATGGTTCTGATTCTCACTAATGGAGATGCCGATTGCTGGGATGGAAGTGATGACAGCTCTAAGAGAAACTAACAACTTCCTCCTAGTTCGTCATAAGTAGAAGTCCAGCATATGCTAGAATGCCCTCCTAGACTATGGGAAAGAAGATTTGAATTGGGTTCAAAGGAAGGCAGCTAGGTGGTGCAGTGGATAATGTGCTGGACCTGGAATCAGGAAGAGGTGAGTTCTCATCTAGCCTCAAATACTTTCTAGGTGTGTGACCCTGCACAAGTCACTTCACCTCTATTTGCCTTGGGTTTCTTATCTGTAAAATGGGGATAATATGAGTAGCCCCCTAAGCCTCAAGATCAAATGAGATAGTTATAAAGTGCTTTGTAAACCTTAAAGGACCTTGTAACTGCTAGCTTTTGTTACTATTTGTAGAATAGTAGTATAGTAGAATAGAATATTAATAGAATAGGTAGGAACTAAAAGAAATACAAGGAAATTCTTAAGAGACTCAGGAAGACAATTCTAATGAGAAAAGTGAGTACTTTAAAGAGACTAATATAGATGTAGCATGAACTCACAAACCAACTTAGTTTTGATTTGTTTTTTTAAAGCCGTGAACATGATTTCACATGTAAAATGTATAAGATTACTTACCATCTCAAGGGGAGAAGGGGGAGAGAGAGAAAGAGAATTCGAGACTCAATATTCTTTGGAAAATGTTGGAAATTGATTTGAGATGTAATTGGAGGAAAACTAAATTTTAAAAAGAAAAAATAAAGATACATATAGTAGATACAAAGGGAAATAACATGAATATGAGAACATGGCACGGTCTAAAAAATTGTGAAAGATATTAAAACTAAGAATGAGCTAAACTAGCAAAAAAAGCTAAAGACAGCAAAAGGGGATGGTTTTTTAAGCTTTATTGGGGGGAAAGGGCTTAAAAGAAGCCCTAGGACCACTACTTTTGGTGAATAAAGTGATAACTGATGTCAGGGGAGGAAAACTGTTTCTACATGTAATTGGAAAAAGCAATAAAAAAATGAGTTGGTAAAAAGAAAGAAAAATCAGAGCGAATGAAGATCTGCTAAAAATTTATTTTGTTTGATATCTCTTTTCTCAGCAAAGAGCATAATCTGCTGGAAAAGAGAACAAAAATGACTGAGGAGTTACTATTATAATAAAAAGATAGTAAGACTTCTCCTTGGGGAATTCCAAGCCACTTGGCCCAAATGATCTGCATCCTAGAGTAGTGGCTGTCAGAACTTACTTGGCCTCATTCAACACTTCTGATATATTACTGGATGCCACTGGACAAGTCATTTAATTTCTTAATGACACTCCACTCAGCATCTTTTCCCCTGCCTGGTTTTTTTTCAACTCTGTAGAACACGATGGCCCTGCCAGGTTAAGCTCATCATCTCTGATTTCATTACTATGTTACTAACTCTTAAATTGTCACCTTCCTCAGCCTCTTCTCCTCTCTGATTGGAAGATGGAGAATCAAATTCCTCCTAGTGCCTTCCTTTGTCAAGGGCAGGAGTTGAATTTGGGGACTCACTCCACTGTATCGGCTGCTCTGTTTTTTTCTATTCCATGGAACAAGATGCCCCCACAGTGGGTAGTCCCAGGTGCCCCCTACTTCTTCTCCCTTTCCTACTTCCTCTTATATGTTGACTCCCCCTCCCAACCTGGTCATTATATTGTAAATTCCTTGAGGACAGGGACAGTGTTTTTATTATCCCCAGTGCTTAGCTCAGTGCCTGAGTCATAGTATCATAAGATTAATAAATGGGAATTGACAGAGGAAACCCTCTAAGACTAGGAATTTGCAAATCTGCATTGGTAGAGGGAGTTTCTTTACTGGGAGTTCTTTTCACCAGTGGAATTGCAAGTCTAGACCAAAAATACTGAACATCTAGAAAAGGAGATGATAATCACAATAACAATGTAATTTCATTAAGAAAAGGTTATGTTCATGGGGGAAAAAATGTCAAATCCTAGAAGAAAAATGAATACAAATAAGGGGAATGGAATTATAATCTAGAATGTCATAAAGGTAGTGAGTTGAATAACATGGCAGTCCATTGGCTCCCACTTTCTAGATACGATGGTAGAAGGCTTCCCTACCACTATTGTTTATGAACCTTACACAACTGCCTACAGAATTGAGAGGTGTCCACCCTAGACCAAACCCATAGACATGTTGATTATCTGAACTCATTCCTCACTGATTGCCCAACTCTCACCCCATCACATCCTCCCCATCTCCCTGTCTCTGAACTCCCAAGCCATCTTTATTCAAACTTCATTTTCTATCCCGCACTCCTGCTCTCTAATTTAGATCCCCCCAACTTAAGTTTCCCCCTCCCCAACATCTGACTCTAAAGCTAACCCCCCTTCCACTGTTCTCTTTGGAAGTGTTCCATAGGTAACAAACTTGCTTTCATCTTAAATTTTCCTTTTCTGATCCTTCCATTTTCTTGCATTCACTAAAACCTGGTTGACATTGGAAATTGGTTTGAATTGAATCTACTCTTTCCAGTATTGGTTGCACATTCATACAACTGCCTTCCTCTTCCCTGCCTTGTCTGTGTTAGGTAGTTGGAACAGTCCTTGCTCTCTGTGACCAATTCTAAACTCTCAGCTTTCATCATTCAGGAACCTCCCTAAGCTTTGCTATTCACTCAATCCATTTTTGCCTCCTAATCCAGACTCTGGTAGCTGTTGTCTACTAACCTCCAGGACACACACTGTTCTTTCTTCAAAGAGTTTAGTACCTAGGTCAGTTTTTCCTCCAATTCCTGCCCTTTTACTGGAACACTTCAACATACATATTGATACTGACAAATTGTCCAGGTCCACTCTTTTCACTATCGCCACCTAACCACTTAAACTCAAGTGGCTCTCGTTTACTTCCAAAATTAAGTATGGTGTTCCAATTGATGTGAGCTGAAAAGTCCCATAAACCCTGCCAAGTATCTTACACAGTCAAAAGAACACAGAAACAAAAATTGGTTGATTAGAATGGGGTCACCTTTCAGATAAGGCATATGAGTTACTTAGACTGATAATTATGAGAAAACTCACATTAGTAGGGTCTCTGGACAGCAAATACAGGGGTTCAGTTTCCCAGGCACACAGGTCCTAGGTTCAGACAATGCTCAGTTTCCACAATCACTGTTTTCCTTTGCAGTCAGCTCAGAATAAGGCAAATGTGACCCAAAGTTGCCCAGGGCATTTACCATATTATTTACATCCCATTTACACTGGGGTTTGCTCCCTCTCGGTGGACAAACATTGAATCATGAGTAAAGCCCTGCAGGTCAAAGTGGACCATGGGTAAAGTGATGTCCAGTCCCTGGAGACACAGGGCAACAACTGCCTAAACAAATGACCCCTTCCTTAGTAACATCCAGATAAAAGGCATCTTGAGAGCCCCTACCCACCTTTCATTCTTACTTTTTACTCTTTCTTACCACCGCCTTACCTTACCTTAATTACATACTATACTAGTTATTCTGGTACTCTGTTCTCTTAAAATAAAGCTTGTTTCCTCAAAATGGAATCAGTTAGGGTCATCAATCAAATCACTGACTCTAAGTGTCCAATACCAACATGTTTAAAGAAGTGACATAGATATGTACAACCAAGAGCTGTTCCCCAATAGATAAAGTGTCAAAGGATATTAGCAAAATTTTAAGACTTGCTGACTGTTAATCATAGGAAAGTGCCACGGGCAAAGTCCACCCTTGCTTGCGACTCCAGGGTTTCCCAACAGGTGGTGAATGATCAGTCAAAATAAATAACAAATGGAAGACAGCTTAATCATTACAGCCATGAGATTGCTTTGCATCTGATAGCTGCTCTGTCATCCCCATGCCTGGTTTTTATTTTTATGCCCATTTTCTTGGCATGCAGATACACATAATCAAAGAGAGATTAATTGGAAAAGTGATACATCAACTTTTAACAAATCACTTGATTAACATTCTGTATTGTAATTACAGACAGAATAAAGGTTGCGCACAAGATAAATGATTTTGTCACAGGTGGCTTAATTTTCTCATTACCCTGTGAGAAGTTTTGAGCTTATAAACAATCAAGGAAAATTACTTATTGCTTTTAATAAAATGGAATAATTAATCAGCAGTTCTTAAAAGACAATTCAACAATCATATCATTGAGGATGAGGAGTACTGGGAACACAATTCAAATTTAATATTAGACTGGTCATTTCTCAGGGTTCTTACTAGAGAGTTCCTGAGTTACTGATTTGTGTAATCGAGACACTGAGGCATATTGAAGCTTGATGTACTTGTACTTATTGTATGGGCCTCTGTGATTGATTTGTGTGCTGGCTTCATGAGAAGAGGCTTCTGTGAGTGGGAAAGTTTTGGGCTTGGCCTGTAGCTGTGATTTTGCTGGGAATTATGTACCTAAGTAAAGGTTAACCCATGATAGTCTTTTGGGGATTGGGTTTGAGGGTCTGATCTTTTTGGTGATATTTTGGGGAATTAGGGTATAGGTGTTTTCTTTTTGAGACTAGGGGGAATAATAATCATGTCAATTCATAGGTAAGGGGCATTGATGAAAGAGGTCATGTAAAAGGGGGACTGGGTGGGCAATCACATCTTGCCAAAGACCACTCTGTGGTCTCCTCAGCTATCACATGTGACTCTGTCAAGGCATCGTGGCCTGATGGCTCCCAGCAGGAAAAACTGGTCCAAATCACTAATAGTATAAAATCAAATCATAAAATTTCACATCAGCACCTAGTAAACTTTTGTTTACTTATTACATGATATAATGATGTTCCATCACTGATAAAAGTAATGCAAGATGGTAAGAGTCCATATCAGAGGGTCCAAAGAAAGACATTCCCAATACAAAGTGGCTGCAATGCTGGCATCGTTTAATCTATTCTGGAAAATAATTTAGAATTGTGCTTTTAAAAGCATGATTACAATGTCTGTACCCTTTAAAGACCCAGAGATCTTGCTGCTGAGCATATGTCCCAAAGTTGTTGAAGATAGAAACAAGAGTCCCCCACACCTTAAATATGTGTAGCAGAACCCTTTGTAGTAGCAAAACACTGAAAGCAAACTGAAGGAGTAATTGAGGGTTAGTCTGGTAATAAAAAGAGAAAGAGAAAGAATGGAGACCTCTCCTCTCAAGGCAGGGTCCAGGTGAGACAGCTGCTGTTTAACTTGGCCAAGGGACAGGAGAGGGGGAGTGAGTCTAGTTCCCCCCTTCAGCCTCCCCTCAGCTATGGTTGCTCACCCAAACTACCTCTTGACTTCTCTCTAATACTATGATGGATAGAACTTCCTTCCTCAGAGAGAGAGAAGTTACTTTTCCCCTCAAGCTGGATCTGTTTCCCCACTCATACTAGAATCAGTTGGGGAAGACAACAACTTCATTCTAACTAATCAAGTGAGGATAACACAGGGAAATGGCTGCAGGGTTTGTGAGAAAAGAGGGGGCAAGGGGGCCCTATTCTAGTTATCTCTTCCTCCCTCCTCAAGTTGGGGAACCCAGGACTTGGCAGCCTTGGGCCCCTAAGAGATTCAGGCTTGGATGGCCCTGGTCTTAGTCCCCTGGGCACCGTCCAGACCCAGGGCACCAGGAACTGTGAGATGATCTTGTCAACGTCTTTGTGTCTTTTCAAGCTGGCCACTTCAGCTGGGAATTGGGCTGGGGGAAGGGTGTCCAGGCACCATGAGAAAGATGTAAGACTTCTCTCAGGAGCAAGTCTTGACCAGACCTTTTCCTCAGGATTGAGAGAACTAACTGTCTCTTCCTTAGAATCTCCTCCTCTCTCAAGATTCCTCTTCTGGGGCTCCTCCTCCCCCATTGTGGCTGAGGCTCCAGCAATTTCCCAGACTGTAACTCCAGTTCTTGAATTTGAAACCTCTATCACAAAGGCTCATTGATTCGATGATAATAACAGCACCTACCTGGCAGGATCACTGTGAGAATCAAGTGAGATAATATCGATAAAGAACTTAATCATGGTGCCTGGTACACAGTAGGCACTGTATAAATGCTTATCCCTCCCTACTCAACTCAAACATTTTATAGACCAGGAATTTGGAATTCAAGGAGATGGTGACTTACACAAGCTACCCAAATAGTGTCCAAGGTGGGACAGAAAACCAAGACCTCTGCTTCTAGAGGCAGAGTTTTTTCCCTGTATCACACTACCCCCCCCCATAATAATGCTCATGTTCAAATGTCCCTCAAAAGGCAGAAAGAAACCACTGAGGAACATTGCCATCATCAACCAACCAACAAGGCTTTATTAAGCAGCTACTAGGTGTCAAGCTAGAGATGTAGAGACAAAAATAAACAGATCCAGAGCAGGTTAGGGAAAGGCTCAACTCTGGTGCAGCTGCCAGATGGTTCCTGCATTGCAGGAAGAATTGGCTCACTGGTTGGAGAGGAGGAAGAAGGGAGAAAGCTCCAGAGGATAAACTCTAGAATTCCTGCCTGGAGGTGAGAGGTAGGGCACCCGGGATCAGGACCAAGAGAGGGAGAAGCTGTGGTTAAGGTGAATAGGGGAAGCATCTTCCCAGACTGATATTACTACTTTATTTTCCAACCTGGGACAGAAGCCTCATGAATGGCTGCTATAAACCAGACAAGAGAATCATAAGCTCCTTTATCAAGTGTATCCAAAACAATTGAAGAATTGGGAAATTGTAGTGCAATGTGTAAAAGCAAGGGTTAGGGCAATGTTATTAAGACTGTGGTCTGTATAGTGCAGTTGAATAGTAAAATGGCAGCAGAGTTAATCATAAGAACATTCCAGAACTAGCTGTCCTTCTGGAAGTACAGAGCTAGCTATTTTTCCTCAGCTCTTCAAAAGAACCTTCTGAATTTTTTAGGGAGCCTTGACCACTTAACATGGACTTTGTCGGTCTTCCTGGCACTCTTCTGCATGCATCTTCCTGCTGTGTCCAGAGAGCAAAGTTTCTAGTTCATCCATAGTGTGGATGAAATTAACTGAATTGGGGAGAAGGGAAAGACTTCCCTCCCCTGTTCTCTCCTCTCTTAGCTGACCTCCAAGAAACAGGTCTGGGGTCACTGTTCTGTGTATGTCATCAATTTTGGTTGCCATGGTGATCTCCACTCAACTGGGAGTTGTAGCCATGACAACCTTAGAGCCAAGATTCCTGAAGGGATGGTGCAGCCAGCTAGCCTAGCCAAGCTGAGAGAATCCAGGGCAACTCTTCCCTCCTACCCTAGGGGATTTTGCACTTAGAACTGGGACTGGGTGCTCTAGAGGAACGGAACTAAGCCAATTCTTTTCTACTTCCCAGAGACTCAAGGGATGCAAAGTGGAAGAGATATTATGTCCCCCACATTTGGAGGAATTCATTTGCATATTCATTATTATGCTCTTTGAAGCAAATTTTCTTTTGTAAATGAAAAACAAAAAGATAGACTGTCCCTGGTCCTTCTTCTTGTCTTACTCAGCCCCCAAACAGTCCATGATCAGTCTGGAAGCAATGTTCAAATTATAAGACAAAATAGGGGCTCTTAGTTAAAGGCAACAACTATCCTGGAACCTAATTTCAATTTTATGAATGCTACACAAATTCTTTAGGACTTCAAGTGGAGGGTTCAGAATCATTTGGTGGTGATAGGGAGGGGCAGGGGACAAGAATTGCATCCCGATGTGCCTTCCCTAAATCTGTTGTTAATCCATCATTTTCAAAGACTAATGGCATCCCATCCTAGGAGATAGTTTTGCCCAGATGTGGCCAACATGCATGCTAATAGCTTCTTGGAGCCCCAGGTGAGAGTTGGATTGGAAGACAGATGGACACTAGAGATGAGTGAGCAATCCTGAAAAGGTCTTGGCAAGCCCTCTCACCAGAAATTCTAGCCTTCCCTGAAAACCCCATACACCCTACCTTTCCTAAAGCAGTCAAGGAATAAATGATGCCTCTTTTATGGTAGACTTTTACAAGTGGGACTTCCCAACTAGGCTTGAACTAGGGGGCCGGGCCAACCTGGAAGCTTTTTTTTTTTGTTCTATTTATTCCTACTACTTTTAGGATATGAATAAGAATAATTTGAAATGAATGTAAACTTGTAGTGGATCCAGTTGGCCCAAGTTGTTATGATTTACTTTGGCTACATTCATCAGCAAATGAGTCTGAAGCAGAGATCAGCAAAATGGTAAGGTTAGACCAGATTTGAGGTCTGGCAAGGCATTGGTGGCTATAGTGCAAGGGGCCAAGAGATTCCATGGTAAAATTAAATTTAAATTGGATATATTATAGGGTCAAGATTGCAAAGGTAAGAAAGGGAAGCCAGAAAGGGAGTGAGGAAGGGGGAGAGCAGTGAGGGGTTGAAGTTACTGGAAATTGAAGTGAGAAGAAAAACCAAGTTCTGCCAAAATTGAGCCATGGTAGAAGTAGAATAACAGCAAGTTGTACCCTGGGTCATGGAGGTAGAGCAGCTCTATGAGTGACAATGAGATCAAGAGCATGACTTTGATATGAGAGCCTGAGGTGGAAGGAAGCCATAGACAATAAGAGTCTAAGAGATTGAGTCAGCAGGTCAGGCTCTAGGTCCTTATTGTAAGGATAATTTTATAGATGTGACTTAAAATCTAAATTAATTTGGTCACCAGGGAAAATCCCAAATAATAAATACCCAAGACAGCTGGAAATTATGGTGATTTTAATTAATATAGAGAGAAGAGAGAAGGAGAAGAGAGAGGGAGAGGAAAGAGTTAATCTAAACTGCTCAGGCTCAGGCTGAGCCTGGCAGGAGTTAAAGGCCTTGGCCAAAGTGGCCTCTCTGAGCCTAAGGGAAAAAGGAAGTCAGTCTTATATCTCAAGGAAGCTGTCTGAGTGAGCTCCTCCAGGCTGAGTTCTGAATATAGAACTGCCCATATATTCAAATTTCCGAATGTCCAAATGTCCGAATCTCAACTTTTCATCCTCTTTTATAGACCTTTCACTCTTCTGTCTCCTCCTCTAAATTTTCACGTCTACCAATCACAGCAGATGCTTTTCTCCAGGACTGCCCATTCTTTAGTTCTCACTGTCTCTGGTTAGATTGTATCTTTTGAGCTACTTCATACTTCTTTGTTAAATTCATCCTTTATTAGTTACTTGACCTTTTTGTGATTAATTTAACCTTTATAGTTACTTAACACCTTTTTGTATTAAGATCTAAAAATAGACTTAGCTTAACAATTCTAGTTTTACTATAAGGTGAGAACTAAGTACCTTCATTGTTCAATCAGGAGATTACAACTTTATCTCCCCCTAAAGTACTGTCTAAGTAGGGTGAAATAATTTTAAAGTTCACATCATCAACGAGGGGATGCCCATCAATTGGGGAACGGCTGAGCAAATTGTGGTATATGTTGGTGATGGAATACTATTGTGCTAAAAGGAATAATAAAGTGGAGAAGTTCTATGGAGGCTGGAACGACCTCCAGGAAGTGATGCAGAGCGAGAGGAGCAGAACCAGGAGAACATTGTACACAGAGACTGATACACTGTGGTATAATCGAACGTAATGGACTTCTCCATTAGTGGCGGTGTAATGTCCCTGAACAATTTGCAGGGATCTAGGAGGAAAAAACACCATTTATAAGCAGAGGATAAACTGTGGGAGTAGAAACACCGAGGAAAAGCAACTGCCTGAATACAGCGGTTGAGGGGACATGACAGAGGAGAGACTAAATGAACACTCTAATGCAAATATTATCAACATAGCAATGAGTTCAAATCAAGAAAACATGTAATGCCCAGTGGGTTTACGTGTCGGCTATGGGGGGTGGGGGGGAGGAAAAGAAAATGATCTATGTCTTTAATGAATAATGCTTGGAAATGATCAAATAAAATATTTTTTTAAAAAAAGTTCACATCATCACCTCTCACTTGGACTATAGTAGCTTTCCAATGGATTTTAAGTTTCTGCTTGTTCTAATCCATCCTTCACCCAGCTACCAAAGTGATTTATATAAAATGAATGTCTGACAATGTCACCCCTCCTTGTACTTGACGAACTCCAGTGGCTCCCTATTATCTCTGGAATTAAAAACAAACACCTTCATTGGGCATTTAATGCTTTTCACAAGACAGCCACCTTCACTTCATTGCAGAGATGGACAATTCTACGAGTGTAGAATTACTACTTGTAGAATCAAACTTTTTCACTATGTTGGTTACTGTGTTGGTTAAGTTGGCTATTTTTTTTTTATTCCTTCTATTCTTTATTGTAAGGAATAGCTAGAAATTAGAAGGAAAAGGAAGAGAAGCATCAAGAAATGTAGGTGATATAAAAATAAAAAATATGAATAAAAACATATTTTAAAGCACAGCAGTTGTCCACACCCTGGACTTTCCCCCATCTTTCTAATTGGCTTATCCAGTGCTCTCTACTATAAACTTTACAATCTAGCTCCATTGGCCAACTCCCGTTACTCCCACATGATCCTCCATCTGCCATCTATGTTGGTAGTGGTTTCCTCTCATACCTAGAATTCTCTCTTCATCCTTTTAGAAACCTTGCCTTACCTTGATCAATCACACATATAAAACCCAGTGGATTTGCTCATTGGCTAAAGGAGGAGGGTGGGAGGATGAGAGAGAAAGAACATGAATCATGTAACCATGGGAAAATATTCTAAATTAATTAAATAAAATTTCTCAAATAAAACAAAAGAAAGAAACCTTCCTTCAAGATTTAGCTCAGTCTTCTTATCACCCACTGCAGGAGGCTATCTCCCTCCTCCCAACTGCTTGGGTCTTCCCCTCTAAGACCTCTCATCAATTCCAAATGTGTCCTGTATGCTCTTTTTAATGTTCGTGTCTCTCCAATTAGAATGTGAGCTCCTTGAGGGTAGGGACTTTGTCTTTTTTGTGTCAATATCCCTGATGTTTACCATAGTCCCTACACATGAAAAGCACTTAATAAATCCTTTTTCATTCATCTGAGAACTCAAACAAGGTAAAATCCTTAGGAATTAGCACTGGAGAACATTCACCTTTAAAGGACTCCCTGAGCACTCCTCCTTCACCAGGCTCTCAGCTTTTTCCAGGGATATACAAACTGACCAAACCCAAAGGAGGAGGATAGTACTGGGGCCCAGCATGAATGAAGGAGCCAGACCCAAAGAAAAGGAGACATTCTTGTTCCTTCAGAGGCTGCTCAGGGCAGGCATACAAGTCAGTGAACCCCAATTCCCCCCAGTGCAACCTCCTCACTGAGATGTGTCCACCAGCAAAGGGGGAGGAATAAAAAAGGAAATGATGAGGGGAATAAAATTTAATAGGTCAAAATATTAAATATTGCAAGAGAAAACAAACTCAATAAAAACTCAGTGTACAAGCAGACAAATAAACAGAAAATCCTAAAACTAGAATGAGGGATGGACATTAAATCTTCCAAGTGACTACGAAACTACTTTAAATTTTCAAGAAAAAGGAAAGGTTTTGTTTTTCTCACCTTATAAATAGGTGGAGAGAATATAGAACTGAAAATGAAATGAAATTGAATTTTTTTTTAAATTGGAAAAACTTACAAATTCTGATCCAGATAATGTGTAATCATGATTCCAAAGGACTGATGAGGAAGAATGATGCCCACCTGACAGGGTACTGATGGTTTAATATGCAGGATGAGACACATTTTTGGAGATGGCCAATGTGGGAATTTGTTTTATTTACTATGCTTATTTATTTATTTGTTTGTTTATTTACTTTTAAACGTTATTTTATTTGGTCATTTTTAAACATTATTCATTGGAAACAAAGATCATTTTCTTTTCCTCCCCGGCCCCCCTCCCATAGCAGATGCATGATTCCACTGGTTATCACATGTGTCCTTGATCTGAACCCATTTCCATGTTATTGGTATTTGCATTAGAGTGTTCATTTATAGGCTCTCCTCAATCATATCCCCTCAACCCCTATAGTCAAGCAGTTGCCTTTTCTGGGTGGGTGTTTTTACTCCCACAGTTTGTCCTCTGTTTATGGATAGTGTTTTTTCTCCTAGATCCCTGCAGATTGTTCAGGGACATTGCATTGACACTAATGGAGAAGTCCATTACGTTCTCTTGTACCACAGTGTATCAGTCTCTGTGTACATTGTTTTCCTGGTTCTGCTCCTTTCGCTCTGCATCACTTACTTCCTGGAGATTATTCCAGTCTCCATGGAATTCCTCCACTTTATTATTCCTTTTAGCACAGTAGTATTCCATCACCAACAGATACCACAATTTGTTCTGCCATTCCCCAATTGAAGGGCATCCCCTCGTTTTCCAATTTTTGGCCACCACAAAGAGCACAGCTATGAATACTCTTGTACAAGTCTTTTTCCTTATTATCTCTTTGGGGTACAGACCCAGCAGTGCTATGGCTGGATCAAAGGGCAGACAGTCCTTTATCGCCTTTTGGGCATAGTTCCAAATTGCCCTCCAGAATGGCTGGATCAATTCACAACTCCACCAGCAATGAATTAATGTCCCTACTTTGCCACATTCCCTCCAGCACTCATTACTCTCCTTTGCTATCATGTTAGCCAATCTGCTAGGTGTGAGGTGGTACCTCAGAGTTGTTTTGATTTGCATCTCTCTGATTATAAGAGATTTAGAAATCTTTTTCATGTGCTTATTAATAGTTTTGATTTCTTTAAATAAAAATTGCCTATTTGTGTCCCTAGCCCATTTATCAATTGGGGAATGGCTTGATTTTTTGTGCAATTGATTTAGCTCTTTGTAAATTTGAGTAATTAAACCTTTGTCAGAGGTTTTTATGAAGATTGTTTCCCAATTTGTTGCTTCCCTTCTGATTTTAGTTACGTTGGTTTTGTTTGTATAAAAACTTTTTAATTTGATGTAGTCAAAATTATTTATTTTACATTTTGTGATTTTTTTTCTAAGTCTTGCTTGGTTTTAAAATCTTTCCCTTCCCAAAGGTCTGACATGTATACTATTCTGTGTTCGCCTAATTTACTTATAGTTATATTAAGAATAACCCAGTCATAGGCAAGAAAGTCATTTTAAGTCACAACCTTGTATCTTTTTGTGTTCTTCGGCTCTAAAAAGTCACTAAAGTGAACTATGTTCATAAAGAATACCTAAATGTTTTACTAAACAAATTTTGAGATCTCATAATTTAAGTGTTATTTCAAATCCTAAATTTATGCCAACCAATTATCACCAAATGGCAGCTAATGTGCATACAGGTGGGAGGGGTGTATGTAAAGAGGAACATAGTTCTTTTTCTCTCTTAAAAATACCAAAACAATATTTTTATAGTTTACTGCAAAATCTGAGATCTTGACTCTAGGATTTAATAATTTACAAGTCTTTATGAAGTTTCTCCTATATTATTATACCTAACAGTTAATTTCTAGGATCTGATATGGGTTAAACTATAATCCACAAATTTTTCCTGTTTTTTATATGAATTCCTTCATGTTTCCTAAGAATAAGCACATGTTGAAGACTTTCAACTGTAAAAATTAAAATTAATCTCAAATAATAAAAATATTATATTTTTGAAGATTGATTAATGATCATTAGAAATCAAGGAATAAAGATGATACAAAACAAAGACCACGTATCCATGGCTCCCATTTAAAATCCCCACTCTTTCCACCACCACCAGGCTCACTGCAAGCAAAAGAGGCCAGGACCCTCCATATCACTGCCTAATATCCCTTGTCTATAAGAAATACAAAATGACAAGAAGTCAGTGGGCTCCCAGGAAATGTAGTTATTTTTTAGGGTAACAGATTTTTAATTATACATTCCCCCTGATGATCAATTTGGGGGGCTAGTCTCCCCAATTTGATCACTTAACATAATCAACTTTTAAATTACAGTAATCTGGGAATAAAAGGGAAAAGAACAAAACCATGATTGCTAGGTACATTGATAAAAAGCCAGTTGGGGGCAGTCCCCTTAGGCATAAGAGTACATACAAAACAAATGCATTCAACCATACACAGTTCAAATCACCACCTCCCAAAGTTCACTCTGGATTTTCTGGTGGAGTGTGTGGTCTGTGGAGGCATCTTCACGATGTGTTCTCCAAATCGTTCATTTTCTGGATTTGGAGAGGTAGCATGTTTCCTAACCTAAAATTACTCTCAAAAGAATTTAAACTTTGTATTTTAAAATAATTATACATTACGCCCCTGAAGATGGTATTGAAAAACACAGGGATTACTTAGGGATGCAAGGCTGAGTTATGAGGTATATGAATCAATTGGCAAGAGAAATCAAAAACACCAAAAAAAATCCAAAAAAAAGAGAAAAGATAACTTCTGTATGAAATATAGACTATCAAAGTCTTATGTGAAAAAATTCTAAGTAAAGGAAAATAAACCTATAAGAGGTCCTTGAATCAGGGCACAATTAAGGTAATTTCTTATCCCACAATTCTGTAGGACAAATGCAGTAATATTTCACTTACCCATTTGCAGCCAACACTACAGGAAGTTGCCATACTATAAGAGAGAAAAAAGGACTAGATTTTTGTGTGATAGGGAATTGTCATTCCCTGGTCTGTTTTTACCTTTACTCTGAGGGATAGGAGGAGCCAAGATGATAGCCAAACTTTGGTACTTATCTGTGAGTATTTCACAAAGAGTGTGGATTCATGGCATCCTGCGTCTTAACATTTGTCAAGCACCGCAACCTCGAGTCTCCTACTAGGTATAAGTCCTTTCATTTTGGCTTAGAAGTTCATCAATCCTACCTGTATTGGTTTGGTCCTTTTTGACCTTGTACTTCTTGGCACTGTATAATGGCTCTTTTTGTATTCCCTTCTCCTGGAATCAGACAAAATCATTAAGCAAAGTCCCATAACATTTATCAATAAATGGCAGGTTTCCATAGTCTAAAGTTTTGGGGTATATATTACTATTATAGCAAATATATTTTTTTTAATTTACATTACTGTAAAATCAAAAAAGTTAAAGGAAATCTCAATACTGGTGACATGTAAAAATTTTTTTAATTGAAATACTATATTGCACATGCAAGCAAAAAAAAATAATAAAAATTTTAAATTGAAATAATTAACAACTTTAGCAAAGTTGCAGGATACAAAATAAACCCACATAAGTCATCAGCATTTCTATATATTTCCAACACAGCTCAGCAGCAAGAACTAGAAAGAGAAATCCAATTCAAAATCACCTTAGACAAAATAAAATACTTAGGAATCTATCTGCCAAGACAAACACAGGAACTATATGAACACAACTACAAAACACTCTCCACACAACTAAAACTAGACTTGAACAATTGGGAAAACATTAACTGTTCATGGGTAGGATGAGCCAATATAATAAAAATGACCATCCTACCCAAACTCATTTATCTATTTAGTGCCATACCCATTGAACTTCCAAAAACTTTTTTTACTGATTTAGAAAAAATAATAACAAAGTTCATTTGGAAGAACAAAGGATCAAAGATATGCAGGGAAACAATGAAAAAAAAAAATACAAAGGAAGGGGGCCTTGCAGTCCCAGATCTCAGACTATATTATAAAGCAGTGGTCATCAAAACAATTTGGTACTAGCTAAGAGACATAAAGGAGGATCAGTGGAATAGACTCGGGGTAAGTGACCTCAGCAGGACAGTATACGACAAACCCAGAAAACCCAGCTTTTGGGACAAAAATACACTATTTCATAAAAACTGCTGGGGAAATTGGAGGACAGTGTGGGAAAGATTAGGTTTAGATCAACACCTCACACCCTACACCAAGATAAATTCAAAATGGGTGAATGACTTGAACATAAAGAAGGAAACGATAAGAAAATTAGGCAAACACAGAATAGTATACATGTCAGACCTTTGGGAAAGGAAAGATTTTAAAACCAAGCAAGACTTAGAAAGAGTCACAAAATGCAAAATAAATAATTTGGAATACATCAAATTAAAAAGGTTTTGTACAAACAAAACCAATGTAACTAAAATCAGAAGGAAATCAACAAATTGGGAAGCAATCTTCATAAAAACCTCTGACAAAGGTTTAACTACTCAAATTTACAAAGAACTAAATCAATTGTACAAAAAATCAAGCCATTCTCCAATTGATAAATGGGCAAGGGACATGAACAGGCAGTTCTCAATCAAAGAAATCAAAACTATTAATAAGCACATGAAAAAGTGTTCTACATCTCTTATAATCAGAGAGATGCAAATCAAAACAACTCTGAGGTATCACCTCACACCTAGCAGATTGGCTAACATGACAGCTATGGAAAGTAATGAATGCTGGAGGGGATGTGGCAAAGTAGGGACACTAATTCATTGCTGGTGGAGTTGTGAACTGATCCAACCATTCTGGAGGGCAATTTGGAACTATGCCCAAAGGGCAATAAAAGACTGTCTGCCCTTTGATCCAGCCATAGCACTGCTGGGTTTGTACCCCAGAGATAATAAGGAAAAAGACTTGTACTAGAATATTCATAGCTGCGCTCTTTGTGGTGGCCAAAAATTGGAAAACGAGGGGATGCCCTTCAATTGGGGAATGGCTGAACAAAATGTGGTATATGTTGGTGATGGAATACTACTGTGCTAAAAGAAATAATAAAGTGGAGGAATTCCATGGAGTCTGGAACAACCTCCAGGAAGTGATGCAGAGCGAAAGAAGCAGAACCAGGAAATCATTATACACAGAGACTGATACACTGTGGTACAATCGAAGATAATGGACTGCTCCATAAGGGTCAATGCAATGTCCCTGCACAATCTGCAGGGATCTAAAAAACACTATCCATAAGCAGAGAATAAACTGTGGGAGTAAAAACACTGAAGAAAAGCAACTGCTTGACTACAGGGGTGGAGGGGATATGACTGAGGAGAGCTTCTAAATGAACACTCTAATGCAAATACCAACAACACAGAAATGGGTTTGAATCAAGAACACATGTGATACCCAGTGGAATCATGCGTTGGCTATGGGAAAGGTGGGAGGGTGGGGGGGAAGGAAAAGAAAATGATCTTTGTTTCCAATGAATAATGTTTGGAAATGACCAAATAAAATAATGTTTTAAAAAAAGTTTTAAAAATCAAAAATATATAACTTATAATCATTGACACACTGTGTCAGCTAAGAAAGGTAGAATACAAAGATTTCTCACCAAAAATTAGACCTTTTTCCTTTTCAAACTTGGCCATGATCCACTAACAATTTTTTATAAAGAACAGTAGCACAGCATGTAATGCACATTCATGAAGTATCAAAATCCCCAAAGTTATAATAGCCCATTTAATGACAATAGCAAACAAACCCACTATCATATTTTACATGAATCTGTTATATGACATTTAAAAACCTATGAATTGATGGATATTTGTCACAATTTTTTATAGATTTAGCAAATCTTTCAATGTTGGCAAACATATTTTTATTTTAAATTCTATTACTGCCATCACTAAAAAAATGTGGCAGAGGAGTCTAGAAAAAAACCAAACCTCTATACTGTTGATATTGGGTCTAAAAATGTCACCAAGAGTCTAGGTCATTCTGGTGGAAGGGTAGAGTAAGCTAAAGAGTTACAAATGGGAGATGCTCCCTCTCAGGAGCTGTCCAGGGGCACCACACCCTCGGAACAACTTCCCAGCTCCTTTGGTATGAGACTGTTATGTACCATCCATTCACATTCTTACAAATGCAGAGGTGGGAATTATAATAGTGCTTCACTTCAGCTACTAAAATGGACTCTTTAACTCTTGTTACAAATAACTCAGAGGCAAAAAAAAAATGATCAGAGTTGTTGAAAAAAATGTTTTTTAATCATGTCTAAAGACTCAAAATAAATTTGAGATATTTAGCTCATTAAATTTTCCAAAGGTTGTTATACAATTGTAACTAGTTTTGGTGAAGTCCATCCTTCATCTATGTGACAATTAACAAAGCCAAAATGGAAGAAAAGCTGTTTTTTTTCAAATGGGCTTAGTCAATAATATTTGTTTCAGTATAGTTATAGGGGAAAGGTAATGGAATATTGGAATATAACAGTAGTTAAAACACAGTAGATTGAATGTAACAGAATAGTATTAAATACATTAATATATGAACTTAAAACCACAAAATTAAATCTTAAACAAAACAATCAGCAAAATACAATAAAATACAGAGACTTTCATAAAACAATGGAGTCTGAAAAAGGCTTAAAATCTTCACCTCCAGTCTCTTTAAACTTCCTTTCTCTATCCGTTCAGATTCCTTTTATCAGAGTTCTGGTATTTCCCATAGCAAGGGAGAACATGGGTTTGAGGAATCTCAAACTGGATGAATCTTAGAGACTGGACAGGCCCAAATGGCAAAGGGTTGTAGGGAGATGAATTTCTCAGGCAAGATAAGTGAAAGGATCAATGTACCCATGAATGGTAGAAAACATCCTAAAACTGGAAGCTGTTTGAAATAGGCAAGGTACTGCTCTGTCATAGAGTATGTCATGCTTGCAATTTTACTTCCTGTTTGGAAGAGTAAACTTAGGAAACTTCTTTCCTTCCCCTCACCCCCAGGTCCCCTGCCATGTGTAGGCTAATTATTGCCTAAGGAAAGCCCACCCCAATTTTTACCAACTGTCCTGAGAGCCAAGGACTCCTAGCTTCTTTGTGGCAGCAATCAGCAACTCAGCAGAATCAACAGCAGTCAGGGCCAGGGCTGGGGTTGGGGCTTGTTGTAGTGAAAATTTCACCTTTTAAGATTGTTATATTAAAACTGTGGCCGCCAAGGAATTTACTTATGAAATTCCTAAAATGAAATACTCAAGTCAGGATGGAATTTATTGTGGGTTTAATCACAATGGGAGTAAGAAAAAGGAGAGGGAGAAAAGGAGAGAGGAGAAAAGGGAAAGGGTTTTACTCAACCTCTAGCAGGGAGCCAGAGGGAGTTTAGGCCCAAAGGGCCAAGGTAGAGAAGGAAACAGTCCTTGACTCACGTGACTGATCTGAAGGGAAGCTGTCTGCGGGCCTCCACCTTGCTCAAGCTTCTAGCACGAACTCCCGTCTAGACCTCTCTACAGGAAGTGAGCGAATTCCAGAGGCTGCTTTCTCCGTCACTTCCTGTGCCTCACAAGTGCCAATGGTGGCTCAAGCTTGGCTTAGGACAGCCCAGGTGGGCAGTTAGTTATTTCTGATTTGTCCTCAACTAGCACATGCCCGTGTAGTGTGGGTGTGCACAATTTTTGGGTGCTAGACCAAGATGGAGATTTTTAAAATTCACAGGCTGGGGAAGGAGCAAGAGCAAGCCGTATCAGCAACACCAGAGGCAACAGCAAGGAACTAAGGAACTGAGAGAAGCATCTTATCTCTTCTCCAAAAAGAGTCTCAAACTAAAAATAGCTGGGCCCATAAGGAGGATAACCTAGCAAAAAGTAGGAAAAGAAGAAAAAAAAACATCAGGAACAGGGCGGAAGCTCCAGTAGAGTTTGGAGTTGGGGGGGGGGGGGGGGGGTTAGAAGAAACATGGCTTAAAATTTTATCTAGGCTATCTTTAAAAAAAAGAATTTTTTCTCCAACTTCTAGTTACCAAAAATGTAAAAATTAAAATTAAATCTCAATAATAAAAATACGATATTTTTGAAGATTGATTAATGATCATTAGAAACCAAGGAATAAAGAGGATACAAAATAAAGACCACGTGCCCATGGCTGATTAGCCCATTTAAAATCTCCACTCTTACCACCACAACCATGCTTGCTGCAAGCCAAAGAGGCTGGGACCCTCCGCATCACTGCCTAATATCCCTTGTCTACAGGAAGTACGTAATGACAGGAAGTTGGTGGGCTCCCAGGAAATGTAGTTCTTTTTTAGGGTAACAAATTTTCAATTATACACAACATTCATTCCATGTGTAGTGCATAAATTCTCTGGTATTCTTAGAATGTTCCTTCAGGCTAAAGGTTTTCCCCAGATTGCAATATTTCATTGGGTTTTTCAACAGTGTGTTTTCTTGTGTGTAGTAAAGTTTTGCCTCTGCCTGAACATCTTTCCACATTCATCACATTCAAAGGGCTTCTCTCCAGTATGAATTCTCTGATGTTGCTTAAAGTTTCCACTCCGGTTGAAAGCTTTACCACATTCACTACACTGAAAAGGTTTCTCTCCAGTATGAATTCTCTGATGCTTTGTCAGATCTCCTCTCTGAATGAAAGCTTTCCCACATTCACTACATACATAAGATTTCTCTCCAGTATGAATTCTTTGATGTTGATTAAGGCGGTAATTGTTGCTGAAGGTTTTCCCACATTCATTACACCGGAAAGGTTTCTCTCCAATATGAATTCTCTGATGGTCAATAAAGGATGCAATGCTGTTGAAGACCTCCCTGCACTCATTACATTCACGGGGTTTTTCTTTAGGATGAAGAATTCTCTGATGATTAATAAAGAATTTCTTTATGCTAAAATTTCTCCCACATTCATTACATCTAAAAGGTTTCTCTCGTGAATGAATTCCTTGATGTTCAGAAAGGTATTTTTTCCTACTGAAAGCTTTCCCACATTCATTACATTTATAGGGTTTCTCTTGAGAATGAATTTCCTGATGTTCAGTCAAGTATTTTCTCTGACTGAAGGCTTTCCCACATTCATGACACTGAAAAGGTTTCTCTCCCGTATGAATTCTCCTATGTTTATTAAGATCTCCCCTCTGGCTAAAAGCTTTCTCACATTCATGACACTGAAAGGGTTTCTCTCCAGTATGAATCCTCTGGTGTTGCACAAGAGATGAGCTGTGCCTGAAGTCTTTATCACATTCATCACATTTATAAGGTTTTCCTCGAGCATGATTTCTCTGATGCTCACTGAGGCGGGAACTATTACTGAAGGCTTGCCCACATTTCTTACATACATAAGGCTTCTCTCGAGAATGGATACTTTGATGCCGAGTGAGTTGGTGATTGTCACTGAAGGCTTTGCCACATTCATTACATTCAAAAGGCTTCTCCCCATTGTGGAGTCTTTTATGTTTGTTAAGGTACTCCTGCTGGCTGAAGGCTTTTCCACATTCATTACATAGATACGGTTTCACTCGAGTATGAATGCTTTGATGTCGGGTCAGGTGGTAACTATTGCTGAAAGTTTTTGCACATTCATTACATTCGAAGGGTCTCTCTCCAGTGTGGATTCGCTCATGTTGCTTAAGGTATCCCCTTTGGCTAAAAGCCTTTCTACACACATTACATTCAAAAGGCTTCTCACCAGTATGAATCCTTTGGTGTAGAATAAGGGAGGAATTGTTGCCAAAGGCTTTCTGGCATTGATTACACTCAAAAGGTTTCAGTCCAGTATGAATTATCTTATGTGTATTCAGGTTTCCTTTCTGGCTAAAAGCTTTCCCACATTCATTACATTTGTAGGGTTTCTCTCCAGTATGAATTCTCTGATGTACAGTAAGGCATGAATTGTTGCTGAAGACTTTCCCACATTCATTACATTTATGAGGTTTCTCTCCTGAATGTGTTCTATGGTATTGAATAAGGTCTGAATGGTAACTGAAGGGCTTCTTACACTTATTATACTTAGAAAATGTCTTCCCTAAGGAGAGTTTACAATGTTTACTTAGTCCTGAAAACTGTTCAAAGCTTTTTTCAATTGTATATTTATGAAGACTTTTTCTTACTGGATCGGTCTGTTGTGGAAGAACTGACACTAGGTTGAATTTTCCTCCAAATTCACGAACACTTAACTCATCCAAAGGTTTTCTGTGAGTCCCTGTTGACCGACAATGCTGTCTCTCTGTACTGCCCTTTGGTCCGGCCAACCTGACATCACAATCCCAAGTTTCTTCTAACTTGAGATGCCAAGGATCATCCTTTGTGAATTTCTTCCTAGTAGACTCTCTCATAGAAATACTCTTCTCTGGAATTAACTTCTTGGTTTCATAGCTTATGTTTTGAGTAAAGGAAACTGGGAAAAAAAAGAGGGGAAATGACAAGAAATCAGTGATTCTGTGCTCAGAAAAAGAGAAGTTATTTTATAAGACCAAGATTCTATCCTTATGAAAGAGAATGATGTTTGTTCCAAAACAACCTTCTGCATGAGTTCTTTCCTGGTCCCTTTAGCTAGCACCCAGCAAGGTTATCTTGTGCCTTTTTGGTGGGGGGCATAAGCCTGTTTGTGTGAATGTGATCTCCTCCCTCAGAATGTAAGCTCCTTGAGGGCAAAACCTGTTTTACCTTTGTCTTTGTAACCACAGAACCCAGCGCAATGTTTGGCACATATTTGTTATTTGATAAAACTACATGAGGGGTAACGAGGTAGCTCAATGGATAGTGTCCGGCCTAGAGATGAGAGGTTTGGATTCAAATCTGGCCTCTGGTACTTCCTAGCTATGGGACCCTGGGCAAATGACTTAACCCCAGTTGCCTACCCTTACTGCTCTTCCTCCTTGGACTTGATCCTTAGTATTAATTCTAAGACAAAAGGTAAGGGCTTTTTAAAAAAATACACAAAAGAACAGTCACTTTGGAAAAGGTAGAATAGAGATTTTCAAGAGGAAATGGAAGGCAGAAACAGGTAAGAATATAGGAACAGAGTAACTATCCAGGGCTAAATGTACAAGACTCCAGGGGATGGAAAGAATTGATTCATATCATTTTATGTTGATTTTATTTTTATTGTTTTATGATACGATGACATTCAGATCATCAGAGAATCCCTGTGGGCAATCTTTGGAAAATATCTGCATTGAGAGTAATAGGAAACAAGCTAGGGAAACTACAGAGCAGCCTGAAGCCTGAAGCTATCTGTGAGAGAACACTTCTAAAATAGACGTTTTGTGAGCCTTTAGTGGGGAAAAAAGCACGGGTTCAATTGGAACACACTGGCAAAACTAACCTCTTTTGGGAGGATTTCTGAACGGGTAGATGCCAAAAGCAGCCAATATCTAGAATTTAACCAACCACCCGGCAGTGTTTCTTTTTTAAGTCCTTACCTTCCTTCTTAAAATCAATACCACGTATTCCCGTGATTGACACAACACCATGTATTGACATGTACTGACAGAGACGGAATTCTTGCTCAGGCATAGCATGGACCAAGCGGCCTCTGATTCCCTCCTCAGCTCTGAGCTTCCATGACTGTTCGGGTGAACGTTTGAGGGTCTGGGTTGGGGGAAGAAGACCCGCCTCTTTCTCTGAGAATGTGACAAGTGAGATGCCAGGAACGTCCTTGGCCAGTGGCAGAGAAGCGTATGCAAGTGGCCTCAGGCTAAAGCCGTAGCAGCCCTTCTGTCCAGGCTGGGAAGTGTCTGAGCTTTCAGCACTCCGGTTTCCTGGTCCTCCATCACTTACCTGGAAAAGTGCATCGTGGGACATCTGCCTCCAGGAGCCACAGGGCTTCCCCTCTCTCCAGCTGGGAAATCACATCTGGCTGGGACACTGGAAGCCCTGCTCACAAGCAAGAAGAGGTGACACCAGAGGGCCATTTCAGCGCCTTCTCTGAGTCATTTCACAGCTTTCCTTCATCATTGTCTACATTCACTCACATTGTCCCCGCTGTCACTCTGGGAGCTCCCTGAGGGCAGGGAAGTGTCTGGCCCATAGTAGGCACTTCATAAATGCTGCCCAAATTGAATTCTTTCACTTAGGGGAAAGGTGGCAGGCTACACATGCCAGGGGCAGTAGCAAAGGACTTCTGAAGAACGCTCGCCTGAGTTCCTAGGACATATGGAGGATGGATCCCTGGGTGAACTCGGGTTCAAAGAAAACGAACCCATTTTGGCCCACCCCAACCAAGAGAATAGGAGCCTTTCACATCTGTATTCAGATAACCAAGCGATCCATGGACAAAGCACTTATTAATAGCCAGTTGTGCACCAGGCGCCGAATGCAGAAGGCCCCAGGATGCAAGGAGAAAAACGAAACAGGCTCTAGAGGAGGGGACAGCATGTAGATTTATAAGCACATACAAAGAAAATGCAATTGTTATTAAAATAAAATAAGGATAAAACATATTTTTTAAAGTAAATACAAGACACAGTCAGAGAGAGAGGCACTAGTAGCCAGAGAGGGTCAGAAAAGGCACTGGAGCTGACCTTTGAAAGAAACTCTAGAGATTCTAAGGAACAGAGGTGAGCGGGAAGTATATTCCAGGCACACGGGACAAACTGTGCAAAGGCATGGAGGTAGGATATGGAGAATTGTGTGGGAGAATATCCACAGCCCAATTTGCCTGAATCACAGATGGCATGAAGTGGAGGATACTGAGACCTTATGGGAGAAATTTACACTTGGAAATTCAGTTCAACCATTTAAATGTCTACTATGTATGTGCCAGGTATCCCGCTAGGTTCTAGAAATAAAATGACAAAAATTGAAAGGTAGCATCAACATGGCATTCCCTGGCTCTAAGAAATGAGGGGATTTGACCCCTTTAAGAATATCCCTGGGGGGCAGCTAGGTGGCTCAGTAGATGGAGAGCCAGGGCTAGAAATGTGGCCTCAGACACTGCACAAATAACTCAATCCCATTGCCTAGCCTTTACTGCTGTTCTGCCTTGGATATGGCACAGATCAAGATAAGTTAATATAAAATTATAGAAATTACTGTAGAGAGAAATGGGCACTGCCAATGGGAGGGACTGGCAGAGGTTGCTTGTAGCAGGTGAAGCCCCTTTGAAGGAAGCTCCAGATTCTAAGAGGTGGCCACAGATGACATGGAGAGACTTGGAAGCTGGAGGTGGAACGATACGCCCAGGGTACCACTCACCGCCTGGTTTGATTGGCATAGAAAGAGCATATAATGAAATAAATAAGTCTGGAAAAGTGATGGTGGCCCTAATGTGTAGGGCTGACTCTAAAGGCTGGGCTGGGGATTTTGTGTTCTATGCTAAAACCAATAAGGTTTCTGTAAACTGAATCATGTTTTAAGTGCACTACTATGGGAGACAATATGGCGCTGCTGACATACTACTGCTGGGTTTGTACCCCAAAGAAATAATTGGGGAAAATATCTGTACTAAAATATTCATAGCTCCACTCTTTGTGGTGAAAAAAAATTGGAAAACTGGAAAATGAAGGAATGCCCTTTGATTGGGGAATGGCTGAATAAACTGTGGCATATGTTGGTGATGGAATATTATTGTGCGCAAAGGAATAATGAACTGGAGGGATTCCATGTGAACCAAAACGACCTCCAGGAAGTGATACAGAGCGAAAGGAGCAGAACCAGGAGAACATTATACAGAGACTGATACACTGTGGCACAATTGAATGTAATGGACTTCTCTACTAGCAGCAATGCAATGATCCAGGACAATTCTGAGGGATTTATGAGAAAGATGCTCTCCACATCCAGAGAAAGAACTGTGGGAGCGGAAACACAGAAGAAAAACAACTGCCTGATCACACGGGTCGATGGGGATATGATGAGATGTAGACTCTAAACGATCACCCTAGTGCAAATATTAATAACATGGAAATAGGTCTTAATCAATGATAGATTGTGGAATTGTGTGTTGGCTACAGGAGGGGGTAGGAGGAGGGGAGGGAAAGAACATGATTCATGTAACTATGGAAAAATATTCTAAATTAATTAAGTAAAAATTTTCAAGTAAAAATAAATTTATATATATACATATATACCTGGCACTGCTGAACATTTTGAGAAGATCAATCGGTCTGTGTTGTATCTCACAAATCAAATGGAAACTCCTTGAAGCTAGAGTTTTGTTTCTATCTTTGCCTCCCCAACACCTAGCACCTTCCTTGCCCCTAGCAGGGGCTTCAGAACTGTTTCCAATTCTCCAATGATCCAAGGCCCACCCACAAGGGCAAGCTGTCCTTACCAAGGGAGACAAAGTTCTGATAGTTCTCCAGCATCACATCCCTGTACAGATCCTTCTGAGCTGGCTCCAAGTGTCCCCATTCCTCCCGGGTAAAGTCCACAGCCACATCCTGGAATGTCACAGATTCCTGAAAGAGCAAACATTTGGGTAGCACAGCAGATGGAGTGCTTGGTCTGGAGTTTGGAAGACTTGAGTTCAAATCCAGCCTAAGACTTTTCCCTAAAGGTTTAATCGTGTCATCCACATTCTCCACCTCAAACTCCAGTGATCCCCTTCTTGCACTATTTTCTAATTAGATAAATCACTCCATTTCTGACCTCAGGGTTTGGGGGACAGTCAGTCAATGAGCACGTATTAAGCCCTTTTACCAGTTTATGAGGCTGTAGATCATAGATTTGCAGGTGAGGTTTGTTCTACCTCTGGATGTAAATGACTGTGACCTCAAACCACACCCCCTTTCTACCAGGTATCCCCAGTGCCCATCTTCCCTTCTTCCAAGCCAAGGGAAGATCACGGCTCACCAGTGGGGCCGTGGTTGGAGGACCTTCGAGGATTCATAAGATTTTTAGGTAGGTGACAGTGTAGAGTCAGGACTGGAATCTGAGTTGAAACCTGGCCTTGATCGCTTACTATAGAACCCTGGGCAAGTCATTTAACATCCATTTGCCTCACTTTCCTCATCTGTAAAATGGAGACAATAGCACCTACCTGCCAGGATGGCTGTGAGGATCAAATGAGATCATATCTGGGAAAGTGCTTCACCCAGTGCCTGGCACACAGTAAGCATTGCAGAATGTTAGCTATTGTTTTTATTTAAAGGGCAGAGATGGACAGGCCATAAGGAGGATGAAGGGATAAATGGGGATTGGTGGAAGGAACAGGCTATGCTGACCACAGAAAAGAGAAGACTCAAGGAAGGTCTGATTTTGTCTTCCAAGTATCTGAAGGACCATCCCATGGAGACTGACTGCTTGGATCCAAAGGGCAGATCCCCAAGCAACGGGTCAAACTCACAAAGAGGCATTTAAGTCGAGGGCAAAGAAAAGCTTCCTCACCCAGCAGAGCCATCCAAAAATGAAACAGCCTTTCCCAGAAGGTAGTGAGCTCCCCATCCCTGGAGGAGGTCTTCCATCAAGACCCAGTCTGCCATTTGTGTCCTGATTGTTTCTTATCACCAAAGCCCTTGACATTATCAAATGGCTCAGGATTTGAGAGCGATACCTTTGTTTTGTTTTGAATCAGATTCAATGCAATGTTAATGCAAAGTAGATAGAACACTGAGCATGAGAATCAAGAAGACCCGAGTTTGAATCCTGCCTTAGACATTTACTATCTGTGTGACCCAGGGCAAGTTACTTAACCATTCTGACTCAGTTTCCCCATCTGTAAAATCTGCCACACAGGTTTATTGTGAGGATTAAAAGAGATAAGATATGTACACATTTATTACAATAATGTAAGGTTTTAAAAACAATTAGACAATTAAAAACAAGCAATTTATGAATTCATGTCATTTCAATTGTCACATCACACCACGTCAATTCAATTCATTTGTATGGAAAATGAATTCAGTTGCCTTTTAGTATTTTTAAATTTTTACCCGATTGTAATAAAATACAAGTATAATGGCTGGTCCAGATAACTGAGTCTGAAACATACATCCTTTCTGTTCCCAAATGGTAGGCAAGAAGAGTTCAAAGTTACGTGGACTATCAATTACTTGGGATAATTTTTCTGAACAGTTTTCTTCTTCGAGTGGACAGTATTATGGATTCAGGGAATTATTTACTAGAAGCCACAGATGTATCGAAACAAAGTCTATCAATAAATTTTAGCATAAAGAAACAGAAAATAATTTATTGAGGATAAGATTAATAGATTCAATTACATAAATTGAGTAGCTGTCTGATGAAAGGCAGGAAAATTTTTAAATAAAATCAAATGGGAAATTATTCCTTTTGTATATGAATAATAAAAGTTTCATTTTGTAGAATTTATGGGCAATTGATACAAATCTGTCCAGTATCTAATCACAATGGACAAAGGGCCGAAAGGCAACCAGTTGACAAATTAAGAAACTGATCTAGTAATAATAATAACAGCTAGCATTTTTATAAATCATGCTTTCAGGTTTATGGATATTACCTCATCTGAGCCTCACAACTCTAGGAGGTAGGTATGAAAAGAAAATTATTTTATTGACTTTATGTTATTGATCATGAACACATATAATCCTTTAGATATGTAACTGCAATTATAATTTTTAGTCAGACTCAGGTATTATTCTAACTGTGTATAAGATATCAATTATAAGAACAGAATATTAACCGTAGTATTGGAAAGGATATAGTTTGGCATATTCGAATATCAGAGCAACTACGAGCTTCTGCTGGAGGAACAAGAACTTCGGGTCTGTGTGGTTATCTAGGGAAGTCGAAGACCACACCAAAGGAGCTGGGTTCATTGGGAAACACGGTGAGTGGACGGCTGGCCTGATGAGATCATATGAAGACAGCCTTGGCGTGTCCAGGTAGTGTGTGATCCCGTGAAGATTTATGCCAACTCCAGGCTCCCCCGAGCATTATGGTCAAGACAGGTCACTTTGACCTAAGTAGTATGATAGTTCTGGAGGATTAATCAAGCTTTCTTATCCTGACCTTGTGTTGAACTTATGACTTCATATCCAACATTCCAGCCCCTGTTACCAAACACGATTACATGTTTCTTAGCATCCTCTGTACCTTCTGCTGTGTTAATGGCTTATGCTAACCATCTGTCAAAATCGAATAAAACAGACTGTTGGGTGTCTATGTGGGTCTTTGCCATGGGCTGGATGTGGTGAGATCTCCAGCCTTAATTTACCAGAATTAAAGTTTGGACCTTCGGCTCAGAATGATGGCCCAGAGATTTTTTTATCTCTAATAGTTGTTATTATTATCTTCATTTTACAGTTGAGAAAATTGAGGCAGTATTCAAGTACCTTGCCCTGGTTCACCCAGCTTGCAAGTATCTGAGACCAGATTTGAACTCAGGTCTTCTTAATTCCAGAATCAGTGCTCTGTCCACTGAGCCATCTGGCTACAAATATTAAATTGAACTTGAAATTGAAAATTGAAAAATGTTCAGCATCACCAATTACTAAAGGAATAAAAAATTAACCCATGAAGTACTGCTTTACATCAACTAACGTGACAAAAATAAACCAGAATAATCAAAGCTAAGATGAGTGGAGCTGGGAAGAAAGAGTTAAACTTATACACTTTGGGTTGTGTCTGACTCTTCATGATCCTACTTGGGATTTTCTTAGCAGAGATACTGGTGTGAATTTAAGATTTTCTATGCCCTGATTAGTTTTAAAAATCCTAACAAACAGGAATGTTTACACCCCTACTTAAGGATTAAGTGTTGAGGAAGATGGCCTATGACAGACATGTGCTAGCAAGTGACAAATCAGAAACAACTGACAGACCCCCTGGGCTGTCCTAAGTCAAGCTTAACCTACCATTGGTACATGTGAAACACAGGAAGTGATATAAAAAACGGTTTATATATTCACGTCACTTCCTCTGGCCGGCCTCGTTTGGACGTGGCTCTGGCTCTTTCACAGAGACGTGGCTCTGGCTCTTTGTGCTGGGATGAGTTTGGCGTCTTGGCAACTTGGCGTGAGTGTGCTAGGTGAGTGAGTTTAGGCTGATTCTTATTTTTTTCCTTTACCTTTCCAAACACTATCCTCTTAGGACGCCGAGCTAGTTTTTATCTTCTGAGGAGACCTCGTGCCTGAGTTCTCTGAACTCCCCTTGGCTTAGGCTAGGCCGGAGAAATCTTATACCCTTTTCTCTTTCTCTCTTCTTCTTAATTTCTTCTCCCTATTTTAATTAAATCACCATAAAATTCCCAAACTGACTTGAGTATTTTTATTGGGATTGAATTAAATCCCTGGCAACCATCAGTATAATATTAGTCAAAACCCCAAAATTTACCCTTTACACTGGAGTGGTTGGCCATTTCCTTCTCCAGCTCATTTTACAGATGAGGAAACTGAGGCAAATAGGGTAAAGTGACTTGGTCAAGGTCATATAGGTATTAAATATCTGAGGCCAGATTTGAAGTCAGGAAGATAAATCTTCCTAAATCAGATGTTCCCACTTGGGGAACAGAATACAGAGTAGCAAGATTTGGCTTGGACTTGATTGCAAGGTGCCAGCCCAGGACAAAGAAAAGCCTGAGAAGTAAGACAGTCATTTCAGAAGAGGCAAAAAAGCCTAACCAACCTGTGACCCGGCCATCAGGCGTCCAGAAGTCACTCCTTCCACCTCCTCCTTCACTGTTCTCTTCTGGAGAAGGGCAAAGTCTTGAGAAACCAGGGCTGGGGGGGGAAAGAAAGGAGGTAAGAGTCCAGTCCTGCAGGGCAGATCCCAGACTCACCAGGGTGCAGGTCCCCCCACACCAGCTGGCTGGAAGCCCCACAGTCCCTCCAGAGGGAGGCATCATAAAAGCCTCACCAAGCCCAGCCAGATCGCCCCAATGGCTCCTGGGCCCAGCTGGGCAGGTTCCCAGTTCATAGCACTTCCCACTATGACCTGGGGGGTACCCCCCAGGTACAAAGTCTCTGTGCCTCAGTTGCTTCGTGGTTGGGGCGGAGGGGAACACTTGTGATTTCACTCATGTCAGAAGCTCCCACTGAGGATCCTACCTCGAGCAAATACTCAGCCTCTCCCAGTCTAAGAGAGTTGTCTAGGGCACTGAGATATTAAGTGCTTTGTCTAAGGGCACACAGCCTGGGACCTAGCGGGGAGGTCTTCTAGCCTAGGGCCCTGGACCTGATGTGTGTCCTGGGCTCCCTGGGCAGTCGGTCTGCTGCAGCCTGGGCCCTCCTCACACTCGTGTCTCGAGGTGCAGAGGATTACAAAGGACACCAGTTATATTGGAACACAGCCATTAAAAGACTTCGTTCATGCATTCCATGGAAGTGACTTGGTCACGGAAGGACCATGGAAGGTCATGGAAGGACAAGGTCGTGTGGGTAGGAAGCATTAGAGGCAGAATCAGACTTGGGTCTCCTTGACTCTAAGGCCAGCACACTACCCACTGAGCCATCTCCACTGCCTTCACTCACTGAGCCATGGAGGCCTGCTCTTCCCTCTCTTACATCAGAAGAGTAAGAAGAGTGTAGTTCTGTGGGGCCCAGAGGGAGCAGGGACAACAGGATTGCACCTGGACAGAACTGGACTCAGCCTTGGGCCCCCTTGTGGAGAAATGAGATTCAGGACGGGGAGCATGAAAGGGAGGTGGAGAATTCTAAGGTCCCTTCTAGCTCTAAATCTGGGACCCTATGAAAGGAGTTTGAGGCACGGAGAATCAGGAGGGGCATCCTGACATCTGAGCTCCCTATCACCCCCCATGGAGCTGGGGTCTCTCCCCCCTCCCAATTCCAGACCGTCTCACCTATCTCTTCAAGCATCAGGTACCAGGAGGCCTCCGTGGTTGCCCCTCCTCAAGGCCAGCCTTAATGCTGGGCCTTTTTCCAAATCCTTTCTCCCCCCACCCCCAGCCCCTACAATGGGGCCTCTCTCCATCCCCCAAAGCTCCAGGACAGGCTCTTTCTATAGATGTCTACACTGAAGGTCTGGCTACTTTCCAATCCCTCCACCTTTCTGCAGAGCTGGGGCACTACTGGTGCTCTGTGGACTTGCCTTTGGGGGCTGGGGGCCAGAGACAAGGAAATGTCTGCCAGGAGGCCCAGCAAACAGCCCTGAACCCTCAGCAAAGGCTGACAGTCACACATTAGCCCAGGGCCCTGCCCAGAGCCAGTCTGACCCCACTCCCTGCACAGGGGGAGTGTGAGCGTTTTGAGGGCTATTTCTGTCATCCTTGGGATCCCCGCACACAGATGGTAATTCATAAATGTTTGCTGACAAACTGAAGCTGGACACTCAACTAGGCATGAAATCATCTTCCAGGATGGTGCCCTGTTCTTTTACCCAGTACACACACAGAGCCAGAGCTGCAGGGGATACTAGCCCCAGGCTTCTGGGGGTAAGGGGAGAGGAAGGCTGCCCAAAGGTAGAAGGAGAATAAAGGCAGCAGACAGATAGCTAAGCGATACAGTGAACAGTCACTAGATCAGTCAGAAATCCTGCCTAGACACTTCTTTAACTTGGGTCTCTGGGCAAGTTGCTGAACCTCAGTTTTCTAATCTGCAAAGTGGGGATAAGGATAGCAGCTGCCTCCCAGTGTTGCTGAGAACACAAAGGAGATGACACAGAAGGTATATGAACGCTGTTACTGTTAGTATCAGTTCCGGATGGCTCCCTCCTCAGGGCTCCCCGCCCTGGGTCTCTGCCTTCCTTCCAGGCTCAGCTCCCATCGGACCTGAGGGTACGGTATCTCAATAAACACAAACGCATATCCAGATGCTACAGAATATCGGAAGTGCCCAGCGATTGACCTGTTGCCTCCCCTGAGGAGATGCGCAGCCCGAGGGCAACGACTACGTTTTTGCTTCATTTATCCCCGGCTCTGGGCAGAGTCCTGGCACACGCTAAGTGTTTGTTGACCGACTCCCGAAGCCACCTCCGGATCGCACCCACAACCTCCCCAGGGACCTGCTGGCCCCGCCCCGTCCAGCACGCTGAGGCCAGCCTTCAGCTCGGCGGACACAAAGCCCCGGCTCTGGTACCTGGGACAGAGCTCCAAGTCCCTGGTGATGGCCAGACCCCCGGGCTCCCAAGAGAGAGCCACAGGCGGATTCGCTCGCAGAGCGCCCTGCCCTCCCCCAGGGTCTCGGAGCCCCTTCCCTTCCCTCTCACACCCACCCATACACAGCCAATCCCACCCAAGCCCGACGGCAAGCACGCACACTCACACGTGCAGGTCACCGGCCCCGGGTCCCTGCCAGGCTCTTGCCCAGCGGCCTCTGGAACGAAGTCCCCTCCCCCGCCCTGCCCAGTCATGGACACCTGCTCCTGCACGCCTGACCCCCGCTCCTCAGGGCAATGCTTAGGCAGAAGCCCCAGGACCAGGTGAGGGGATCCGAGGGTCGGTCAATTACTTTTCAGGGATTCTGGGAAATGGAGGCGTAGCAGAGAGCACGGCCTGAAGGATTCTGGGAAATGGAGTCCAGAGAACAGTACATATTCCAAATAAGTGTGTAGAAAGAGGAACTGGGGCGGAGCCAGGAACATAGTTTGGGGGAGAAAGGTTCCATTACTTCACCAAATACTGATTAAATGCCTACTACGTGGAAAGCTCCGTATTGAAGACTGAGGAGAATTGGCACTGTCCCTGTGGGCCCGCGGCGGTTTGTCACGTGTTTGCTGATAGGACACCGCCGGCTAAGAAGGGAAACGCGCCTAGATCCGTGACTGGTGAATTCGAGGAGCGGGAGAAAAGCGCTTTGGGACAGTGGAGAGGGCTGATGTGGGGTGTCGGGAAGGGCTTCGTGGGAAAACTAGCTTTTGGGTGGGACTGAAAGGACGCAAAGGAATCCCATCAAAAGGTTAAGGAAGCGACGCCGCCAGAGGAGGACGGGAGGTTCTCTCGGTGGAAGGGAGGCTAAAAAACAATGCCGGCGGTTTTTAAGAGCTTGAAGAAGAAGGAGGGCTGGGATTGTGAAGGGTCTGTCTGAAAGGCCGAGAAAAGAAGGTGGAGCTTTACTCCGTGAGCAACGAGTGGCCACGATCTTTTTTTGAGAAGACGGAGTTGAGAGGCGGCCGGCTGCCGTGGGAAAAGCTCTGACTTGGAGCCCTAAGACCCACGTTTGAATCCCAGCTGCTGCCTTTGTAACCTTCTCACCCTTAAAAGGAACGGTTGGACTAGATGCCATTTCATGTCGCTTCCGACTCTAGTTCTGTGTTCGACTGACGATGGCGTGACTGGTGGATGGATTGGGGGTGGGGGAGGGTTGGAAGAAAGAGATTTGAATTCAAGAAGATGGTCATAAAGATCTGAACTATATCGGATGTTGGGAGCAACTGACAGAAAGAAAGATTAATGCGGAACTATCGTCGCAATGATGGACAAGGCTGAACTCAAGAATAAATTTGATATGTGAAATGAGGGAAAAAAGAAGGCTCAAAGAGTCCCTTAGAGCCATCCTTGGCTTTTCTCTCTCCCTCACCTCTCATGTCCAAGCAGTTACCAGGTCTGGTAAATCCATCCATTCAACAGGAACTCAGGAGCACTTACTATGTTCTCTGTCCCACCTCCGTGCCTTTGCACTAGCTATCCCTTATGCTCCCACCTGACCCTTAACCACTGCCACTCTGAATCCTTTGTTTCTTCCAAAATTTTGCTATAGCAGCACCTTCTACGTGAAGCCTCTCCTAATCACCTTAACTTCTAAACAAATGTCACCACCCTCCTTTAAAAATTATTTGATCAATAATATGGAAATAGGTCTTGATCAGTGACACATGTAAAAAACCCAGTGGAACTGTGGGTCAGCTACCGGAGAGGGTTGGGAGGAGGGCAGGGGAAGAACATGAATCTTATAACCATGAAAAAATGTTCTAAATTAATTAATTCAATAAAAATTTCCAGGATGAGGGAGTTAAAATTTTATTTGGCATTTATTTTGTACATATAATGGGGCATTAGAGATAGGAGTCTATTGGCAGAACAGTGTGACATCTCTTAGTACATATTCATCTGGCATTCGAGGCCAGTTCATCGAAGCATAAGGAGGACAGGTAGGTAGAGAGAGATCCCTTCATTCTCATGTTCCAGAGAAGCACTCTCCCCATACCCACCCAACTTCTAAACACACAAAGATCCTCATACCCATTATGTTGTGTATCAGAGATTCATATTGTACAGTATCAAAAAGACTTTTCATTAGACACTGATCTAGAAGCCCATAAATATATTCATAACAAAGGTTGACGCCAACATGTAGCCTAGGAGGGTTGTCATGTGGCTTGAAGGGAGGCAGAATAGTCATCTAGCCTGTTCCCCCTCCACTCTTCTCTAAAGGGGACTTTTATTCCTGCCAGCAGGAGAAGCAGGGAGGGCAAGGAGGGGCTAGAAGCCTGTCTACTCTGCTCTTGTCAAATATCTGTCTGCTATCTGCCTAGGGGATGGAGGTTTCACATTCAAGATAAGCTTCCTACTGCTGTTCATTAATTGGGGGAAGCCGGATCCCAAACTATATCCAAGGCTTGATTCCCTTCCCACAAAAGACTAGTACCACAATGAACATGCACATGGGATGTAGCCAAGGACCCTATTTATCCAAGTCCATAGCAAAACAGAAATTAGAGAAAGCGTATATTTAGAAATAAAGATATAGATGTACAGCTATAAGTGTGTGTATATATGTTTACATACACACACACACATATATAAATGTATATGAAGGGCAGCTAGATAGCATAGTGACTAATGTGCCAATCCCAGAGTCAGGAAAACTCATCTTCCTGATTTCAAGTCTGGCCTCAGACACTTACTGCTTGGACAAGTCAACTTGATGTGTGTTATCATGCTGACAGGTCAGCGTACAGATGTTGTCATGTTGCTATAAGGATGTAGACAGGAGCTCCACCCCCACCAATCAGCATAGGTACAGTGGACTAGGGACCTTCCCTCTCTGGAGTCTGCTTGGAACTATCAAAATTTGACCAAAAGTCACCCCCAGGTGTTTAACATGTCATTAGTATCCCATTTGTCTTGTGGTTTTCATCAGCCCCTTGCCCACTGGGTAAACAAAGTGAATCATGAATAAAACCACACAGGCCAAAGTGAACTATGGGTAAAGTGACATCATTTACTTGGGAAGGGGTAGGGCAACAACCACTCAAAGAAATGACCCCTTCTTCCTTAATAGCTGTAAACCTTAAAATTTCACAGACTAATGAATGTTAAAAATTTTACTCCACATAGAGGAATCCTCCAATTCCCTACTTGAAATAATTCCCTACCAGATAGTGAGAACTCTACTTGAATGTCAAAACTCTTTACTATGGGAGTATCCCTACTCCACCCCTACTTAAGACTGCTTTAGGGGAGAAAACTCCTTGCTAAACAATGAAAGTACTTGAAAACCATACTTATAAAGGAAAGGAGTTCTTTGAGCCATGCCTGTTTTTGGAATTGATAAAATGGGATGCTAGGTGCCTATAAAGGTGGGGCAACTTGTAAACTACTTAGACCTAAAAGGTGAAAACTTACTCAGAGGTTTTCTCTTAATGAAATTAGTCGACATAGCAGCATTTTTTTTCTGACTTACTAAAGAGATTAATCTACTCAGCTGTGAATTCAAAATGGGCTGTCTTTTGGAAAACATCTACAGTGATTGGTAGATGGAAGAACTTAGGGGAGGTGACATAGGAGATTTTGCCCTTAAAAATAAGAGCTCAGAGAAGAGCTAGAGGTCATTCTGAAACATTCAGATTGAGGAAGGACTGATTCTGAAACATTCAGATGGAGGAGGGAGCTGGTGAAAGCAGCTGAGATGATGCTGGCCTGATGTCACTAGAATCCTTGCTTAGGCAGACTTTGTGGTGAGTGTTAAAAGACTGACTGACTGATCTCTCTCTCTTAAGACTCAGGTCTAGGCCATGTTGGCTTAAGGCCCTTCATACTTATTTCCTTTTTTCTCTTTTTCTCTCTTTTCTTTAATTCCACATTTGTATTAATTAAAATCTCTATAAAACCCAGTTGACTTGGGTATTTGAATAATTGGGAATATTTCCCTGGTGACCACCTTATATTTGATTTAAAAACCAAGACACTGTAGTGAAACATATTTTCTACGGTCAAATTTACTCACCCTCTCTTATATCTATCACAATTTATATCTTCCACCATTTTAACTCACTACAGTTTAAGAGCTTCACTATTTTAAATCTCACATAGCTAATCGAGATAAAAAGAATTCTTGAACACCTCTCTGGGCCTTTCCATCAACGAGCTCTTTTCCATCACCAGGACTACTTTACCACCTTACTCCTCTTTATAAAGCTTCTTCCTTCACCATGGAAATCATCTAAGCTGTCAGTTCTTTGGACAGGACCTTAATCTCACCCCCACATCAAACTTAAGCCTGTTTGCCTCGGTTTTCTCATTTGTAAAATGAGCTAAAGAAGAAAATGGCAAACCACTCCAGGATCTTTGCCAAGAAACCCCAACTGGTGTCACGAAGAATCAGACATGACCAAAATGACTGAACAATAATATAGAAATATAAATATATGTGTGTGTATATATACACCAGACAATACAGACAGGCAATACAGAGTACAGAGGGAAGGAGCTCTTCCTTTGGGCACAAGATCACAGCTTAACTGAGAGATATCCCAGATCTTACCCAAGAGAAAGTTCTCCAAAGTCTCTAGTGTAATAAGCCAAGGATAAGGCCATAATGGAGACTTCCAGCTCCTGTCATGAAAGCCTCCTCCTAAAGTCTTTACCTTCAGTAATCTTAAATTAGATTGGGGGGGGGGGGCAGCTGGGCAGCTGGGCAGCTCAGTGGATTGAGAGCCAGACCTAGAGATGGGAGGTCCTAGGTTCAAATCTGAACTCAGGCACTTCCTAGCTGTTGTAAGGGGGGGGGGGAAGGGATTATTTTATAAAAAGGTTGGACTGGATTATATTTTAAAAAGGGTCACCAGGAATTTAATTTTTTCAAAGAGATTTATTTACAGTTTATTTACAAAATATAGAAAGTGAAATAAGAAAATCAGAGAGGGGATAGGGTAAGATATCTAGCCTAAGCACTAAGTAATTTATTCCTGGCCCCTGGCTCAACCAAGGCAGGGAGAGTTAGTTTCAGCCAGCCTTGGCAAAGCGGGGGACCTGGGGAAGTCTCTCTCAAGAGGTAGGTCTCTCCTGAGGCTAATCTCTTCAGAAAATCCAGGAAAGGAGTCAGTCTTTTCACTCACCACATGTCAGTCCAAAGGAAGAGATTTAAGAAAAGCCTCACCAGGAGCAGGGTCTCAGATACAATCAGCAGATTCTTTTCCAGTCTCAACTCCAACGAATGAAGACCTGAGTCTCACAGGAAGTTGTAATTCCTTTTAAGGACACTTTCTTTTGCATCACTTCCTGTGCCTACCTCCACTTTTTACGTGGACAAATCATAGTCTAAAGCCTTGCTTAGGACTGCCCAGGAGTCAGTCAGTCGATTCTGATTCATTACCAACTATTGCACACATGGGTCACAGACCTTCCCACTAAATGATTAAGTGGGATGTTTACACTTTTGGTGATTAGATCTAAAAATAGGCAGGGGTTACAATTGATCTTCACAATCAGGGGAGAGTTAATTAATTTCATTTTCACAATTAGGGGAGAGTTAAATTTAATCTTCATACTCTTTGACCCTGGACAAGTCACTTAACCCCCATTGCCTACCTCTGACCACTCTTCTGCCTTGGAACCAATATGCAGAATTGATTCTAAGGTGGTAGGTAAGGGTAAGGGTTTAAAAAAAAAATTGGATTGCCATTGTCCATCCATCTTCTCTCTTGAAAGTGCCTGAGGCCTAAAGAGACTAAAAATATTTTGAAGACGTTGGGCTATCTTCTCTATTGCTTTCACCCAGTCTACCCTGGCCTTCACACAGGCTCGGGACTTCAAATCTCCACCAATGAAGGAAGACTTTCATACCACTAGGTTTTAGGACCTGGGTTACATTTTCCCCCCAGATTCTAAGTAAATAGATATCTGAGATGAGAGTACTCAGGTGACCAATGAGATTGAGAGAGATTTTCTAATTGATTACAACTTATAAATTTTGACTCCCCGGTTTCTGGGAAAGGAGGAATTTGTGGTTAAAAGCACTAAAAGGCTAGGTTCAACCAGAAGAGGGTGCATTTGCCTTTTGATTAGGGGCGCTGCCCTCTTTCGTGAAGGAGAAATAAACTGTCTTTTCTGCTCCTAACTTCGGACTCCAAACTTTCATTGGGAGGAGTGATCCCCGTGAGGGATGGTCTCCTCCTCTGTCCCACACAGAAGACAATAATGAAAATCCCCCCTCCAATACATCTTCTATTCAGCTACCAAAGTGCTTGCCTAAAGTCCAGTTCTGACCGTATCACTCATACCCCCGCCCCCCTCCTGCTTCAGCATCCAAAGCCCTTCATGGCCTGCCCTCTCCCAGATTTCCGGTCTTCCCTCACTTTCCTCCCCAGCCCGTGCTCTTCCAGCTTCCTGGCTATTCCAAGAACAAGACCTTGCAGCTCTGCTCCCAGGACCTTCTTTGCCTGCCTCCCATTCCTGCAATGTTCTCCCTCCTCCCTCCCTCCACTTTCTGACTTCCTTGACCGAGCCCTAACTAAAATCCTACTTTCCCAACCCCTCAATTCGAGTGCCTTCTCTCCGTTAATTGGTGCCTGTTTTCCCTTCCATAGCTTGTTTGCGCGTTGTCTTCCCTGTAAACGTGTAAGCTCCTTGACGGCAGGAACTGTCTTTTGCCTCCCCCCTCCTCTCCCCACCCCGCTTTTTTTTTTTCATCCCCAGAGTGGTGTCTGGCACACGGTGGGCGCTTAATAAAAGTTGGTTGAATTGAATGAAAGATTAGCGGGTGAGAGACGAGGGCGGAGGACTGCCATCAGCTGTTGAAGCCTGCGAGGGGATGGGATTGAAGTGACTAGTGGAAGGGTTGGCCTTAACGAGAAGGGTCCCTCATCAGTCAGTGTCTGGGGTAAAGTACAGGCTACCGGGCGGCCCCAACATCCAGCACCACTCAGCAGCGGCAGAGGAGAGCTCTCAGGGGAAGGCTCCAGGATCGGAGCCTGGCCAACAGGGAGCCTCCATAGGAGGAAGGGAGAAAGAGGCAGTGGAAGTTTAGGGTGAGACTGAGAAGGCAAGAGACTGATGCTCTGGCAGGGCTGGTTGTTAAATCTTCGGCGTGAACGTTTACACCTGGGGAATGAGCCAAGGCGACAAATCGGGGCTTGTGTTATTGTTTCCTGGTTTCTAGATTTAAGAAAGTGATGGAGAAAATGATGCGAATGGGGAAACTCGGACTACATTTCCCAGCATGCCCCTTGCGGATATGCTGGGGTCTCGATCCCTCGTCTCCCGGGTCTCCTTGTGACAGATCTTCCCCTAGCTAGGGGCGAGGTGGGGCCAGGTTCGTAGCGGAAGTGAGTCAGTGCAAGAAAAAAAAGAGGGGGCCAGAAGTCAGCGGCGCGGGTTCCTCCCACCTCCCCTTCGCTCCGCTTGCGCAAGCGCGTGCGTGCGTGCGCGGCTCTGGCGGCTGGGCGTCGAACTCGCTGAAGTCGGGCGGATCCTGAGGCGACCGTGATAATTTGGTTTCAGGGGCAGGTGCAGGAGAAGCGTCCCAAGCCGAGGCTAAGGATCTAGGAAAGCGGTGAGCGCCTGGGGGTGAGGGCGGGAATACGGCGGACACGTGACCATTGTGGGCGGGGCCGGCGAAACCCCTGCGGGCGTGGGGGGCGCGGCCCTTTGCGGGGTACCGTGCCGCTACTTTGAGGCACCTTTGTCTCTTGCTCGCTGTCGATTGTTACCTAGCCCGGCCCGTAGCGAGAGCCTCTTAGATGCTTCTCGATCGAAGACGACGCGGGCAGCCCCAGAAAGGCTGACGTTTCGGGGGCGCAGACGCCTCTGCTGAGACCTGCGGGTCCACTCGAAGTTTTCTGGCCATTTTTGCATTGCTGTTGAGATCTGAGGACGACCCGGGTTCTTTCCTTTACCGGCTTCGGCTCGGTCTTGTTGATGCGCCAAGCGCAGGCTTTGGATCCCCCAAACTAGTGCATGGGGGAAGCACCTCCGGGAGAGCCATTGATTAAAATATTGGGTCTCTGGGCATCCCGTGGCGATCCCCTGGAGAGGGAGGCCTTGGGGTCCCCAAAGTCAGTGCAGCAATGCCCTAAAAATTGTGGGACTGCCAGGGATGCCGGAACGGGGTCTGGGCCTTGTGCCCCATTAAAGAACTGCGCTGCTAACAATTTACTTAACTGTTGTTCTGCCTGCTTGTCTCCAAATGGCCCGGAACATGTCTGATGAGGTGGCCATGAGAAACTTTAATAATAATAATAGCATTTGTAGAGTGCTTTCCATGTTATCTCATCGAGTCCTCACAACCGTCCTGTAAGGCACTTTGCCCATTTGACAGATAAGGAAACTGAGGCCAGGAGATTACAAAACTTGCCCGGGATCACACAGCTGGTGCGTAGCTGAGGCAGGATTCAAACTCCCCTCCCCTTGACTCTCAGGACCACTTCGTGGCCGCCTACCTCGCTCCTTCAAGCCTTGCTGGAGTGTAGGTAGTCTTCCCAGCATGTCTCTTAGCTATCAAATGAGTGGCAAACGAGGGAAACAAAACGACTCCAGCAAGACACCACAGGGTTTCCAGGGGAGAAGCAGCCTCAGAGGTTAGTTAGTGCAGCACAGATTTAGAATCGGGAAGGACTTGTGAGACCACCTGGGCCTCGCGGGATCCCAGCCACACGGCTGACAAGCCATCCCACCTTAGCCTGCACAGGAAGGTGTCCAATGGAGGGAACCTGCCTCCTCCCAGGCAGCTTTCGTCTACCCTCCCTGGCTAAGCAGAACAAATGGAATATTTGTCAGCCTTTGAGAACTTAAAAACTTCTAGCATGGGCAGCCTAAATCTTCTCCTCTGAAAACTTGGCATCATCCCTAGTTCTGCCAACCGATGTTCATAGTTCCAGGCCCTTTTCTGTCCTGATTGCTCTCCTCAGGAAACTCCAGCCTATCAGGATCTTTCCTAAAAAGTGTGAGAGAGGAGGGAGGGGGGGAAAGAGACAGACAGACAGACAGACAGAGAACAGAGACAGAGAGACACAGAGAGAGAGACAGAGAAAGACAGAGTTAGAGAAGCAGAGAGAGGGAGAGGAGAGAGAGACAGAGAGAGATAGAGACAGACAGAGAGAGGAGAGAGAAAGTGATTGGGAGAGAGACAGAGAGAGGGAGAGGGGGGAAGAGAGAGAGAGAAAGACAGAAACAGAGACAGACAGAGAGAGAGAGAGGAGAGACAGAGATTGGGGGAGAGAGAGTGTGTGTGTGTGGCTGGGTGGGTGCACCCAGAACTGACTGGGGCAGCAGAGCTAGCTCTCAATTCTTTTTTTCTTGGCTATCACACCTGTCCTGATAAAGTATGAAATCTTATTTCCCCCTTAGTGGTGATATGGCCATATTGGAGTGGTGACTGATTTTGATTTTACAATTCACTAAGACCCCAGAGGTTCATATGTCACAAACTACTGTCTCACCATGCCTTGCCATCATGACTTTTGAAGTAGATTTTTTTGAACCCAAATGTAAGACTTTATATTTATCCCCATTAAATTTCATAACCCCACATTTTCTCCAAGTCATTAGTTGCCAGGGCTCAGCACAGAAGTCTGGGCTTCTCCACTGGAGACCTTCCAAGGTGATATGGAACCATTTTGATGTTCCTTGTCCCCCTCCCCCTATATCTAAAACCTCCCTTTTAAAAATCCTTTGTAAACTACAGAGTTCAGCTTGTTCTGAGTTTTAGCTCTCCCAGCATTATTCCTTTATTTTTGTATCCATCATTTGTTACATTCTGTCATTTCTTCTGTCTCAACCTAAGTTGATTCATGAACTCCTTGTCCATCCATATTGGTTTCTTTAGCCAACTCCCCCTTTCAGAATTTTCCCTTTGTATTTTCAGGCTTTTGTTCTTTCATATGCCCCAATCCTCCTAGCATGACTTCCTCTGTAGAATTTTAATCCATGGAATCTTTTTTCACAAATTCCAATATTTTAAATTAATGTAATTAATAATTCACTTTCCTCTAAGGTTTCTGTTACTTCCATTTGGCCAACACATCTCTTCTGGACAGATGCAAATCATATCCAGAAATGAATGCTGTTGGTTCCTGTAAACCTCAAAATTTCTTAGACTTATAAATGTTGGAAATTTCACCATTGGGAAATTTCATACTTGAAAAAATTTCCTATTGATAGTGGGTCTTGACTTTTGGAATGTGAATCCCATTGGCATGGGAGGTTCCTTCTCTTCCCTTCTTAAGATTACTTTAGGACAGAAACCCTTTGCTGAACAATGGAAAGGACTTTGACCTATGCTTAAGCACAGAACAGGAATTTCTTTGAGTCATGATTGATTTTAGAATTGATACAATGGAGATACTTGGAATAAATCTCCACCCTATTCAGTCCTAACAGGATTGAGTAAGGGCTGCAGCCTAGATCAAAATTTAATTATTCCAATCTCTACCCTACCTCTAACCCTCAGGTTAACAGGATTTAGAAAGGGCTGTAGCAAAGGAGAAAAGATTTAATCATTTGAAAATATGACCTTCAACAGACATGTGCAAAAGCCAGAAACCTCTGGGCGGTCCTGGGTTAAGCGAGAGCCTCCATTGGCACAGGGAAATTGATGAACAGTGATTGGTAGATGGGAGAACTGGGAGGAGGAACTTGGATGGTTTCCTTAAAGATAGGAGGGTCTGGAGACTCCGAGAGGAGGTTGAGGAGTCTTGGTCGGTGTGGTTCCTGTGGGCTCTGAGAAGGCTTGCTCTGGAGGAAGCTGAAGGTGGGGGCCTCTGAGACTGTTTCTCCATTTTGGACACGTGAGTAATAGGGACTGATCTCCTTTCTTTGCCCCAGCTATCTAAGGGCTTGGGCCTTTTGGCCCAGCCTAAACAGAGGGGGTATTTAAGCCCTATTCCCTTCTCTCCCTTTTTCTCTCTCTCTATCTCTAATTCCTTTCTTACTCCTATTGTAATTAAACTCCAAAAAAGGCTGACGGCTGACTTGAGTTTTTCATTTAGGAATTACATAGCTGATTCCTTGGCGACCTTAAATTAATATATATCAGTCTTTTAAAGTGATTCCCTTGTAACATTGTGGCTGACCACACGGGAGTCTAAAGAATCCTCTCAAATAACTTTTGAAATTCCTTGCCTTTTTTACTATACCATCTCACCACTTAGTCCCTCTTTTTTTTTTTAACAAAAAACTTGGCTTAAAGACACAGCTGCTAGAACACGTGAGTATAAAAAACTTTTTCTCTTTTCTCCTTAAGTTAAATTGGAATCAGCAGTTTTTTCTTTTTCTTCCCTTTAATCTTAAGGGACAGCTGGGTAGCTCAGCAGATTGAGAGCCAGGCCTAGAGACAGAAGGTCCTGGGTTCAAATCGGACCTCAGATACTTCCCAGCTGTGTGACTCTGATAGACAGAAAACAGCTGTTTTAAATCTCAGCAACAGGACTCTAAAGTCCTGGCTGGAAGAGTTGTTTCTAAATATCCTTTCCCTTAAGGAACAACTTCCTGCATTAGAAAAAAAAAACCCTGTGGAAAGTTTGTTGCTTTGCCCTGCTCCCCACGTGTTTTGTGAAATTACAAAATATACATATAAAAATGAGTACTACATTCTTTGACAATTATATGGCAGCTGAAGAAGTAGGGGCATTGAGGAATGAAGGATACCTCCAAATTTTTATATTAATAGGTACTGTCATTTTTGTACTCCTCATTCCTCTACCTTTTTTTTGTTTTTTGAAGGATAAAGTTATTAAGACACCTCGAGCAGTTATTAGCCACTCTGCTTTTAGTAGAGAAAGCCCAATAGATAAATGGAGAGTTGAAATCCTCCGTCACTACTATCTCTCTCTGGCCTCTTTGCCAAATTTGTGACTTCCATATACCTCTCCATGTTGGTCTGGTTCTGATCGACGCACATTTTCTTTCTCCTCTGACTCAATCTTTTTTTTATTTTTCCCCTTTAGACTTAGTACAGTGATTGGTTTCTCCTTAGGCTCTCTTGCCACCAACTCTGCTCTGCTCTTAGACCTTCAGGTTTGTCTGATCTGTGATACCCACTTCCTTGGTTTACACTATCTGATTCTCTGAATTCTCTGGAGGCAAGTTCCAGGTCTGTTTGCCTCCAGCTGTTTGCCGTGGAGAGCCCAGGCAGAGAAACTGTACCCCAGTGGAATCTTCCACTTGTGTCAGCTTCAAAGTCCTGGCTTCAGAATGGGGCCCCCTATACCCCCAGATCCTACAATTAAAAGGGGGAGTAGTTCTCTCCTCTCTCCTTCCTTTTCCCCCTCTCTCCTTCTCCCTTCCTCCTTTTCTCTCCTTCTGGTATATCCCATCCTCTAGTTTAGTTTTTCTCCTCCAGAAGTTTGAGCAGTAGGTGAATCTGATTTGCTGTTTCTGGTTTGGAAAGAGGGGTGGGCACCTGATCTCTTTCTTATCCCCATATCCAGCCTGTCCTATAAACATCCCTGGAAATGTTTCTGTCATCTTGGACTTAAGCCAGTGAGCTAACTTTTATCTATCAAAATACATTCATGTCAGGGGCAGCTAGGAGGTTCACTGGATTGAGAGCCAGGCCTGGAGAGGGGGGGGTCCTGGGTTCAAATGGCTTCAGACACTTCCTATCTGTTGTGACCTTGGACAAGTCATTTGACCCCCATGGCCTAGCCCTTACCACTCTTCTGCCTTGGAACCAATACACAATAGTGATTCTTAGACAGAAGTATGTGTTTAAAAAAAAAATCATGTCTTTTATCTCATTCTGTCCTCAGGAGAGCCCATTATGCAAGTAGGGGAAGTGGCTGTATCTTCATCATTTTATGTATGCAAAGAGAAAGCAGGTGATTTGTTTAACCCTTTTGGACGAAGCTGGACTAGAATCTAGGCCTCCTTGATGATCGCTCACATTTGTACAGCATTTTAAGGGTTGCAAAACACTTTACAAGCATTGTCTCATTTTGTCCTCGCCACAGTGTTAGGAGGTAGATGCTATTCTTTTCTCTGTTTTACAGATGAGAAACCAAAGGCTGACAGAAGTTATTTGACTTGTCCTGGGTCCTGCGGCTCACAATTCTCTGAGACACGGTATGAATTCAGGTCTTCCTTACTCCTACCCCAGGATTTTGTTTTCTATACCAAACTGCCTTACTCTTAGCTATTTGCCTTTTTTCTATAACGTTCCACTGTGGCTCTGTTAGTGAAGCTTTAAAAAAAACAAACAAACCGATGTTTCCACATTCTCTTAGCCCCAGAGTATTATATTTTTATGGGGTTTTTTGTTTTCAAAACACCCAGATTTCTCCCTGTGTTCCTTGTTTCCTCTCCCAGAATGCCATCCGTTGAAACAAAGGGTTTTTTTTTTTTGGTTTTGTTTTTTTAATTTATTTAGAGACCTTTACTTTCTGTCTTGGAGTCAATACTGTGTATTGGTTCCAAAGCAGAAGAGTGGTAAGGGCTAGGCAATGGAGGTCAAGTGACTTGCCCAGGGTCACACAGCTGGGAAGTGTCCGAGGCCAGATTTGAACCTAGGATCTCCTGTCTCTAGGCCTGGCTCTCAATCCACTGAACTACCCAGCTGCCCCATTTTGGTTTTTTAAAGAAGAAAGGAGGAGATCAGCAATCCTGGCCAGCAGTGAAAGCAGAGGTGCCATAATATGCCATGTTCTGTGCTCAGGGGTGTCCCCAGTTTCTGCAGAGCAGCAGAGGGGTCTCCTCTCTTCTGTGGCCCCAAGGTGGACCAGGAACTGGCAACATTCAGTTTTGGTTATTTGGTGGCTTTTGTTCTTTCCATTCGTATTGTGGTAGTCATTGTGTTTCTCATTTTCCTGCTCTGTTGGCTTTACCTAGCATCGTTCAGGTAAGTCTCTGCATTGAATTCGTCCTCTCTTAGGGCCCAGGCACATTCTGCTGCTTTCTTAGCCTGCAGTTTGTTGGACTTCTCGAATCCTTGGGTTGCTGCTTCATTTCCGTTTCTCGGCTGCCACAGAAAGTACTGCTGTGAATATTCCTGTGACCCCAAGGCTTCCTTGGGCTCTCCACTGGGCAGTGGGATCTCTGGGTCATAGCACATGGATCTTTTTATCACTTTATTTTTATAATTCCAAGTTACTTAGCAGAATGGTTTTGACAGTTCCCAACTTCCCCGACATTATTCCATTCATGTATCTATTTCCTCACTCTCCCCCTTTGATTATTCCTTCCATCTCCATGATCTGTTCCTGAGGAGGCTTTTCACACATGGCAGAACCTTCGCCCGTCCCTCCCAGGCACTGCATGGTGGCATTTTTTGCTGTAGCTAAGCCAGGATGAGGTCTTTGTGCTCTTGTTTGTCGTATGTCCTGGAGCCAAGACTCTCGTTCTCTCTAGTCATTGTTTTCGCGGTTCTGCTTACTTGACTTCCATTACAGAAGTCTCCCATTTTCTCTAAATTCTTCACGTTCATTTTTTCTTGTAACACTCTAATATTCCATGACCCTTAAATAGGAGAATTTGTTTCGCCGTTCCCCAGTCAGTGAGTCTGTGCTGCCGTGGAAGGTAGAGCTGTAAATGGGGTGGCGTAGGTGGGACTGCCTTTCTGTCCCTGACCCCCCCGGGCATGCACTTGGCCGTGGACTCTCTGGGATAGACAGTTTAGTCTCTTGCTTTCCATTTGGGTTGGAGGGGCTCACGGCTGCCCCGGCAACATGTTAGTGTCTGGGTCTTTCGAAAGCCCCGTTTTTGTGATCTTCGTTCATTTTCCATGTGGATGGGGACACCTCAGAGGTGGTCATTTGATCTCAGCTGTGACTTCCTCCAGGGGGTGGAGCCTTCCTTATGGCCTGTCTGACCAGCAGCCGCCCCAGAAGTAAGTGGACTGGCGCCCTTTTCCCTCAGCTGAGCTTCCTCCTCTGTGGGCCGGGCATTTGCCTGGAGCTGTCAAAGAGCTTTTTCCAAAGAATTCAGCATTCGCTTTTTCACACATTGGGCCAGTTGACCAGGAGTTTGAGAATTTTGTTTCATTAATAGGCAATTAAAGCGAAAAGAAAGGACACAGAACTTGGGGGAAAGTGCTGAGGCCTCGTGCTCCGCGTCTGCAGCCGGAGTTCTGACCCGTGGCACATGATCAGAGGGGCAGAGCCTGGAGGGCCGAGGTCCAAGGCCCTTCCCTCCGGTTCTAGGCTCCCTTTTGATCTCTTCCTCTGTAGAGACCCTGTATCTCTCACCTCTTGGCTAGAGCGTGGCAAGATTCACCTGATGCGTTTGGGAACGACAAGGCAAGGGTGGGTCTCCTTCATGAATTCTCTCTTTTCCTTCAGTGCTGGGTTCTCCACATTCTGCCTTTCCCCAAGGACGGGGCGTAGAGGAGGAGGCAGCGACTTCCGGGCTCCCGATGGTGAGTGATCGTTTCTTCTCTCTCCTGATCTGTCTCTGCTTCTCTCTCCCTTGACCTCCAGTCACACCCAGGAATGGCCGGAGCCTCGCATGACCTCCCTTCCGAGCCTTCCCGGCTATTAGGGCTGGGAGGGATCAGAGTGCAAGGCTCTTACGCGACATAGCAGTAAACGGAGGTCCCCAGACTCCTTGCCCTCGTGCTTCCCTTTTTCTGAGTGCCCTTCTCTCTCCTGAGCAGCCAACGACTGTTCTATACTGAGCCGGATTCTGTGAGATAAACGGAACCCTGTGCTCTGTTGGAGAAGAGAGCATGCCCAGAAACTGATCGTCCGGGGTGTGGTTCGGGCTTTTTCACAAGTGGAAAGTTTGCTCGCTAAGGACAGAAACGATTGTGCGCTCACGGAGCGGGCAGTATGTCGAGGATTGGTGATTGGGTGGCTCTTGAGGATCTCGGTGTCCGTGCAGACCAGCCTTTGGTGCTAAGGCTCGTAAGGGTGCGCACAGCTGCTAGGGATCCACAGTCCCACTTGGTCCGTGTGTCCAAACCCAAAACGTTCCCAGTCCACGATGTCCAAAAGGGAGCAGACGACGGACTTCAGTAGGAGTCCGGGAAAGAGAAGGAAGCGGCTGGTGTTCGCAGTGCGGGTGGTTGTTTATTTCGAGATTCCTGCCCTGTGAACAGACAGAACAGCCGTCCTATTTTCTGCCTTTTCCTACTTTCCAGGAAAACCTTTCAGACCACTTGTGTGATTTGCTTTTTGAAAGAGGCTTTTATACGCTTTAAAAGAATATATTCCTTGGCTCCCCCTTTTACTTCTTGCCTCTTCGGTTCTAGCTAATTGCACAAGCACGTCTAGACCGTTCTCTCCTCTGGAATCCCTCGCCCCTCGTTTGCTCCTCACTCTTCTCTCTTCTTCCGCTGCTCCCATTCAGGAGCCACCGGACACAGCTGGAGGAATTCTCACCCAACTGCTAACGCAAGCACTCACTGGGTGCATGACAGCAACTGGGCCCCTCCTGCACCCAAGCGAAATGATTCCCTCTCACTCCCCCAAAAGCTATTCCACACCTTCTCTTCCCTTCTCGAGCCTCCTGTGCTCCCCATTCACGACTGGTCTTCCTTCGTTCTCCTCCTACCTCTCTGGCCTCTCCTCCGTCTCTTTGCTGCATTTCCCTTAGTCTGTGGCACGCTCACCGGGGGGGGGGGGGGGGGGGATCTGTCCTTGGTGACCTCATCAGCTCCCGTGGATTCAGTTTACTCTAGGAAGATGGCTCGTGGATCTATCCCTACAGCCTTCCGTTTCTGGACCTCCAGACTCACGTCGCTCATTGCCTCGAGTATATCTTGAACCGGAAGTTCCACGGCCATCGTACATTCGACAAGTCCAAAGCCGAGCTCAGGCTTTCCTCCCAAACCCACCTCTGCAGACTCCCTGTTACTGCTCAGGGCACCACTGCCCTCGGTCCCCCGGCTCACAGCCAAGATGCCGTCCTGGAGGCCTCTCTCGTCTCCCCCTTGCCGTATCCAGTCATCTGTCAGCCCCGTCCATCGTGCCTTGACGACACCTCGGATGGAGCCCCTGCTTCCCTCCGGCGTTGACACTGCCCGCCCCTGAGCCCTCCTCCCCTCGTGCCTGGACTCTGGCTCTGCCTGCCCAGCTCTCCTCCCTCACCGGCCTTCCTCCGGTGCCACACCTCGGGTCTGGCCCCGTCCTGCCCCGTCCGTTAAACTTGGCTGGTTCCTTGTTACCCCCAGGATCAAGCGGGAGCTCCACGCGTGGGCTTTTGAGGCCTTTCCTAGCCCATCCCAGCTTCACAAACTGCGACCCAGTGATTCGGTCAGCCCTCCCTGGTGCTTCCACAAAGGGGACGCCGCTCCATTTCTGGGGTCTCGTGCCCAGACCGTTCTCTCTTCATCTCTATCTCGCCTTTCCTCAGCCTCCCGCCTCGTGACTCTGGGCCGTCCCCGTCCCGACTGCTCCAGACTCTTCGAAATCTGCTGGACAGACGTGCCCTGATTTACCCCATGCAGAAGAGGCGGTCGGCTCCGAGAGAGAAGGGAGGATTCCCCACGGATCACAAGGGGCGGCTCGGAGGATGCCCGGCTGCTTCTAAAGGCCTGACGGCTGCAGCCTCACTGCAGTAACTAGCGGGCTTTATCCCTCAGAGGAGCAGACTCAGGGCAGCCCTGGCACTTGTCAAGTGGAAGAGGAGACCCCGGTGGAGGCCAGAGAACAGGGCACAGCCCTTCCCCCTCCTCCCTGCCAGTCTGCCCATCTGTCACGGTGCTGCGAGAGCTGCCTCATGCCCGGTTGCTTCCGTCTGTGATTCGGTGCCTTTGCCTGATCCTTCGTGCCAGCAGCCAAGTCTCCCTCATCTTCCAGCCCCGTCTCTGCTTCCCCCTAAGTTTCCCACACTGCTTGGCCTACCCCGTGGCTTTACTCTTGCTTTCTCCAGCCCTCTGACGCCCTTCCTCCTCCCGTCTTTGTCTCTTGACATTCCGCCCGTTCTTTAAGGTCCATCACAAGCAGAGTCTCCAGGAAACCTATTTTCACTGCTGCCTCGATCCACCCATCCGTCATGGGCGCATCTTTTTCTCCCTCCCCACCCATGACTAGCATAGAAATCTGCCCTCTTGATACCTGCCGTCAGAGAAGCAATCGTTGGGGAGAGAACAGTGACAGCTTGTGCTACAGCGTTTTATATTCATTTTCGTTGTGGCCTTCCCAGTAATCCGGCTTAAAATGTGTCCATTGATAACAAACTTGGAACAATGTGACGTGTCTGGTTAGAGTTTTTACAACATCATCGCTGCCGTTACTACTGGCTGTTTGACAGCAGAGCTTAGTAGTGAAGTCTCTAGAAGCTCTGGGGAGGGCGTAGACACAGCTAGAACCAGCCGCTTCCTATGGCCCCGTATTCTGCGTCGTGCTTGTCCCTGACTGAGCAGAGGTGTTTGCTCTTTCAGGAGTCCGTGACGTTCCAGGATGTGGCTGTGGACTTCACCCACGACGAGTGGGGACGCTTGGAGCCCGCTCAGAAGGACCTGTACAGGGACGTGATGCTGGAGAACTATCAGAACTTTGTCTCCCTGGGTAAGGACAGCTTGCTCCTATTGGCATCTGCCCTTCGGGTTAGCCTGGGGTTCCTCCTTGTAAAGACTGTGGCTTGGCTCGAGTGCTGAGTTGTCAGTGTGGGGATAGTCATGAATAACAGGGGTGACCGTAGCGGACATTTGTTTGTATTGTACTTCGGGGGTTGTGAGGTGGCGTTAATGTGCAGTACCCTATCTGGGCCTCACCACAAACCTGAGAGGTCAGTACTCACATGACCCCCACTTTACAGGTGAGGAAACGTCAGTTCCAGAGACTCTACAAATCAGCAATCCTTTATAGAGTGGCTTCCATGTGCCAAGCATTGGAGGAAGGGAAGAAGAGGGAGAGAGAGAGACAGAGAGAGGAAAGAAAGAGCAAGAGGAAAGAGCATATGAGCATGTGAGAAAGAAATAAAAAGGAGAATAAATAGGAATGAAAGGGAGAAAGGGAAGGAGAGAGGAAATGAGTGAGTGCCTTTCCATTAGCCTCCATGCATCAAGAGTGTCCCAGGAACAGTTTGAACATGAGTCTCCCCTGACTTCACCCAGCCTGGATTAAACACCTCTGAGGTATAGACACTGTGCTGGGGAGCCAGAGATGTGAGTGAAGGAGTACCTGCCTTAGAGGAGCTGACAGTCTAAGAGCACAATGACAGCCATGGTGCCATCTCTCTGGCCCCCTACTAATGGGTGATCTCAATGTTCTTGCTTTTCTTTACAGCAACTCAGGTTCCCCATCTGTAAAATGAAGAGGTGAGACTATGTGGCTCCTGCAGGCCCTGCCAGCTGTAAATCTCTGGTCCCATGGACTCAGGGATCATATCCCCATATTGCTGGGAGCTCTCTTCCCAGTGTCTGGGGGGTCACCCTCTGCTTTTTCTTAAAGAGAAAAGAGCTACAATGAATTCTGAGATGGATTTCCCTGCTTAGCACTTTGCCATTTCTTTCCCTAAAGGAGGACTACCAGCCCCCAAACCTCATGTGATCTCCCAGTTGGAGAGAGGAGAAACACCATGCCCAGCAGAGAGAGAAGCCCCGAGGGCTATTTGCCAAGGTGAGTGAGTGAAAACCAGGCTGGTAGCAGCCATTGCCAGCAAGAGCTCAGTGGGTCAATAAAGTTGGAAGTCCCTTTGAAATGGTGGATGAAGGACCTTGCTCAAAGGACCTGCAACCTCCACCAGGGAGGCAGATGGGTTTGGTCTAACAACTGATTATATTTTTTCTGAAGGATCTCTCAGAAGCCCTCTTGAACATGAACAAACCCATAACACTTTTCTGGTCTACCTTTGGTTCCTTTCATATGATTTTGAACTCTGGATCTCAGTCTTTGTCTTCTCACCCTGCTGTGTCTATTTTCTCCTCTTCAGTCAGGAAGTATATACAAATGCTGTATGCTGGGCACCACATAAGACCCTAGAGCTTCAGGGACAAAAATTAATTCATTCCTGCCATGAAGAAACTAACCTTACCCCTTCTATAGCTCCCTCTTTGTAGAGTTCATTCCTTCCGCCTTCAGACATGTCTAGGGCTAAACATTTCTTCAGTTGCATCTTCTTGGAAAACGTGAATAATTTAGTGGAAAATGGATTTATACCACAATAGTTTCTAATTTGATAACATGATATAAATATTAAAATCCTGTCATAAAAAATAAAATAGAGGCAAATAGGTTATAACTTTCATAATTGCCAATAAGACTAAACTCTTACTAGCCATGTTATTGAGTGAATTTCAAGACAAAGTAGATAATTAAGCTGATGTAAAAATAAAGTGAACATAAATGAACACAATTCAGCTACCATAGAAAAGAATGTTTTAATTTAGTTTATTATTAAATTCATTAGATTTCCACAGTAGAAGTCTGACATTATCTAATGTCAAACCTGAGATTAAGAGCCATTTTTCAGTAGTGACCAAGGAACATGATTGAGAAGTTTTTGAAAAATGAGACTTCAGAATAACAAATAGTGGAATGACATGAAAACAGCTCATGATATCACTTTATGTACCTTCGATTAGCAAAGATGGGAAAATTCTGTTTGGTGGAACATGCTTGTTGTGTGACTACTTTGGAAATTGTTAAATTTAATTGTAGTTGGACTGAATATATTATTGGTGGTCGCCAGGGATTTAATTTCTAAATCCCAAAATGAATTACTAAAGTAAAATGTAATTTATGGTAGTTTATTTTACAATAGAGGGAAGATATTAAGGAAGAGAGAAAAAGGGAGAGAGAGAGAGAGTTCTAGTTTCCTCAGAGCCAGGTAGAAATTCTAAGCCCCAGCCAGGGGAAAGGAGTTACACCTCCAGAAAGGGCAAGGAAACTAAGTCAGACCTTCACTCACCATGGTGACAGTCTAAAAGAAAAGCAGTCTGAGGTTGCCTGCATGAGTTCCTCCAGGGGTCCAGTTCCACAGCCAAGTGTCTTCACTCCAAGTCTGAGTGTCTGTCTTCCAGTCTCTCCTCCAAGTGATTCTTCTTCACTCCAGTCCAACTCCAAGTGACTGAATGAATCGATCCCTCTTGTGTGCCTCTGTTTCCTCTATTTAAAAATCTTTTTTCTCTTGTGTCACCTCCCCTAAGTTTTACATCTACCAATCACAGCAGACGCTCCTCTCCAGGACTGCCCACTCAATGTATGAAATAGGTGTTCACACCTTTTGTAGTTAGTTATACCTTTTTTGGTTAGTTCACCTTTTGTAGTTAGCTAACACCTTTGTGTAGTTAAAATGGGTAGATCTACTTTAAATGCTGAGTTAACACTTTGGGGATTAAAATCTAAAAATAGACCAGAGATTACAATTCATTCTTCCCAATAAAGGAAGAGCTAAGTATCTTCATTGTTACAATCAGGAGATAGCCAAATCCAATCTTCACAAAATAAATAAAATGCAAATTGTACAAGAAACATAGACTTATTCATACCCTTCAACCCAGCAACCCCATCAGAAGATTTCTGATCTGTGAAGGTGTCTTCAGAGATTTTGTCACATGGCTTACTGACATCTGGAGAGCAGCTATCCACAGTATCTCCACATCCAGAAATACCATTACTGAAAGGAAAGACTTTTTTTTATGTTCTCCTAGTGAATCCATGCTGCATAAGGCATAATAACTTTTCTAAATGTTCACAAATCATCAGCTTAATAATGGGTTCTTGAGGGTTGCCCATGTTTGATTTCAGGTCTCATTTTGATGATTAGGTATATTCCCAGATTTTCAGAACTCTTGAGAACTTAGGTAAATTCTTTCTTTACCCTACAAAATAAACACTCATTTCCAAGCAGCTGGGAGTTGATATCACTTTTGTTGAGGTGGAAGAAAAAGGAAGGGAATAAGCATATACTATGCTATAAAACATTTTACAGATATCTCCTTTGATCCTCACAACAACTTTGGAAGGGAGGTGCTGTTATTATCACTATTTTACAGATGAAGAAATGGAGGCAGACAGAGGTCACTAAACTTCTTCAGGGTGGCACAGTAAGTGTCTAAGGTCAGATTGGAACTCATATCTTCCTGAATCCAGGCCTAGCATTCTAGCACTGTACCTCCTGATTTTTTAACAGTGTTTATTTTACCTTTTTCCCAGTTTGTTACAGATTCACAACTGGAAGGAACCTCAGATGCCATGTAGCCCAGCCCTTGCATCTACAGATAAAAGACAACCAAAGCATGAAAAAAGTTACAGGGCTCACTCAAGGTCCCACAGGGAAAAAGCATCATAGCTAGGTGGAACTTAGGTCACCTGATTCTAGTCCTAGTAGTTTTGATTAAGCAAACAATTTAGAACTTAACTGTACAGCGATTTCCTTTTTCCTAATACAAAGAAATACAGATATTCACACTTTTTGCCTTTTTCAGATTCTATTATTTGGAAGACCAGATTAGAAACAAAGGAGTCGGCTTCAAAGCAGGACATTTCTATGGGAGGATCATCCAAGGAGAAATGTTCAAGGATTGCCATCTGGGATTCCAAATTACCCGAAGACTGGAATTCTGGGGTCAGTTTGGAGAGGCAGAATCAGGAGAGATTGTCCCAGCAAGTGTCGATCAGTCACAGAATAATTTCTAATGAGTCAGATGTTCCTGAATGTAATATTTTTGGGAGAAGGTTCAAGGTAGGGTCAATTCTTATTCCAAAACAGAATGTTGCTATAGGAGAACAGCAGAGTCAATCTGATATCATTGGAAAGAGCCTCCTTCCATCCTCAGATGTTATTAAGCATAATAAGATTGCCTTAGGGAGGAAACTGTGTAAGTTTAAATCTAAGAAGCCACTCAATTATCATTCAGACCTTTTTCAGTTTCAGAGAATCCATCCTGGAGAGAAACCTCTTAAATGTAGTCATTGTGGGAAAGCCTTTGGAAGCAGATCATGCCTTATTGCACATCAGAGAATCCATACTGGAGAGAAGCCCTTTGAATGTACAGAATGTGGGAAAGCCTACAGGCGTAAGGCACATCTTACTCAACACCAAAGAATCCATACTGGAGAGAAGCCCTATAAGTGTAATGACTGTGGGAAAGCTTTCAGCATTGATTCATACCTCATTAAACACCAGAGAATCCATACTGGAGAGAGGCCCTATAAATGTAATCAGTGTGGGAAAGTCTTTAGCCAGAAAGGTCACCTTAATCAACACTTGAGAATTCATACTGGAGAGAAACCCTACGAATGTAATGAATGTGGGAAAACCTTTGGTCAGTCTAGACACCTTAGTGAACATAAACGAACTCATAGTCAAGAGAAACCCTTTGAATGCAATGAATGTGGGAAACTCTTCAGACAGCTGAGAAACCTTAGTGAACATCAGAGGATTCACACTGGAGAAAAACCCTATAAATGTAATGAATGTGGAAAGGCGTTCAGCAACAATTATGTCCTTATTCAGCATGAAAGAATTCATACAGGAGAGAAACCTTATATATGTAATGAATGTGGGAAGGCCTTCAGTCGTGGGACATACCTTATGAAACACAAGAGAATTCACACCGGAGAGATACCCTATAAATGTAACAACTGTAGGAAAGAATTCACTGACAAAGCATCTTTTATTTACCATCAGAGAATCCATACTGGAGAGAAACTTCACAAGTGTATTGAATGTGGGAAAACTTTCAGCCAAAAAGGAAGTCTCAAAATGCACAAAATGATTCATACTGGAGAGAAACCATTTGAATGTCATGAATGTGGGAAAACTTTCAGAAATGGGGGTCACCTGAGCGTACATAAGAGAATCCATACTGGAGAGAAACCCTTTGTATGTAATGAATGTGGGAAGGCCTTCAGAGATAGTGGAGGCCTTAGTGCGCATCAGGAAAAACATGGAGAGAAACGGTATACTTGTGATGACTGTGGCAAAACCTTCAGAAATAAGGGATACTTTCGTGTCCATCAGAAGACTCACACTCAGGAGAGACATTATCATTGTAATGAATGTGGGAAACATTTCAGTCTTAGGGGATCCTTCATTATTCATCAGCGAGTCCACACCGGAGAGAAGCCCTATAAATGTAATATTTGTGGGAAAGCTTTCAGTTACAATACATCCTACAGTAAACATCTAAGGACTCATACAGGAGAGAAGCCCTATAAATGTAATCAGTGTGCAAAAGCTTTTACCCAGAGGGACTACCTCATTGAACATGAAAGAATCCATACTGGAGAGAAACCATTTAAATGTAACGAATGTGGAAGAGCCTTCAGACAGAAACAAACTTATAATGCACATAAGAAAATTCATACTAGAAAGCTTTTAAATATAATTAATGTGGGAAAACTTTCAGCTAGAGGGAATACATTATAGGAAGTCTGGTTTTAATACCAGTGAGAATCCCCATAGATATTAGAAATATGAGAAAGTGAAAATATGAGAAATAGGGAAAGCTACTAATTCTGAAAATGCATACTCAAGAAAAACCCTATGAACATAAATAACAAATGGCCAAATCTTAGACGTGTTTCATTTAGCAGATAATTCACGCAGATTAACTGTAGCTTTAATAATTTGGGGAATACTTCCTATAGTCTTGTCATCTCAAGAATCAGAATGTCACATTTTGTCCCAACATTCAATATTCGAGACTTTGAGACAGAAAAGTGATCACAATGACAAAACTCCCATGTCCCTTTCTGTTGGAATACACAATTTTTGCTGACATCTCATGGTTAAATTGCATAAGAGCAGGCAGGCTTTGAAAGAGCTCCTATACTACAAGAGTTCCAGACCACAATTTTTTAAAATCCACTAAAAAAATCAAAAAGGAGAAACCTTGGCAACTTAGAGCAAAGATGCTCTAAAACGCAATAGATAAGTGACCTAAGATGACTTTCCAGCCCATAGCAGGAGGATACGTATTGGTAAGAGTACTTTTCTATATGTATCTCTGATGTAGAAATTCATCACTCTTTGGCTCAGATGGGACCCTGTTAACATGTTCTTGCTGCTCTGGCCAGAAGTCTGAGATAGAATCATAGAATATTAAAACTGGAAGATAAAACCTGCCTTAACTACCTTTGGTCCTTCAAGATGGAAGTTGGAGAATAGGAGTTATTTTTTATTCTTCCCCTGCTATGTGGGAAAATGATGTTTCCAGCAAATTCTTCCCTTGGGGAAAATGAAACTCACTGGTGGTGAGTGGCTATCAATTACTTGACTCTAGCGATCCCAAATTCTTCCCCAGCTTGTGGAGGCCTTGGCCTCACTGTTGATAGAAGTTTGGAACAACTGTACAAGTTCCTGAGGAAAGTGGGGCCTGACAGAGAAGACTATGTAGGTGCACTTCCTTTGTGTCATTTGTTTTTGTGTTTCATGCCATGTTAGGTTGGACTAGAAAGGGAACTGAAGACACCTAGGTGATCAAAATAAGCCAAAGTGTCCCATGCCCAGGGTAAATCCTGGGGTGAGACAGATCAAACCTTCACTAACATTTCTTATTTCAGGTACAAATTTTCTAGTCAGGTACCAGGTCAGAACTTTGACCTGCTGAATGATTCCACAATTCAAATAATAGAATCTCATTTATTTGATCAGGGAAAAGATTCTCTGGGTTCCCATCGATATGCCTAGTTATCATCTTGGAGCCTTTCAGAAAATCCCACATAAGGAGCTTCACCAAATATCATTAAAATAACCTTTCCAGATCCCCATCCACAGAAGACTGTTGGGCCATGTGTTCCATCATAAATACATGCCAGTGTTTGCTGGGAGACACCCTGGGCTCAAGTAGAAAGCTCCACTTTAAGCGCCCACGTGATGTGGATCTCAATGGGTCAACCCTACCATCAGAGGAAGGGAGCCATATACTCTGCCCTTTTACAGTCCATGTGGCAGCCTGTCCTCATTTTGTTAGCATACCCAATTCAGCTACAAGATGTCACTAAGTATTAAGGTCATCTGATGAGAGATAGGAGAAGGGTTTGAGGCTCGGTACCCTAGCTAGTCTTTCTAATCCAGTTAATCCTACCTTTCAGTCTATCCAATAAACAGGCATAAAATAAGCTGCCTCCAACCCCTCCCTCCATCCCTCCAAATCATAGTTATTAACCAAAAACGAGCATGGAGGGGTAGGAGAAACAAGGAGTGCTCTCCAGGCAGTACTGTAGCATCACAGTAGTTGATGTGTTTACAAGGACAAAGAGATGCTTTAAGGCAGACATCTCGGTGGCAGCTGGGATACTGAACCTGAATTTATGTTAAGAATCACCAAGAGTTTCAAATGATCAGTTGTAGCTCTTTCCCTTTTTCCCAGTGGCTTTGCTTTGGGCCTTCTACCATGAATCGTTGACATCTTTCCTTCTCTCACAGCTACCACCCTTTCTGCTAGAACGCTCATCACCTCTTGTCTAGATTATTACAAGAGTTCCCTAAGCAGTCTCGCTACCTGAAGGTTTTCCAATTCTACTCTGTTCTCCACACCATTATTAAAAATATTTTCCTTAAACACAAGGCTATTACGCTGTGATTCAAACTCCAGTGACTCCCTGTTGCCTTGGATAAAATAAACTAGCTTTAAAAACCCTTTGTGAGCTGGCCCCAGCGTGTCTTGGCAGCCTTTCCTGCAGTTCAGGCAAATTGGTCTCTCTCTTCTCGTGTGATATAGCCCTCCACTTTGTATTTATTTGTATGTGTTCTCCTTATATTCTGTATATATTTATATATGTTCTATCTCATTAGAATGGGACCTCCTTAAGAGTGGGCATTGTTTCATGATTTGTATTTATTTGTATTTCTGCCTAGCACAGTGCCTGACGTAGTAGATGCTTATTGATTGATGGATCTCCCGTTCTCTTCCAGGTCCTAGTCCAGAAATATGGTATGGATCATTGGGCCAGTCTGATCTGTTGGGCTGGCCTGAAGGACCAGGCCCTTATTCTCTGTGGGTATAACACTTTTCCTCCTATGTAGTTTGGGGGTATTAAGACATAATGGCTGCGTACTTCTGCCCCTCTCCAGCCACCCCAGTGGCCCGTGCTTCTAAGGCAGACCCGATCATACTCTGATTGGGAAGCAGTGTGTTATACTAGAGCCAGCCATGGGTATTGAGTCAGAAAAGATCTGGGCCTGAATTCCTAGATCTAACATTTACTAGGTTTGTAATCTTTAACAGTCCGTGTAATCTCCTAAGTTTATTAGTTAGCCTCTCCTTTGTTCTCCTTAGTTTATTCTAGTTTGGATCTTATTCTCACTAAAAGAAAAGGATGTGGTTTCTGGAACAGAAATGGTAGTGGGAAACCTAGAAGGAAATAAAGGCTCCTAGAGTAGAGATAGCTAGAGGACAAGGAGGCAAAGTCTAGTCTGACACACCCTCAATTTTTATTGGAAAGTAGAAAAAATGGTTGGAAAGGGAAGATAGGATTCTGTGAACTAAATTGCTACAGGGGAAGTCAGCTCCAGAAGGGTGGGCGATGTTCAGGAATGAGGTTCTGCAGACACAAAGGAAAACCATTCTGATGAGGAAAATAAGAGACTGAAGTGGATGCATAGGATCCTTACTCTTTTAAAGACAGATGTAAAGAAGATGATAACAAAGATAAGAATTGGCATTAACAGAAGCCTTCGTCTATAAAAAAATATTGGCAGGAATGCTAAAACCTCCAAATGAACTATGGATGATGAGGAAAGCCCAGGACAACAAAAAAGGGTTATTTCAGTTATATTAGGAGCGAAAGGAGAATAAAAGCATGGATAGAAATGTTTGCTTGAAACAGAGGGAGCAATGTTAACAGACAACAGAAAGCAGGGCTATATGCTTCTCATTTTGCATTATCTCACCCAAAGAGAATGAACTTTGCAAATGGAAATGGTGGCAGAAATGGCCAATAGATTGATACTCAGTAAGATGATATAGTAAGATAGTACCTGCTCACCCTGGATGAATTCAAGCAACCTGGCCCAGTTGATCTACATTCTTGGGTCCAGAAAGAACTGGTAGATGAAATTGCTGAGAAACTAATATTTGAACACTCATGGAGAATGGAAGTGGTAACCCAAGATTGGAGAAGGGCAAATGTCTTGCTTTGCAAAAAAGGGAAGAAAATAGTCTGCACACTTGGGCCAGTGAGCTTGACCTTGATCCCTGGGAAATTTCTAGGTAGATCATTAATGTAAACATCCGAAAAACAGAGGCAGTAATTACAGAGCGCGAACAGTGGGACGTGCCAGACTAACCTTTCTTTTCTGACAGGGTTGTTAAGCTGGTAGGAGGTAATGCTAATGATGGAATTTACCTAGGTTTTTAGCAAAAACATTTGACAAGTATCTTGTACTATTCTTATGGAGAAGCATGTCAGATAACCATATCATTGGGGAAAGTCATTTTCAGTGGTTGGATAATGGCCTGTTCATCAGAGGAAGTAAAGCTGGGAGTATAGCAAGCAGCAGGTGATGGGATATAAAAGAATATTCACAGGTTCAAGAATTGGGTTAGATCTAACAAGTCAAATGTCAGTGGGGATAAATATAAAGCCACTTACTTTTATAGTGGCCTGTGTCCTGAATGTGAGTCAGCAGTGTGGTGTGGTAGTCAAAAAACTAAATATGCCCTTAGCTGCCCTGGAAAGTTTCAATCCTACTATGCCTTGCTCTCTTGGCAGACCTTATCTGGGGTACTGTGTTCTGGTCTAGTTGATACTATATAAATAAGGGCATTAATAAGCCTGGAGAATATCCAGAAGAGGGCATCTGGGATGGTGAAAGGCCTTGAATCTGTGTCATATGAAGACCAGTTTAAAGAAAGGAGGCATGTGGAGAAAAGAAGACATGAAGGGGGAATTAAAACTAGTCACTGTGGCCCCCTGCTTCTTTATGCTAATTGATTACATTCCTTTTAAAAATTTCATTAAAGATTTTAGGGGCAACTAGGTGGCTCAGTGGATATACCTCCAGGCCTAGAGAGGAGAGGTCTAGGGTTCAAATGTGGCTTCTGGCACTTCCTAGCTGTGTGACCCTGGGCAAGTCACAACTCCAATTGCCTACCCCTTGCAGCTCTTCTGCCTTGGAACTGATACTTAGTATTGATTCCAAGACAAGGTAAGAGTTAAAATCTTTTTCATTAAGATTATCCAATAACTTTTTTTTTTTTGGCCAGCATCTTTTATCTGGTTTTAAAATCAAGTTAAGCCTTTTACCTTAAAGAACTCAGCACCCACCTTCTCTTTCCTCCATAGTTAGCAATAGACTTATCTGTTAATAGGATTACTTACTTGTTGAAGATTGTGCAGCAACCTCTGTAATCCTGCTTTTATTTGGGGGGGATAATCAGCTCATTGACTCATCTGCCTTATTTCTTCCCTTGAAGTGGGTTTTGACAAAGTTTTGGCTGTTCAGTTTGACCACTTGGATTTTGGAAAATCTCATTTTACCTCTTTGCTAGGTCACAAGCAGTCAGCAGTGTTGGTTGAACCTTCTCGTATCTTGGTTGTGTCTCCCCTTTCTCATTCTGAGTTTGACTACTCTGTGATTTTTCTTATTAAAATTAAACTGAAAAATAAAAGTGATATACTGGTTGCAAATTTGTTTTCTATTTTGGCTTTTGATTTATGGTCTTCTTCCTTATGTGAGGTCTCTAGAGAGAAAAATGCAATGAATTCAAGATGAGGATTTTGTGCAGTAAACCTGGTTCCACTACCAAGATCAGCTTTACCCCAGAAGTTTTCATAGAATTGACATTCTAGTCTTCATAGCTTCCATTTTAAGGAAAGACTCAGTCTTCAGCCTCCATGCTTCACTAGCCTCCATTCCTGACTTTACTTTCCCCACCATGTAACAACCTTCTTGCCCAGGAAGTGCCCTTGCCCAGAAGGCCTCCTGTTCTGACTCTTCAGTTCCTCCCAGAAGCTCCATTTTAAGGAAAGCGCCCAAGCCAGCCGTGTCTTGTTAAATTTAATTGTGGTTGAGACTGAAATATATTAATTAGGTGGTCGCCAGGAATTTAATTTCTAAATCCCAAAATGAATTACTAAAGTAAATGGAATTTATGGTAGTTTATTTACAATAGAAGGAAGACATTAAGGAAGAGAGAAAAGGGGAGAGAGAGGGAGAGAACACTCTGGCTTCCTCTGATACTAAGCCCCAGCCAGGGGGAAAAAATCTCAAGACAATGGGCCTTTCTCGGAGGTTTACACCTCCAAGAAAGGCAGGGTCACTAAGTCAGCCTTTCACTCACCAACAGTGACCATCTACAAGGAAAGAAGTCTGGGTGTCTGACTTCTGGTCACTTCTCAAGTGTCTGTCTTCCAGCCTCCAAGTCAGAGAGCTCTTCAATCTCCTCGAATCGAATCTCAAATGGAATATTTTATGCCGTCTGGTCCTCTTTTTAAAGATCTTTTTCTCTTGTGTCACCTCCCCTAAGTTTTACATCTACCAATCACAGCAGACGCTCCTCTCCAGGACTGCCCACTCTTTAGTTCACACCTTCTTTGGTTACACCTTTTTGGGTTGGTTCACCTTTTGTAGTTAGTTAACACCTTTTTGTAGTTAAAATGGGTAGATATACTTCAAATTCTGAGTTATCACCTTTGGGGGATTAAAATCTAAAAATAGTCTGGATTACAATTCAATCTTCCCAATAAAGGAAGAGCTAAGCATTGTTACAATCAGGAGATAGCTAAATTCAGTCTTCAGTCTCTTCTAGACTTGATTACCAGGTTCCCCCACTATCCCTTCGTCCTACACTCCTCCCCTCTACTTATCAACTTCTTTTGATGTATTCTCGTCTCCCATAAGAATGTTAGCCCCTTGAGAGAAAGGACTCTGCTTGGTATTTGCATTCCTAGAGCTCAGTGGCTGGTGCATAGTAAGTGCTTAGTGAATGCTTGATGACTGGTGCTGGAAGGAACCTTAAAAGCCATCTAATTCAACCCTTCATCTTATTGAGGAGGAAACTGAGGCCCCAGGGAAGGGAAGGAATTTTCCCTGAGTATATAAGAATATGCAAGCTCTAGTCCTGGGACTCCCAAACCAATGACCCTCTCACCCCAGCATTTGTAACAATTAAATTTAGTTCTCTAGTAATAGAAATATTATATTTTATGAGGTTTATTAAAGATTATTAGAAATCAAGGATACAAAATAATAAACCACATGTCTAGGGCAGATTAGCCCATTCACAGCCTACTTACTACATGTTGCAATGTCCAAGTAGAGGAAGAAGAGCTCTTGGGAGGCAGAGAGCCCATTAAATACTAAATTGTGATCTCGCCCAGGTGGAGACTCAGGTGAGATTATAGGGAATTCTGGGAAGTACCAAGGACTTCTGGGGATTGAAGTCTGGGGTTCAAATCTCCATTTTTACAGGATGCTGCCTGTATCAAAAGCAAATGGTTTACATTTTGTCTTAAATACTGTTGCTATTTGCTGGTCTTTACCTCAACTGTTGACTAAACTTCCATCTGTGGGAACTTTCAAAAAAGGTGTTCTGGGAGCTTATTTCTACTTTGTTACCTCACCGTTTGGGAAATGTGGCATATGGTATCTCCACGTCTTCCCTAAAAGCTTTGGGTCAAAACATCTGACTTCAGGGCTTCCAAAGTAAAAGGCCGCCTGAAGGGAAAGGGCATCACTCAGATTCCCACATGCCTAGTGCACCAGACTGAATATTAGTGAAGAAACACAATGGGGCAGTTAGGTGGCACAGTGGATTGAGTGCTGGATGAGGCAGGAAGACTCATCTTCCACAGACACTTACTAGCTATATGACACTGGGCAAGATGCTTAACCCCATTTTCCTCACTTTTCTCATCTATCAAATGAGCCAGAGAAGGATATAGCAAACCACCCCCAATGGAGTCATAAAGAGACATGACAAAAAAAAATGACTGAACTGAACACAGTAAGAAACAATGACTTCTACCACAAAACTGCACAGAATGTCATCCAGAAGCCCATGAACAATAGAAAAAAAGAGCCACCATCAAAACCAGTGCTTTCCCTGTCAGACAATTCTACTCTGGACAATGCAGCCAACTGGTCTAAGACTTATTGGCTCTGTGTCCAGAGGCAGCAAGAGCAGGGGGTTAGTCAGTGAGTCATCAAGTGTTTACTGAACTTCTCATATGCCAAGCACCGTACTAAGCTCTGAGGATAGGAATAAAGACAAAAACAGTTCAGTTCCTGCTCTTAAGGAGCTGTAAAAATTAAATGTATATCTCTAATAATAAAAATATTATATTTTAAGAGATTTATTAATGATCATTAGAAATCAAGGAATAACGAAGATACAAAATAAAGACCACATGCCCATGGCTGATTAGCCAGTTCAACACCCTCCATACCACCACCAAGCTTGGGACCAGAAGTAAAAAGGTGGGACCTTCCACGTCCCCACCTAATATCCCCTATCTACAGGAAGTATGTAATGACAGGAAGTCAGTGGGCTCCAGGGAAATGTAATTCTTTTTTAGGGTAACATTTTCAATTATACAGAGCTCACATTTTAATGGAGGAAACCTGCAAAAAAAAATCATACATACAAGATACATTCATGAACCTCTGGCATATATATATGTAAACTTATTTATGTACATATGTGTATATGCATATATATTTGTGTGTATATAGATTTTATATAAAATCTTATTCATTCCATCACTCCATTATGGATTCCATCTCACTCTTGATGTCATGGGCTTTTTCCCTGGTTGTGGCTCACACTAGGGGTCTTTAAAATTTATTCCTTGATAATCATGAAATCCCCTTTCCACCTACTAGCCCATTTAATTGTTCCTTGGATCCCAGGTGACTTTAGCAAGTGGTTTTAGAGTTTCCTTATAGTTGAGGGAAATCTTCAGAAATGTAGGAAGTAACTGACTGGATATCATCAGTTTCCATAACCCTACTTAGGTAGAGAGGAACCAGTTTCTGCAGACTCGTTGCCCACTGAGGTCTTAGAGGTGACTTAGAGATGAGGCTCCTGTTTCCAACCCAGGAAAATATCAGAACCATAGTCAATTCTGACAACAATTGGTCACTTCTATTTCAATTATCTGTCCTAGAAAGACAGGTGTGTTGTGGTGGGGAGAGAAGATGAATAATTGTATGTAGAATAAAGAGAGGCACTCCAGAGAGGATTGTGACCATTCACGAGAATTTTTGAGGAATTTGGGTAATCGATTCCATCCTGTACCCTACTATAAAGCTCTTGATCTCATAGTTTCAGTAGTTCCCCATTGCTTCTGGGCAGTCACCATTTCCACTGGCTTTTTAAAGCCCTTTCCTCCTGTCTTAGAATCAATACTCTGTATTGGTTCTAAAGCAAATAAACAGGCCTAGGTAATGAGGATTAAGTGACTGGCCCAAGGTCTGAGGCTAGAGTGAACCCAAGACCTCCCGTTCATTGGGCCCCACCACTTTCACTCTTGAGGAATACTCAGAATTTAGTTCTTTACCTGTTTCCCTACCATATGGCTACCCTTCTTTGAAAAACCAAAACTCGACCTTGGTCAAATGCTTCTAACCAAACATGCCATTACTAGCATCGAGAAACATGACTTTGACCAGATGCCTTGTTGAATCCAAATCCTACCTCTCTGATGTTAATATAAAGTAAAGGGCTTGGATCCCAACCTCCCTGAACTGACTACAAGTTGCTTTTCTCATGGGCCCTTAAGAGACACATTAGTTTAGTTGTATTTTCCAAGGATTCTGCCCAGTGGCATATACAGATAATTGTTTGCTGTGTTCTCTGACCCCTGAGGACTAACTGGTTTCTTGGTCCTCTCCATTGCTCTTAAATGAAAAAAGGACACAAAGCATCCAATGAGATACTACAATATTGTTAGAGGAAAGTGTCTATGTGATGTCATCTCTGAAGGCCAACAACACCTCCGTAATGACTCCAGGGAGTTTTGGGGTCCCCGTGACCCCCATCCCTCACCTCAGAAATGTGGTTCTGCTTTAGTATGACAGCACTGCAGACAAAAATTCCTTCACTATTCCTCTACTACTCTCACTAGGACTCTCTAATGGAACACCTCCTATGATTTCCAGGGTGTGAAAGCACCCTTAACCCAGTGTGAACATGCTTTCTCTCCAGCCCCTGCCACGAGTCTTCCAGATTACTCTAAACCCTTTGTTTTGTTCTGTCATGATATGGACTGACCAGCCCAGAAAAACCTTGCTTAAACAAGTGTGGAAAAGTTCTTGGATATACTAGTAAATGTTTAAATATTTTGTGTTTAATTAATTTTAAAAAAATGAAAGCAAAACACTTTTAATCTTCATTATTAACATTTTGTCTATTACTGTAGCAGTCCACCCCCTAGCTATGGGCAAGGGGAACAGTTGGTATGTGCAGATTGCCTTAAAAGAGCATACTCAGTCTTGAGCATGCTCAGTATTGCTCATGGCTGGGAAGGCCTCTGACCCTTGACCCCAGCTTCTCCCAGGTTAGGCGGGAAAACAGGTTTCTTTGTTCTCCCCTGGTTAAGAGAAACCACACCTATGCCTTGTCATTAACCAATGAGAATCATCCCTATGTACTGTGTATATTTGCATATCAAAAACTATAAGTAGCCCAGCAAGCTCCACCTCTCTCTCTCTCCTTCTCTTTCAGGCTAGCTGATGGCTGTCCTTGCAGGAGCTTGGCCTCTGGCCAAGCTCCATCTCTAATCTTTCTCTATTCATCTCTCTGACCTGTGTGGTATTAAATATGGATCTCTGGACTGGAAAAGCCTACAGAATGGTCCTTTGATCAGAGCTTGGCTGTGGCTCATTGATAATTAATAAAGACTCATTCTGACCACCTCATATCTCTAATTGGACTCCGTCATCCCCCTCGTGGGATCCAAAACTTCTATCCTGTCTCTATCTTCCTACCTTGTGGCTTCTCTCCCCTCTGAGAGAGCCACAACTACTTTCTTAAATCTAGACAATGAGCAAAGCAGAAATCAAGCATTAATTTGTGGCATTTAGTTATTTCTCAGATGTAAAAGATCACACCAAAAATTTAACAATCAGCTCTTGAGAGCCACCATGAGCTAGTTCTAGCATACTACTGGATGAATTTCTCACACTAGATTACTATAGCTCTCCAATGGACCTAAGTGGAGCTGCTTTGCCTCCTTACAGTCATGGAGGAGTAGCTGCTGCCTTCCCATTTCAATCTGAAAATCTAGAGTTCCCAGCAATTGCCTTCATCCTTCATCTAGTTAAGAGCGAAACAGACAGACAGATTTTGGAAGGTTCTCATCATATAAGTGAAGGGAGAACTTCAAAATGTTCTTGATTCCCAGCTTGCTATTCCTACGAGACTAAAGGAAATTCCTATTTTGGGTAAGAGATGAGTCTTCTCTGGGTTGAGCAAGATCTCAGCTCACTCCCATCTAAACAGCCCATGTATTGCAGTATATTTTCTGGCATATACTAATCTACATGACTTCTTTGATTTTTGTTTGGTATCTGCTTGGATAAATGGGTTTACTATTCACTATTTGTGATGATCTTTTATATAAATAGTATTTGGTGGAACCGAGTCAGGTCTTTCAATATAAGCTTGTTTTACCTTCCCCCTTTAGGGGGATAAGATAATAACTTTGCCCAATGGAATTGCACATTGGCTCTAGGGGGGAGTTGGGAAGAGGAGAGGGAAAGAACAGGAATCTTGTAACCATAGAAAAATATTCTAAATTAATTAATTAAATAAAATTATTTCAAAATATAAAGTAAAAAATAATAAAAAATAAAGGATAGCAATTTTGGAAGTAGTGGCTTTACTGTTTCAGCTAAAGTTCTACCTTCTGCAAAAGCCCTTTCCTGGTCCCCCTCAATACTAGTTCCATCCTTCTGAGATTATCTTTCAGGGATGCTCATCCACCTTTGGTGTTCACCATTCAACCATCTCTCATCTGTGGCTCTAAGGAGCTGTAACATACATGGTAGCCACACACCATTAAAACCATCTGGTAGATAGCCTAAACCATCTTTTTTTCCCTTTCTTTGACTTAATATCTCCTTTTTTTAAGTACAATGACCATAATTGACTCCTAGGAGTTTGATAGGACCATATTTTTTTACTATTTTTAGAAATAATATATGTAAAATTAGAATTAACTATTATTTGAATATTTTATAATTCACTTATAAATTCATGTGATTCAAGAGTTTCTCTCTTTGGAAGTTCATTTATAACTTGTTCAATTTTTTTTAATCAGATTGGGGTTATTTGGGTTTTTTTAAACCCTCACCTTCCATCTTGGAATCAATGTTGAGTATTGGTTCCAAGGCAGAAGAGTGGTAAGGGCTAGGCAATGGAGGTTAAGTGATTTGCCCAGAGTCATACAGCTGGTAAGTGTCTGAGGCCAGATTTGAACCTAGGACCTCCCATCTCTAGGCCTGACTCTCAATTCTGTGAGCTACCCAGGTGTCCCTCTATAAGACTGGGTTTTAAAATTTTTTGATTCCCTCTACTGGGCATTTTATTTTTTTGGTTAATACACAGTCATTTTATTGCTGACATTTATTTATTTAAGTATTGCCCTTATTTCTTCATTTTTGTGAGTTCTTTTCCATTTTTATATTGCCTTTCTGTTTTTTTAATCAGATTAACTAGTGGATTGTCTGATTTATTGGATTCTTAAAATATAGCTCATCCCATTCTATAATTTTAGTAGAATTTTCATTGCTAATTTTGTTCATCTCTTTTTTATTTTTAGAGTTTCTATTTCTTTTTTTAATTGTCTTTCTGGTTTTTCTTATTGAACTCAACTCAACCAAGAAATGGACAGGTGATATGTTGTTTGAGGATGCAGGAAAAGAATCATTGTAAAACCTTCCCGTTAGCCCGAATCTGTGAAAGAACCACATTCCTAAGGATAAAGAGAGTGCAAAAAATCCATAGCCTGGATGAAGTCAGGTCCAAGACCTGGTATGAGAATTCTCCCTAATACAGAAATAATACAAAATATGAAAAATAATGTTCATTGTGTATTTTCCCTGCATCATACTTTCCCCCCCTCTTCCTACTGAGCCACTCTTTGCAAAGAAAAAAGAGGTGTAGACAAAGGAAACTGATCCTCATGATTGCACCTATCCTTGTACCCATTCTCTCTCCACTAACCTAGGCTGAGTGCTGGCTAACACTAGTCTTGCCCTTCCTCCACTTTAACGAGGCCATTTCAAGTCTAATCCCAACGTGGTAGGGCAGGCCTGACTCACACCAATCCAGTGGGCCAGGTTCAGGATTGGAATAAAATGAGATACTTGTAGGTCATCTAGAAATCTGCAAAAGAGTCCTGGAAAAGATGTTCCATGGGCGTACAGCATCCCTGCAGCCCATTGCAGCATCCCTGCAGCCGATCACAGCTTCCCCGACTCTGTGTTGGCCACACCGAGGCATTAGTTGGAGACCTGAAGGGAGAGTTCCAGGTCCTCGTTGGGCTGGCCTTTGGACCAGAGCCATGTCAATGGTTCCAGCCTTTCATCCCCTGGACCAATTAAATCTCAAGGCCAGGGTCTGTATCTTTCCAGGAAAAACTAGCCTGATCTTCAGTAGGTAGAGCTTTAGAATATTGTTCTGACGTCATTGAAGCTTACTTCTATTTCTATTTTGGGTTTAATATTGGCATTTTAGGGCCAGGCTCTCCCTTCCTTCCACCCACATACTTTCCATTTCTCACCACATGCGTTATCCTCTCTTATTGGAATGTAAACTCCTTGAGGTCAGGAACAGTGTCATTTGTTTACAAATGCGCAGCCTGCACAAACATGATGTCTAGATTTATTCATTATCTTTTGGAGTTTTCAATATCATATTCCAAGATTTTCTTTCTCGTTCATACTAATTTCAGAGGTAGAATAATGTCTAGAGAGCTGGCTTCCCACCCAGTGTGACCTGAGTTCAAGTTCCACCTTTGTGGCTGGGTGACCCTGAGCAAATCACTTATACTCCCAGAGTTCTAGGCAACTTTGATCCTTGCTTGTTCCTCCTGCCTATGCTAACTATTTCTCTTCTTCCTTGGTAGCTAAATTCCTCATAAAGGCTGTTGCCTGGTGTAAAAATGGAGACTTGAACCCCGGACTCCAATCCCCAGAAGTCCTTGCTCTGGTTCCCAGGATGCTTTGTAACCTCACCTGAATTCTCACCTGGGCAAGATCACAAATTATTATTTAAAGGAGCTCTCCGCCTACTGAGCCCTCTTTCCTGTTTCCTTTTCCAAGCAGACGCATCTCATGATGTAAGTCAAATTGAATGGGCCTCTCGGTTCACCCAGGCACATGTTTTCTTACCTGTATTTTCTTAAGTTCTTAATCTTAAATAAACCTCTAAAAATATAATACTTCTAGAGTAAAACTAATTTCTACCTGCCACCGTTTGGTCTTAAAATTTAATCTTAATAGTCTGGCGACCACTTTGGGAAAATGAAATACCCTCAGGCTTCTGATCTTTTAAGTTCAGCCTTTAATAGCTAGTGCCTAGTTTGTTTGTTTTTTAAGCCACATTTCTCCAAGATGCTTTGTTACAAAACTCCTTCGGACTTTCTTGAGCCCTTCCCTCCCGTCTGGCCTGGCTCGGCTCAGCCCAGCTGCTCCTGCCTGCCTGCATTCCTGCCTCGGCTCCAGATCTGTTTGCTGTTTGCCGCTCACCTGGCCCCCAGCTCGGCTGCCTACCTGCTTCTGTGCCCCAGTAAGTTCCTGGCTCCTAGCCCCGGCCTGCCTGTTTCTCTGGCGGCTCCTACTCCTGGCCTCTCTCTTGCTCACCTGGCCCAGCTGATCCTGGCCCAGCAACCCTGGCTTCAGAGCAGATCGCTCATCACCCCAGGCCCAAGACTCACTTCTACCAGCTGGTAACAAAAACAACAACAACAGGGGTAGATCACAGAAGGGGAAAAAAAGGGAGGAAGAGGAAAGAGATTTTTCCAAACTGGAACTTATAACTATGACTGATTTAAAAGGATATCTTTTAACTATGTTGGTTCTTTCATTAATCTCACTTGAGATTCAGGAGAAAAATTCAGCTCCCTACAACCCTTTAACCAACTTTGGGGAGGCAGCTGGATGTCTCAGTGGACTGAGAGCCAGGCCTGGAGACGGGAGGTCCTCAGTTGAAATCTGGCCTCAGAGACTTCCCAGCTGTGTGGCCCTGGATAGGTCACCCCATTGCTTAACCATTACCAATCTGCCTTCTGACAATAGGCACCTAAATGGATAAAAACCCAAGGAACTTTAAAGAGACTGGAGGTTATATTTTTAAGGTATTTCAGACTCTGTGTTGTATAAAAATCTCTGTCTTTCATTGCATTTTACTGATTGTTTTGTTTAAGGTTTAACTTTGTGATTTTAAATTCATATATTACTGCATTCAATACTATTCTGTTACCCTGAATCATTTTAATGTACTGAGTTTTGACTACTGTTAAATTCTCTTGCTTTTCCCCTATAACTATATTGAACAAATATCATTGTAATTAAGCCCATATATGAAAACAGCTCTTCTATTTTTGCCTTTATAAATTGTCACATAGAGGATGGATGGACTTCATCAGAACTGGTTACAATTGTATAACAACCTTTGGAAAATTTAACGTGCTAAATATCTCAACTGATTTTAAGGGTTTTCTAGACATGATTTTTAGAATTTTTTCTTAACAATCTGGTCATTTTTGCCTGCCCCTAACATGAGGTATAAGGTCCATTCTACTAGCTGAAGTGAAATACATTTTATAACCCCCAACCTTCCCGCATTCTAAATATGTGAATGGAAGTTGGGGCAGTTAATCTCAGGGAGTTTGTACACTTAGAAGCCTCCAAAAAAAGGAGCATCACATATTTATACTCTTCAGCTCACTACTTTACTTCCACCAGAATGTCATCTAGAATTCTTGATGATGTTCTTAACCCAAGATGAGTTTTACTTTGTTTAAAAATGTTTAAATACCAAGGTTGAAAGATTGCTACGTTTGTAAAAATTGTGACAAATATCCATCAATTCATAGGTTTTAAAAATGTCATACAGCAACTTATGTGAAATATGATAGTGTGTTTGTTTGCTATTGTAATTAATTGGGCTATTGAGAATTTTGGGGATATTGATATCTACATATTTGTAATACTGTTCTTTAAAAAAATTTATGGGACTTTACTTAATAATTCTGTCTGATTCCAGGACAAGATATACACAAAAGGGCCATTGCACAGGGCCAACGATAAGCCAATCCAGGATGGATTGATGCACTTCCAAGCCAATGCAAAGGCCTTGAACCTAGTGTGAAGACTCGAGGTTACTGTGTTTAACATTTGTTATGACATAGGCTTTCCTTGTGTCCACACTCACTCTGAAAATACTCACAGATGAGTATCCCCGAAACCTTGGCTCCTACCTGGTTTCTATGATCTGGTCCCTCTTCTGTCTTTCATAGTGTGGTACCTTTCTGTAGTCCTGGCTACTGACTGGGTAAATGCATCATTGCTTAGATCATTTTAATTGGGCCCTGATTCAAGGACCTGTTATAGATTTACTTTTCCTTTACTTAGAATTTTTACACATAAGACTTTAATAGTCTATATTTTCTTCCAGAAATTTTCTTTTTCTTTTGGATTTTTCTGATGCCTTTTTAATTTCTCTTACCAATTGATTCATATACCTAATACCTCAGCCATGCATCCCTAAGTGATCCTGTGTTTTTTCAATCACCCTCAACATGGGGAAATGTAAAAAAATATTATTATTTAAATTGCAAAGTTTAAATTCCTTTTAAGAAGAATTTTAGGTAAAGAAAGATGATACCTCCTTGAATCCAGAAACTGAACTGTTGGAGAAGACACCATGAAGAAGCCTCCAGACCACAAGCTGCACAAGAATGAACTTCGGATGTGGTTGATTGAACATTTATTTGTATGTATACTTTCATGCCAAAGGGGACTGCCCCCTAACTGGTTTTTTGTCAATGCATCCAGCAATTATTGGTTTTGCTCTTTTTTTCTCTTATTCTCAAATTATTGTAATCTTTAAGTTGATTAGGTTTTGATGATCCTTTGGGGGAAAAATGTTTTTCCCAAAAATGATCACATGGAGAAATGTAAAAATGGAGACTTGAACCCTGGACTCCAATCCCCAAAAGGCCTTGCTCTGGTTCCCAAGATGCTTTGTAATCTCACCTGAATTCTCACCTGGGCAAGATCACAAATTATTATTTAAAGGAGCTCTCCACCTACTGAGCCCTCTTTCTTGTTTCTGTTTCCAAACAGACGAGTCTCATGATGTAAGTCAAATTGAATGGGCCTCTCGGTCCACCCAGGCACATATTTTCTTACTTGTATTTTCTTAAGTTCTTAATCTTAAATAAACCTCTAAAATATAATACTTCTAGAGTAAAACTAATTTCTACCTGCCACAGTTTGGCCTTAAAATTTAATCTTAATTCTGGGCCTGTCGATTTTACCTTTGTAGCATCTCTCAAATGAGTCCCGTCTCTCCTCTTACTCTGTCCCCTAGTATTATTCTAGTATTTTTCAGGCTTTGTTTTTAGTTCATTATTTAGGTAAGGTTATCTACCTTCTAAATTATTTATTCTCTATTTTTCCCCCATGGAGCTCTCTTTACAATGCTAATCTTACATTTTTTTTCCTCTTACTTCATTTCTTCTAGTTCTTCTTGTAGTGAAACAATAATTTTTGTTCTCTAATATTCTGCTTGTACTCATGGAGTTATATTTTTTACCTTGGTTTACTTCTTGGGTTCTCTTAGCCCATATTATTTCTATATTATGTTTGAGGTTTTCTTGTTTGCTTGTAGTTTGACTCTCCTAGCTTCTCCCCTAGAGCAAACAGGGCTCATTTTCTGCTAGTATAACCACAAACTCACCCTCCAATGGTTTTTGTTTTGGTGGTGATGGTGGTGATGCTATTCTTGACAGGATGGAGAAGTTTATTTCTGATATTCTTTTGATTTTTTTGTTTTCTGGGATCCATTAAGAGACTAGCTAGGGGTATATGGAATAGATGGACTCCTCTACAAAATTTAATATCACTATCTGAAATGAGAGAGTGAGAAGAACTATATTTCCTCATAGAGTGGTCATGTTGGGCTAAGGCCAAATATATTTACTACAGAAACTTTCACCAAATAAACAGTTGTCTATTCCCAAACATGTCAACATATTTTTATTCATCTAAAAGCTTGAATTTTTTTATTTCTGAATTTAAACTCTTTATAGGCACTATCACAAAGCATTTCCATGAACGCAGAAGGACATGAAAAGAGGGTTTCTCTATTTTAAACCTCTTGATTAAAAAAAAAAAAGTAAATGTCAAATTCTACATTTTACTTTCATTCAAGAGATGACTATTAAATTCCTTCTCTTTCCATTTTACCCCTGGGTTCCAGGAGATCTGGACAGATTTCTAAAAATAGGATGTCTAGGTTCTTTTTCTGGTCATGGGATTCAGATATTCCTTTGATTTTTAAACTTCTTCTTGTTTTCCTAGTTAATTGCTTTTGCTGTAAGGTCATAGGTTTTCTTCTATTTTGCCTTTTGACTTTGTTTTAATGTCTTGTTATTTTGTGGAGTCGTTGACTTCTATTTGTTCCATTCCATATTGTCAGGGAGTTTGTTATTTGGATGAGATTTTGTATCTTGTGCCTAGTTATTAATTCCCTTTCCAATTCTTTGTTCTATATTTCCTGTTTCCTTTTGAATACTTTCATCAGGCACTCACATTTCTTTTATATATATATAGTTTTTAAATTTTCATCTCTTCCAGAAATTTTGATTGAGTTTATGCCCAAGCTGTATTTTTTGTGAGGCACTCCTTATAAATATCTTGGAGTCATTCTCTGCTGTATTTGTATCTTGAACATTTCTGCTACCATAATTGATCATTACAGTGAGGTTCTTTTTTGTTTATCCAATCTTCCACCCTATTTCCTAACTTTGGATTTGATATTCTGATTGGATTCTGCCACACTTCTGGAGGGAAGATCAGAACTAGTCCTGTTGCTCCTTTCTTGGGGGTATTAAGTGTTGTTAGTCCAGGATCTCGAAGCTAGGATGGCGAACTGAAAGTTTGAAGTACTCCCAAAGCAGTCTGATCCAGGGAAAATCTGATGACTGCCTCTCTAGTCTGAGCTCTGCAAATGATAGATGCTGCTGGATTCGTTAGCTGGAGAGCTATATTGGTTCAGAGTGGCAGAAAGTGTATGCTCCCCTTGGGTCAGAGATTTCTGCCTTGGTTATTCTCTAAGTTGATCTACAGGCTGGAAATGAAAACCTGCTCTGTGACTGGAGGCTGAGCCACATCACTGTTATTACACTGGCTTCTGAACTTCCTTTCTCCATACACAGTGCAAGATCTCCCCATCTGGGAAAACCATTCTCCTGCAGAGGTCCTTTTCTCACTTTGCCCTAGATCTGTGACCCAGACCTTGCTCTTGGGTGGCAACGCTGCCAATTAATGGCTACCCCCACTGTGGCTCCCAGGGTTTGGGTCTAGGACCTCTTCTGCCCTGGTGCCGAGCTTCCCCCTCAGCACTAGAGTGGTCGAGATATGGTGTGCTCCTGTTCCTAGTGTTTGCAGGACTGTCTGCTTCTGTATGCCAACCTGGCCGGTGTGATGCATTATATTTTATAGGTTTCCCCATCAAGATTTAGCCTGGCACATTTTCTAGACTTGTTTAGAGCAGTTGGGGGAGTAGAGTGATGCATTATAATATTTTATAGGTTTCCTCATCAAGATTTAGCCTGGCACATTTTCTAGACTTGTTTAGAGCAGTTGGGGGAGTAGAGTACACCACACTGCTTCCGCCATCTTGGATCTTTCACATTTTCAAAGTTGTCCAGCTCTGGTTTCCTTTTAAACTTTTATGCCTTCTGTGTATTTTTGAAAATATCTGAATGACTGTCTCCTTTTTTGGTATTAGTATTGGTAACTCCACCCCCCACCCCCAAATTAAAAAGATGGGAAAAAAACATGTAATAAGTAAGGATAGTCAAGCAAAACAAATCCATACAGTGGCCATAACTAAAAGTGTAAGTATTTTTCCACATCTTGTGCTCATCACCTCTCTGTCAGGAGATGGGTGAGTCTTCTGGAGACATAATTGGTCACTGAATTGACGATTCTTCAATCATTCTAAGTGTGGTTTATTATTGCCCAGTCTTCTTTGAAATCATCTTTCATCATTTCTCATGGCATAATATTAAATTATTAAATCCATGTTATAATTTAGTCATTCCACAATTGTTTAGAAATTAATCTAAGGTACCCCTTAGTTTCTCATCCTTTTCTTCCCCTTCCCTTCAATTATTCCTTCTTAATCTATTTTGCTTATGACTTCCCTTACCAGTATTGCCCTTCCTTATACTACCTCCTTCATCCTCTCATTCTGTTGAATTTATTTCCACTCCAAACTCTGTGTTCCACCCTCCTTTGTTCACTTCACATAAGAATGAGCTTTATTGATGCCTACTTCCCCCATTCCTTTCTTTGTGGTTATATACACTTCTAATGCATCCCAAGTATAACCTAATTTCTCTATCGGTGACAGTATTTTTTCACATGGTTATAGCTAGCATGGATTTCATCCTTTGAAAATTGCCTATTCATATCTTTGAACTATTTATCTATTAGGAAATGTTTTATGCTTATAAATTTGAATCAATTCCATATATAATTTGGAAATGAGATCTTTGAAAATTTTGCTATGAAGTTTCCTTCCCCTCACTCTCTCCTCTCCCATTTACCTGGTCCTCTTCTAATTGTAGCTTAACTGGCTTTGCTTATGCACACACTAATTTTGTGTAATCCAAATTGTCTATCTTATCTCCTACGAACTTCTCGATCTCATTTGATCATGGATTCTACCCTTATATAGATTTGACTGGTAATTTCTTCCATGTTTGTCTAATGTTATCTTTCATGACTAAAGCAGATACCCATTTAAACCTTGGTTGAAATATAGTGAGATACTAGTCAATAGTTTTCATCAGACTACTTTCCAGTTTTCCAATAGTTTGTGTCAAATAATGAATTCTTGCCTCAGTAGTTGGGATCTTAAAGCTGATCACATACTGGGCTAGTGTATGATTATTTCTGGTATACTGTGTACCTGATCTGATCCATCAAGCAACTTATGTTAGTCTCAAATGTTTTATAGCCTGAAATCTGTTATTGCTAGGTCCCCCAACTTCACATTTCACTCCTCCCCATCAATTCCGTTAGTATTCTTTTTCCTTCAGATACATTTTTTTTCTATTTTTTATAAAATAGTCCTTTGGTAGGTAGAATAGCAGTGGTAAATTAGTAAATTTACATATTTTGTCATTGTTATATTGGCTTGATCTAACCCATGATCATTGAATATTTCTCTTTATTTATATCTTTTTATCAAATGTTTCATAACTGTATTCTTATTTGGCATCTTGGCAGGTAGACTCCTAAGTATTTCATACTATTCATAATTATTCTGAATATCATCCCTTTAATATATAAAAATGCTGGTGTTTTATGTGGGCATAGTTTATATCCTAGCTGAAGTTTTCATTTTTCTCTAGTTGATTCACTAGGCTTCCATTTTAAAAAATCATTTGCAAAAAGTGCTAATTCAATATTCTCTTTAACTATTCTTTCCATTTCTTTTTCTTATCTTATTGCCAGCATTTCTACCATGATGTTGACTAATACTGGACATCCTAATCTTATTAGAGAGCCCTCTGGTTTATTCTCATTATAGATAATGCCGACTCTTAGTTTTATTTTTTTAACCTTTACCTTCCATCTTAGAATCAATATTGTGTATTGGTTCCAAGGCAGAAGAGCAGTAAAGGGGGGCAGCTGGGTAGCTCAGTGGATTGAGAACCAGGCCTAGAGACGGGAGGTCCTAGGTTCAAATCCGGCCTCAGCCACTTCCCAGCTGTGTGACCCTGGGCAGGTCACTTGACCCCCATTGCCTAGCCCTTACCACTCTTCTGCCTTGGAGCCAATACACAGTATTGACTCCAAGACGGAAGGTAAGGGTTTAAAAAAAAAAAAGAGCAGTAAAGGCTAGGCAAGGGGGGCGGGGGAGCTTGCCCAAGGTCACACAGCTGGAAAGTGTCTGAGGTCATGATTCTTGGTTTTTAATCAATATTGCTTATATTAAGGGAAACTATTCCCATACTTTCTATTAGGTTTTTTAAAAAACAGGAATGGATTTTTTCTACAACTATTTATATAATCACATAATTTTTTCATTTGTATTTGTAGTTTTCTTAATATTGAACCAGCTCCATTCAAATAGATGTGGGAACTTGCTTTGCTATACATTTTTCTTTTATTAATTGGTAGAGTGGGAAAAATCATTTTTTCAAAGGTTAGCACTGTATCATCATAGAGATAATTTACCCTTCTAGGTCTCTGGCTCCTGTCTTTTATTTCAAATTCCTACTGTTCTGGTCTTTTAAGCAGAAATGCTTTAAATGTTTGTAAAGGTCTGCTTTTTCAAGACTACATGCAGCCTTATCAAGTAAACTATTCTTGCCTAGACGTCTTCTTTAAAAATATTTTGGTTTTATTGTAACTTCTTGCTGACTTAGAAATTGATTATTCCATTGAAAATTATTCTAGTTTTGAGAGTCCATTTCTTAGTTTACCATTTTTTCTACTAAGCAATTTATTCTACCAATGCTTTCCTCAATGACTTGGTTTTCTTCTAGCTGTTCATGTAGTCCTTATGAAAAATGAATGTTTTCCTTTGAGTTACTCTGGCAATTATGAACGATCACCCTTTTATGGGAATCTTTGCTTGCAGAACTGTTTTCCTATAGCCCTCAGTTTCTCTTTTGCACTTCTGAGGTGGACGGTGATTCAATCTTCTCACGTCTGTTATCTTATCTCATACAAATTTGTCTTGTTGAAGTAGGTAAATGGGAGACGGTAGGTCTGTCTCCAGCTCAGGCAGCCATATTGTCAAGAAGTCACCCCATGCAAATGCTTTTTAATTTCATAAAATCAAAAGCATCTTTGAGATCTTTTGTTCCTTGTCCTTTTAATTTTGCCCCAAATCATGCAAGAAATACTTTCTTGAATTTTTTTAAATGATGTAAATTTTATTGTGACTTGCTTATCCATTGGATGCTTATTTTAGAACTTGAGATCAAGTTGTTGCTTTAAATCTAATTTCTGTAGAGCTCTTCAAATTTGCTGCTGTCTTTGCTGAATAGGGAACCATTCCTGTAGTAATCTGACATAAAATTTATTAAGCAGTAGGCTCCTGTGTTGATCTTCGGAGGTTCTTAATAGTTTTTCCTTCTTTTGCTCAATACTCAATATTGGCATTCTAGTGTAGCATGAAATCTGTAAAATAGTGGTTATCTACAAATTCTTACTTCTCCAAAGCTTTGTAGTTCCGTATATTTCTTTAGTGTCCTGAGAGGGTAACAACTGGGTAGCTTCACTATTTTGTAGCTATTTTGAATGTAATTTCCCTCCTTTCTGCTTGATTTCACAAATAGAAGTTTCATATCCTAATATTTTACTATTGGCTCCAAGTTTTTTCACTGGATTCTTAGGTTTAAGCAAACTACCTACAAATAGTAACAATAACAACTGTCTCCTCTTTGCCTATACTTCTTGATTTTCTTTCCTTATACATAGCAATTCCAGCATCAGATTCCAAAATAGCGGAGAAAATGGTACTTCTTTTCCCCTAATCTTACTGAGAACGTCCTAGTGTCTTTCTGTTAAAAACAATTCTTCTCTGAGATCACATGACGAAATGGCTCTAAGTGACTGAATATAAATTAGTACTGCAATTTATCATAGGCCTTTTCTACACCGTGATAGATTTATATATCTACCAGAATTAAAAAAAACAACACATACATGTTTATTGATTTTTTGTCTTCCACATATTAGACTCAGATTTAATCCTTCCTTGTAGCAAAGCAAAACAATCAAAACTTCCAATAGAGTAATTATAACTTTCCATTTTTGTAACAATCTTTGCGGGCCTGCCCCTCCCACACACATCATGAAGGTAGTTCCAGTATCTGCTCCCTGAAACCTTCATTTGTTTACCAATGACGCAGTTTCCATTTCTTATGGTAGTCTTTTAAATCACATTAGTGTAGTTTCTCTCGTATTGAATTGGGGCAGAGGGAAGGGGTCATTTTCCATCCTCATACAAAATTTCCCAGGTCCCTATTCAGTTAGCTTAATGCGCAATATTCCATTATATGCCCATGCTACTTTTTTCAATCTTTCACTAATTCGTGCATACCCACTCATTTACTACAAATAGTCTAACACATGCTGGATCTTTATATGGGTGAATATACTGAAAAGTGGGATCTCTGGATCAATCAAAATTGCTATCTAGACCTGGACCAATTCATCCCCACCAAATCTTTAATGTACCTGTTTGAGTATCTTTTCATACATAAGACTGAGAAACTGGTGCAATGCAGAGGATACATTTAAGGGAAAGAACCTTACCTCCAAAGGAACACAAGAGGTTAGCTTAATGGTCGCTGATATCACATTTCCCATTCCAGACTCTGCTTAATTGCACTGGATAGCTAGGATAGTTGGTTATCATCACTCCCAACCAAGATGGAATCAAACTGTAAGAAGTCGTCTGATGAAGGAAACTGAGTAATAGCATCTCACTAATCTCGGAGCACAACAGGTTAGAAATCATCTGCTCCTGACCTTTATTAGAAAAGAATCCCTTTTAACAACTGTCAATAAGAGGGCATCTAGCCTTGTCCTACCACTATTATCCAATGGAATGAAGAGAACACAAGACTGGTCTGTTCAGTATAATTATTACATCACTAATGAGGAAATTCTAATAGTGTGCATGGATAAAGGGTTATAAGCAAATGGGCACAAAAGGTACTTTTGAACCGAGGGACTGTTCTAAATAGATGCTATTTTGGTTTATAATAGAACAAAAGTGTGTAAATAATAAGGGAGAGATGTACAGGAGAGACTTGAAAGAAATGGGCAAAATGGGCTATATAAAGCTTGGTCTGGGGGATTTCCATCTGCTGGCACATTCCAAGTTTGGTTTATCCTATTGGTTACTGGCACCAGTAATGCTTTAAGCCCAAGGATAATTTAATATAGTAATTTGTTTATACTATAGTTAAAATTTTCCATACAAGTTGTGGACTTGTGGACCAAGTGTCCAATTCTTATTCAGACACAGCCAGGAATTTGCTGAAAACCTCACTTTCCCTTGCAAAAAGTAGAACCAAAAGTTCAATATTCTCCAACTCCCATTATTAAAAGAGAGGGTTAACCTCACAGGGTAAACCAGAACTCCTACTAGGATATTTCAGATCCCAAATCAAGTCCACATAAAGCGGATCGACTCATGCCCAGGATTAATTATTCAGAGAAGCTACACTAGCTATTCTCCTGCCTGGAGCAAGGTCGTGTCATTTATCTACTATTTTTAATCTCTTGCTAATTTTAGCAAATTTACTGAAATTATTTATGAAACATACTATAGTCCTTTCAGAATCTATTCATACAACTTCAACACCTAAAGCAGGTAACATGCACTCCAAATTAAAGAGATTTTATGTTTTTATAATTTTATTTTTACTATGATTGTTATTTTTCCCTTTCAAGTCTCCCAACAATATCTATTATAGCTTGTGAAAAAAAACTGTTTCTGACATCTTGACTTTCAGTATTTAACAAGACTAGAGGAAAAGAAGCACTGACTAGTGGGCAGGGCACCAGACTTGGTATCAAGAATACCAGGATTCAAATACTGCCTCCTATACTTACAGGCTATCTAATGCTGGACAAATTACTTAATGACTCTCCCTTTGTGTCCACATCTAGAAAATGAAGGAGCTGGAGAAGTCTTTTTAAGGTCCCTTCCTGCTTTATCTCTATGACTATGATCATATGAAGTACTTGCCATACCGAAGTCTCACAGTAAATTTTCCTCATGAAGCCTGTAAAAAGAAGTTAAATACATGTGCAAGAGTCGTTTCATGATCGATCATCAACTCTGAGATGGCAGGTTTCCCTATGAGTTGAAATTATAGATTTTCAACATTGATCACATTTACATTAATTGTCCAACAGTATGAAATCACTGATATTGTATGAAATCAATATTTCCAAATACATTCCATTCAGCTGAAGGCTTTAAGCGTTTTGTCTCTAGTATGAATTTTCTTATGAGCCTTATAAGTTTGCTTCTGCCTGAAGGACTTTCCACACTCATTACACTCAAAAGGTCTCTCTCCAGTGTGGATTCTCTCATGCTCAGTAAGGTAATGCTTCTGAGTAAAAGCTTTCCCACATTCATTACATGTATAGGGCTTTTCTCCAGTGTGGATTCTCAGATGTTTACTATAAGATGTGTTGTAAATGAAGGCTTTCCCACATACATTACATTTATAGGGCTTCTCTCCAGTATGAATTCTCTGGTGAACAACAAAGGATTCCCTTAGGCTGAAGTCTTTCCCACATTCAGTACACTTATAACGTTTCTCCTGATTATGAGTTTTCCGATGTATACGAAAGTATCCCCGGTTCCTGAAGGTTTTCCCACAGTCACTACATGTATAACGTTTCTCTCCATGTTTTTCCTTATGTACACTAAGTCCTCCTCTGTCTCTAAAAGCTTTCCCACACTCAGCACATTTAAATGGTTTCTCTCCAGTATGAATTCTTTTATGTATGTTAAGCTGTCCCACTACTCGGAAAGCTTTCCCACATTCATTGCATTCAAAGGGCTTCTCTCCAGTATGAATCATTTTGTGTTTTTTAAGGTTGGCCTTCTGGCAAAAAGTTTTCCCACAGTCAATACACTCATGGAGCTTCTCTCCAGTATGAATTTTTTGATGACAAACAAAGGACGTCTTGTCAGTGAACTCTTTCCCACAGTCATTACATTTATAGGGTATCTCTCCAGTGTGAATTCTCTTGTGTTTCTTGAGGCATATCCCCCGACTGAAGGCCTTCCCACATTCATTACATATATATGGTTTTTCTCCAGTATGAATTCTTTCATGCTGAATAAGGACGCAATTGTCAATGAATGCTTTCCCACATTGGTTACATTTATATGGTTTCTCTCCTGTATGAATTCTCTGATGTTTACTAAGGTTCCCAAACTGTCTGAAAACTTTCCCACATACATTACATTCATAGGGTTTCTCCCCAGTGTGAATTCTCTGGTGTTCATTAAGGTGTTTGTATTGGCTGAAAGCTTTTCCACATTCATTACATGTAAAGGGTTTCTCTCCAGTATGAATTCTTTGGTGTTGATTAAGGTGTCCTTTTTGGCTAAAGCCTTTCCCACACTGATTACACTTGTAGGGCTTTTCTCCAGTATGGATTCTTTGGTGTTTAACCAGGGATGAATCAATGCTGAAAGCTTTTCCACAGTCATTACACACATAGGGTTTCTCTCCAGTATGAATTCTCTGGTGTTGAATAAGATGTGCTTTACGCCTGTAGGCCTTTGTACATTCATTACATTTAAAAGGCTTCTCTCCGGTATGGATTCTCTGATGTGCAATAAGGCATGAGCTACTGCTGAAGGTTTTCCCACATTGACTACATGTATGGTGTTTCTCTACATTGTGTAATTTACGGTACTGAAAAAGGTCTGAGTGGTAAATGACAGGTTTCTTACATTTATAGTTACCAATTTTCTTCCCTAAGGAGTTCCTATTATGGTCAATTATGTCTGATAATTGTTTGAAGCTCTTTCCAAGTGTGTCATGTTGATGGTGCTCTACTCCCATAGTCGCTCTTTGTCTGGGAACAAGAACAGATCCTAACTTGAATCTCTTCCCAAAAGCATTCTGTTCATGAACATCCAACTCAGAAGCTGTTCTGTGACTGCCTATTACTTCCTGGAGCAATCTCTCCTTCCCCTTATGGCCTTCCAACCAGACATTAAAATTCCAAGCTTCATCCAACTTAGAATTCCAGAAGTGATTCTCTGAGGGTCTCTCCTTGCTTGATGCTTCCATAAAAATGCCATGATTTAAAGATGATTCCTTGATCTCATATCTTGTATTCAGAATAAAGGAATCTGAAATGAACAAAAAACTGTGAATATCCACTTTATTGCAAGAAAGGAAATTTTTTAATGTTAAAGTTCTCTCAAGGAGAATAACTAACTGTAAAAAGTAAAGCAATTTTTTCTTGGAAACTGAAGAAGGGAGAAATATCGAGGAAGGTGTGATAGCAACAAAGTATCTAGTTATCTGGGATTATGTAACCTGAATCAAAATAGTCTTTCCTTCATAGATTATAGAAACTCTTACTCACTTTAAGAAAACAAATATAGGCAGAATATTAGGGAAAAACTTTTCCTGGTGAGAGCTTAAAAAGTCACTTATAAAAAAAGGCCTCATGAAAATTACCTTCCCCCATGGAATCAGGGAGATGCTTCATCAGTGATCCATTTAGATGATGATTTAAAAAACAGTTGAGAAAATGACTTGATGTGAAAAGGCAATCTTAAATGTTGTTTTCAATTCTATGAAGAGGCTGAAAAGTTGACAAGGTTCTTATCCCTCTATTATCTCACCTGGAAATATCATCAGCTACCATGGATTTAATCACCATTTCTTTCTCAAATCCACTTTTCCTAACCTAATCTTTCTGCAGATCTCCAATCTCTCAACTCTAAATATTGCCTGTCAGTCATTTTTACCTAGATGGATAGCAGGAATTTTAAACTCAACATGTCTAAAACAGAACTCATTATCTTTCCCCTTAAAATGCCCCACTCCCCACCACCTTCCACCCCTATTACTATAGATAACAGGGCCATTCTCCCAAACTCTCAGGCTCACAACCCAAGAACCATCCTGGACTCCTCATTCTCTCAAATGCCACTTCCCCACCCTCCAACCAAGCTGTTGCCAAGTCCCGCCAATGTGATCTCTAGGACATCTTTCTTGTTAAAATAACTTGCTTTCTGTTTTAGAACTAACTCTAAGACAGAAGGGCAAGAGCTAGACAAAGGGGGCTAAATGACTTCCCTAATTGGTCACAGAGCTAGGCAGTGTCTGAAGTCAGATTTGAACTGGAGCTCTATGCATGGAGCCACTTATGTCTTTAATATTCTCCCCTCTGACACTGCTCCCACCCTGGTGCAGGCCCTCTCATCATTTGGACTATTCCAATAGTTGCTGGTGTATCTAGAGCCTCTCCCCTTTCCAAGACATCCTCCATTTAGCTACTAAGGTGATTTTCCTAAAGCTCAGAACTCATCATGTTGTAAACCTTAAAATTTCTTAGACTTATAAATGTTGGAAATTTCACCATTGGGAAATTTCATACTTGAAAAATTTCTTACTGATAGTCTATTGGAATGTGAACCCCATTGGCATGAGAGGTTCCTCCTCCTCCCTTCTTAAGATTACTTTAGGACAGAAACCTTTTGCTGAACAATGGAAAGGGCTTTGACCTATGCTTAAGCATAGAACAGGAATTTCTTTGAGTCATGATTGATTTTAGAATTGATACAATAGAGATACTTGGAATGACAGAACCAGGTCTTGGAAATTACAATCTCCACCCTACTCAGTCCTAACAGGATTTAGGAAGGGCTGCAGCATAGATCAAAATTTAATTATTCCAATCTCTACCCTACTCAGGGTAACAGGATTTAAGAAGGGCTGTAGCAAAGGATCAAGATTTAATTATTTGAGAAGATGACCTTCAACAGACATGTGCAAAGCCACAGACCTCTGGGCGGTCCTGGGTTAAGGTAGAGCCACCATTGGCACAGGGAAGACATGGACAGTGATTGGTAGATGTGAGAACTGAGGGGAGGGAACTTGGATGGTTTCCTTAAAGATAGCGGGGTCTGAGGACTAGAGGGGGTTGGTTGGAGAGTTTTGGCTCTGAGTGGTTGGAGAGGTGCTCTGAGAAGCTTGCTCTGAAGGAAGCTGGAGGTGGAGGCCCCTGAGACTGTTTCTCCATTTTGGTCACGTGAGTAATAGGGACTGATCTCCTTTCTTTGCCCCAGCTATCTAAGGGCTTGGGCCTTTTGGCCCAGCCTAAACAGAAGGGGTATTTAAGCCCTATTCCCTTCTCTCCCCTTTCTCTCTCCCCCTCTCTCTCTATCTCTAATACCTTTCTTCATCCTGTTTGTAATTAAAATTTATAAAAGGTTGACTGCTGACTTGAGTTTTCATTTAGGAATTACATAGCTGAATTCCTTGGTGACCTTAAATTAATATATATCAGTCTTTTAAAGTGATTTCCTTGTCACAATGTCAACACCCTACTTAATAAAACTCCAGTGGCTCCCTATTGCCTCCAGGAGCAAATATAAAATGCTCTTTTTGGCATTTAAAATCTTTTCTACCTTTCCTACTTAACTGTCAATTCCCAAGCCATATTCTTCTATCCTATGATACCAACATCCTGGCTATTCCATGAACAAGACCCTTCACCTCTAAAAGTTTTGATCATTTCTTCTGACTATCCCTCATGCCTGGAATGCTCTCCCTCCCTCCTATGCTTTGAGTACTGGCCTCTCTGGTTTCCTTTAAGTCCCAATTAAGATCCCATTTCTATAGGAAGCCTTCCCCAAACCCTTAAACAAACTGATTTCCTCTGTTACTTCCCATTTATCTTGCCTCTAGTCTATTTTTTTACATATGTTGGCATGTTGTTTCCCCTATTAGATTGTAAGCTCTCTGAAGAGCTTTACTATTTATTATCTTCTATTTCTTCCTGTATCCCCAATACTTAGCACAAAGATTGGCACACAGTAAGAGTTTACAGGGGGAGTTTGAAGTGACTCAGGTTGTGATATTAGAGTCAAAATATCATAAATAATTCTATAGCTTTATGCTTATTGCCTTCATTTTCTATTTGTGTACGGCCAATAATTTAAATGTTTAAAAATAAGAGTAAATGCAACCAGTAAGGAAAGTTTCTCTATTTCATTAACAATGTTTAGTAAACTAGAATGAAGTATGAGATAATTAGTGACAAATTCATGAATGAAATTAATGATCACACAGCATATCCCTAGATTTCTATGGACTTCAATAAGATAAAATTAAATCTACAGCCAAGCCAAGTGGTTGGCTGACTTGTATGATCAGATTCCAGACCCCACTGAATTTGCTGCACACAAGGTTCTTCATACAGACTACATTTTCTAAAGTATTTATAGGATATTATCAGAATGTTGTTTTGTAAATTGAGAATGTCTAATGATTACAAGAGAGAAACTGGTTAATTATGGATAAAATAAGCATAATATTGATGAACTGCCATGAATTAAGGGACCTAAGGTCAGCCAATCACTTATGAATCATAAGAAAACAGTGATTCCTAACATTCAACATGAATTCAATTAGAAAACATCCACAATGAACATCCCTGGGAGGATACCAAAAGGAATATGAAAGCCAACTAATATTTTACAGATTTAAGGTGATATGAAATTTCAAAACAGTAATTTTCTAGAATTGGATATGTTAAAAGAAAAACTTATTTGGAGGAACCAAAAGTCAAGAATTTTAAAAGGAAGAATGAAAAGAATGTTCAGGATGACAAGATTATATTATAAATGCATTTTGGAAAGGAAGTTTGGAACCAGTTAAAATTAAAAGAATAAACATGGTAATAAAAAATGCAAGACATCCTAAAACTGGTGCTTTCCAATGAATCTAAGAATTAAGTTGAGATTTAGAGGTAAAAGAAACTTGGTCTACAAAAGCTGCTGGAAAAGCAAAAAAACAACCTAGCAGGAATGAAGTTTCAATTTTTGAAACAGACTCCAAGTACATAGGAGACATAAAGATTACAACAGAAAAGTGTCACCTACCATGATGATGGTTAGGTAAATGATTTTTAAAGAATAGAAATGCAAAAGATGAAGTAATACAGATTAAAAGTTTTAATATCTATGAAATTGATAAAAATATGTAAAAACAAAAGCTATTCTGAAAAAGTTAACTGGCTAGAGGAAACAAACCCTATAGCACTGCAAACTTACCGATCATCTGAAAATACTCCCAATCACTAACAAAAATGCATATTAGAACATTCAAGTTTCACTTCATACCATCAGTTGTACAAAAACGACAAAATATGAAAACAGCAAATGTAGCCGTGAAACAACAGACCTACCCAGTGCCCTGGTAGAAGAGATGAGTTGTTTGGAAACAATTTACCACAACAAAAAAGTAAATTGTGCTTAACTCTATTCTGGCTCAGTAGTATCACTGCTGAGAGTCTGACAAAAAGAAATGAAAAGATCTCCAATTTTAAAGAAAATCACTATCAGTTTTCTTTGTGGTAGCCAAAACCTAACAAAAACCTGGAAACAGTGGTTGTCCATCAATCAATCAATCCCTTGCTAGACATAAGGTAAAATATCTCAAATAGTTTTGATTTGTTTTTCCCTTATTGAGTATTCAAATAGTTAATGATTTATAGTTCTTTTAGAAAAATCTGTATATCCAACCATTCTGGAGGGCAATTTGGAACTACGCACAAAGGGCTTTAAAACAATGCCTGCCTTTTGACCCAGCTATACCACTCCTCAGTTTATACCTCAAAGAGATAATAAGGAAAAAGACTTGTACAAAAATATTCATAGCTGCACTTTGTGGTGGCAAAAAATTGGAAAATGAGGGGGTGCCCTTTGATTGAGGAATGGCTGAACAAATTGTGGTATCTGATAGTGATGGAATATTATTGTGCTCAAAGGAATAATAAAGTGGAGGAATTCCATGGGAACTGGAATGACCTCCAGGAATTGATACAGAGTGGAAGGAGCAGAACCAGGAGAACATTGTACACAGAGACTGATACGCTGTAGCACAATCAAATGTAATAGACTTTTCTACTAGCAGCAATGCAATGACCCAGGACAATCCAGAGGAACTTATGAGAAAGAAGCGCTCCACGTCCAGAGAAAGAACTGTGGGAGTAGAAAAGCAGAAGAAAAATAATATGCTTGATCACATAGTTCGATAGGGATATGATTAGGGTTCTGATGTTAAAGAATCACTCTACTGCAAATATGAATGACATAGAAATGAGTTTTGAACAATGATACATAGATAACCCAGTGGAACTGCTTGTAGGCTTTGGGAGGGGGGAGGAGAGGGTGCAGAAGGGGGAATTATTAATCATGTAACCATGGAAAAATAGTCTAAATAAAAATTTTTTTTAAATCTCTGTGCTAGACTCAACAATTTTGTTCTGGCAGGATGTTTTCAATATTGGGTCATTGGAATAACCTGTTTTAACTTTTCTAATCACTTCTATCCCATGATTTGGTTAAGTATCATCAGCACTTCAATATGGCACTCTTCTAGCTTTTTTGTGCCTTTTAACTTGTAATATTTGGATCACATATGCATTTGAACTTTACTGTGGATAATTTGAGATAATAATATAAAACTAATTTCTCAAAGACTGTTTCTAGTTTTGCCAGTCATTATTGTCAAATAGGGCTATATTTTCTAAGTCATTTATTTGATTCTTCCTTTTCCAAGTTTTGTTTCTTTGATCTACTCTTCTGTTTTTACTTATGATCAAAGTATATTTGATAATTATAACTTTGCAATATAGTTTGACATTTGGAAGTAGTATTCCCCTTTCATTACTTTTTCCATTGTTTCCCATAATTACTAAAAATAAAATACATCCTCCTTTACTATCATTTTTCCTACCTCTGGAAAGTACCCTCTACATAAGTTTGATTGGTTAGCAATAATATGTTTATTAATTTAGGCAGCATTTTAATTTTTATTATATTGGTGTGACGCAGAAACAAGCAATTATTTAAACTGTTATTTTTCCAGAAAATTTTTGAATGTTCCTTGGTAGACTCACTCCATGTTGGCTATGGGATAAGGAGATAATATAAAATGAGGTTACCTAATACACTGCTTATGGAGCTGTGAATTGGTCCAAATTTTCAGGAAATCAACTTGGAAGTATGCAAAAAAAAGGGGGGGAGGGACGAAAATGTCTATGCTCTTTGACCCAAGATTCCATTGCTCAGCACATACAAGTAGGTCAAAGACAAAAAGTATACATATTCACTAAAATATTTAGAGTAGCAAAGAACTAGAAACAAAGTAGATGTTTACTGATTGGGGCATGGTTAAATAATTTATGGCATGGGAATACACAATGCACAAAAATATCTATATAATATATAATATCATTTTAAAAATATATAAAAATATATACACACATACACACGTGTAAAAATAAGTAACAGGATCTAAAACAAAACCACAAGTTTTTCTTGGAGGTTGGCCGTAAAAAGGAGAACAGGTAGAGAAAAAAATATTTAGTCTTAAAAATAATAAAGACAATAATTCATTTCACATAAGAATTTTTTAATCAGGAACAGCTAGATGGTTCAATGGGTTGAGATCTAGGCCTAAAAGATGGGAGGTCCTAGTTCCAAATCTAGCCTCAGATACTTCCTAGCTGTGTAACCCTGGGCAAGTCAATTAACGCCCATTGCCTAGCCCTTACTGTTCTTCTGCCTTGGAACCAATACAGAGTATTAGTCTAAAATGGAAGGTAAGGGTAAATGAATGAATGAATAAATGAATGAATAATATAAATAAATAAATACATTTTTTTCCCTTCCCAAAAACACAAGATTTCGGAGCTGGAAGGGACCTCACACATCACTGAGGCCAGCTAATGCCTGAAAAGTCCACTGAGAAGTAGTTACCGAGTCTTTCCTCAAAGTCCTCAAGTCAAAGGCTCCACTCTACCTAGTGATCTGATTCTCTACTTTTGGATGTCACTGTGCAGAAATTTTTTCCCTCCAGGAGTCCACTCCAATGACTGAGTGTATTCTACTATTTTAAGGAAATGCAATTCTGTTTAATATATTTTTTTAAACATGAGCGGGTTCTATGGAGGCTTTTTCAGTACATATAAATCACATTCTATCGTTTTTGTTGCTATGATTTATTTTCTTATACTTTAAGTAATCCAGGTACAAACCCAATTTGGTCAGAAAGAATATTCATGGGTTTTTTAATTAATGTCAGTATTTGACTTGATATTTTTCGATTAATATTCACCAGAAATATAGATCTTTAGTTTGCAGTGAGGCTGATATAACCAGCTCAGTTGGTGGCAAAGATAATTTTGGCAGCAGTATGACACAGGTAGAGAGGGGAAGAGGAGAACGGAAGGGAGACCTAAAGTGAGCAGACATGGAAGGTGGCTACCACATTATTCTCCAGCAGGTAGGTATTGTGGGTTGGGGGGCAGGGGGGACCAACACATGCACTGATAAAGAGGTGCCGCAGGGAGACAATCTAGGATAGTGATGGCAAATCTTTTAGAAACCGAGTGCCCAAACTGCACCCTCATGCCACATGTGAGCCACCCCTTGCTCCAGACAGGGGAGGAAGCACTCTGGGCAGAGGGGTGGGTGAAGTGAAAAATGTTCTCAGCTGAGGTGGAAAGGGGGAAAGGAGCAGCCCCTTCCAGCACTCCTCTGATAGGTTCACCTACATGGATCTAGGAGATTTGCCAATGGGCTCTTTCTTTCCTCACTAAACCCAAAATAGTTATATGTAAAGTTGTAATGCCGGAGTTATTCAAATTCCTCCCATTGGGGACTCAACTTTACTGACCCACTGAGCTCTTGCTGGCAATGACTGTTACCAACCTGGTTTTTACTCACTCACCTTGGCAAATGGAAATGACCCTCGGGGCTTCCCTCTCTGCTAGGCATGGTGTTTCTCCTCTCTCCAACTGAGAGATCACATGAGGTTTAGGGGCTGGTAGTCCTCCTTTAGGGAAAGAAATGGCAAAGTGCTAAGCAGGGAAATCCATCTCAGAATTCACTGTAGTTCCTTTCTCTTTAAGAAAAAGCAGAGGGTGACCCCCAGACCCTGGGAAGAGATCTCTCTACTGTGCTACTCCCAGATAATAGGGGGATCCATGGGACCCCACTGAGTCCATGGGACCAGACTTACAAGTGAAGGGCCTATAGGGGCCATATATAGTCCCACCTCTTCATTTTACAGATAAGGAACCTGAGTTGCTGTAAAGAAAAGCAAGAACATTGAGATCACCCATTAGTAGGGGGTCAGAGAGACGGCACCATGGCTGTCATTGTGCTCTTGGAATTCGCATTCCTCCAAAACAGGAACTCCTTTACTCATGTCTCGGTATCCCTAGCACAATACCTTACCTCTCAGAAATGCTTAATCTATGCTTGGGGGAGTCAGGAGAGACCCATGTTCAAACCGTTCCTTGGATTTAACTGATGGGGTCAATGGAAAAGAATTTCCTGTCTCTCTTTCCTTTCTCTCCTTCTAGCCCTCTAACTTTCTCTACTCTAGATCTCCCTCCTTCTCTCTCACAGTCTCTTTCCCCATCTCTCTCCCACCCCCACATAGTACTCAGAACATGGGAGCCACTTAAAGGCTTGTTGATTCCTAGACGAGGTTTCCTTATCTATAAAATGGGGGTCATGTGAGTACTGACCTCTCAGGTTTGTGGTGAGGCCCAGATAGGGTAATGCACATTAACGCCACCTCACAACCCCCGAAGTACAATACAAACAAATGTCCGCTACGGTCACCCCCGTTATTCATGACTATCCCCACACTGACAACTCAGCACTCGAACCCCAGGCTAACCCGAAGGCCAGATGCCAATAGGAGCAAGCTGTCCTTACCCAGGGAGACAAAGTTCTGATAGTTCTCCAGCATCACATCCCTGTACAGGTCCTTCTGAGCGGGCTCCAAGCGTCCCCACTCCTCGTGGGTGAAGTCCACAGCCACATCCTGGAACGTCACGGACTCCTGAAAAGCAATCGGATGATCCGCCACTTGGAACAGGAAGGTGACAGGAAGCGAACTGCTTGGTTCTAGTTTTGTCTACTCCACTTCAAGTGTTTCCAGAGGCCTTTGGCAACCAGGGGTCTCGTCTGGTACAAAATCCTTTTTTCAGACAGTCAATAGTAATAGCAACAAAGACATTAACTCCTTTCTAACCAGAAATATCAACTTATCCAAATTTGGATGGTCAGAGCATGGATGAAGGATTAATGTTAGCCCAGCAATAGCCAATAAACAAGTGGGCGTTCTCAAAGACCAAAGACGCTGAGAGAGAGCTACTAGGTCTTTTAACAATCAGCAAGATGACAGCAAATCTGGAGCACTACCTGTGTCTTCTACACGCCCTGAAGGTCTACCATGACAGTACTGGTAGGCAGGTAGGAAGAGGTAGGCAGACTCATCTCAGTAGCTCATTACTTCCTCCTGAGATGGGAATAAGCATCTGGTGATAGGATTAGTCTTTTGACTGCGATTCTCTACAAATGGTCTTGATGGAATCAACTTGAATGAGATAAGGGGAAGGTGGGTGAAGTTACAAAGATGGTCAGAATTCAGTCCAAAGGGGGAAGCTAGATGGCTCAGTGGATTGAGAACCAGACTGAGCAGGTTCTAGATTCAAATCAGTCTTCAAACACCTCCTAACTGTGACCCTGGGCAAGTCACTTAATCTCTCCTGTCTAGTCCTTACAACTCTTCGGCCTTAAAACCCACACACAGTACTGATTCTAAGTTGGAAGAACAGAGTTAAAAAAAAAATAATTTAGACCTGAGTGAAGGGACTTATAAGACAAAAGCCTAAGCTTTCGGTAAGTTTCTCAGAATACAGGTGACTGATGGAGTTACAAAGTTAAGGAGTTTGGACTTGGGTGGCATGGGAGAGTATCACCCAATCCAGCATAATTAAGCCACATTTTAAATTTTACATCTTGAGATTGGATGTGGCTCAGAGAATTGAGTCTTGGGCATTTGGCAGGGTTTTCTAGTCACCTAAGAACACAGAAGCTGTCTAAGCATCTAGAGCTGTGAGACTGACCTACCCTACTAGGTGACCCATCTACCTGGCGCATGGTATTCTCCACTCTTTAATAAGGACATGGATCAGATAGAAAGCTTCCTTGGGAAGGTGACAAAGATGGAATATGACCCTGAGATCATACCATGTGGGGCTCCTTTAGGAACCACTTAGCCTAGACAACAGAGATATAAATCACTGAACATCCAAGAACTGTCATGTGGAAGATGAGATGTCTCCCTGGGCTCTCAAGGGAAGAAACAGGAGTGTTGGCTAGAAAATACAGAGAGAGAGATTTAGGTTTAAGATGGGGATCTCAAAGTGGAATGGACATCTTTAAGAGGTGGTGAGCTTCCTTCCTGCAAGCCATCAAAAGAAAAGCTGATGGCCATCTGTCTGGTCTGCTAGAGGAAGATTCCTTTTAGGCTATGAGAAGAGGAGATGGGCTCTACTAGAGTCCTTCCAACTTGAGATTTTATGACCTCATATTTATAAAGTCAGCACTTACATTTATAGATAGTCACAAACTGCAATTCTTGGCACAATCTCTCCTTTTCCCATCACTCTACCATACTCCCTGCAATGGCAGGGAACTTTGTTCTATGTGTCCTGGACTTGGTAGGTAGATGTTAAAAAGGACAGAAAAACAGGCATGTGGGAGAACCAAAGAACATGTACTTTTAAAATGCACATGGACCTCTCAAATATTGTCACAGAGAAGCACTTGGTAAACTGAAAAGGGTAGAAAATGTGAAAACTGCTATTTTTGGACCACAATGCAATCTTCTAGAAATAAATCACTGATCATTCCTTCACTAAATTCCTATTTCTTCTCTTGATATCTTCTGGAAAGACACTTTGAAATTGGATACAAGCCTGGATTTGGGAGACAGGAAAAACTCAGGGCAAGTGTAGCCTCTTACACACACCACCTGGGTGACCATGGGTGAGTCACTGACTTCTCTGAGCTTTAGGAAATTCTCAGAGATAAGTAGACCGGGATCTGCATGGTACAGGAGATGCACACCAACCAAATCACAGATCCTAGGAAACTTGATTGTCTCTTTCCTTCTTATTACAAATAGATCTAACTTTCCATTGGAATAACACCAAGTATTAACTCTTTCTGGGGTTTATTACAAATTTATTCCACAGTATTTGGCCCAGCAGAGCTGTTAGTTCAATGAACAAGCAAAAATTCTCTAGGAGAGAGAAGGGCACTAAGAGAATGGGGAGCATTCCTCAGATAATGTGGATTAATAGAAAGAACACATTGGCAGATAGGTGGCTGAGTGGACAGAATTCTGGGCCTGAAATGAAGAAGCTGAGTTTAAAACCAGCTTCAGATACCCCCTAGCTGTATGACCATGGGCAAGTCACTTAACCCTCTTTGCCTCCGTTTCCTCATCTGTAAAATGAGCTGGAGAATGAAATGGTAAATCACTCCAGTATTTTTGCCAAGAAAACTCAAACAGTATCATGAAGAGCCAAACGCAACTGAAAAATGATGTGGACATTTGTTTTCCTCGACTGTCTGTGGCAGTTTTACTTCTTGCTTTTTCCTCAATTGAAGGTAAAGAAATGAAAGGGAGGAGAGGAAAGGAAAAGAGGTAGATTTTCATTTGAAAATAAAATTTAACTAAAAAAAGAGGTAACTTTGAATGAGACACTTTGCTTCCCCAAGGCTCAGTTTACCATCACATCAGATAAAGAGAAATAGACTATACAAATCTCTTCTAGTCCTACTGCTCTATGAACTCTATAAAGTCTGAGTAACCAGTCATCAGAGAGAATACATATAACGCTCAGGTCATACCTGGACAGGACATGATAGAGCAGAGCTGCTGGAGGACAAAGGAAAGAAATGTGTCTGCATTGTGAGAAACATGGTAGCATTTCAAAAGAGAGAAGAAATCATAACTCACCATTGCCCTGGCCACAAGGAGCCCAGAAATCATTCTCTCCTCCTCTGTTCTTCTTTATGGAAAGGCAGAATCTGAAAATCTATTATGAGGGAAAAGAATTCATAGAGACAAAATTCACTGAGTGAAACTTAATATGCTCCAGCCTGGGGGGACGGGAGGGAGGGAGGGAGGGAGGGAGGGAGGGAGGGAGGGAGGGAGGGAGGGAGGGAGGGAGGAAGGAAGGAAGGAAGGAAGGAAGGAAGGAAGGAAGGAAGGAAGGAAGGAAGGAAGGAAGGAAGGAAGGAAGGAAGGAAGGAAGGAAGGAAGGAAGGAAGGAAGGAAGGAAGGAAAGGGTGGAAGGAAGGAAGGAAAGGGTGGAAGGAAGGAAGGAAAGGGTGGAAGGAAGGAAGGAAAGGGTGGAAGGAAGGAAGGAAAGGGTGGAAGGAAGGAAGGAAAGGGTGGAAGGAAGGAAGGAAAGGGTGGAAGGAGGGAAGGGGGGAAAGGGGGAAGGAAGGGAGGGGAGGGAAAGAAGAAAGGAAGGAATGGTCATTACACTTGTTTCTGTGTTCCATGAGAGACAAAAAGGTTTAACTAGAAGACTGTCCAACCACTGTAAACAGGAACCTGAACTACATCACAACTGAGATCAAAACAAAGTAGCTAGGGGACACCAAAGAGGATAAAACATAGGGCCTGAAGTCCGGAAGACTTGAGTTCAACTTTGGCCTTACTGATACTTGCCAGCTGTGTGACTTGGACAAGTCACATAACTAGTCTGAGTTTCCTCATCTGGAAATTGAAAATAACAGCCCCCAATTCCCAGAGTTGAGGATCAAATAAGGTATGTACAAAGTCCTAAAATATAGCAAGTGACATAGAAATGCCAGTTATGATGATGCTGATTAGTTGGAGCTGACTGCATCTTACACCTTTTCCCTGCTGTACAGTCCTGTTCTGACTAAAGTTCAGTGGTTAGCAACACATTCTTTTTTTCTTTTTTTAGGAACAATATTAACAGGGCAAGAAGGCAAACAGGATAGCAAAGGTCTTGCAACATGTTTAATAGTTAACAGGCCTGGAAAAGAGAAAATTTAGGCTGTACCCAATACATGTCTTCAAGCATTTTAAGGGCTAAGAAATATTAGATTTCTCCTGCTTGGAGTTGCTGACAGACAATACATTTGGGTTCAACATAAGGTAAAAACGATCTTCCTAAATAAAGCTACCCCAAACTGAAACACAACCTTGGAAGCTAGTTAGCACTGGCTGTTTTCAAACTAAAGCTGAAAATGATAATAAGCTGCTGGGATGTGTAAAAGGGATTCCTCTATAGGACAGGTAAGCCTGAATGGCTATGATGGCTTTCATCTTAGATCCCTCCTAGATTTAAGATCCTGATTTTTCTTCCAACTTTGAGACTCTATGACATCATGCCAGAACACTTTACCTTTCAGACAGGGTTACTCATTCCAGAAGGGCAACAAGGTTGCAAAGTGTATGTTGTTGGGCTCGGATTTGGAATGTTTCAACTTGGGAGTTCAAATCAGGCCTCCTTTACTGTGTGTTGCTTAACCCCTTCTGCCTGAATTTCCCATCAATAAAATGAGGAGAGGCTTTGCCAAGAAAACCCCAAAGGGGATCAACTCATTTCTGTTGCCTGTCTCTAGATCCCTAGAGAGGTCAGTTCCCAGATCAGACATTCCAAAGCTGTGACAGACCCCAGGCACCTTGTTTGACCTCCCAGCGCTGCTGTGAGGCTCCTAAGAAACAGCAGCTTAGCAGGGTGCCTGGCTAGAGTAGGTGCTGGGTAAAAGATGGCCAATATTTAGGAGTTATAAGTATAGCTCAGTGCCTGGCATCAGGGAAGACCTTAGTAACACACAGGCTGCCTATCTGAAAGCCCTGAGGGCAGCTGAGTGACTCAATGGATTGAAAGTCAGGCTGGGAGCCCAGACGGAGGTCCTGGGTACCAATCTGGCCACAGACACTTCCTAGCTGTGTGATATTGGGCAAATGCCTTAACCCTCATTGCCAAGTCCTCACCGATTCTCTTCCTTGGAACTGATATCAACTCGGTATTGGTTCTAAGCAGGAGAACAAGGCAGGAAGGTGGCCTCACCAGGAAGCAGGCTGGCTGGTCTTAGGTCTCCCTCAGCCCTTCATGATCCGGGCCAGTCTACTTAACCTTTCCTGGCCTCAGTTTCCTCATCTGTAAAAGGGGTGAGTAACAACACGGACCTCAGAGGATGGCGGGGATCCACAAGAGATGTTAGCAGTAGCCTCGCACTTCCAAAGGCATCTCAGGACAGCCTGTCCCGAGGGGGAACAGGAGCTCCCTGAATTCGGGATCACTGCGGGGGGGGAGGTTCCCTTCTGCAAGGCCACTCCAGGAACCGTAAGTCCAACATTGGGGTCACGACTAGGGGTAGGGAGACGGGGTCCTACAAGCCGAGTAAACCTTGGAGTGACGAGGGTCGGGATGCTCCAAGGGGAGCTCCGGGGCCCAGCTGCAGGCCGGGAGGAGACAGGCGCCAACAAGAAGTTTGTACCCTGCACTCCCAGACTGCCCAGCGGGAAGCGGGAATGGCCCCGGAGGAGAGGAAATAAAGACCATGGCAGACAGTGACCCCCAAGCCAGGGCCGAGCTCCCGCCCCCCCTCCTCCGGGGGCTCACCGAGCTCTCCTCCAGCCGCGGGTCCGGTTCCTCCACAGTCCCGGGCACGCCTCGGCCGGGTGGCTACTCCGCACCCGCCCCTGATCAGCCCCTGCCACTGTCCTTGGCTCCCCGCGACCACAACCGCCTCCGGACCCGCCCGACTCCGGCGAGTGCGACGCCCGGCACGCACGCACGCACGCTATCTCTCACGCACAAGCGTGCACGCACGCAAAAGCACGCACACCTACGAGCTGGAGTTGAGCCCGAGATATGACTGGAACGCTGGCCGCCCGCCCTCTCTCGCCTCTCCGCTTCACTGTACCCACTGACGCAGTCCGCCTGCACAAAAGACTATTCCTCATCTGGGGCGGCTCTTCGTTCCCTGCCGTGCTGCGTAGGAGCCAGGATCCGCCTGCCTCAGGAAGATCGGCGCTACCGAAAACTCAAGAGAACGCAGGGTCGTAACCTGAGCGTGTTGTTCCAGAGGCATCCTGGGAAATGAAGTCTGAGTCCTTGAAAGGAAGGAAGGAAGGAACCGGCGAGGAGCAGGAGATCTACGAGGAGTTTGGAAGATGTAGGCGCGTGGCGCCTTCTGCGCAGGCGCACTGCCATCTGCCACGTGGCGGCTTCACAAATGTCTCTGGTCCCTCCTCCCTTAGCCCCGCCTCCCTCTGCTAGGGGTTCATCTGCAGGCTGGGATCCAGGGGAGCCTGCGAGTTTAGGTTTAGAGCCGGACGTCACCAGGCCCGTCTAACTTGGACCTTCCTACTCCTGAAGCTCCCCAGCCCCGCCTTGGTTATTTGGGGTGCCCCCTTCCTCTGAGGCGCTAGTGGCCGGGGGAAGGGCTGTCTGCTGTCCATAAGCCAAATCTATGACCAAACCCCTCACCTCCCCAGTCCGAGGGTACGGGCTCCTTCCTTGGGACCCCATTTGGAGGGTTCTTGGCACAGATAACCAGGCAGCTAAGTGCCACCGCGCCATGGACTAGAATCGGGAAGACTCATGTTCTGAGGTCAGATCCGGCCCAGGGATTTGGTGACCAGAACCCCAAACTCTTCTGCCTTAGAACCAATACACAGTATTGACTCTAAGACGGAAGATAAGGGTTTAAATTTTTTTTTAAGTTGTTAGAATGAACCAGTCTTTAATCAGGACAAGGAAGACAATGCTATGATCAGCCGCCACACAGAGTCAAGTGCTGGATACCACAGAGAGGAAGCTCTGGTACTCTGGAAACAATGTCTCTGGGGAAATGCAGCTCCAGAAGGAAGGTAAACTACACGTAAGAAAGAATCTGATCACAAGGGCAGAACCAAGGTGGCCGCTTAATAGCAGCGCAAGCCAAAACCACTCCGAGAATCCTTCCAAAGAAGTAGACTGCAGGACTTTAGATTCAGCTAGATTAAGCCAAATGAGTTTTCCACTAAATCTTTTATTAAGTTTTCTATACTTCACCACTACATAATATGTACCAAACTCACTCACGCCAAACTAGGTCTGCCTACATGGAAACAGAACTGATGGGCAGGACTGTTAAAGGCCCAAAGGATCAAGCTAGATAAGAAGAGGTTCTGTTTTCCCAAACTAAACTATGTTTTAAGCTCAATGTATACTGTTCTTAAATGACCAAAAAATATCTTCTAAAAGCTGTTTTTCCCAAAATAAACAAACCCAAAGGCAATCTTCCATGATTTGTTCTGAAACTGACACAAGTAAGACTTCAAAATCCTAAAAGGTAGACCTAATTTTCTTTTAATAAATTATTCTCCATGGAGAACACATGCATTATAAAAGCTTATTTTGTATAACATTAGGAAATGGGAGGACTGGGGTATGGTAGTAGGAAAACGGAAAATGACAAGAAGCATTTGAGAGCAAATGAAATTGAAACAATCAATATTAAAGTTTTTAAAAGCTTAATGGATTCCATCAAGCTTATAAATTATGTTTTGGTAGACATTAAGACCTGCATTCTCAGGGGCAGCTGGGTATCTCAGTGGATTGAGAGCCAGGCCTAGAGATGGGAGGCCTCAAACACTTCCCAGCTGTGTGACCCTGGGCAAATCACTCAACCCCCATTGCCTAGCCCTTACCACTCTTCTGCCTTGGAACCAAAACATAGTATTGATTTCAAGACAGAAGGTAAGGGTTTTTATTGAAAGAATAACATTTAAAAAAAATTTTTTTTTAAGACCTGCATTCTCTTATCTTACCAAAGAAAATTGCACAACTTTAAAAATATTGGACAATTTATTATAAAGTATACTAGGTCTAAGGTTCCTAATGTCTTTGGGCTTATCAAAAACATCATGCTCCTATGTTTGTTTGCTTCTGCATGGTAATTACCTAATCTATTCCACTGGTTGACCCATTTCTTAAGCAGTATCAAATCTTAATGATTATTGCTTTGTTGCATAGTTTGTGATACAGTACTGAAATGTCCCCATTTCCCCATTTTTAAAATTACCCTTCAGATTCTTGAACTTTGTTCCTCCATATGAATTTTATTATTTTTTTTCTAGCTTTATAAAATGATCTTTTGGCAAGGCACTGAATGAGCACATTACCAAAAATCCCTTACTTATAGGAGAATCCTGATGCAATCAAGTATCCCAGAAGGGATTATAACATTTTTTTATTGTAAACAATGTTGAATATATTTACAATGACTTTACAATGACCATATTCAACCTAATTAACATCTTCAAGAAGTTGGAGAATAGCCTCACAATGGATACATTCAAGCAAATCAATAATTTAAAGAAATAATCAGGAAGTTGGAGATGTGCAATTGGACATCTGTTACCCTAAAAACTACATTTCCCAGGAGCCTGCTGACTTCTTATCATTGCATATTTCCTCTCATTTCATACTTCCTGTAGACAGGATATATTAGCCAGTGGGTTGGCTGGCCTCAACCTCTTTGGCTTCCTGTCAGCATGGTGGTGGTGGTAAAAGGGGATTTTAAAGAGGCTGATTAGCCATGGGAAGTGGTTGGTTTTATTTTTGTTACCTTTTTATTCCTTTACTTCTAATGATCATTAATAAATCTCCTAAAATATAATATTTCTATATTTGAGATCAATTTTAATTTTTACAGAGACAAATACAAAGAGGGGAGTAGTTCCCGAACTGGATTATCTAGGAGGGGCTGATGAGAGGATCAGTCAAGCCACTGACCTTGACGTCCAGGAAGAAGCTTCAATAATCCAAATGATACGATAGGATAGTCTTCTAAGACAAAAGTGTACTTAAGATTTGATCACAAGTACTTCAAGATCTAAGATCATCAGCCTGGGACTCCTGCCTAGGGCAATTCCCAGACAGACTCACTTAAAGCTGTAAAGCCCTTGGAAGAATATGGGGAATGGTGCAGAACACTAGCTTTTAGATATTAATAATTATTAATAGTAAAAATGATGCACTGATTTCTCACTCCACACACAATGATATTTGTCTAATTATTTAGTATCTATTTTGACATAGAGTGCATAACTATCACATCTAGTACTCTCTTTAATAATAATTGTTAGAGTTGTCAGGTTTGCTTATGGAACCCCCAAGTTTGTCCTTCTCCCTTGGGAACTTGCCTTAAGGGAAGTCCCAGACTGAGCTTGTCTACTGAACAATAAACCGTATAGTACCCAATGGTCTAAACTTTGATAGAATTAGTAGATGAAATCAAATCTCAAGTACCATTTTGCCTTAGAAGTTTCTCTCAGGACTTCCGGTCAAGATGGCGGCTTAGAAGCAGCAAAAGTTCAGACCTCTGAAAACCCTTCCTTACCAATCACAAACTGATGCTCCTAGGAGACTGAAATTCAAACTTAACAACAGTACAGAGGCAAGGAACCCTCCTTCTGGACTCAAATCAGAAGGTATGCCCCCCCCCCAAAAAACCGGAATCCCAGAACACTCAGGTCTAAGGGGAAGGCAGAAGGAAGATCCCAGGACCCTTCCCCCCCAACCCAGAGCGCTGAGCCCCCAGCAGCAGCGGGAACCTCAGGACCAGCAAAAGTGCTGTTCTGAAGGGTGCACCTTGAAAGCAACCTGGGCCAGGCTCAGGGTGTCCAACACAGATGGCAGTGGAGCAGCCAAAGAGAGAAGGGGGGAGCCTATAGCCCTGTGGCTGAGTCCTTCCATCGGAGTCTCACCAGAGGATTTTGCCTCGGGGCACATCCAGACCAACCCAGCTGAACCTAATCCCATCAGGAGCCCTCCCCCCCCCACCCCTAGAGTGCAGGGCCTCCCGAAAGGACAGTAACCTCAGGTCAGGCAAAGGCACTGAGGTACCTTGCAGACAGTGCTATGCCAGGCTCAGAGTGTGGACGTAAGGCAGCAGAGAAGCAGCTGAAGAGAACTGAGAGCAGTAACACCAGAAACACTGGCAGGCAGGGGAGGGCAGACCCTGGGCTTCCCCAGGAAGACAGAACAGCTGCGGAGAATGGACAATTTGCCTGGGGCTAAAGCTTTGATCACTAGACACAATTAGAGCAAGCCCTCCACACTCAGATTTCTGGCTGAAAAGGGGAGGAAAAACCATAGACATGGCAAACAGGGCACAGGAGCAACAGCCTCAAAACACCAAGAAAAGCAAGAAGAAGGGGTAGACTTTGGACACATTTTTGGAGCAAAAATACAAAATACAGAAGAAATAGAAGAGGAAACACAAACAAATGCTCCAAAACCTTCCAAAAGAAATGAAAATTCTCCACAAGCTCTTGAAGAATTTAAATTGGAAATTATCAAAAAGATGGAAGCCTTCTGGCAGGAAAATGGGAAATAATGCAAAAGGAACTCAGCAATATGAGGGACCAAAATATGCAAATGCAGAAACAGCTCAAAGCCTCAAAAAACAGGTCAGACCAAACTGAAAAGGAAAACCAGTCTTTAAAGGTCAGAATCAGGCAAATGGAAGACAATGATCTTGCAAAAGAGCAAGAACTAATAAAGCAAAGTCAAAAGACTAAAAAATTAGAAGATAACATAAAATATCTCACTGACAAGGTGACAGACCTGGAAAACATAGGAAGGAGAGATAATCTGAGAATCATTGACCTACCAGAAAAGCCAGAAATAAACAGTAATCTTGATGTAATAATACATGATAACATCAAAGAAAACTGCCCAGAGATTCTAGAACAAGAGGACAAAATATGTATTGAAAGAGTTCACAGAACACCCTCTACACTAAATCCCCAAAAGACAACTCCCAGGAATGTAATTGCCAAATTCAAAAGTTCCAAGCAAAAGAAAAAATCGTACAAGAAGCCAGAAAAAGACAATTTAGATATAAAGGAACACCAATCAGGGTCACACAGGATCTAGCAATTTCCATTCTGAACGACTGTAAGGCATGGAACTTGATATTCAGAAAATCAAGAGAGCTGGGTGTTCAACCAAGAATCAGCTATCCATCAAAACTGACTATATACTTCCAGGGGAAAGTATGGGCATTCAACAAAATAGTAGATTTCCAAGTATTTGTAAAGAAAAGACCAGAGCTCTGTGGAAAGTTTGATATCCAAACACAAAGAGCAAGAGAAACTTGAAAAGGTAAATATGAAGGAAAGGGAAAAGGAGAAAAATATTATCTTTTTCTTTTATTCAAACTCTCTTCTATAAGGACTACGTTTATATCAAATTATATATATTAATATGTGGGGAAAATGTAATGTGTAACTCTCAAAAATTGTATGCATCATTAGAGTAGTAAGAAGAATCACGCATAGGGAAAGTTTGGGGCATCAAGACGATATGGAGAAAGGGGGGGAACAGAAAGAAAAAGGGAGAGGGGAATCTTTGACGGTACTAAGTTTACTCCAAGAAATAGGGGAAAAAAAACTAAATAGAATAATCTTTCTCACACAAAGATATACATGGGAAGGGGAGGGGAAGAATTCTCTTATAAGAAGGATAGGAAAAGAGTTTTTACTTAAACCTTACTCTCAGTGAAATCAAATCTGAGAGGGAAGAGCATCTAGATCCATTGGGATCTTGAATTCTATCTTATCCAACAGGGTAAGGGAGAAGGGAAAACCAAGAGGGTGAGGGGGGAGGGAACACAAAAAAGGAGGGAAGGAGAGGGGGGAGGGGAAGGGAACAAAAAGGGAGGGGTTAGAAAGTGAAACATATCAAGGGAGGGGATTAGGGGTACTGAATTAAAGTAAATCACTGGCTTAAAAGGTTTTAGCTAAAGAAGAAAGGTCAGAATTAGGGGAAGATATCAAATGCCAGGGAATCCACAAGTGACAATCATAACTTAGAACATCAATGGGATGAACACACCCATAAAACGTAGACGAATAGCAGGATGAATTAGAATCCAAAACCCTAGCATATGTTGTCTTCAAGAAACACACATGAGGGGGGTAGCTACTCACAGAGGCAGAATTAAAGGATGGAGTAAGTAACCTTTTGGGCCTCAATGGACAGAAAGAAGGCAGAAGTTGCAATCATGATATCTGAAAAAGCCAAAGCAAAAATAGACCTGATTAAAAGGGATAGGGAAGATAAATATATTTTGTTAAAAGGGACTATAGAAAATGAGGAAATATCACTAATCAACATGTATGAACCAAATGGTATAGCACCCAAATTTCTAATGGAGAAACTAGGAAAATTGAAGGAGGAAATAGACAGTAAAACCATATTAGTGGGAAATCTGAACCAACCACTATCAAATTTAGATAAATCAAATCAAAAAATAAGTAAGAAAGAGGTAAAAGAAGTGAAGGAAATCTTAGAAAAATTTGAGTTAATAGACATATGGAGAAAAATAAATAGGGACAAAAAGGAATACACCTCAGCACCACATGGCACATTCACAAAGATTGACCATACACTAGGTCACAGAAACATGATGTACAAATGCAGAAAAGCAGAAATAATAAATGCAGCCTTTTCAGATCATAAGGCAATAAAAATAATGATCAGTAAGGGTACATGGAGAGCCAAATCAAAAATTAATTGGAAATTAAATAATATGATACTCCAAAATCGGTTAGTTAGAGAAGAAATCATAGAAACAATTAATAATTTCATTGAAGAAAATGACAATGGTGAGACATCCTTTCAAACCTTATGGGATGCAACCAAAGCAGTACTTAGAGGAAAATTCATATCCATTAGTGCATATATTAACAAATTAGGGAGGGTAGAGATCAATGAATTGGAAATGCAAATCAAAAAACTTGAGAACGAACAAATTAAAAACCCCCAGAAGAAAACCAAACTAGAGATCCTAAAAACTAAGGGAGAAATTAATAAAATTGAAAGTGATAGAACTATCGAACTAATAAATAAGACTAGAAGCTGTTACTTTGAGAAAACAAACAAAATAGACAAAGTACTTGTCAATCTAATTAAAAAAGGAAAGAAGAAAAGCAAATTAACAGCATCAAAGATGAAAAGGGGGACCTCACCTCCAACAAAGAGGAAATTAAGGGAATCATTAAAAACTGCTTTGCCCAATTATATGGCAATAAATATACCAACCTAGGTGATATGGATGAATATTTACAAAAATATAAATTGCCTAGACTAACAGAAGAAGAAATAGAATTCTTAAATAATCCCATATCAGAAAAAGAAATCCAACAGGCCATCAAAGAACTTCCTAAGAAAAAATCCCCAGGGCCTGATGGATTCACAATGAATTCTATCAAACATTCAAAGAACAGCTAATCCCAATACTATACAAACTATTTGACATAATAAATAAAGAGGGAGTTCTACCAAATTCCTTTTATGACACAAACATGGTACTGATTCCAAAGCCAGGCAGGTCAAAAACAGAGAAAGAAAACTATAGACCAATCTCCCTAATGAATATAGATGCAAAAATCTTAAATAGGATACTAGCAAAAAGACTCCAGCTAACGATCAGGAGGGTCATTCACCATGATCAAGTAGAATTCATACCAGGAATGAAGGGCTGGTTCAATATTAGGAAAACCATCCACATAATTGACCATATCAATAAGCAAGCCAACAAAAATCACATGATTATTTCAATATATGCAGAAAAAGCCTTTGATAAAATACAACAACCATTCCTATTAAAAACACTAGAAAGTATAGGAATAAAAGGGTCTTTCATAAAAATAATAAACAGTATATATCTAAAACCATCAGCTAATATCATCTGCAATGGGGATAAACTAGATGCATTCCCAATAAGATCAGAAGTGAAACAAGGATGCCCATTATCACCTCTACTATTTGACATTGTACTAGAAACACTAGCAGTAGAAATTATAGAAGAAAAAGAAATTGAAGGCATCAAAATAGGCAAGGAGGAGACCAAGTTATCACTCTTTGCAGATGACATGATGGTCTACTTAAAGAATCCTAGAGATTCAACCAAAAAGCTAATTGAAATAATCAACAACTTTAGCAAAGTTGCAGGATACAAAATAAACCCACATAAGTCATCAGCTTTTCTATATATCTCCAACACAGCTCAGCAGCAAAAACTAGAAAGAGAAATCCCATTCAAAATCACCTTAGACAAAATAAAATACCTAGGAATCTATCTCCCGAGACAAACACAGGAACTATATGAACACAACTACAAAACACTCTCCACACAACTAAAACTAGACTTGAGCAATTGTAAAAATATTAACTGCTCATGGGTAGGATGAGCCAATATAATAAAAATGAACATCCTACCCAAACTGATCTATTTAGTACCATACCCATTGAACTTCCAAAAAAAATTTTAATGAATTAGAAAAAAAACATAACAAAGTTCATTTGGAAGGATAACAGATCAAGGATATCTAGGGAAATAATGAAAAAAAAATACAAAGTAAGGGGGCCTTGCAGTCCCAGATCTCAAACTATACTATAAAGCAGTGGTCATCAAAACAATTTGGTATTGGCTAAGAGACAGAAAGGAGGATCAGTGGAATAGACTTGGGGTAAATGACCTCAGCAAGACAGTCTATGACAAACCCAAAGACCCCAGCTTTTGGGACAAAAATCCACTATTTGACAAAAAATGCTGGGAAAACTGGAAGACCATGTGAGCAAGACTAGGTCAGTATCAACACCTCACACCCTACACCAAGATAAATTCAGAATGGGTGAATGACTTGAACATAAAGAAGGAAACTATAAGTAAATTAGGTGAACACAGAATAGTATACATGTCAGACCTTTGGGAAGGGAAAGACTTTAAAACCAAGCAAGACTTAGAAAGAGTCACAAAATGTAAAATCGATAATTTTGATTACATCAAATTAAAAAGGTTTTGTACAAACAAAACCAATGTAACTAAAATCAGAAGGAAAGCAACAAATTGGGAAGCAATCTTCATAAAAACCTCTGACAAAGGTTTAATTACTCAAATTTATAAAGTGCTAAATCAATTGTACAAAAAATCGAGCCATTCTCCAATTGATAAATGGGCTAGGGACATGAGTAGGAAGTTTTCAGATAAAGAAATCAAAACTATTAATAAGCACATGAAAAAGTGCTCTAAATCTCTTATAATCAGAGAGATGCATATCAAAACAACTCTGAGGTATCACTCACACCCAGCAGATTGACTAACATGACAGCAAAGGAAAGTAATGAATGCTGGAGGGGATGTGGCAAAGTCAGGAAATTACTTCATTGCTGGTGGAGTTGTGAATTGATCCAGCCATTCTGGAGGGCAATTTGGAACTATGCCCAAAGGGCGATAAAGGACTGTCTGATCCAGCCATAGCACTTTTGGGTTTGTACCCCCAAAGAGATAATAAGGAAAAAGACATGTACAAGAATATTCATAGCTGCACTCTTTGTGGTGGCCAAAAATTTGAAAATGAGGGGATGCCCTTCAATTGGGGATGGCTGAACAAATTGTGGTATATGATGGTGATGTAATACTATTGTGTTCAAAGGAATAATAAAGTGGAGAAATTCCATGTGAACTGGAACAACCTCCAGGAAGTGATGCAGAGCGAAAGGAGCAGAACCAGGAAAACATTGTACACAGAGACTGATGCACTGTGGTACAATCAAACGTAATGGACTTCTCCGTTAGTGTCAATGCAGTGTCCCTGAACAATCTGCAGGGATCTAGGAGAAAAAACACTATCCACAAGCAGAGGACAAACTGTGGGAGTAAAAACACCGAGGAAAAGCAACTGTTTGACTACAGGGGTTGAGGGGATATGATTGAGGAGAGACACTAAATGAACACCCTAATGCAAATACCAATAACATGGAAATGGGTTCAGACCAAGGACACACATGATACCCAGTGGAATCATGCGTTGGCTATGGGAGGGATGGCGGGGGGGGGGGGAGGAGAAAATGATTTTTGTTTCCAATGACTAATGTTTGAAAATGACCAAATAAAATAACATTTAAAAGTAAAAAAAAAAAGAAATTTCTCCCATTGTATCAGAGGCCTCTCATGGGTAGTCCAGCCCCTGGCTAGAATCAACTTTCCCTTGTATCCATTTGTACAGCATCAGCTTCTCCCAGACAAATCTAGCCCCTAGCTGGACTCTGTAAAAATGGAGATTCTATTTGTTTCACTTTCATGTAGGTCTTTCCATGGGTTTTTAAAAATTAAGCTACTTATTGTTTCTGGACATCCCTCTTGTAAACCTTAAAATTTCTTAGACTTATGAATGTTGGAAATTTCCCCATTGGGAAATTTCATACTTGAAAAATTTTCCTATTCATAGTAAGAACTCTATTGGAATATGAAACTCCTTGGCATGGGAGGATCCTTCTCCTCCCTACTTAAGACTACTTTAGGACAGAAACCTTTTGCTAAACAATGGAAAGGGCTTTGACCTATGCTTAAGCATAGAACAGGAAGTTCTTTGAGTCATGATTGATTTTAGAATTGATACAATAGAGATACTTGGAATGACAGAACCAGGTCTTGGAAACTACAATCTCCACCCTACTCAGAGTAACAGGATTTAGGAAGGGCTGCAGCAAAGATCAAGATTTAATTATTTGAGAATATGACCTTCAACAGACATGTACAAAGGAGACAGACCTCTGGGAGGTCCTGGGTTAAGCTAGAGCCACCATTGGCACAGGGGAGACATCGACAGTGATTGGTAGATGTGAGAACTGAGGGGAGGGGACTTAGGTGGTGTCCTTAGAGATAGTGGAGGTCTGAGGAGGAGGAGAGTTTTTTGCTCTGAGAGGTTTTTCTCTGGGAGGTTTTGCTCTGAGAGGTTTTGCTCTGAGAGGTTTTGCTCTGGAGGAGTCTGAGAGGAGAGAGGTCCTGGAGGGAGAGCTCCTGGAGAGGTCTGAGAGGAGGGCTTGCTCTGAAGGAGGCTGGAGGTGGAGGCCCCTGAGACTGTTTCTCCATTTTGGTCACATGAGTGATTGGGACTGATCTCTTTTCTTTGCCTCAGCTATCTAAGGGCTTGGGCCTTTGGCCCAGCCTAAACAGAGGGGGTATTTAAGCCCTATTCTCTTCTCTCCCCTTTCTCTCTCTCTCTCTCTCTCTCTCTCTCTCTCTCTCTCTCTCTCTCTCTCTCTCTCTCTCTCTCTCTCTAATACCTTTCTTCCTCCTGTTTGTAATTAAAAACTCCATAAAAGGTTGACTGCTGACTTGAGTTTTCATTTAGGAATTACATAGCTGAATTCCTTGGCGACCTTAAATTAATATATATCAGTCTTTTAAAGTGATTTCCATATCACACATATTTGGGAATTTTTCCCTGGTGACCACTTTATATTTTGATTTAACTCAAGACAATATCTTGAAACCATATTTCCACGGTCACAATTTAAGGCAACCACTCTTTTATCTGTTACAGTTTATGCCAAAGACTCTTTTAATTGTTAGAGTTTGCCCTCCTAGGCATATGCTTTCTTATTTTGTATTTTCTTTATTTCTTAATCTTTAATAAACCTCATAAAATATAATACTTTTAGCATAGAAACTAAATTTTAATTTTTACAACTCCTCCTTCCCATCATAAAGCTAATTAATTGAACTGTTCTGTCCTCTATTCCCTAAAAGGTATGTAGGACCCCAAGGTCTTCAGCTCATTGGAAGATCTCCTTTCAAGGTACCTTTTTCCAGACATTTTACCTGGAGTCCCAAAACTTTGTCTCTGTGAGGTGTCTAGTGCTTGACTCTGTGTAGTGGTCAATCAGAGCATTTTCTTCCTTGTCCTGATTAAAGACTTGTTCTTTCTAACTACTTTAGTGGTTCTAAGTTTTTCAAGGTTGACAGAGTAGACAGAGATGTTTAACTCATTCTGATATGAAAAGGTTCTAAGGTCTTGTCTTATATACAATGTTGGGTTTTAGGGTCATTGATCAGGAGCTAGATCATCTTGCCCAACTCCCTCATGTTTTACCACTGAGGAAATGGAGGCCCACAGAGATTGTTACTTGCCCAAAGCACATAGCTGGTAAAGAGAGCTAAGCTAGCAATTGAATCTCCAATTTTTCCCACTGTACCCCAATAAATGACTGTTTTCTATTGCTGAGACTTGAAAAGAGTTTAACTGAAGAATTAGATGGGTCAGTCAATGCTGAAAGCAATAGGTCTTTATTTAGAGAGGAAAACCAGCATTTATTAAGTGCCTCTTATTGCCAGACATTGCAAAGATAACTTATTAGAGAAAGATTGGTCCTGAAAAGTCACAGGTTTTTTTCAGACTACAATTATCACCATTGTATTTTTTTAACATAAGCAAACATATTACTTTATCAAAGGCATTGATTGAGAAAATGTCAGTATAAGAATGAAAAAGGTTCAAGAATAAGAATATGACAGGTAGAAGGACAGAAGATCATATTCAGAGAGGGAAGTCATAGGCAGACATATTTCAAGTGATAGGAAGGTCAGCAATTTGACCATCCCTATGAATTGTTGAGGAAAAATAAGGATTGAAGTCATTGGATTTGAGGTTGCTGCACTAAGAAGCGAAGAGTTGGGACAAAGAGAAACACTGTGAAACAGATGCTGAAATCTTTGACAAAGTAGAAGAATGGGGGAGCTGGGGTGGAGCTCAGTAGATGACATTGGTAATGACTTTGGACAAAGTGTACGCACATAGTATAATATCAATGAAAGAAGTTATGGAGTGATTTTGGCAAGACAAGGTCTAGGAATGGCAATGGGAAGCATGAGACATGCCATCTTCTACAAGGTTATGAACTGAGGCAGGGAGCTTGAGATAAAAGAAATAGAAGCATTGGAAAGGGTACTGAGAAATAACTTTCAGGAGAGGAAGGTCTTAGTTACTGCCTACAATGGGAATCTAAGAGAAAATGAGAGAAGTGGCTAAGTGGCTCCATGGATTGAGAGCCAGGCCCAGAGATGGGAGGTCCCAGGTTCATATCTGGCCTCAGCAATTCCTAGCTATATGACTCTGGGTAAATCACTTAACCCCTTACCACTCTTCTCCCTTGAAACCAATAATTAGTATTGATTCTAAGATGGAAGGTAAGGGGGGAGAGAGAGAGAAAGAGAGAGAGAGAGAGAGAGAGAGGGAGAGAGAGAGAGAGAGAGAGAGAGAGAGAGAGAGAGAGAGAGAGAGAGAGAGAGAGAGAGAGAGAGAGAGAGAGAGAGAGAGAGAGAGAGAGAGAGAGAGAGAGAGAGAGAGAGAGAGAAGTAAGACAAAGGGGAGTTTGTCAACAATAGGACAGGACTTCCAAAAAATACAGTGGCTGTATTGAGTACATTGCCAGTGAGGAACTGGCAAGAGGTAGGACTAAGGATTCAAGGGGCAAGTTTCAGAGGATTTTTGTTTAGAAGGTGTTGGTTCTAGCTTATTGATTATGAGAATGAAACTTGATAGAGTTAAGGAAGAAGGAAGCAAACACTTATAGGCAAAACTTGTTGATAAAACAGCACCAAGATTCTAAACCAAAGGTTCTTAACTTGGAGTCCACCAACTGAGTAGATTTTAGGGAGTCTATTACCTTGTTTGGGTACAGGGAAGAGAATTTCATCTTTATTTTTACTGAACTCTTAGGGAAATTTAGTATTCCTTCAGTTATTTAAAAACATCCTGAGAAGGGGTCCAAGACACACAGAAAATTAAGAACTCCTATTTTACATAGAAAGTTGATGTGATGAAAGAGATAGAAGACTCCTCTCTAGCCCACCTCTTTGCATAGGTAAGAAGTCCAATGTCCAAGCCTATACATTGCTCATATTAATTTTTTTTTATTTTATGATCACTTAGACTGGTTTTCCCCCCTTTTTTGTCTTTTAAAAACTGTTATACAGGATGATTCTGAGAAGGACAGGAGGAAGGATAATAAGAGAAAATGGTGATATAAAAAAATACCCCAAAAACTCATTTTGAGAAATGAGAAAATAACTAAAAAATTTTAAATGACTCTATTCTCACCAAATCTGTAAAGTAGGTGATGCAAGAATGATTCTTCCGGGGGCAGCTGGGTAGCTTAGTGGATTGAGAACCAGGCCTAGAGATGGAAGGTCCTAGGTTCAAATCTGACCTCAGCCACTTCTTAGCTGTGTGACCCTGGGCAAGTCACTTAACCCCCATTGCCTAGCCCTTACTGCTCTTCTGCCTTGGAGTCAATATACAGTATTGACTCCAAGACGGAAGGTAAGGGTTTTAAGAATGATTCTTCCCTTTCTATGTATGATGAAAAAGAGATGTAAGGAAGTTAAGTGTGTCTAGGATCATATAGCTAGTATTGAGAACCTGGATAGCTTGAAGAATCTATTGAACTGACAAGAGGCTAGAGCAGCTAAGTAGTGTTGCTGGACATTCAAACAAGGTCTTAGTAGAATTAGGTGGAGACTCCAAATATACCATAACAATGAAGTCTGGGACAGTGCTACAAGATGATTGTACTTTATTGGAAAGCTGATGCCCAGATCCAGTTGTCTGGGAATAAGCACTCCCATAGGCCCCTAGATATTGGGGAGAAAAAGAAGTCTGGATACATGCAACACTTCCCTGTTGCCTCCTGCCCAGTCACATACCAGGAGGAAGACACAGAGACACCAAGGCAATGCTAAGAAAGCTGCACCCTGGTGACAAAACCAGTGCCTTTGCACCTGTACCACAGTTTTCCCACAATCCAAAACACCAAAAAGCACACCATAATTACTTTACTGGCAATTGGGAGCTGCCTTTCCTCCTCATATAGTCAAGCTAATTACACTAAAATATATTCCCCAACCTGGCTAAAGCACTCTATCCCAGTGACCCTCCACCCACTATGGTTCCCCACTCTGAGAACTGCTGCTGTTGCTGCTGCTGGCCATGGTGCTGACCACTTCCCTAATACCAGTGTTGAATATTGCCCCTTCCTGTCCCTTTGCTTCCAGTGATGAGACAGAAGTTTGGATTTTAAATTCCTCTCAGTTAACAGAAAGCTTCTCATGCTTGGAAACAAGGTTCCTAGGACTGTTGAGCTCACAGTAAGTTGTTGGTTGGCTTACTCTGCATGTTAAAGGTCATAGTTTTATCTCAAACTCAGGTCAAATTCTGCTCAGTCCCTATGGACCAAGTTTAGTTAATGTCATGAATCTAAGCTCAAATCATGGTAGGGAGTAAGCTTCCTGAGCCAGCACAACCCAAACATAGAAGCCATGTTAACCAGTGGAAAAACTAAACAACCAGAAAGGAAGTCCTTCCCTACCAGGACAATGGAAGAGTTTCCTGCAATATCCACCCATCTTCCTCCCAGATTGTCACTACATGCAGTTGTGGGGCTACTTTTTCTAGAAGTCTTCTTCCATAATAGCATAATAACTATTTCATTACCAAGTTGTCAATGATACCATTTTCTATTTTTTTTTTAAATAAAACCCTTATCTTCCATCTTGGAATCAATATTGTGTATTGGTTCCAAGGCAGAAGAGTGGTAAGTGGGGATTAAGTGACTTTCCCAGGGTCACACAGCTGGTAGTGACACCCTTTTTAAAGTCTCTAGTATAATTAGAACTTTTATCTTTTAGTTTGTCTCATCCAACCACACACACTGCCACAATGGAACAAGATAATATAACAAGTATCTCCCTCATTAGACAATGAATTTTTTTGAGGGCAGGGAACCATCTTAATTTCTATTTGTATCTTCAGTACTTAGCATGGTGTTTTGAACATAGTAAGTGCCTAATAAATGCTTTATTCATTCATATGTATGCCATTCTACTGCTTTGCTCAGCTTTAGTGCTGACTAAGCAAGCTATTACCACAGAGCTAAGGGGCTTTGAAAACCATAAAGAATGTGTGTCAGTGATCATCAATGTTATTTCATTCTTTTTATTTTTGTTGATGGGATTTAGATGGAAACAACCTGAGGACATCACTATCCTGACACTATTCTCCATATTTAGTGTTCTATATAACTACTGTATAGCTTAGTGATGGTGAACCTATGGCACAGGTGCCAAAGTGCTCTCTGTGGGCATGTGAACACCCCTCCTCTCCCCAAAATTTGTTACTAGAAAGTCAGAGGGACTTACACAAAGCTGCTCACCTCCCTCTCTCTCCTGTCCTTCTGCCCAGTAACCCAATGGGAGCACACAGGGGTAAGATAGATGGCTCACAGGCAGTAGAGCTAGAGGACAGCAGAGTGCTCAGGCCACTCCCCATCCCCTCTCTATACTCACTGAGGACATTCCTCACTTCATCCACCCCTCTGCCCAGCAACCCAATGGGAGTACTTCCTCCCTCCCATGTGGGGTAAAGGGGAGGGCAGGTGCACCCAGCACTCAGTGGGGGGGGGCATGGCATGTGCTGGGGTGGGGTGGGTGGGCATGGTACTTGGTCTGGGGAGTGGGGTGGAGGTAGGGCCCAGCCCTCTGTATCACTGGTCTAAGTGGATGAAATGGCTTTCTGTGATTGAATAAGCTGCCTTGTCCAGGCTTAGTGAAGACTGAGCAAACTGTTCCCACCTGCCAGGTGTTTTGCCAACCTTAAAGCATAATATAAATGCCAGCTATTATTGACATCATATAATTGTGCTAAAACAGGGGTCATCAATTTACTCAAATCAAGTCTAAGGGAAAAGTAGTTACCAAAGAATGGAAGCAAGAAGGTGGTGGTGGTGGTTTGGAAACAAGAGGGGTAATAAGAAGACCATGAGAAACAAAGACCTTCTGAAATTGTCAGATAGGGGCACAGGGGTGAGGAAGAAAAACAGAGAAGAGTTTAGAAGCAAAGAAAAGGTTGGATAGTTAGAGGGGTAGAGCTATTAGTTTGTAGGCAAACAGAGAGGTGCAGTTAGCCAAAACTGATGAGGTCCAAGATCAGGACAATCGAATACATGCATGGCTGAATGCCTATATAAAGATTAATACTGTTAAGAAAGATAGTTGCAAGAATGGCTCTGAAAGAGCTATGGACTGTCTCAAGTTGATTAGGACATGTCAAGTAGAGCCAGCTCAGGTATGTCATAAAGAAACAAGGTTATATGTTAACATCACATTTGGATTCGCCAGCCTGCAGTTAAGTCATGAAACCTGCTAAAGGACAGATATAATAAACAATAACGAAAGCAATTTTAGCTTCTGAAGGTCTGCATTCTCCACTAATTTGGAAAAATGGATTAGCCACAAGGGATAATTACTGCATAGCTTAATAATGATATGTACATCAGTAGAGTGAGTCCACTGACACAGTGTGTATGTGCCCGATGTGGTAAGATTTTATCTGATAAATGTGATCAAATTAAAAAAAAACAACTCCTGACAGAAACTGTAAGAAAACCAGCTAAATGTTTAACTTGATGACTGATGTTGTATGGTTTATGTTAAATATATATTCTTTTAATCAATGAATAAAGCATTAAAAAATTTTTTTAATGAGGAATGAATGGCCACCTCTCTTCTTATCAGCCTCATGTTAATTAATTAATCAATAAACATTTATTTAGCACCCGCCCTATGTCAGGGCATTATGCTGAGTTCCTAAAACTCAAAGAGGCAAAAGACAATCCCTGACCTCAAGGGATTTACAAGCCAATTTGGGGGGGGGGGGTGAAGACTCTAAATAGTCTAACTATTTTATTATACAATTATTTTATACTATAAGATTATTTTAAAAAACTAACTATATACAAGATAGATAGGAAATAGATAACAAAAGGAAGGCACCAGAATTAAGAGGGGTTGTGAAAGGCTTCCAGTAAAAGATGAGATTTTAGTTGAGACTTAAAGGAAGTCAAAGAGGTCAGTAGGTGAGTTGAGGAGGGAGAGTACTCCAGGCAAGGGAGGCAGCCAGAGAGAATGCCCAGAATCAAGTGGAGTCAAGGAAGAAGTAACTTGTTTGTGGAACAGCTAGGAGGCCGGTGTTATTGGATCAAAGAGTACATTTTGGGGAGTAAGGTTTTAGAAAACTGGAGGGAGCAGGTTACAGAGGGCTTTGAACGTCAAACAGAGTATTTTATATTTGATCTTGGAGGTGACAGGGAACCCCTGGAAACTGAGTGACATGATCAGACCTACAATGTAGGAAAATCACTTCAGTGGCTGGATAGATTGAAGAGAGGAAGAGTCTTGGGGATGGCAGACCTACTGGCAGGCTATTGCAGGAATCAAAGCATGAGGTGATGGGGACCTTCACTAGGCTGGGGGCTATTCTAGAGAGAAAGGGAAATATTCAAGATATGTTGCAGAGGTGAAATGAATAGGCCTTGACAACAGATTGGATATGGGGGTGCGGGGGAGCAAGAGAAGAGGAGTCCAGGAAGACTCCTAGGTTGTGAGCCTGAGGGCCTTGAAGGATGGTGCCACTTTCTACAGTAATAAGGGAAGGTTATATAGGAAAACATAATAATGGAAGGAACCCTTGAGATTGCTGGAGTTAAGCTGATGATGAAACAATCTGAAAATAATGTTGAACTTCAACTAGATCCTAAAGATTCTCATAAAACCTTAGGGCATGAGGGGTTCTCAGGGACTATTTAGAGTAACCCATGCCTGAATAAGAATATCTTCTCCAACCTGCCAAGTGGTCATCCAACTTTCTCTTATGACATGCACCTGACTTGCTCAGACATGGGCTGTTTACTCAATGGGAAGAATATTATAGCCAGCTGGACCAGTCATAGTTTGATTAATGCTTTAAGAGCAATGTTGTGTTAACATGTCCAATTCTTGGTTGCCATGTGGTGTTTTCTTGGCAAAGATACTTGACTCCTTTGCCATTTCCTTCTCTAGCTCATTTTCATAGATGAAGAAACCAAAGCAAAAAGGGTTAAATGACTTGTATAGGGTCATACAATTAGTGTCTGAGGTCAGATTTGAACTCGAGTGTTCCTGACTCCAGATCTGATGCTCTATCTGTAGCACCACCTAGTTGCCCATATAGGGAATACCTAGTGCCATTGCTTGGGGTGTGTAACAATAAGAAAACAGGGAAAATTAGATCAAAAGGGTCATTTGGGCATGAGTATTAAATAAGAGAAGTCATTCTCGTTTGTTAGCAAATAGAACAAAACATATAGGTCTGTAATGAGGTACAGTAAGCCAGGACAAGTGGATTATGTTAGGCTTGTCTGAAACTTCTTGTATGTGTTTCCACTGGGGACTTATAAGCTAAATAATGCTGATTGCTGGGACACAGAAAATTATGAGCCCAATAAAAACTCTATGCTTCAATATGGTTAGGACATTCCCAATGATGTTGTTGATCAGTGGCCATTTATCATCTTTTATTTCTTTCCTCAGCACTTAAAATGTAACCATTTAGTAATAAATTTTCTGGATTTCTTGTATAGGTGTTCTTAAAGATTCTATATGTACATAACTTTATTGCTCCTCAACAGCAGCCAATGTGTGTCTCAGGGAAAGGGGATATCAAAGAGGACCTGGATAAGTTTCTCTCTCGAAGCACCAGTATAATAGATCATGAAACAAAAATCAGACATGGATTCAGTGTTTAACAAATGATGAGATTATACAAAGCTTTGCACATAGTATTGCTTCCCCAAAGTTAATATTCTGTATAAAGTCTCTGAGGGATGAAATAGACACCTTATAGTTGTCTCATAGTAACTTCACAGAATTTTTCTTCAGTATGAATTTTCATACTCCTCTAAGTGGATGCTAAAGGCTTTCCTCCGTTCATTGCACCTTTGGAGAGTTTCATTAGTATTAATTTTCTGAAGTTTGTTCATAAGGTACAACTTTCATTTGAAGCTTTCTCATATAATTTATATTTAAAAGGTTTCTCTCTGGTATGAATTTTCTTATGTGCATTATAAGTTTGCTTCTGCCTAAAGGCTCTTCCACATTCATTACATTTAAAGGGTTTTTCTCCAGTATGAATTCTTTCATGTTCAGTAAGGTAGTCCCTCTGAGTAAAGGCTTTTCCACATTCATTACATATAAAAGGTTTCTCTCCAGTATGAGTTCTCAGATGTCTACTGTGGGATGTATTATAACTGAAAGCTTTCCCACAGATGTGACATTTATAGGGCTTCTCTCCAGTGTGAATTCTCTGATGAATAATATAGGATGCCCTTAGGCTGAAGTCCTTCCCACATTCTTTGCATTTATAGCATTTCTCTTGAGTATGAGTTCTCTGATGGATACTAAAATATCCCTTGTATCTGAAGGTTTTCCCACATTCCTCACATTTATACAGTTTTTCTTCAGCATGTTTTTCTTGATGTGCACTAAGGCTCCCCCTCTCTCGGAAGGCTTTTCCACATTCATTGCATTCAAAGGGTTTCTCTCCTGTATGAATTCTCTTATGTACACTAAGGCTTCCCCTCTCTCGGAAAGCTTTTCCACACTCATTACATTCAAAGGGCTTCTCTCCAGTATGAATCATTTTGTGTTTTTTAAGGTTTGCTTTTTGGCTAAAAGTTTTCCCACATTCAATACATTCATAAAGTTTCTCTCCAGTATGAATTCTCTGATGATAAATAAAGGATGCTTTGTCAGTGAACTCTTTCCCACATTCATTACATTTATAGGGTATCTCCCCAGTATGGATTCTCTTGTGTTTCTTAAGGTATGTCCCTCGACTGAAGGCTTTTCCACAATCAGTACATACATATGGCTTCTCACCTGTATGAATTCTTTCATGTTGAATAAGGAGATAATTGTTGTTAAAAGCTTTTCCACATTGCTTACATTTATATGGTTTTTCTCCAGTATGAACTCTCTGGTGTTGATTAAGGTTTTCCAGTTGCCTAAAGACTTTCCCACATTCATTACATTCAAAGGGTTTTTCTTCAGTATGGGTTCTCTGATGTTGATTGAGGTGACCCCACTGACTAAAGGCTTTCCCACATTCATTACATTTATAAGGTTTTTCTCCAGTATGAATTCTCTGATGTTGATTAAGGTTTCCTAACTGTCTGAAAGCTTTCCCACAATCATTACATTTATAGGGTTTTTCTCCAGTATGAATTCTCTGATGTTTGATAAGGTAGGAGTCAACACTGAAGGCTTTTCCACATACATAACATTTATAAGGTTTCTCTCCAGTATGAATTCTCTGATGTTGAATAAGATGTGCTCTACGCCTGAAGGCTCTTCCACATTCAGTACAATTAAAGGGTTTCTCTCCAGTATGAATTTTTAGGTGCACAGTAAGGCATGAGTTGTTGCTAAAGGTCTTCCCACATTCATCACATTTATGAGTTTTCTCTCCACTATGTATCTTACGGTACTGAAAAAGGTCTGAGTGATAACTGAAGGGCTTCCTACATTTATTATTCTTGTAATGTTTCTTCCCTGAGGTGGTCTTATTATATTTAAATATATCTGGCAAATATTTAAAGCTCTTTCCAAGAGAATCATATTTATAAAGATGTTTTCCTCTGGTAGCTTTTTGTTTGGGAGTAAGAACTGATCCCAACTTAAACTTTCTTCCAAAAGTAACACATTCATGAAGACTCAATTCATTAAAAGTTGTCCTTTGACTGATTATAACTTGCCTGGCCCATCTCTTTTGACTGCTCTTCTGTCTCTTCAACCTTGTATCAAAATTCCAGGATTCTTTTAACTCAGAATTCCAGAAGCCATTCCTTGAGAATTTCTTCTTGGATAAATTTCCCATAGAAATACTCTTATTTGCAACTGACTCCTTAGTTTTAAAACTTGTCTTCAGAATAAAAAAATCTAAAATAAACAAAAAAATTTTTCATTTGATGGGGAGAAAGGAAATTGCTTTAGATTTTGTCTCTTTCATCAAGAAACATAACGATTGATCAGGAAAAGGTGGAAGTTATTTCTCTTTATTTCTTTTAAAATCTTATATTACTACCTCTCTTTCTTTTTTTATATCACTGTAACTCCCACATGCCCTTCTGTCCCAAATAGGGCACTCCCTTGTAAGAACTATAGTGCAAAGCAATTCATATCCATATATTGCAAGAAGCTTTTATCAGTTCCCCTTAATTGTGGTGTTTTCTCTTTGAGACATTCCCAATTTATCCTGTAAATTTATCCTCTTTGTCCACAAGTGTTTGCACGCTATCTCCCCATTTGACTGTGAGCTTCTTGAGAGCAGAGATTGTCTTTTGTCTTTGTATGCCTAGGGTTTGACACACTACTTGCCACTTGGCAAGCACTTAATGAATGTTTGCTGACTGCTTATTTTTTATCCAGTAATAGGTTTGATAATTATTGTTTTCAATATAATTCAACATTTACTAATGCTATTCTCCCTTCTTTCCTATTGTTTTCTGGTTTTGATCTTTTTTTCTCATTATGAAATATTGTTATTATTGTCTAATTCTAGGAAGTATCTCATATTTTTAAGGGTGTAGCATTAAATCTGTAGACAGGAGCAGAAATGTCACCTTTGATATAATAATTATTCCCTTTTAGTTATAAACAGCAAACACCTCAAACTATTTAGGCCTTTTGTTATTTCCATAAAAATTATACTTCCTGTGAAAAACTTGAATATGAGGAATTCAATGAAATAGATCAACTGGTATGAAGTTATGCACGTGAAGAAACTATATCCAAGAGACCAATGTGCATATGATCTGTGCACAGAATACAGAGATGTTAAGTGAAGGCATCACAGAGCAACAAAACAGGCTAAATACAACAGATGTGAATCTTAAAAATTCTCAGACTCTACCTTAGAACACTTGGTTAAGACCATTCACCATTTTAAACAATGAAGGGACTTAGTCAGGAATGTGAGAACTCTAACATTACTCCACCCATACTTAAGCATACTTTAGGGGAAGATAAAGTTGTAAACTCCTTAATGAACAATGAAGGTACTTAACTCATACTTATAGTGAGGCAAAAGCCCTTTAGCTAGGTCTATTTTTAGATATAATACAAAAGGGTGCTAAGTACCTATGAAGGTCAAAATAATCACTAAAAGGTCAGGCAACTTGCAAACTTGCAAGGGGCAAAGAAGTGTGAATTTACTCAGAAGTTTTAGTCTACCCAGAGAAGTTGAGAACTAAAGAAGGTGTGAATTAAGAATGGTCAGTCCTGTGAAAACATTTACTGTGATTGGTAGATGTGAGAACTTAGGGGAGGTGACATAGGAGAAAATTCTCTTTAAAAGGAGAATCAGAAGGCCTCTGGGAAGAAAATTCAGTTTCCAAAGCTGAATTGGAGCTCGGACTAGTTGGAGTAGCTGGGTCTCTCTGAACACTAGAATCTTGCTTGGGACAAATCTTGTGGTGAGTGGATTAAAGACTGACTGATCTCTCTCTTAGGGCTTGGGCCTAGGCTGGCCTACCCCCTTTCTCATTATTTCCTCTTACTCTCTCTCTCCCTTTCATTAATTCCTTAATTTGTATAATTAAAATCTCCATAAAAACCCAGCTGACTTGGGTATATTTCATATTTGGGAATTTTTCCCTGGCGACCACTTTATATTTGATTTAACTCAAGACAATGTCTTGAAACCATGTTTCCGCGGTCACAGTTTAAGCCAAACACTCTTTTAACTGTAACACAGACAACATGGTATTACCTTGTAAAGCACAAGGCCTTCTTTTCTTTAAGGAATTAGTAAGTTAGGAAAAGGCACAATATAATCGAGACTTTTGCTGTTTTCGTGAATTATTTGGATAATATACTGGTTGGTTTGTGTGCCTGTTTATATTTATCTCATGTGTTCAAGCTGCATTTTGTAAACCTCACAATTTCTCAGACTTATGAATGTTAGGGGTTTCCCCCATTGGGGAATCTTCTACTTAAAAAAATCCCTAGCAGATAGTGAGAATTCTACTTGAATGTGAGGGCTCCTTGCCTTGGGAATATCCCTACTCCACCCTACTTAGGACTGCTTTAGGACAGAGAGCTCCTTGAGAACAATGAAAAGTGCTTTGATCCATGCTTGTGGAAGGGACAGGAAGTTCTTTGAGTCATGACTGTTTTAGAATTGATACAATGGGATGCTAAGTGCCTATAAAGGTGGGGCAACTTGTAAACTACTTAAACCTAAAAGGGTGATAACTTATTCAGAGGTTTTTTCTAATGAAATTTGTCGACACAGCAGCATTTTTTTTCCTGACTTACTAAAGAGATTAAAACTACTCAGCTGTGAATTCAAAATGGGCAGTCCTTTAGAAACATCTACAGTGATTGGTAGATGTAAGGACTTAGGGGAGGTGACATAGAAGATTCTGCCCTTAAAAATAAGAGCTCAGGGAAGAGCTGGGAAGTCATTCTGAAACATTCAGATTGGAGAGACTCATTCTGAGGAGACTGATTCTGAAACATTCAGATGGAGGAGGGAGCTGGTGAAAGCAGCTGAGATGCTGCTGGCCTGGTGTCATTAGAAATCCTTACTTAGACAGATCTTATGGTGAGTTATAAAAAAAAACTGTCTGATTTCTCTTTTAAGACTCAGGTATAGGCCATATTGGCTTTGAGGCCCTTCATACTTATTCCTTTTTTACTCTCTCTCTCTTTCTTTAATTATTCATTGTATTGTTAATTAAAATCTCTATAAAACCCAATTGACTTGGGTATTTGAATAATTGGGAATATTTCCCTGGTGACCACCTTATATTTGATTTTAAACCCAAGACACTAGTGAAACATATTTCTGCGGTCAAACTTACTCACCCTCTCTTATATCTATCACAATTTATATCTTCCACTATTTTAACCACTACAGTTTAAGACCTCAATCATTTTAAATCTCACAATTTTTAATATTTAAAAATCTGTAAGGAAAACAGTGAAAGGAGAAGGAGTGATGGGGCAGCCAAGCGTATTTATTGCCAGTTAAATAATATTGTTCTTCTGGAAGGAGTTCTCAAGGATATGCCAAAGGGCTCAGTGCTTGGGCCTCATCAGTACAAAATCTGTATCAATGATGTTTATTTTTATTTATTTTTATTATTTTTTCAAATTTTATTTAATTGATTAAGAAAATGTTTCCATCATTCTATGGTTCATGTTCTTTCTTTCCCCTCCTCCTATAGCCAATGCACAATTCCACTAGGTTTTATATGTGTCAATCGATGATGTTTATGAAAATGTGGAACTCTGCCAATCAATTTTGTTTTAGGTTTTATGAATTTGTATTTCATTTTCTTTATATTTTTGACATTAAATTTCACTTTGATCTATCATACACATGCCAACAATACCCCCAACAATGTACAATTCCCCCAGATAGTGAAGTAAAACAACAAAAAATTGATTGCAACTGATCATAAGCTACAACCTTACCCTTTAGCCATTTTCTCACTGTTAAAAGAAAGGCCTTTATTCAGCAGTACTATGGTTGTTCAAGGGTCTTTCTGTGAATTCTGCTGCCCTTTAAAGATGCCTTCACTTAATTTTTTTTTGTCCACATCAATCCTTTCATTGGTCTAAGGGAATGCTCAGCAAGGAAATGCCCTTTCCCAAACACAACAGGTCAGCATCTACTCCACAAATAAGAGTCCTGCACAGTTGGATGGATCACTGAGAGGTGAACTGGATGTGCCCAGGGTCCCACTGCTACCATCAAAGCAGCGACTGCAGCAATGGAGGTAAAAAGACCAATAAAGCAAAACTTCACTCTGTGTAATTGTAATGACCAACTTCTTCCCTGCAAGAGAGAGCAGGAAATGTCCTGATCCTCCACCTTTACTGGAGGGAGGCGGAATGGTGAGTATGAACCGTCACATGGCTCATCAGAGGCAGTCGATGCATGGATTAGTTTTACTTCGATGATTCTTTCTGCCTTTTTCACAAGAGAAGGCTCTCTGGGTAAAGCATGGGAGGATGATGTTGATAAATGACGAATGTGAAAGAAAAAAAAGCCTCAGTAAAACTAACCTTAAAAGGTTCGAAAGAGCAGCTTTAAGGGAAATAAGATCAGCCAGTAAGAGATTTTTTGGAAGTAATAAGGGCAGGGTCAAGGAGAGGTGGCTCATAGAGAGAGCTGGGCTAGATTAAAATCTGAGTTCAAATCTTACTTGCAAGATGGCTCTAGGCAAATCCCTTAACCTTGTTTGCCTCAGTTTCCTCATATGTAAAAATGAGGTCTTTGCCAAGAAAACCACAAATGGCGTCATGAAGAGTTGGACAGGACTAAAATGGCAGAACAACAAGGTTATGGACCACCAGTTTGTAGGGAGTGAAATCAGCTTGAATTTGTAACTTTTATCTTGTGATGCTCAGAAGCTTTGAAGTCAGAGGAAAGCAGGGATGGAGAGTAGTGGGAGGTCAGTGGGACTTCATCAAAAAGCATTTATTAAGGGCTTTCTATGAGCTGAGGGCTGTACGAGGCACCAGGGATACAAACTCTCAAGAATGAAACTCTTCCTATTCTCAAGGAGTTGACATGCTACTGGTGTAAAAATAAACTTGAATCCAGGACTTCAATCCCCAGAAGTCCTTGTTCCACTTCCCCAGAATGCTTTGTAATCTCACTGAATTCTCACCTGGGCCGAGAGCAAAATCATTATTTAAAGGGTCTCCTCCCACAGCAGGGTCTCTTCTCTTCCTGGCTCCGCAGACACGTCTCATGATGTGAGTGAAATTGAATTGGGCCTTTCGGCCCACCTGGCACGTGCCTTTCTTACTTGTATTTTTCTTAAATTCTCACCCTTAAATAAACCTCATAAAAATAATACTCCTTGCAGAGAGAAACTAATTTCTACCTCTATTTAATCTTAACACTGGGGAGACCAAAGAGATGGCCGAAGCTGGTGAGATACTAAAAGGGCAAACCATGGGGTTGTCCTGGCTAATTTTGGAGGCCGAGTGGGACCCACTGAGGTTCACACTGAATCAGGTTAATAGACTGAAGATGACAAGAGTCGAGGGTGGGCCTAGGGTGGGTGAGAGAGGAGGCGGAGTGGAATGTGCCATGGGGTGGAATTACCTGGAGGAGGAGGAGGAGGAAGGAATGAGAGTATAACTGACAAGAGGGTTTCTCAATGTAGACACAGATCCCAAGGAAGATGCCAAAATGGATGGAAAGACGGTGAATCACTACTAACCCCTCTTTACTAATCCTTAGGGAACTTCTGTAGAATATCTACAGCTTGGTTAATGACAGCAGCAAGGGATGGGGAGAGAATAGTACAAACCAGAGTGAATGGGCCTCACCAGAAAAAAATGTCACTATGAGGTAGTGACGGTGGAGCAGTCTGGATGAGGCAGGGATGAGCAAGGAGCTTTCTCTCCTCTCCTCCTGGCCCTATGAGCCGGGCAGAGTTGGAGAAGCAGTGGCCACTAGTGGAGAGGACGACAAGGGAGCTGGTGTCACCAGGGGAGAATTAAAGGAAAGGAGAGTAGAATGGAAGAAAACTTTTGTGCAATCTGTGCATAACAGGGAGTTTGTGGTGAACGGGGTGAAGGATCCAAAATGAAAAGTGGTTGTTAAGTCTCACTGGACTAGAGCTGGGGAGGAGATAGATAAATAAAGCATTTACTAAGCACTTACTGCCAGGCACTGTGCTAAAATCCAGGAAATACAAATAGAAGGAAAAAAGTACAACACTTGCCCTCAAGGAGCTTTTACTACCCTGTTTCGGAAAGGAGATTCATGACCAGGAGTGTATCCAGAGAAGGGGAACCAGCCCAGGAGGGTGAAGGGCCTGGTGATCAAGCCACACATGGGGAAGTTTGTTATTACATGTAGTTGGCAAAAAAATAAATAAACAAATAAACAAGCAAATAAATAAATAAATGAAATGGAAAATAAATACAAATATATTAATTAATTTAAAAAAAAAAAAAGGTCTATCATGTAGAAGAAAGATTAGACATGCTTGACTTGGCTCTAGAAGGAAGGCCTTGGGACAACGGATAAAAGCAAAGAGATAAATTTAGGTTTGATGGCAGGAAAGAAAACAACATTAAAGCTACCCAAAAGTGGAATGGGCTGCCTCAGGGTTCCCTTTCACTGGCTGTCTTTAGCCAAAAGCTAGAGAGCCAATTATATGTCTTGGAGGAAATTCTGGTTAAGGTATGAACTGGACTAAGCAGCCTTGGAGGTGCCATCTAATGCTGGGCTTCAAGGAAAGAGAAAGAAATGTAGAAGTAACAGGAGCCACCAGAGCATGAAGAGGTCAAGGTAGAAGGCACCTTCATGAAGGGTTGTAGACACTGTCTGATGCTGGTTACAGAAAAAGTCCCTAAAGATTGGGATTTGAGAAAAGTTCCTTGGAATTAGGTAGAAGGAAGAGAGAGAGGATGATAGAAAGGGGAGAGTGTTGGGCTTGGAGCTAGAAAATCTGGGTGTGAGGCTGATTACATGACCATGAACAGTGGGACTGGACGGTCACTGAAGCCTGGTCTGAGGCTGCATTCTAGTACGGGGAAGTCTCCAAGATTAAGTGATACATGCTCAGTGTAAGCTTTGGTTGATTCTCCCAAGCCAGAAAGACTTCCAAGCATGGGGAAACAAGCATTTTTTAAGCACCCACTAAGAGTCAGGCACCATGCTAAGCACATTACAAATATTATCCCATTTGATCCTCACGACAACTTTGGCATTTAAGGCTGACATTATCCCCACTTTTTTTTACAGCTGAGGAAACTGAGACAGAGGGCTTAAGTGACTTGCCTAGGATCACACAGCTAGGAAGTCTGTGGCAATATTTGAACTCCCGACTTCTTGACTGCAGACCCAGCTCTCTGTGCAATATGGCGCCACGTGGCTACAATGGACAATCTGTCTTTCATCTGAGGTCTAGCCTCGATAACTTTGGAGCCTCAGCTCCTGCTGGTGAGAGGGTGATGAAGACTTGAGCTTATCAACTATGACAAAGAGATCACCATCTACACTAGCACAGAGCCCTCAGACCAAGGAAATTAGAGCTCCCTGAAGCACCACCTTCTGCATGAGCCTTTCTGACCACTCCAAGTACTCATGTTCTCCCTCCTAAATTACTTCATAGTACACTACTTTCCATAACTTTGGGATTATTCCTGTTATATGTATGTTAGGTATATTTGTGTATGTACCTATTGTCTCTCTTCTTAGAATGTAAGCTCCCTTCAAGGACAGGCTGCTTCCTTCTTTGTCCTTGTCTCCCCACAGCCCAGCCTCAGGCCAGGCATACAGCAGGTGCTTAATAGATGCTTTTTGAATGGTTGATTAAAGTACTAAAGGAAGGGAGTCATTTTCAGAAAGAATGGGGACCAGAGGCAAATCTTGGCACTGGGGCAGATGATATGTATATTGGGAACAGCAGTGAAAGGAATGAGACAATGGAATGTAGAGAAAAGAGGGAAGAGGCCAAGGAATTTCAGAAAATACTGATCCGATCTGTGTTCGATCTAAAGGAAAGAGAACCTGCAAAGAAGGTGATGTAGAGGATGCAAGAAGAGAGAACAATATGGCAGCAAACGATGGATGAAAGCCAGAAGACAGGAGGGGCAGGATCGGGAAAGAGAACGAGTCTCTAAGTGAGGAAGATCAGTGTAAACCACCTCAAACCTCTTCTGCAGTCCTGAGGGCCTGTGGGAGATGTTCTTTATCTGACACGGCAAGGCTATTAATGACATAATTGCATGCTGAAATGCTGCTGACCAATGGCTCACCTGGGCAAGAGACTCTTGGGATGATGTCCTTCTCTGTTATCCATGGTGCTTCTCCTCTCTCCAACTGGGAGATCATATGAGGTTTGGAAAATGGAAGCCCTGCTCGTAGAGGGGAAAACATGGAAAGGGCTGAGAATAGAAGTCTACCTTGTAAGATAAAAAATTAATAAACAAATACTTCAAGTATTATATTCTTGTAAGAATTTATTAATTAATAACTTGAAGAAAAAGGAAAATGATAGCATTAGCAAAAAGAGAGCTGCCCAGACCACCAAAAGCGAGAAGAGAGCCAAGAGGAGAGCGCAGGAAGGAGAGTTCAAAAAGTTGGGGTTATGGCAAGCTTTTATGTACAATACGTAAGCACGCCACGTGGAGAAGGGAAAAGGATTCTGGGTGATGAAGTCCAAGGGTTCAAGATTTCTAATTACACAACCTCATGATTACATTCTAGCCCCTTCCTCGTGTCATTTTTAATGTGTATTGATTCCTTTTGTCTGTAGATGCTATTCATTTCCAAATAAGTTCTTCCATCTTTCCCTGACCTAAGGAAAGCTTGGCTAATGACAAAGATTAAAAAGGGAAAAAATGTTCAATAAAACCAACCAATAGATAAACCATGTTTGAGAGGATACACAACACCCTTCCCCCAGAACCCCTCTCATTTCAATAAAGGAAAGCAAAATACACGTCCTCGGCTCTTCACATCATAAATTCAACTTTGTTTGGTTTAATTGTTATTTATGCAAGGAAATGGCCTGTTCACTTGTCTGGGACACAAGTCTGTGTCGGGCCTGACGAGTTCAGCCTACCATGACCTATATAGGACTTCTCAAGGGCTCAGATCTGCCTTATTAAGTCTGGCTCAGAGCAAGTTGGCAGACTTTGGCTTCAGTGACAGGCCTAGGAAGAATTAGAGGACTTTGAATATGGACGCCATAACTATTCCAAGTGTATGGATGGGCCTGATTTATACAGAGAGGGAGAATTTGAGGCAAGGAGAAGAATAATCCTGGAAAGGAAGAGAGTTGGACATTTGCCAACTTTGGGATAAATGCTGGGTTGTATTTTTTTTAAGACATTTATTTTCTGCCAATATTATGTATTGGTTCCAAAGCAGAAGAGTGATCAGGGCTAGGCAATGGGGTTAAGTGATTTACCCGGGGTCACCCAGCTAGGAAGTGTCTGAGGCCAGATTTGAACCTAGGACCGCCTGGCTCTAGGCCTGGCTCTCCATCCACTGAGCCACCCAGCTGCCCCCTTTAGTTACTTTATTAACATAATTCTAAATTACTTTTCAGAATGTTTGGACCAAGAATATATTAAGTGAATGTATTTGTCCCTTCTACCATTTCCTATTTTCAACACTGGTCATTTTCTGTCTGTAGCCTGAATCTTCCAAGAGTTATTTTCGTTCCTGTTTCTATTTTACCAAGCAATTGAGGGGGATCTTAAGAGTTTTCAAGTCTTCTTTCAAGAACTGTTGGCTCATATCCTCTGCCCAGCAAAGCCCCCTTCTCCTTAGGAGAAAGAATGTATGGAGAGGGTAATAAAAAGAAACCCAAGTCTCTGAAAGATGTATAATTTCCCAAGAAGTATAAGGGAAAAATCAACACAGAGTTGACATTAGATCAAATAAAATTAGCTCGTTTTAATCTTGTCATGAGGAAAGGAACAGTATTTGTGCTGGGACTTAAAGGGAGAATCTGTGGTCGGGATCAGTGATTCTTCAACCTTTAAGTCTCAAGGACCCTTAACATTCTTAAAATTTATTGAGGACCTCAAAGTGCTTTTGTTTATGTGGGTTATGTCTGATGATATTAGAAATTAAAATGTATATGACTTTAAAATATTTATTAATTTAAAATAATAATAAACCCATTACCATTGAATATAAGAATTTTTATGAAAAATAGCTATTTTTCAAAATAAAAAGATTTGAGAAGAGTGACATTGTTTTACATATTTGCAAACTTATTTTATGTCAAGGCAACTAGCTAGGAGATTCAGTGGATAGAAAGCCAGGCCTGGCGACCGGAGGTCCTGGGTTCAAATTTGACCTCAACACACTGTATAGGTGTGTGATCCTGAGCAAGTCATTCATACCCAATTGCCTGGCCCTTACTACTCTTCTGCCTTGGAACCACTATTTAGTATCAATTCTAAGATGGAAAGTAAGGGTTAAAAAAAACCCTATTTAATATCTAATTTCATGGATGACAGCCAGATTCTCATATTTCCTTTTGGGACACATAGTTACGTAGTTGGGGAAAGGAATATTTTAATAGACAATTATTGGCCTCGTGGATTCCCTGAAAGAGTTTTGCTCTCTCCCCCCTCCTATTTTTCCCCCATCAGGGCTGCTGGAACAGACTTTGGGAACTCATGATTTGAAAAGCAGTCAATAGAGAAGTTAAAGGCTTGGGGAACATCACGATAAAGTTATTTTTTTTTTAAAAGCCTTTTCACTTGGAAATAGGAATCAATAACATTTCCAAAGCTTTTCGGATTTTGTTGCAAAGATACTTTTAAAGGAAATTATTCCTCGCTTTGGACTACCAGCACGTATTAATTCAGATAGAGGAAGTCATTTTACTGATTCTGTTCTAAATCAGATATATTCTTGCTTGGGAATAACTCCCAAATTCCATGTTCCATATCATCCCCAGAGCTCAGGACAAGTTGAGAGGATGAACAAAGAACTTAAAACTATGATTGGAAAATTATGCACTGAAATACATTTAAAATGGCCTGAAATCCTACCTCTGGCCCTATTTTATCTTAGAAGCAGGCCAGACCTACACATCTCACCACTTGAGATGCTTTTTGGACATCCGCCTATACAGGCTAAACCTTTTTCCCCTGTATATACCTCACTATTAGGGGGAGATACTACTATTGCTTCCTATATACAGGAGTTACAGCACAAACTATGTGAACTTCATGAATCCGGAGCTGCAGTACAAGCTGGACCACTAGATTTTTCTCTGCATGACCTGAACCCAGGAGACAAAGTTTCTATTAAGAATTTCAAGCGAACTGGAGTAACTCAACCTTCATGGGAAGGACCATTCCAAATATTGTTAACTATTCCAACATCTATAAAGATTGGAGAAAAAGAATCTTGGATTCACTGCTCACATGTGAAGAAAGCATCTTCTGCTGAGACTGATTGACTGTATCTTATCACATGAAATGTAGATTATAATCCATTCACAAGTGGATACTTTTTTTTTCAAAAAAGCACATTGAATTACTGATTTTTCCCTTATTTTTTATTGCTTTTCTTTATTTTGATTAGAATATTTGATTTTTTCTCATTTCTTGTACTAAAGGTACATATAAATATTATTTTTCTGCAGTAATACAAGTTTAATATATATATTCTTGCTATAATGTCAATGCACAAGCTTTAAACTATGGGAACCTGCCATTTATTAATAAAATGATATTGGACTGTGATTGTTTGTATCTGATTCCAGAAAATGGGTCAAAAAACAAGGAGCACAGACTTAACCTGAATAGTGCCAAAAAGAGCACACATGAAATACTAATGTGAGACTCGAGGTTGCGACGCTTGACATATGTTGTCGTAGGACTTCCTTGTATCTACACTCTTTGTGAAATACTCATACAAGTACAAAATTTGACTATCATGCTGGCTCCCTATTTCCCTGAGAATGACAAAAAGGTCAGATGAGGGAATGACATTTCCCCATCAAAACAGAATTCTAATTTTTTTTCTTTCTTATATTATGGCAACTTCCTGTAGTCTTGGCTACAAATGACTAAGTGAAATATTACTGCATTCTGTCCTACTGACTTTGGGGATAGAAATTACTTTAAATTGGACCTATACAAGGGCGTATTTTGAAATTTTTTTCTCCTTATGTTTTTGATTGTGTTTTTCTTTTGATAATTGGCTCATACACCCCCATAACTCAATATTGCATTCTGAGTTGAACTGAATGTTTTTTAACACCTACTTCAGGGGGGATTGTATTTTAATTTAAAATCTAAAAATTTTGATTTTTTGTTTGAGATTGTATCTTTATGAAAATCTAAGATTTTGATTTTGTTCGAGAAAATATCTTCAAGAAAGAATCTTGAAACTCCTAAATCGAGAGAATGAATTGTTGCAGAAAGATGCCAGAAAATCCACACTACATCAAGAAGATCAAGAATGAACTTTGGATATGGTTGATTGAACTGAACTTTGATTGAACATTTATTGTAAATGTACACATTTATGCCAAAAGGGACTGCCCCTAATTTAGCTTTCTGTCAATGCGCCCAGCAAAACATTGGTTTTGCTTTCTTTCTTTTCTATTTCCTCCCTCACTATTCTAATTTCTCTTAGAAAATTGAATATTGTGTATATCTATAATTAGAAGTGCATTTAGGATTACAAATTGATTATATTAAATGATCAGTGGGGAGACTAATCTCCCAATGATCATCAGGGGGGATTGTGAATCTTGAAATTTCTCAGACTTGTGAATGTTAAAAAATTCCCCATTGGGGAATTCTCCATTGGAACAATTCTCTACTGGGAACATTCCCCATTTAAATGTGAGAACTCTACTTGGATCAGAAATAGGAGGACCTCTACTTCACCTGTACTTAGGACTGCTTAAGGGGAGAAAACTCCTTGCTGAACAATGAAAGTACTTAAACCCATACTTATGATAAGGCAAAAAGTTCTTTAAGCCATGCCTATTTTTAGAATTAATACAATGGGGTGCTAAGTACCTATTAAAGGTCAGGCAACTTGTAAACTTGCCAGGACAAAAAGGTGAGAAACTTACTCAGAGATTCTAATCTATTCAGCTGTGAATTCAGAATGGGCTGTCCTTTGGAAAACATCTACTGTGATTGGTGGATGTAAGAATTTAGGGGAGGTGACAAAGGAGAAAATGCCCTATATAAGGAGATGAGAAATCTGAGTAGAAAAAACAGTCTGTTGAAGACAGTCAGCTGGGAAAGGCTGAATTGAAGAGTCAGCTGGGAAAGGCTGCCTTGAAGGGTCTCTCTTAAGACTCTCTCGGGGACAATTCAGATTGAAGATTGAGCTAGTGGAGGCAGCTGAGATGATGCTGGCCTGGTGTCACTAGATTCCTTGTTTGGACAGATCTTGTGGTGAGTGATAAAAGACTGACTGATCTCTCTCTCTTAAGACTCAGGTCTAGGCCATGTTGGCTTAAGGCCCTTCAACTTTATTCCTTTCTTACTCTTTTTCTCTCTCTTTAATTCCTCATTGAATTATTAATTAAATTCTCTATAAAACCCAGTTGACTTGGGTATATTCATAATTGGGAATATTTCCCTGGCGACCACCTTATATTTGATTTAAAACAAGATACTGTAGTGAAAAAATATTTTCTGCGGTCACAATTTACTCACCCACTCTTATATCTATCACAATTTAAGTCTTCCACTATTTTAACTCACTACAGTTTACAACCTCAACCATTTTAACTCTTACAGTTTATGGCATCAATTCTTTTAAATGCCACAGTTTATGAGCCTTCAACCATTTAAAATATTACAGTTTGCCCAAAAGCCCCAGTCAGTCTCTGTCCCCTCTCCTCTCCTGTATAGACTTTGGAGACATTCACATTTGAGGAATCTTAATGGACAGGTCAACCCTCCAGGAGGGGGAGGGAATGAACTTCCCTGACACAAGGTCTAATGTTACTGGCTGGCCTCAAGAACTTCTTTTTATTATTATTTTTATTATTATTATTAATCATCTTTTATCTTTATCTAATGCTTTAAAAATATTATCTCATTTAATCTTTACAGGTAGGTGCTATTATTATCATCCCCATTTTACAGATGAAGAAACTGAGGCAAATGGGTTATGTGACTTGCCCAGGGTCACCAAACTACCAACTGTCTGAGGCCAGATTTGAAATTTTCCTGACTCCAGACCTGGGCACTCTATCTATTGGTCACCTACCTGCCTCCGTTTTAGGCATCCTACAGTTCTCAGGAAAGAAAAATGATAAAACAGCCCAGGGAGATGTCATCACACAGGGGAAAGTGACCCTTACCAAGGGAGACAAAGTTCTGATAGTTCTCCAGCATCACGTCCCTGTACAAGTCCTTCTGAGCGGGCTCCAAGCGTCCCCACTCCTCGTGGGTGAAGTCCACAGCCACATCCTGGAACGTCACGGACTCCTGGGAGAACAAACACATCTTGATATTTTGTTCAACACAAAACACTGAGTTAACAGGTTTTCAGAGCAGTAGGAGTTTGTTAGCTTCCATTGCAATTTTTAAAAATTATATGTGTTATTTTCATTGAAATTTGCCTTCTCTCCTTCCTGCCTTCCATCCCCTTTCCCACTGGGAAGTCAGCAGGGGGAAAACCTCTGGTTATAAACTTAGTCATGTAAACACATTTCTGCTCTGGCCATGCCCTAAAAGCAACTGCTTCTCGTTCTGCAATCTGAGTCCTTCCCTTCTTTGCCAGAAGGTGGTCCGCATGGTCTGGCTTAGCCTTCTGGAATCATGGCTGGTCATCACGCTGACTAGAGTTCCTAATTCTCTCACATCTGTTTGTCTTTGCCATATTGTCGTCCCTGCATACTCGGTTCTAGATTCTGCTCCCTCCACTCTGTGTCAGTTCAGAAAAGCACTGAGATCATCCCCTTCACCATTTCTAATGGCACAATACTGTTCCATCCCATTCACAGGCCATCACTTGTTCATACATTACCCGATTTAGGGGTACCCACATTTCCATTCTCTGCCATTCCCTCAAAACTAAAACAATTTACACACCTAATTAGGAGTTTGTTTTGCTTGGGACTACTTTGTTCCCTAATGTCTACCTTTTCTCCAGGTCCCCCTTTCCCTCCTATTTCCCTCCTGAGTGAAATATAATTCTGTACTCAACTCTGTGTTTAAGTACTCTCTCCTTTTTTGACTGGTTCAGATAACAGCATCTCAATTTTTTCTTTCTCTTTCCCTTCCTTCCTTCCTTCCTTCCTTCCTTCCTTCCTTTTTTCTTTCTTTCCTTCCTTCCTTCCTTCCTTCCTTCCTTCCTTCCTTCCTTCCTTCCTTCCTTCCTTCCTTCCTTCCTTCCTTCCTTCCTTTTTTCTTTCCTTCCTTCCTTCCTACCTTCCTTCTTTCCTAAAGCCTTTACTTTCTGTCTTAGTATCAATTCTAAGATAGAAGGACAATGGCAAGGCAATTAGGGTTAAATGACTCATCCAGGGTCACATAGCCAGAAGCATCTGAGGTCAGGTTCCCTGACTTCACATGTATTGATCTATCCACTGTGCTACTTAGCTGCACTTTTCTCACATATTTCTTAAGGGTTTTCTTCCTACCTTCCTCATACAGTAGGTGATTCTATTATCACATCCATCATTTTACTTTACTCTTCAAGTTTGATCATACAAATCAGCTCCCACATGAACCCTGAAAAAATTAGGCACCGCCAACTCACATCTTATACTTAGATAATAAGTAGGAGGCATCTGGGGGCATGCTGCTTAAGAGTACAGGACTACAGATCAGGAAGACCCGGGTTCAAAGCCTGCCTCTATCCACCAGGCCATCTAGATGCCCCTCCTATGGGCTTTTAATCACTAATTTCTCTTGTTCCCTCACAGCCAAGGGAACCATGGCTTCCTCATTTGGACCATCCTTCCCACCCTCTTCCTATCCAGTCTTAGACTCTGCCTTGGGAGTTTAGAACGATCGGTGTGATTTTGTCTTCTTTCACTTAGGCCAGACTTTGTTTCCACTTCCAGACCCCCTCTAGGTAGTGTTTCTCCCTACTACCCATCAGATTTATTAGTGTAATAATGAATTTCTCTGGGCTGAATATTTTGCCTCATCAATAGGATGGTTTAAGGACACAGAGGTATCCATAAGATATGCACAAGGCTCAGGCAAATACTTCTGAAGTAATGTTTATGCCAGTGCCTGGCACATAGTGGGCACCCAGGAAATGCTTAAGCCATTCCCCCTCCCTCTTCCTACCCATCTGACTTGCTTTATGCCATTTGGCTCAGGACAGCCTAAAGTTGTTTAAAAACATCAATGAGCCCTGAATGTGAGCATGGTGGATCAGAGAGGGAGAACCAAGGAATGGCACAAAGAAATGGGCAATAGTCCTGCCAAGATGTCATGAGGAAGTGAAAAGATGATATTATTAGGATTAAATACACCATACGGCTAATGAGGAACATTTGGAGTAACTGGGATTTTAACAGCTAAGGACAAGGTAAAGAATAGTGGGTAAGTTTCTTTAAGGCCAGATAGAATCTTGGGAAGGGGGCTTGTTGGAATTCTGGGTAGCCTGAGACAGTTGGGGTTTTCCAATTGCCAACAGACTACTGGAGGTTTTCCCCTAGGAGGAAGCTGGTGTTTCTATTCCCTGGAACACTGAAAAATCCCAGCGGCAGGTGAAGGAGGAGTACAGGTTAGAGTTTCTGGAATAAGTTTGTGAGGGAAATCAACAGAAAAGAGAAAGAGGGAGACTATTGTTCCTTTGTGTGGCTGCTGAGATGGTCAAGCCATTTTGTGGCCTGCTTAGGCCAAAAAGTCTAGCTAGGCCTGAAAGGGCTGGCAGTTGGTAGAGGGAGAGAACTATCAAATTTACTCAAAGCAGAATAGAGATATAGAGACAGTAAGCTTTATTTTAACTAAGAGGAATATAAATTAGCATAGGTTATTTACTTTAGACCCTGGGAATTAGAATAGTTTAGGAGCATTAAAAAGGCTCAAGGAAACTTGAGCAAGAAGCAAATTCTCATGAACTAGAGGGAGTGGGTAAAAGTTTAGATTCCCTTTAGATTAGGGAATTAATCCTAATCCTCACACCTTTGTTTACCTATTCTTTCCTACCTAAACCTTTTCAATACATATTAATTAATTTGTTTTTTGTACAATCCGTCTCAAAGTAGTTTCACTCAGCCATATCGGACTGGGCCCAAAACAGTTACACTCAGGCTCATTAGCCACAAGCTATTAGGCACCTGCCTGATCTACTACAAGCAGTAAAAAGATACTAGATGTAATCCCCCCCCCCCCTTAACATTCCTAAATTAACATTCCTGGCTGTTCCTATTTGCAACATTCTTGGTGATAGACAATGTCATGGGCAGGGGGGGGGGGGGGAGGAAGCCCAGTTTCTCATGTCTCTACGTTACAGAAAGTGAGACTTTAGTTACTGAATTGGTCTCACACTGGGTTTGGATAAGGACCACCCCTTCGAATTCTCCTCGTCTCCAGCTAGAGTTTTCTGAGGGAGGACATTTAGGGCTTGGGTCCCTGGACAAGATGCTGGAGAGAAGGAAGATGGGGGCCAAGGGAAAGACATGTGCCCACACCTGGACAAACGACAGAAGAAAACAGAACTCACCAGGGACCTGGCTCTAAGGAGACCAGAAGCGCCTCCTTCTGTCTGCTTTACCCGCGCTTCATGGAAAAGGAGAGAGTCTTGAGAACCTCTTGCTGAGAGAAGAAAAAGACATTAGGAGGAAACTCACAGCACCACTACTCACCACGGTGGAGCCCCCTTCATGGGAGGGAGCTGGATGAGACCCCAGAAGAAGCGATCAGAGCGAGCCCAGGAGCAGCTCTGTCTCCTCCTTGAATCAGACATTAGGGCCTCGGACCCCAACTCTGCCCCTGTGGCTGTATAGAATATGATATATATATATAGAATGAATTCCCTATATTCTGTGGGACACTGGTGTTTCTGGTGCCCTTTTGTGACCCCTTCTCTCTTCTGGATTATTCATTTATTCCAGGGATCAGGGTGAGGATAACTTGAGAAAAGAGAAACAGGTCACACTGATGATGAAACTGTGCAGTCATATAATGTTGAGTAGGCAAGGGAGCAGATGGAGGGTAGGTCTTGGAATCAGGTAGACCTGAGTTCAAATCCTGCCTCGGACCCATTTAGCTGTGTGACCCTGGGCAGGTCACTATCCTTCCTCAATTTCCTTATGTATAAAATGGGGGCAATAATAGTGCCTAACTCCCAAGGGGATTGTGGAGATAAAAGCCGGAGATTGATGAGTTGGATGGCAGTGACCATGGCAGCCTCAGCCTGAGACACTGCCTGCCAACCAGCCAGCCGGCATCCCTCTGGGGACCCTGGGTCTAGGACGCCTCTAATAGAAACTGGTCTGAGGCTAGAATTGAGAACAGACAGATAGACAGACAGGAACTGAGCTGGACAAAGAATGGCTCCCCTCCCCCTCCACTGTAACACCTCCTCCTTTCCTGTTTCTCCCTGGTTTGCAGATTGATTCCAGACGGGTGCCAGGCTCCTAATCCCTTCCTTTGATCTTGGCAGGCAGGGAGGGGCACAGTCCTCCTGGAGAGGCAATGCCAGGAACAGCTGGGGGGGGAGATGGCGGGACACCAAACAAGGTGCTCTCCGGGGACACAAGTTTTCTTTGCTGCTTTATAATATTGCATGAGCCGACTATAGACATTTCATCTCTAGTGAGATACAGGCATGCCCTGGGTGGCAGAGCAGGGACTAAGCCACACTTTCTGTGTCCCGCAGCCCTGCGAGTTATGGAGTCCCAGGCTATCTGGTTTTAAATCCTGAGCATTCATTCTGTGCCAGCCTGTGCTGGAATTCAGAACTTGATCCAAGAGGTTTTTCCCCTGTTAGCCTTTTTGGCAGCTGGTCGATGGATGCTTTCATCTAGAAAGAATCTGAATCTGTGTGAGAAAATCCTCGACCAGATCCCCCATAGGAGGGATGGAGGAAAGCAGCTTTGATTGGGCAAAAGAGTCTCCTTAATGGCTGCTTAATGCATGTGAAATGATGCCCTCCTTTTCTGTGGCTTAAAGGCGAGCAGGGATGAGCTCTGGGCAGCACAGAAGATACAGGCAAAGAGCTTGTCCCCTGGGTGGGAAACTCTGGCCCACTGGAGTACCTTCCCCTTTACTTAATGGGGGAAACATGCCCCCTGTAGAAAGATTCAGCCAGCTGAATTTGATGAAGAAAGCTACGTGGTCAATATGTAGGAGGAAAAATTGATAGAAAATCATATTAACAAAGGAGGAGTTTGCAACCAAAAAGATTCGAATGTTTGGGTCAGGGAAGGGATGGGGAGGTTGAAACCTCTGAAGACTGAAGAGATAATACAATATCTCACTTAAGAACCAATAATCGATATAGTCAGCTTCAAAAAAAGGAATGAAAGGAGAATAATTAGCTGTGGTGCTTGGGTGACACTGAGAGATAGCAAGGTGTAAGTAAGGCCCCAAAGTCCTCCCCTGCTCTGTACTGCCTGGGTGACCCCAGGGCACCCCAGAATGACCTTAGTGTGAGAGCTGGGCTGCTCTCCAACACAAAACGGAATGAGGGGTGACCTGTGCTGGGAAGGGGAGCTTCCTCATCAGGGGTCTGCCCCCCAATGAAATCCCAGGCCCCATTCCAAGCCCGATGATGGTCTGAAGCCACCAGGGTATGTACGACAAACCTATGAAAGGAGCTTCACCAACTTGACAGCCTGGCTCCAATGTTGGCTGGGGCTGTTCTGCTCTGCTGGCTGAGACGCAGGGCACTGACTTGGAGAGACACTGCATGCAAAGGAGCTGGTGGAGATAACGGGCTTTTCGGGAACAATGATGCTTTGCCTCCTTGCCTGAGAGCTAAAATTCCCCAGAGCATCAGTGAGTATTCTTCATTCTCTGCACTCACGTTTTCCAAAAGAAGATGTGGGAAAGGACAAGTGGTGGGGAACAATCTCAGAGGATGCTCGTTCCCTGAAGCCCAGAAACCCCACACATTCTAGGCACTCATGTGAGAACTAGGCAGGAAGTACATGCCCCACAGAGGAGACCCTCTAAGAGGCCCCCAAGCTCAGGGCCAGAGAAGCTCCAGGTCACACAGCCAAGGGCTGGAAATGCACCTCAGGAGAACACACAGGGCCTGCTTACCTGTGTCAAAGGGGGAGCAGATGAGAACTAGGGGGAGGGGAGGAGACAAAGAAGCAGAATGATCCAGCTTTCCTTTGGGTTCATTACTGTCCAGGAGAACCAGCTTCACTCTGGGAAGCAGAGGACAAAGGCCAAACAAAGGGAGCCCATCCCCAAGGGAGGACTTGCTAAGTGAGCAACCAGCTGCCCTCAAAGAGGCAGAGCCACCAGCTCCAAGGGCTCAGGGTCACCACACATCTTGGGGCCTGGCCAGAGGCTCACCTGGCTGCTCAAGGACCAGCACAGGGAGACACCCTGGGGATGAGGGGGACACCTGGCATCAGCTGCCTTTCTTCAGAGGCTGCAAAGGCCTTCACAGGAACAGACTGTGCTGCTGGCCCCAAAAGGCAGAAGGAAGAACAATGCCCACATGGAAGGGGCCCCAGAGGCAAAGGGGGCTGGGGGCTCCATGGAAGGAGCAACATCAGAGGCAGCCAGGGGGGAACAGAGCAGGGGGAAGGGGGTGGAATCATCTCTGCTCAGCAGTATCCTGGAAGGGCTGCCTATCCCAACAGAGGGTCAGCTCTGCCTTTTCCTAACTCTGAGACTGTGAAGTCAGGCCACAGCAATTCCATTCCCCTCTGATGGAGGAGATCATCAATATGGTTTGGCAACTTCAGGCCTGGCTGAAGGAGCAGCCCCCAAGGGCACCACTAAATGGATCCAGGTCAACCCAGACCAAGACTTCCTAGTCCTTTGTGTGTCACAGGCTGCTCCAACAGTCTGGGGAAGCTGAGGGACCCCTTCTCAGAAAAATGTGTAGAAAAACTAAGGAAACCACTTAGGACATCACAGTCACTGGGAGGGCCGGGAGAGACACTTAGATAGTGCTTTACAGCCTCAAAGCCCTTTCTGGATAGCTCTTGGAGGCAGACAGTTGAAGTGACTTGTCTAGAGGGGGCCACATGCCCACTAAGTGTCTGAGGCCAGATTTGAACTTGGGTTTTAGGACTCCCAGGCCAGTGCTCTACCCAGGTACCACCCACCTGCCTCTATATTACACTGAATTCCATTATCCAAGTACTTCAAAAGACAAGTTTGCCGATGCCAGGTCAAGAACCTTGTCCCGGAGGGAGAAGCTTCTGCCCCTGGCCACTAGGTTCAAGGGTGTTAGTCCTGGGGAGAGGCCTTGATGCTTCTCAGCTCTGAGGAACATCAGACACTCTAGATGAGAGGACCCAGACTTACTAAAGATTCAGCAAGCTGGAACAACAGACCCAAACCAGTGAGCCACATTGGTTAGGCTGGAAGAGATGGCAAGTCGTGCAACTGAAGGTTTTGTTAGTTCTTTAAAGCATCATTGGAGGGAGAAAAACAAGTCAAGAACAAAGGTGGGGGTGTTAGTGGACCACAAGCCCCACCCTGGCATATGATGGCCAGGAAAAGCTGCTCTGTCTATCCATTCTTGTGTTTCTACTTGTTTCATTGGCTCTGAATTTCTTAGAAAAAGATACCCCTGAAAAACTGCCTTTGGGTGGACCCAATCATGGCATGTGAGGCAGGAAAGGAGTCCCATTGGCCATCTAGCACCTGCCATACATGAAAGGAATCCCTCCTCTAACTGAAGTCCCAGAAAGAAAGGAAAAGCCATCCCTCCAGGAAGCAGCTCAGCCACCTCTGGACAGAGCTCATGGTTACCAAGCCTGGCCAGACATCAGCCTCAAGGGGCCTCTCTGAACTTCCCCCAGGCTCCTCCTCAGGACAGCCCCTGGGATGCTTGAGGGAAGATCCCAAGACTCCCCCTGCCCCCTCACCCCAACAGTCTCTCTAAAGACCTCCACTGCCTTCACCTGGTTCCCACATGCCATGGACTCAGGGCACTGGCCCTCCCTCCTGGCTGGGCCCCCTTCTGCAAGCTCTCCAGATTCTCAGGCACCTTCATCAGCAGGGAGGCCCAGAACTGAGAGCACAGGACAGTGAGAAGATCGCCTTCCTGGGAGGGCTGCACCCCGGAAATAAAGGGGGGCATCTGGGGCTGTGTGTGTGCAGAAAAGAGATCTGTGTGTCCCTAGAGAGCAGAGGTCCAGCCTGAGCCTAAAAAAGGACCCCACTCGTGCCAAGTTGCCCAGGCTTTGCATGAAGGTGTCACAGAGGGAGAAAGACTACTGGGACAGGTGACTGACTACCTGTGCATGATGGGAGCTGAGGAGGGAAGAAAAGAAAGAGGGAAGATGGTACCTGCCCTCCTGCACCAGGGTCTTGCCTGCCCGCCTGCCTGGCCATCCCTGAGCCCTCCTCCCTCCAGGTCCCCGGACAGCTCCAAACCCCCAACCTTCTGTGCCCCTCACCTCTCTCCTCCAGCATGAGGTCCAAGGCCTCCATGGTCACCACACTCTCACGAGTCCCGGGCTAGGGGCTCTGGCATCACGGGGGAGCCACAGGGCCCCTGGAGCTGTGGGAGAAGGGGTCAGGGAGGTCAGTGCAGGGTCCGGGTGTCCAGGCAGCAAAGGCGCGGCGGGGGCCCCCGAGGCTCCACCGACAACTGTCCCGGTTGCTGCTTGAAGGGGAGATGGGAGGCCTGGGGACGCGGCACTGGGGGTGACTCACGCGAGGCTGAGGATCCAGTCTGGGCATACACTCAGATGCTGGACCCTGGCCCCGCTCTCCCGCCCCCTGCCTCTAACTCACGTGGGCTCACCCACAGACACGGACGCGCATACACGCGCGCATGAAATTCAGTGCAGGAGCTCCTCCGCCTTCTGTCTCCCACCTTCACGCGCGCTCACGCCTGGGTCGCGGACTCCGTTCTGTCAGGCCACCCCCTGCGCGTGTCCGTGACTGTAGTAGGTTCTTCTCCTTTCCCCTCCTCTCTCCTACCAATGCGCGCCCCACCACTCACCAACCCCGCCTCCCCTAGCTGCACCAGCAACAGAGGACCAAAATAGCCGGGGCTTGGAGGGGAACTGCGCCTGCGCAAAGGCCATCTAGGAAACTACAATTCCCACAGTCGGGACGGGTGGGTACTGAATGAAACACGTGATCTCAAACCCTAAATTCGTGATCTCAAAACCTCGGGAGAGTGTGTGTGCCCATGAGAGAGATTCTAGGAAATGGAGTTCGCGTGGTGTGTTGCGTCCCTGGTCTCGCCGCCTCCCCATATGTTTTCCGGAGCAGCCTTGGGGCTGGAGGCGGGGCTTAGGCCCATTCACCGTGGACAGTGTCCCGCAGGCGCCTTCTCTGGCAGGCTTTGCTCCCACATTCGCTTTCCAAGCCAAGGTTTCCTCCGGAGGAACTGATGCTTACGCGGCCTTGGCGCTTTGGTTCCCTTGTGTCCCGTGGTGTCCGGTCTGAGGTCCGCGGGAAAGCGCAGAGTCGTCCATCGAGGCCGACCCTGGGTCTCCTCCTAGGGCGCCTGCTTTGCTTTGCATGGCCAGGAGGAAGCACATTAATCCTGTGCCTCGTGATTTAGGCAGATATCTAACAGCCAAGACGTTTCCAGTTTAGGATTGCCGAACTTGCAGTTTCCCGTCCTCCCACACGTGCCTTTCTCTACCCCCAAATTTAACTAGTTATAGGAATCTTGAACGAGCAACAGATCGTGATCTATAAAAATACAGTTTTAGGTTAGCATTCCAATGCAACAGTTATTATTCAGTTGTTTCCAGGACTACTCCTGTCAAGTGTTTTCCCGGAGAAAAGGAAGTAGCCTTCTTCCTACTTAAACCAATACCTGAATCCCTTCTTAATGTGGAAGGGAGAGTCTTAGCTTCAGTAGCTTCTGGGAATGTACAAAGTGGAAATTACCTTAGACAGTCAACAGCACAATCAATTCCTTAAATGATGTTTTTAAAAAAGCAGACAGGGAACTAAGAATACTTGGTTCTTGAGTTTTGGTTACCAACTTTGATCCATTTCCCTTGGAAAGGCCTTTTGTCTTTCAAAAAACACTTTCCCAGTCTTAAAAGTGTTTTTAGATCAGAGAAAATGTTGTTAATTAGTAGTTTCCATTTTACTTTAAAAGTTTATTTTAGGGAGCAACTGGGTGGCTCAATGGATTGAGAGCCCGGCCTAGAGAGGGGAGGTCCTGGGTTCAAATGTGGTCTCATATACTTCCTAGCTATGTGACCCTGGGCAAGTCACAACCTCCATTGCCTAGCCCTTACCACTCTTCTGCCTTGGAGCCAATACACAGTATTGACCCCAAGACCGAAGGTAAGGGTATTAAAAAAAAAAGGTTATTTTTTAATTAATTTAATTAATTCATTTAGAATATTTTCCCATGGTTACATGATTCATGTTCCTTCCCTCCCCTTCCACCTCCCGAGCAATTTAACTGGGTTTTACATGTATCATTGTTCAAAGTGTATTTCCATATTATTAATATTTGCAATAGAGTAATCATCTGGAGTTTACATCCCCAACCATAGCCTCATTGAACCATGTGATAAAGCAAATTTTTTCTTCTGTGTTTCTACTCCCACTGTTCTTTCTCTGAAGGTGGATAGCTTCTTTCTCCCAAGTCCCTCAGAATTGTCCTGGATCATTGCATTGCTGCTAGTAGAGAAGTCCATTATATTAGATTGTGCCACAATGTATCAGCCTCTGTGTACAATGTTCTCCTGGTTCTGCTCCTTTCACTCTGCATCACTTCCTGGAGGTTGTTCCAGTTCACAGGGAATCCCTCCAGTTCATTATTCCTTTGAGCACAATAGTATTCCATCACCATCAGATACCTCATTTTGTTTAGTCGTTCCCCAATTGAAGGGCATCCTCTCACTTTCCAATTTTTTGCCAGAACAAAGAACATGGCTATAAATATTTTTGTGGAAGTCTTTTTCCTATTTTCTCTTTGGGGTACAAGCCCAGCAGTGGTATGGATGGATCAAAGGGCAGTCAGTCTTTTAAATCCCTTTAGGCATAGTTCCAAATTGCCTTCCAGAATGGTTGGATCAATTCACAACTCCACCAGTAATGCATTAGTGTCCCAGTTTTATTACATGCCCTCCAACATTCATTACTTTCCTTTGCTGTCATATTAGCCAATCTGCTAGGTATGACCTGGTACCTCAGAGTTGTTTTGCTTTGCATTTCTCTAATTATGAGGGATTTAGAACACTTTTTTGTGTACTTATTGATAGTTTTCATTTCTTTATATGAAAATTGCCTATTCATGTCCCTTGTTCATTTATCAATTGGGGAATGCCTTGATTTTTTTTTATACAATTGATTTAGCTCCTTATAAATTTGAGAAATTGTCCTTTGTCAGAGGTTTTTGTTATAAAGATTTTTTCCCCAATTTGTTGCTTCCCTTCTAATTTTGGTTTGGTTTGTTCAAAAACTTTGATTCCTTTTACTTTTTGTAATATTGTCTATCTCTTGCTTGGTCTTAAAGTCGTTTCTTTCCCATAGATCTGACAGGTATAATATTCTGTGTTCACCTAATTTACTTGTAGTTTCCTTCTTTATATTTAAGTCATTCACCCATTCTGAATTTATCTTGGTATAGAGTGAGATGTTGATCTAAACCTAATCTCTCCCATACTTTCTAATTTTCCCAGCAGTTTTTGTCAAACAGTGGGTTCTTGTCCCAAACGCTGGGATCTTTGGGTTTATCCTATACTATACTATCTTACCGAGGACATTTACCCCAAGTCTATTCCATTGATCTTTGTCTCTTAGCCAGTAGCATGTTCTTTTGATGAGCACTGCTTTATAGTACAGTTTAAGATTTGGTACTGCTAGGCCCCCATAAAAGTTTTTTTTTTTTTTAGTATGCTTCCACACTAGTATAACATTTCCAGGAAGTGTCTGAGGCCACATTTGAATCCTGGACCTCCCGTTTCTAAGGCTCTCGGGCCAACTGAGGCACCCAAAAAACGGCGACCTTTACAAAACAAAGTGACCTAGACCTCATATTAAAGTTAAAACAGGCAAGTCTATAAACCAATCAGGAGCGAGAGTCTCTGTCTGTGGGGGAAGGCCCGAAAATATCTCAGGCAATCAGAAATCACGTGGGGGGAAGGGGCGGGGAGGTGAGGCTGTGTGTTTGGGTGTATGTTTTTCTCGCGGGGCTGTCCTTCAGGGTTTGACCCACCTGTCCGAGGACCAGGCGGCTCTGGGAGCGGACAGAGGTCTTGCTGGCGGGGTAGGGGTCAGGCGGGCCCCCGCCTCACGGTCCCCACAGTCATCGGCTGCCGGCCCGAAGGCCGTTCTGGAAAACCCTGAGATGAGGTGAGATCGGTGAGTCACCGCGCTTCGGGGACTCCATTTCCCAGAATCCCTCACGAGGGCTCAGCGTCACGTGGTGTGTCTAGCTCTTCCTGCGCTTGAGAGGAGAGGTGGGACAGGAAGCTGTGGGACTGGAGTTCCTGGGGTGCCTTGTTCGCAGGAGCAGTTCCCCTAGTATCCCGGCATTTTTAGTCCGGAGTTACTGGTACAGCTTGTAAAGGTGGGAGGTTGAGTCCTAGGGCGAGCGTCCGAGCGTGAAAAGAGGCGGGAGCACACTTGCATGCCCAAGCGAGTGCGTGTGAGAGACGGGGGCGGGAGAGCGGGGCCAGGGTCCAGCATCTGAGCGTATGCCCAGACTGGATCCTCGGCCTCGCGCGACTCACCCCCAGTGCCCCGTCCCCAGGCCTCCCATCTCCCCTTCAAGCAGCAACCGGGACAGTTGTCGGTGGAGCCGCGGGGCCCCCCGCCGCGCCTTTGCTGCCTGGACACCCGGACCCTGCACTGACCTCCCTGACCCCTTCTCCCACAGCTCCAGGGGCCCTGTGGCTCCCCCGTGATGCCAGAGCCCCTAGCCCGGGACTCGTGAGAGTGTGGTGACCATGGAGGCCTTGGACCTCATGCTGGAGGAGAGAGGTGAGGGGCACAGAAGGTTGGGGGTTTGGAGCTGTCCGGGCACCTGGAGGGAGGAGGGCTCAGGGATGGCCAGGCAGGCGGGCAGGCAAGACCCTGGTGCAGGAGGGCAGGTACCATCTTCCCTCTTTCTTTTCTTCCCTCCTCAGCTCCCATCATGCACAGGTAGTCAGTCACCTGTCCCAGTAGTCTTTCTCCCTCTGTGACACCTTCATGCAAAGCCTGGGCAACTTGGCACGAGTGGGGTCCTTTTTTAGGCTCAGGCTGGACCTCTGCTCTCTAGGGACACACAGATCTCTTTTCTGCACACACACAGCCCCAGATGCCCCCCTTTATTTCCGGGGTGCAGCCCTCCCAGGAAGGCGATCTTCTCACTGTCCTGTGCTCTCAGTTCTGGGCCTCCCTGCTGATGAAGGTGCCTGAGAATCTGGAGAGCTTGCAGAAGGGGGCCCAGCCAGGAGGGAGGGCCAGTGCCCTGAGTCCATGGCATGTGGGAACCAGGTGAAGGCAGTGGAGGTCTTTAGAGAGACTGTTGGGGTGAGGGGGCAGGGGGAGTCTTGGGATCTTCCCTCAAGCATCCCAGGGGCTGTCCTGAGGAGGAGCCTGGGGGAAGTTCAGAGAGGCCCCTTGAGGCTGATGTCTGGTCAGGCTTGGTAACCATGAGCTCTGTCCAGAGGTGGCTGAGCTGCTTCCTGGAGGGATGGCTTTTCCTTTCTTTCTGGGACTTCAGTTAGAGGAGGGATTCCTTTCATGTATGGCAGGTGCTAGATGGCCAATGGGACTCCTTTCCTGCCTCACATGCCATGATTGGGTCCACCCAAAGGCAGTTTTTCAGGGGTATCTTTTTCTAAGAAATTCAGAGCCAATGAAACAAGTAGAATCACAAGAATGGATAGACAGAGCAGCTTTTCCTGGCCATCATATGCCAGGGTGGGGCTTGTGGTCCACTAACACCCCCACCTTTGTTCTTGACTTGTTTTTCTCCCTCCAATGATGCTTTAAAGAACTAACAAAACCTTCAGTTGCATGACTTGCCATCTCTTCCAGCCTAACCAATGTGGCTCACTGGTTTGGGTCTGTTGTTCCAGCTTGCTGAATCTTTAGTAAGTCTGGGTCCTCTCATCTAGAGTGTCTGATGTTCCTCAGAGCTGAGAAGCATCAAGGCCTCTCCCCAGGACTAACACCCTTGAACCTAGTGGCCAGGGGCAGAAGCTTCTCCCTCCGGGACAAGGTTCTTGACCTGGCATCGGCAAACTTGTCTTTTGAAGTACTTGGATAATGGAATTCAGTGTAATATAGAGGCAGGTGGGTGGTACCTGGGTAGAGCACTGGCCTGGGAGTCCTAAAACCCAAGTTCAAATCTGGCCTCAGACACTTAGTGGGCATGTGGCCCCCTCTAGACAAGTCACTTCAACTGTCTGCCTCCAAGAGCTATCCAGAAAGGGTTTGAGGCTGTAAAGCACTATCTAAGTGTCTCTCCCGGCCCTCCCAGTGACTGTGATGTCCTAAGTGGTTTCCTTAGTTTTTCTACACATTTTTCTGAGAAGGGGTCCCTCAGCTTCCCCAGACTGTTGGAGCAGCCTGTGACACACAAAGGACTAGGAAGTCTTGGTCTGGGTTGACCTGGATCCATTCAGTGGTGCCCTTGGGGGCTGCTCCTTCAGCCAGGCCTGAAGTTGCCAAACCATATTGATGATCTCCTCCATCAGAGGGGAATGGAATTGCTGTGGCCTGACTTCACAGTCTCAGAGTTAGGAAAAGGCAGCCCTTCCAGGATACTGCTGAGCAGGGATGATTCCACCCCCTTCCCCCTGCTCTGTTCCCCCCTGGCTGCCTCTGATGTTGCTCCTTCCATGGAGCCCCCAGCCCCCTTTGCCTCTGGGGCCCCTTCCATGTGGGCATTGTTCTTCCTTCTGCCTTTTGGGGCCAGCAGCACAGTCTGTTCCTGTGAAAGCCTTTGTAGCTTCTGAAGAAAGGCAGCTGATGCCAGGTGTCCCCCTCATCCCCAGGGTGTCTCCCTGTGCTGGTCCTTGAGCAGCCAGGTGAGCCTCTGGCCAGGCCCCAAGATGTGTGGTGACCCTGAGCCCTTGGAGCTGGTGGCTCTGCCTCTTTGAGGGCAGCTGGTTGCTCACTTAGCAAGTCCTCCCTTGGGGATGGGCTCCCTTTGTTTGGCCTTTGTCCTCTGCTTCCCAGAGTGAAGCTGGTTCTCCTGGACAGTAATGAACCCAAAGGAAAGCTGGATCATTCTGCTTCTTTGTCTCCTCCCCTCCCCCCAGTTCTCATCTGCTCCCCCTTTGACACAGGTAAGCAGGCCCTGTGTGTTCTCCTGAGGTGCATTTCCAGCCCTTGGCTGTGTGACCTGGAGCTTCTCTGGCCCTGAGCTTGGGGGCCCTCTTAGAGGGTCTCCTCTGTGGGGCATGTACTTCCTGCATAGTTCTCACATGATTCCTAGAATGTGTGGGGTTTCTGGGCTTCAGGGAACGAGCATCCTCTGAGATTGTTCCCCACCACTTGTCCTTTCCCACATCTTCTTTTGGAAAACGTGAGTGCAGAGAATGAAGAATACTCACTGATGCTCTGGGGAATTTTAGCTCTCAGGCAAGGATGCAAAGCATCATTGTTCCCGAAAAGCCCGTTATCTCCACCAGCTCCTCTGCATGCAGTGTCTCTCCAAGTCAGTGCCCTGCGTCTCAGCCAGCAGAGCAGAACCGCCCCAGCCAACATTGGAGCCAGGCTGTCAAGTTGGTGAAGCTCCTTTCATAGGTTTGTCTTACGTACCCTGGTGGCTTCAGACCATCATCGGGCTTGGAATGGGGCCTGGGATTTCATTGGGGGGCAGACCCCTGATGAGGAAGCTCCCCTTCCCAGCACAGGTCACCCCTCATTCCATTTTGTGTTGGAGAGCAGCCCAGCTCTCACACTAAGGTCATTCTGGGGTGCCCTGGGGTCACCCAGGCAGTACAGAGCAGGGGAGGACTTTGGGGCCTTACTTACACCTTGCTATCTCTCAGTGTCACCCAAGCGCCACAGCTAATTATTCTCCTTTTAATAGTGAGGAATTTGAGGATCAGAGGTTTATTTCGCTTCCCATTGTCACATAGATCAACTAGGAAGTGTAGGAGACGTTTAAACTTAGGACCTAATGTTTTCGAGCCATGAAATTCCTACCCCTCATTCTTCCTTAGATGCTGAGGTGCATATGAGACACCCAGTTCTCTGGTACAGTGTTCCCATCCTCAGAATTCCCATAGTTTGTATTCCAGGCACCAGGTTTTGTTTTTGTTTTTGGTCTCTTACCCAAAATAGATTTTCCTCTTTGTTTCTCTTCTCTTTGCAAAACAAAATCTCATTTAATGCCAGTCGTGCCTTTACAATTTTTTTTTTGCTCAGAGCATTTTAGCAGCTGTCTGGAAGTTTGGGGCAACCCCGGATTGAGGAGTTCCTTCTGCATCTTATTGATTATTCATTGAAGCTAAGCCTCCATGTCTCCTGCAATGGAGCTGAAATATTTTCTGCCCACCATGTTATCTGATGAGATTCTGAAAGCCCACACTGAACGTGAGCTGTTTTAATTGTTCCCACTGCAGCTATACTGGGATTCATATCACTGCTGTTCTCTCCTCATTTCTCTGGGGGAAGGCCTGAACTATGTGCTTCCAGGGCTACGCGGCTCTTGCTCGTTAGGTCCAGGCTAACAAGAGGGCCCAAAGGAATTTCCCACACTGTGAGAAACATATATTGCTCCAGGCCCCACCTTCTATCCTCCTACCATAGCTGAACAGAAAGTTGTTCATCCTTTGATTTCAAAGAGAATCTGTAGCATCACAAGGATGATGTCTTGACTTGCAGGTGAATTGGATTTAAATGAGGCGGAATTGCACAGATTTGCTGGCCTCGTCTCTCTTCCAGAGTCAGCAAAGTGTGAAATAAACTGGTGATGACCTGGACTGCAGTAGGTGACCTTGGCATCCTCAATGTCTGACCAAGCTCTGAATACTCCACAGTACCTGCTTCAGCTGCCTTTGTGGCTGGTGGAACAAAGTGTGCTCATTCTACCACTCCCCTAACTCACTGTCAAGTCTGGGGCCTGGCAGTTATCCTCCAACTGGTTTAGCCCATCTGCCGGGGTGGAGCCACAGGAGAGGGAGGGGTGAGAGATGGGCATCAGAGGTGCTGGGCTTTCCAGAGCACCTATACACATGAACAGAAAGATGAACTTAATGTAGGTAGGGCCTGAGTGAGTGAAAGACTTCGGAAACTTTCTAAGGGCCCTATGCAACAATCTTTCTAGGGCCTGCAGACTCAGGGGTCCTCAAGCTGCAGATGTAGCCAGATTTCCTTCCATGGGCCAAAAGTATAGGGATCTTTCTTAGGCCTTAGGTGTAGGGAGTCTTCTCTAGGCAGTGGGTATGATAGCGTAAAGGTTAAAAATTTGGGTAAACTGAAGCATGGTAGAAATTAGTTTCTCTCTGCAAGGAGTATTATATTTTTAGAGGTTTATTAAAGGTTGAGAATTTAAGAATATACAAGTAAGAAAGGCACGTGCCAGGTGGGCCAAGAGGCCCAATTCCACTTCACTCACATCATGAGACGCGTCTGCTTGCCAGCAGAGACAGGAAGAGAACCGAGCCCACCTATGGCAGAGACCCTTTATATCATAATTAGCTCTCAGCCCAGGTGAGAATTCAGTGAGATTACAAAGCATTCTGGGGAAGTGGAGCAAGGACTTCTGGGGATTGAAGTCCTGGATTCAAGTCTCCATTTTTATAATAGTATTCTATGGGCCATAGAATAGGAGACTCTCTGGACTACAGGAGTAGGAGTGATCTCTAATGGTCATAGACATTGGGGTCTTTCTACAGACAACAGATGTATCTAGCCTTGTTCCAGCTTTGTCCAAAACTCTTTCCTCAAAAGCCAGGACCGCCAGAGATTCCATTGCTGTTCTTTCTTAGGGAGTGCTGAACAGCCCAATCATTTCCTTATCTCTGTTCCCACATGCCCTGCCTTTCATATTTCTGCTTATACCATTGATTTTTCACTTTCAGAGTGTTTCACTGTTTTAAAATTTCATTTTGTCCTCCTAAGAAGATGTGAGGCAAAGTGATGCCAGGGAATGGCCTTTCCATTTTTCATATTTGAAATTCCAGAAAGCTGAGTGATTCTTTCAGGGCTTCATACTTCCTCAGTATGAGAACTAGATTCCAGGTCTCCTTGTTCTCAATTCTGCGCCCTTTTCTATAAGCCACATTGCTACTGTGTTGAGAAAACTTTTCTTAAAAACTCATTTAGATAACACTGTTATCTTCTCCCTTTTTCCCTATAACTTCCCTTTTTTGGTTGGTACAAACACTTATAGTCAATCAAAACAGACTACTGCTTTGGCTTGTCTCTTTTTGCATTCTGAGTCCTCTTTCAGGAAGCAGAAGCTTGTTTCATCATTAATCATCTGAAATCCTGATTGATTGATAAGAGTTCATTTAGCATGATAGTATTCCACCCCACTTATATACCATAGTTTGTTCATCCATTTCCCATGAATGGCTACCCCCTCAGATTCCCAATTTTTACCACCTCAAAAAGAATTATAAATATTTTTGCATGTCCTTTGTTTATTTTGCTTAGGACTAGTTCTCTCTGCCTTAATTTACCTTCCCTCTAAACTCTCCCTTCTTCCCTCTACCTCCTATTTCCCTGTTAAGGGAAATGTCCTATTGTGTGTGCAAGAATGTGGATTCTTTCTTTTCACTAGTTCAGATGAGAGTGAGGTTCAAGTGTCAGTTGTCTTCCCCATCCATCCTCCCCAATTCTACCCCAATTCCTCTTCCTCTTTCTAGTCTTTTTATTAAGAACATCAAGCCCTAATAAAATTACCTCCATACCTGATCTCATTGGACTTCCTCTATGAATTCTGATGATGATATGGTCCAGAAGGAACACATTTTATCTCCCTTTATTTGAATATAAGCAAATTATCCTTATTTAATCTTTTCTCATTGTTCATTTATTACTTTTTTATGTTTCTCTTCACTCCTGTGTTTGAATTCTCATTTTCTTCACAGCTTTGGGCCTTTTTAAGCCTTCAGGTAGACTTGGAAATCATCTATTTCTTTAAAGGTCTTTTTGTCCCTCTGTAGCTGTATATTCAGTTTTATTGGGTAAGTTATTCTTGACTAGAATCTAATGTTCTTTGCCATCTGGAATATCATATTCCAAGTTCTCTACTCCATTGTAGTGCTGGCTATTAAATCATGTATGTCGTGACTGTAGTTCATTGGTACTTTCTCTCTACCTACTACTTGTACTTTTTCTTTCTCTGGATTCTGGTTATGATATTCCTAGGAGGTTTTATTTTGGGATTTCTTTCAGGAGGTGTGACAAGTGGATTCTTTTCTATTTCTGCTTTACCTTCTGATTCTAAGAGTTCTGGGCAGTTTTCTTTTAAGATTTCTTGAAATATGATGTCTAGGCTTTTTTGGTCTTGGACTTCAGGTATTAAAATGATGATTTAGAAATATAATAATGATTCTAATTTTTTTATTCTTTATCTGTTTTACATGGAGATACCTTACATTTTCTTCTAATTTTGTTCAGTCTTTTGATTATTTTAACATTTCTTCTTGTCTTATGGAGTCACTGCCTTGTATTTGGTCTGTTTTAATTTTCAGGGAGTTTGTTGCTTGAGAATGGTTTTGTACCTGTTGTGCCAAGCTGTGAATTCCTTTTTCATTTCTTCTATTATTTTCATGATACCAGTTGGCAATACTGTAACTATTTTAAAACAGCAATCATATCTTATTTGAAGTTTTCTATGTGATACACATTGTCAGACCTTTTAGTCAGGCTCCAGGTTATGGTCTCCTGATGATTCACCATCTTTCCTTGTCCTTGTCCAGAGTGATTTGTCAGTTTTTTAAATTGTGGCCGATCCTCTGCAGCCATGTTCTGACCAGAGAAGGTTGTGTGACTGATTTTTTTTTTTTGTAACACCCTCTCTTGCCTCCTTCTGTTCCCTCCATGTCAAAATGATAATAAAACAAATGTATTATTGCATATGGTGTTTTTCATTATCAGACGACCAGATACTTATTCATTTGAGCTGAAGCTGTTTTCTAGTGGGTTTTACTTTCTTGAAATGATACAAATAAATCGTTCAGCATGAAATAAATGCAAATTTTAAGCTTAATCCCACTTAAACTTTACATCCTGCTTCTAGGGTTCCTCCACAGAAGTCCTACACCAATGCTTCATTAGGATATGTATGTGGCCCTTAGCAATCTCAGCTTCTGTTACAGGAGGGTAGATTGTACAGGGTCCTGCTAAACTTGAAGATGTAGCCTTGGTCATTGTGAATATGGCCTACCTAGCAACTTCAGTAAAGATCTTTACCAGATTATCCATGAACGGATGGAATTCTGGGGCCACAGAAATGCTAGACAATGAAATACTAAAGAGCAGAGGGTTGTAAATCTGTATCCCGAGAGCAAGAATTCACACAGAAAACCACATGTCCTTGAAGCTCTTGAAGATAATTAGCAAATTATTCCATTTCCTTTAAGTCTTAAATCTGGATTCCATCATCTAGTGTATTAGTTGCCCTTCCTAGCTTTGTGTCAGTAACAATTATGATTAGTATGTCTTCTTGGTTTTAAAGTCTGATAAAAATAAGGAAGAGAGAGTAAGTACATAACCTTTTGTGTATGTGGCAATAGACACTTCTTTCCAGGGTAATATCAATCTAGCAAAACAATACTCTTTAGATAGGGTATTTCAACTAGCCACAAATTGCATAACTGTAGTATATCTTAGGAACATTCCTCACATCAACAAAGGATAGCCTAAAAGATGTGTGCGATATGCCACTGAAATTGAGATCCATAATGGCTAAGGCATCTTTCCTGATAAAGCAGGATGAATTCTCATTAGTAAAGAAATGAAGTATGATTGGCAAGAACTCATTTCAAAATGCATGTTCAAATTTGATCAGACACTGATATCAAAATGGTAAGTGATCTTTGTCTAGTTCTTGAGGCTCTACAAAGCACTTATTTGATCCTTATAACATCCCTTTAGGTATTGGTATCCCCATTTTGTAAATTAGGTAACGGAAGCTAAAAATTTTAGTGACATACTCTGATTTCAGGTTCAATACTATTGCCTGACTGTAACACTGGCCACCACCTTAGCCAGTTATAGTTTTCAGAATCTGCCTCTTTCCCCATTAAAAAATTATATTTCTCAGAATTCTAGGAACTCATTTGTTCTTCATGATTTTTCAGAGTGTAGTATAGCAGGTATATTAGCATCTTGGAAGTATGATTGATGTCTTGATATTGTATCTTATGTGGTCATATGCCAGACCCATGGCCATGCTGCTTATTGCATTTCTAAATCCTCAGCCCAAGGGACAAAAGTATTTCTGAGCAGGACATTATTGGCCACAGAGTCCTAGCTCACACCTTGTTAAACCACATTCCTTTCCAAGTCACCTGTTTGACTAGCCTCCTCCTCTTTGATTAGGTGATCGTCAATTCAACCAATGTTAAAATATATGCCATGTCACATATTCATTAGTTATCTCCCACTCCACATTCCTAAACCCTCCAATAAAAGTTCGGGGACATGTGTGAGCCAGCCCCTTGCTCTTGAGAAGCATCACCAGAGCTTGCTACACCCCTCATGTTTTAACTTTTTGTCTCTGAGTCTTTATTCTCTATCTCTATTACCTCTTCATCCATTTTCCTTCAGTCTCCATTCTCCTTCTCAGGTAACCACCCACGAGGAAATTAAATAGGAACTGCAGGCAGCTCCTACACAGAGAATAAGATACACTTGCAGGTGGTTTTGGTACACTGTGACATAATTCTTTGGGACCTGGATTTTGGAACCTACTCAGTTTGAATACCTGTTCATATAGTATCTCTCAAAATTGACTTTTGTGAACCTTAGAATTTCCCAGACCCTACTTCATAAGGTTGGGTTAAGACCATTCCCCACTTTAAACAATGAAGGAACTTAGATCAGGAATGTGAGACTTCTACTTAGATCAGGAATGTGAGAACTCTACTCCACCCCTACTTAAGCATACTTTAGGGGAAGAAAAAGTTGTAAACTCTTTGCTGAACAATGAAAAGTACTTAAACCCATACTTATAATAAGGCAAAAAGTTCTTAAGCTGTGCCTATTTTTAGAACTAATACAAAATGGTGCTAAGTAAAAGGTCAGGCAACTTGTGAACTTGCAAAAGGCAAAGAGGTGAGATCTTACTCAGGCGTGAATTCCTCAAAAGTTTAGACTACTTAGGTGTGAATTAAGAATGGTCTGTCCTTTGGAAAACGTCTACTGTGATTAGTAGATGTAAGAATTTAGGGGAGGTGACATAGGAGAAATTTCCCTTGAAAAGGAGCTCAGAAAAGGAGCTGAGGGGAGTCGGACTCAGATTCACATTCAGATTCAGGATTGAGCTGGTGGAGTCAGCTGAGATGAAGCTGGCCTGGTTTCACTAGAATCCTTGCTTGGACAGATCTTGTGGTGAGTGATTAAGGACTGACTGATCTTTCTCCTAGGGCGTTGGCCAGGGCTGCCCTGGGCCGGCCTATCCTTTTCTCATTATTTCCTTTTTTCTCTCTTTCTTTAATTCCTCATTTGTATGAATTAAAATCTCTATAAAATCCAGTTGACTTGGATATATTTCATAATTGGGAATATTTCCCTGGCGACCACCTTATATTTGATTTAAAACAAGACACTGTCTTGAAACCATATTTTCTGCGGTCACAATTTAACATCCACTCTTTTATCTACTACAATTTAAGTCTACCACTATTTTAATTATTACACTTTCTATCCTTATTTATAAGAATATATAGAAACAGTTTGGTTGTGTAGAAGGAGCCTTGCTAGGCAGAAGATTTGCATTGTTGTTCCAGTCTACCCTCATTTGAAGTTTGGTCATTTACTAATCAGCCAAATTTATTCTGAGCCTCCAAATGTAACAATACCTGCCCCAGACTGCTTCATAGGATTGTTCAAAAGGATTAAATGAAATAATTTATGTTAAAACACCTTTATAAATAGTCACCCCTATGGATATGTAAATAATGTTTCATTTATTCATTTCAGATTGGGAAACTGAAGCTGAAACAAAAGAATCTATTTCAAAGGTTGACATTGTTATGGATGCATCAGCACAGGAACAGTACTCAAAAGATGATCTCCAGTGTGCCAAGTTGGGAGAAGACTGGAGTTATGATGAAGAGAAACCCTCTATGCACAATGAATGTGGGGAATCATTCAAGTGTAATTCAAACCTTTTTCAGGATCACATAGTATATAATGTAAATCAAACACATGATTACAATGAATTTGGAAAAGACTTTATGCAGGATAAACATGTTCCCGAGCATCAGAAAATCCACTCTAAAGAGAAACTTCATGTATGCAAAGACTGTGGCAAAACTTTTAGCTTCAGCTCATCACTTATGTACCATCAGAAAATTCATACTGGAGAGAAACCTCATAAATGTAATGAATGTGGAAAAGCTTTCATTCTTAGAACACAGCTTAATTCCCATCAGAGAATTCATACAGGGGGGAAACCTTATGAATGTAACGAATGTGGAAAAACCTTTCGATACAATTCATCCTTTACTTATCACCAGAAAATTCATACTGGAGAAAAACCTTATGAATGTTATGAATGTGGGAAGGTCTTCAGAGGGAACACACAGCTTAATTCCCATCAAAGAATTCACACTGGAGAGAAACCTTATGAATGTGATGAATGTGGGAAAACCTTCAATCAGAGCACACAGCTTACTTTCCACAAGAGAATTCATACTGGAGAAAAACCTTATGAATGTAATGACTGTGGGAAGGCCTTCATGCAAAGTGCACATCTTATTTCCCACCAGAAAATTCATACTGGAGAGAAACCTTATGAATGTAATGAATGTGGGAAAGCTTTTAGCTCTAGTACATCCCTTACTTACCACCGGAGAATTCATACTGGAGAGAAACCTTATAAGTGTAATGAATGTGGGAAGGCTTTCATCCAGAGTGCACATCTTACCTCCCACCAGAAGATTCATACTGGAGAGAAACCCTATGAATGTAGGGATTGTGGGAAAGTTTTTAGCTCCAATTCATCTCTTATTTACCACCAGAGAATTCATACTGGAGAGAAACCATATGTATGTAATGATTGTGGGCAGGCCTTCAGAGTGAATACACAGCTTACTTCCCATCAGAGAATTCATACTGGAGAAAAGCCTTATGAGTGTAATGAATGTGGGAAGGCCTTTGTCCATAGCACACATCTTACCTTCCACCAGAGAATTCATACCGGAGAGAAACCATATGAATGTAATGAATGTGGGAAAGCTTTTAGCTCTGGCTCATCACTTACTAACCACCAGAGAGTTCATACTGGAGAAAAGCCTTATGAATGTAATGAATGTGGGAAATCTTTCAGGCACAATTCATCCTTTCTTTACCACCAGAGAATTCATACGGGAGAGAAACCTTATATATGTAGTAAATGTGGAAAGGGCTTCATTCTCCGAACACAACTTACTTCCCACCAGAAAAAGCATACTGAAGAGAAACTTTATGAACATGATGAATATGGGAAAACTTTTTGATCAGTGAATTGCTTATTTATCTCCCCCCAAATTTGTAGAAGAATGAAATATTAATGTGATAATGTTGGAAAGCCTTCAGCTGGAGCATACATCTTTGACACCAAAATGTTTATCCTGGAAAAACTTACAAAAGTAATGAATATGGGAAAATATTAATTTTTAAGCTCAGAGAAACCTTATGATTAAAATGAATACATGGAAAGCTCTTCCAGCAAGGTGCATATAACCTGAGAATGCCAGAAAAATGCCAGAGAAAAGTCCTGTAAACGTAATCAATGTGGGAAAGGCTTTAAACATCAATCATTGTTTAATTACCATAAGGGAATTGTTGAGAGTGAATGAATTTTTTGGAGATTATAACTGACTCCATTTTGTTCTGTATTGGCCATTTTTTTGTGTAGCAACCCTGCATGAAATGAATGACCAGCTGCAATAGTTGGTTCTCTACAATGTTTTCTTTCATCCTCAAATTAGTACAAAGGCTTGATTGCTGAAAAAGAAAGACTCAGCTATCTCTGGAAAGTCTCCCTTGTTTAGCCTGACAGGTAGTTCCCTTTGACCTATTGAAACTAGTGATACTAACAAGGGCACATCACTTCCTTCTCTATCTCCTATAGCTAATCTTACACATTTTCCTTAACAAGTATGTGTTTTTCTTTGTAACCTCAGTTGCACTGTAATGAATAGCCATCGGTTTTTTTTCTTTGTTTCCTGTAATATATAATGTTAGCTAAATTGTGAATGACACATTTGCATCACTTGCAAAGTGTATGATAAAACCTGTTTCTCTGATTTGTGCTGGCTTACTGGCAATAGCCAGTCAAACAAAGAAGAAAATTCATGCCACAATTTTGTCAGTCCTGGTTGGGTCAGCCAGTTCAACCTTTACCATATA